>NC_086107.1:103617335-104217335 GCF_963921235.1 Mobula hypostoma
GTGTGTTGCTTGAATTTCCAGCATCTGCAGAATTCCTGTTACCTGCTATTCTACAATCCTGATCATCATAAATCTCTCAACTCCCAGTTGATTGTGGGAAGCTGGAGAAGATGATTTGGCTACAGTCTCTTCCTACACAGACAATAAATGTCTCCAGGTACTTCAGAATTGTTGTTTGCATAAAGTAAAATAGTTAACAATCAATCACAACTGTTGGTGGAAGGTAATTTGTACCTTTTGAATGAACTTTGCAGATGGAGCTGCACATAGCATTTTATATTATCCCCAGGCATCTAATATTATGTACTAGGAAGGCTATTAACCGAAGAGTTGAGTTTACGGTGAGGTCAAAGTTCTGCAAATGCACTGGTGAAAAACTTACAGCAGCATCACAGGCATACAACATAATATTCACAAGAAAGTATAAATTAAATGTATACACAATTTTTATAAACGTACAGTTAGAGTAAAAAGTCCTTTTTAATGCACAATGATGATAGTGTTGCTATACTGTAGTGATTAGGGTTGTGCTGGTTGGTTCAAGGACCAAATGATTGAAGGGAAGTAACTGTTCTTCAGCCTGGTTGTGTGACACCTCAGGCTTCTGTACTTCCTGAATGATGATAGCTTCAAGAGGCCGGCATGGCCCCGATGGTAGGAATCTTTGGTGGGTGCTGCCACCTTCAGGTAGCAGCTCCTGTAGATAATGCTGCTGGTGAACAGTGATGTACTGTGCTGAGGCCACCACTCTCTGTAGTGTCTTACATTATCGTGCATTCAATCTGTTCCAAACTTCCACTGAACGTCAAGAAATATACTCTACAATCTGTCAAACAATATATACGTTCAGTTGACAGAAGTTACATCAAATTCATTATGAATGAGCCTTGCAGATAATAGAGCACTCACTCTGATTTTTGAGTTAGATGGAGTAGTTCATACTGGAATGGGTATCGACTAAAAGAGGCAAGTCTTTTAATGAGATGGACAAGTCCATCTACAGTATTGCTCAATATATGAAACAAAATGTAACAAGAGAACGATGGATGATGGTGAACCCAAGAGCAGAGTAAGGTCTAGAATTAACTCAAACTCAAAATATACAAGACGACACAAACAAAATCCAAAGGTGAAATCACGAATTGTAGTACTAGAAATGAATCTCCTATGAGATAATGAGTGCTTAGTACGAGGCCTGTAAGTACAGACTTTCCATGAAGGAATGCGGCAGGTAATAATTCGCAGTCTAAGTCTTAAAGGGACTATGGCAGCTAACCAGGGAACTGGTGCGCTGAAACTTGGGTGCCTGCTGCTGTTCAGTGGGACCATGACATGTAATAGTTTAGCGCTATACATACAACAAAAGGATTCAGATTAATGGAAGTAACATCATTCTTTGTACATGAGCTTTGCAGAAGTTGCAGTATTGTTTGTTAAACACTTGTTAAAGAAGGTAGTGTGAGTCATACTTTGATAGCTATTAATAGAACAGAGTGATAAACATCCCTCCACCCTTCATGTAGAATTTAAGATCTGATACAAAATGGATGCAGGTGGTGGAAATTACTGTACACTTTGTGAATGAGCATCGATGCTACACTCACCCTTGTATACCTTTGAGTGAGACAGAGATCACTAATAACAGCTAAAGTCTTTGAATGAGATAACCTAATCATTCAACTGCAGCATGAAGAAAATAGTCACAATTATTTTCTCACCACAAGAGAATTCTTTACACCACAGAGGAAAGACTATTTTGTACATTGAGGGTAAATGCACATATTGCTGTGCACTCTACCCTGGATGCCTTTGAATATAATGTACTACAAGGCTGTTACGTAACCAGTGATAAATCTTACAATGAGATAATCTATTCCATCCCTACAACGCACACAAAATGCTGGAGGAACTCAGCAGGCCGGGCAGCATCTATGGAAAAGAGTAAACAGTCGAAATTTTGGGCTGAGACCCTTCTACAGGACTGGAAGAAACGATGAGAAGTTAGAGCAAGAAGGTGGGGGAAGGTGATGCTGAAAGAAGTACAAGGTAATGCGTGAACAGGGAGACAGGGAGGGGTGAAGTAAAGAGCTGGATAGTTGATAGGTGAAAGAGATAAAGGGCTGGAGAAGGGGGAATCTGATAGAGGGTAGAAGACCGTGGAAAAGGGGGAGGAGGAAGAGCACCAGAAGCAGGTGACGGACAAGTAAGGAGATAAAATGAGAAAGGGAAACGGGAATGGGGGAATAGTGAGCGGGGGCGGGGGGTGGGGGTGCATTACCAGAAGCTCAAGAAGTGCTCAATGTGGAGAAGACTTTACTCTTTGCCATAGATGCTGCCTGGACTGCCGAGCTCCTCCAGCATTTTGTGTGTGTTGCTTTGGATTTCCTGCATCTGCTGGATTTCCTGCATCTGCAGGATTTCTCGTGCTTATTCTACTCTCTATTGCTCTTTATACGTAAAGGGAAATCTGTTACACACTTCATAAATTGTGACGATGCCCCCGCATTTTTTTTTGTCAGCTACCTTTGAGGATAGAGAACTCCGTACTTGAATAACTATAAGTGAGCAAATTTTCATAATCTAATCTCTCCATTTCAGAACTGTGCTCCACACACATAATAGGGCAGTTTACAATCTGGAACACCCCAAGAAGTTACCAGTTGCAAGAAGTTACTTCATTGGTTGTGAGTGAGTGTTTCAGGCGATGCTACCTTGCCTGTTGGTGTCTCTTGCAGAAGATACAGCACTTCATGTTCAAGATCAAGTCCGTTGTCATTCAACCGTACACGTGTATACCGCCAAGCGAAACATCGTTCCTCCGGACCAAGGTGCACAACAGAGTACACATAACTCACACAAAACACAAAGGTAATAGTACCACAAAGAAATTAACAAATATTAAGATGTATTTACGATACAGGTCAAAAAGTAAACAGCGTACACTACTGGCACTTCATATGTGATGAGACCTAAGTGGAAGCTCAATGGTTTTATGGCCTGTGGGAAGAAGTTGCTTCCCATCAGATACAGAACCTGTTTCCAAGGCCCACTACCTGTATTCAGACATCACCCTTTCTTGATCAGCCCGGCTTGGGTTTGATCTTGGTGAGCTCTCTGTGTTCCTGAGTGAGGGTCACCTGTCAGTGGTTGGTTTCTGGAGTCACTACTGCAGGTCATCTTATAAGGTAACTAACTTTCAACATATTTCTTTGCATACGCTCAGTAGCCACTTTATTAGGTACAGGAGTGGAACCTGGTATGCTCTTCTGCACACCATTGTTGTATCATGTGGTTATCTGAGTTACTTTAGCCTTCCAGTCAGCTTGAACCAGTCTGGCCATTCTCCTTTGATCTTTCTCATTAGCAAGACATTTTCATCCACATAACTACCATCAACTGGATTTTTTGTTTGTTTTTCACACCATTCTCTGTAAATTCTAGAGACTGTTGTGTGTGAAAATCCCAAGAGATCTGCAGTTTCTGAGATTCTCAAACCACCCCATCTGGCACCAACAATTATTCCACAGTCAAAGACAGATCATATTTCTTCCCCATTGTGATGTTTGGTCTGAACAACAGCTGAACCTCTTCAGAATCAGGTTTATTATCACCGGCATGTGACGTGAAGTTTGTTAACTTAGCAGCAGCAGTTCAATGCAATACATAATCTAACAGAGAGAGAAAATAATAATAATAAATAAAATAAAACAATAAAATAAACAAGTAAATCGATTACATACATTGAATAGATTTTTAATGTGCAGAAACAGAAATACTGTATATTTAAAAAGTGAGGTAGTGTCAAAAGATTCAATGTCCATTTAGAAATTGGATGGCAGAGGGGAAGAAGCTGTTCCTGAATCACTGAGTGTGTGCCTTCAGGCTTCTGTATCTCCTACCTGATGGTAACAGTGAGAAAAGGGCATGCCCTGGGTGCTGGAGGTCTTTAATAATGGACGCTGCCTTTCTGAGACACCGCTCCCTAAAGCTGTCCCGGGTACTTTGTAGGCTAGACCATGTCTGCATGCATTTATGCATTCCATTGCTGCCACATGATTGGCTGATTAGATATTTGCATTAATCAGCAGGTCTACCTAATAAAGTAGCCACTGAGAAACTTCACACATTCTTTTCCTCCCTCTGCCCCCTCACTATACCCCTTGCCCATCCTCTGGGTTTCCCCCTCCCCCTTTTCTTTCTCCCTGGGCCTCCTGTCCCATGATCCTCTCGTATCCCTTTTGCCAATCACCTGTCCAGCTCTTGGCTCCATCCCTCCCCCTCCTGTCTTCTCCTATCATTTTGGATCTCCCCTTCCCCCTCCCACTTTCAAATCTCTTACTAACTCTTCCTTCAGTTAGTCCTGACGAAGGGTCTCGGCCCGAAACGTCGACTGTACCTCTTCCTAGAGATGCTGCCTGGCCTGCTGCGTTCACCAGCAACTTTTATGTGTGTCGTGGAAGCCCACTGTTAACTCCAACCACTTGCGTCCTTAATTGCCAGAATACTCGTTCGTGCTCTTTTGTAATTAATCAAATTATCCCTTTCACAAAATGTCAGTTCTCAAAAAAAAATCGAAGCAGTACCCGGCGATCTGCTCTGGGAAAGTTTTTAACTCAATGCAAGCCACCTTTGCATTGTTCCAGCTCCATTGCCTTCAAAGTCAGCGTCGAGTTTATTGACGTGAGCGCACAGATGAAATGAAGAGTTGCTTGTGGTAGCATCATAGGCGGTGGTGATGGTTGTTGCCCGTCGTGTCCGACGATGACAGGAGACCTCTGCGGGGGAGTTTTTATACTGTGAGGCAATTCCACTCTCTCGCCCTCAGAAGTCCGGGTCGAGTGGTACGAACAAATGTCACAAACTGGGACTTCCTTGGTCCCAGTGGATGCCCGTGACGTCTTCTGTGCCTTGCCATGCCCTTCGCTCTCCACGGAACGTTGCTCTGCCGCTTTCCCGGCCATTGGATCTCATCCGCCTAGTCCGCCGGAGCTGACTTCGCTTGCTGGGACATCTCGGGGGTATGAGGCCACCAGCTACCCTCACCTGGTTTAGCCTGCCCACAGAGCTGAGTGTCCGGTGGGGACCAAAAGAGAGCGAGCTGCCCTGGAGTAGGTGCGACAAGCCCCTTCACCAGAAGTACTACCCTTCCCTGGACACCTCATACACTCCACATCACAGGCACATCAAATAAGCAGCATTCACACAAAAAAATCCAAATTATATACAATTAGTACAAAAAAGTCCATTATAGTGCAAAGTAATCAAAGCGTCCCTGTGCTGAGGTTCAAACTGCAATAGCTGTTAAGTGAACAGTCACCTCTGAGGTAGAATATTCCTTCCACTCAACTATTGCCCTGAACATAAAGTCGTCTACAATCCGTTACGTAATAAATAGAATCAGTTGATCAAAATGCTGACCTTCACTCGGTGTGACTGAGTTTTTCAGACTGCATACTCCCGCTGGATGCCTCTGCAGGAGAGTACCTTATACTTCCGAAGCTTCTAATTGAACAGAGTTAAGTTTTGCAATCTGAGAGGCTATTTCCTGTATTTTGGCATTGCTCTACACTATAAGAGAACGGTAGTTGGTACAGTCTGCCATGCAACAAATGGGTTTGGTTGATGGGTGATTTCTTCATCAAATGCAAATGGACTTTGCAGATGACAGCACACCTGTTAGGTGCCTCTGCAGAAGACTCGCCACTTCAGGTACAATGACCACTAACTAAACACAATTAAACCCAACAACGTCATGATCATTCATCTACTCCAATATTACCTGAGGTGGTTTACAGTCCATGATTAGATGCGATTGATGGAAGTTACTTTATCAATTACAAATCTTTACAGATAACATCACATTGTCTCTCGGGTATTGTTGACTAAGATGCTGTGGAAAACTTTGTTCTTCATTGTTCAATAACCAAACAGCATTAAGCCTTACAATGTGATGGAGAATTCTCCCTTCTCCAGTATTGCCTGAAGCGTTAAACAAATGGACTCAGTTGGTAGAAGTTGTATGTATTCCAAATGGGTTTTCCAGACATTGCTGAACTCTCGATTAGATGCCTATCATTAATGACCAGTGCTTAAGGCTACAATGGCAATTAACTGAATAGAGTTATCTTACGACAACATAAATCACTCCATCTGAACTACACAATGTCCTTCTCCTTCCCATTCTAGCACACATTAAGATTAAAGATGAGGGGGTATTAGATGTCTTAGTTGTTATAAAGGTTTTTGAAGATTGGGATATCAAGACCAACACTAAGCTTCTGGTCTATAAAGTATAGTCCTTCCCTCCTCGCCATATGGCGCGGAGTCATGGACAATATACATCACGCACATCCCATCAAATGGAAACTTACCGTCAAAGATGCCTCTGACATGTTCTGAGAGTTAGCTGGAACAGGTGGACTGACTCCAGCATCCTGGAGGAAGCTAGCACCAATTCCATCGCCACAATCGTGACTCAACACCAATTCCGATGGGTCGGTCACATCATAAGACCATAAGACAAAGGAGCAGAAGTAGGCCGTTCGGCCCATCGAGTCTGCTCCGCCATTTTATCATGAGCTGATCCATTTTCTCCTATTTAGTCCCACTTCCCTGCCTTCTCACCATAACCTTTGATGCCCTGGCTACTCAGTTACCTATCAATCTCTGCCTTAAATACACCCAATGACTTGGCCTCCACTGCTGCCCGTGGCAACAAATTCCATAGATTCACCACCCTCTGATTAAAAAAATTTCTTTGCATTTCTGTTCTGAAAGGGCGCCCTTCAATCCTTAAGTCATGCCCTCTCGTACTAGACTCCCCCATCATGGGAAACAACTTTGCCACATCCACTCTGTCTATGCCTTTTAACATTCGAATTGTCTCTATGAGGTCTCCCCTCATTCTTCTAAACTCCAAGGAATACAGTCCAAGAGCGGACAAACGTTCCTCAAACCCTCTCATTCCCGGAATCATTCTAGTGAATCATCTCTGTACCCTCTCCAACGTCAGCACATCCTTTCTTAAATAAGGAGACCAAAACTGCCCACAGTACTCCAAGTGAGGTCTCACCAGCGCCTTATAGAGCCTCAACATCACATCCCTGCTCCTATACTCTATTCCTCTAGAAATGAATGTCAACATTGCATTCGCCTTCTTCACTACTGACTCAACCTGGAGGTTAACTTTAAGGGTATCTTGTACGAGGACTCCCAAGTCCCGTTGCATCTCAGAACTTTGAATTCTTTCCCCATTTAAATAATAGTCTGCCGGTTTATTTTTTCTGCCAAAGTGCATAACCATACACTTTCCAACATTGTACTTCATTTGCCACTTCTCTGCCCATTCTTCCAATCTATCCAAGTCTCTCTGCAGACTCTCCATTTCCTCAGCACTACCGGCCCCTCCACCTATCTTCGTATCGTCAGCAAACTTAGCCACAAAGCCATCTATTCCATAACCTAATCATCCATACACCTGACTCCTAAACAACCCCCGTTCGGCCAACTCAAGGATGCAAAGTGCACTCCTGGAGGGCAGAAAAAGTGTATCAAGAACAATAGCAAGACCTACCCGAGGAAATGTCACATCAACCTGAATGGGTGGGAGAAATTAGTGCGGGTTGGGGAAAGCTGGAGAAGGACTGTCTATGAGGTGATTGCACAGCTCGAAGAATATCTCCACTGTGCTGCAGAGACTAAGCAGCTTCAACATAAGGGGAGATTGGGAAAGGCCCAACCAGCTACATCCACCACCTCTTCAATGACCTACACCTGCCAACACTGCAATAGGACTTGTGGATCACGGATTAGCCTTTTTGGTCATCTCAAGACCCACAGGTGACCAGATCAACCACCAGGAGAAGTATCATACTCGACTACGATGGTGATGATGAAAGATCCATTAATTCCCCAGCTTTTCCCAGATGTATCTGGCTGCATTGGAAGGTGAGGGGGGTGAATGCTGGACCATGACAGATAACACAGAACAACAATTTTTTTCCCAAAAGTTTTGCTTGCTTAGAATTTATTTTTGTTTATGATAGACCGCTTGAAGTTGAATACAAATATAACTTCAGACTACATGTATCACGTAGGAATTTAACATAAGAAATTAACTTTTATTGAATATAATGCATTCAATTGCATAATGGTGCTAATGCTCTGCAAAAAGTTCAACTGAGCTGAAAATGTTTTGTTGATGATTTTCATTTGTACTCAGTGTCTGAGGCTTCTTGCTTAAGCGTAAAACAGTAATCAGCCAGGATTGATGGATTCCAGTTGCCCCGATACCGCTTCTCCATGATCGCAATGTCCTGGTGAAACCTTTCCCCATGCTCGTCACTGACAGTATCAATATCTGCAGGGACGAAGTCGAAATGGGATTGCAGAAAATGAATCTTTAGTGACATGTTGCACTTCATGATTTCAGCTTACATTGTGGGCAACACTTTAATTGATTTCAATTATGAATTGAAATAACAAATATAGGCGATTTTGAAAAAGGTGGGTGATAGGGAAATTTCATGGTGATTTTCATGATCAGCAGCCCAGAATCCACCCAGAAGTTTTCAGGAAGCAACATCTCTGTTGCCCAGTGTAGTTAGATCTCCCCTGACCACAAGTGAGGTACCAAATGCAATACCCTTTACTCGAGGAGCTGCAGGGATAAGCCAGGTAATTACAAGTCAGTTAGCATGGTAACAGACCCTTCAGCCCATCGAGCTATGCTGCCCAACTACACCCATGTGACCAATCAACGTCTTTGGACTCTGGGAGGAAACTGGAGCTCCTGGAGGAAACCCACACGGTCACGGGGAGGACGTACAAACTCCTTACAGGCAGATGCGGGAATTGAACCTGGGTCACTGGCGCCGGAAAAGCGCTGTGCCAACTGCTACGCTACAGTACCACCCACGAATTTCACCAGTAGGGATCAGTAAAGGTGAGCACCCACACCGGTCTGAGGGAAGTTGGCAAATGAAATCCAAAGTTGATAATAGGGGACTGTGGTGGGGGAGAATTTCCTTCAGTGATAGGACGTCTGTGAGACTAGCCGTGTTTCACGGAGACTGGTGCAGGAACCCGAGCTGTTTGTAATAAGCGTTACCGCCTTGGATGTGAATGTAGGAGGTTTGGAAATTAGTGATTTGTTTGATGGAGAGGAGAGTAGGCACAGGATATATATAAAAAATATATCAGTTGCTTAGATAGTCAGAATCTTTCTCTCCCCCATGGTAAGATTATCAAACTGAGAAGCTATAGGTTTAAGGTGAGGGGAAAATGTTAGAACATACAACAGTAAAGTCCCTTCAGCCCACGATATTGTGCCGACCTTTCTACCTACGCCAAGACCAGGGAGCAGCAGGTGCGTAAAGAGGGCCTGGAAGGTCACCGGGGACACCAGTCACCCCAAACTGCTTCAAGCTGCTTCCGTCTGGCAAACGCTACCGCAGCGTTAAAGCCGGGACCAACAGGCTGCGGGACAGCTTCTCCCTGCAAGCCATTCGACTTATAAATTCACGCGTCTGAACATTGTAACGGAGTCATAACACAAAAGATTTTTCTCCCTCACGTTGTGGGATGGATGAAAGATTTAAATAAATTCTAAACTCAAGTTCAAAATTCTAACCCTTCCTCCCAAGTAGCCCTCCAGTTTTCTTTCATCCATGCGTCCATCCACGAGTGGAATGCTCTGCCTCAGAAGGCCGTGGAGACCAATTCTCTTCTGGATGCTTTCAAGAAAGAGTTAGATGGAGCTCTTAAAGATAGCGGAGTGAAGGGATACGGGGAGAAGGCAGGAACAGGGTACTGATTGTGGATGATCAGCCATGATCACTGTGAATGGCAGGGCTGGCTCAATGGGCCGAATGGCCTACTCCTGCATCTATTGTCTGTTGTGAGTCTCATAAACGTCCCGAATCAGCACCCCACACAAAATGCCGGAGGAACTCAGCAGGTCAGGCAGCATCCATGGCAACGAACAGTCGATGCTTCGGGTGTCCCGTGTTCTCACCACCCTGCGTCGGAAACAAATCCTACCTCTGACATACCCGCTATACTTTCCGACATTCACCTTAAAATGATGCCCTCTCGCACTAGCAATTGCCACCCTGGGGGGAGGGAATGTCTCGGGCTGTCTATTCTATCTATGCCTCTTATCTAATCCAGCAGGTAGCCGTCGATCCCGGCGCCCCTGATGGACTGTGCCCTCAGCCTAGGCGGGAAGATTTGGAGAACGGGCTGCAGCCCATGCAGTGGGCTCCCCCTCCCTCTCCACGACACTGATGTTGTCCAGGGGAAGGGCAGGCGCCGATACAGCTTGGCACCAGTGTCGTCGCAGAGGTTGCCGGAGAGAAGCCGTGAACAGCATCATTTTCTGTTCGATGACTTTGGAGAAGTTTACTCAGGGAATAGAGTTAAGCTTTACCATGAGGTAAAGTACTCCATCTTGTCCACCACACAAGTAGCACAGAATGCAATCCAACGATTCAGCCGGTGCGGGTTCTTGCCAGGCATTGCGAATGAGTTTTGCTGGGCCCGTAATACTCATCGCTACACAACCTGGTCGCGACTCTGCATCTTTTTACATTCTGAGGGATGATTTTCCCTCCAGTTTGTCACCTGAGCAAGCATCCATTTTTCCTCGATTGTTGCCCGAGCTTTGCCAGTACATCTCAGTACCTCTCCGTCAGCAATGTTACCTTCTCACCTGGTTTTAGCCACTACAGGTACCACGGTGCCCTGGCCCTTCAACGGTAATTAAACTGAAATTGAACTACTCTTTCTACTCTTCCTGCATAATCAGTGTCAAAGTGCAGTTTTCCATGTCAAAAATATACTTCATGCGGAATATATACCGTACATCTTTATTCACCGTTCCATCAATTCAACAAGCTCTTCAATAAAATATCAAAGTCACTCGTGTTTCCTCGTTAAGCAGTGCGCCCATGAGGTATGTGATAGGTTGTTCGACAGGGCCCAGTCCCTCAGTGTCCAGTGGTGACAGGACCCGAGACATCTCTGCTGATACTGAGCAGAGTTTCAACGCGTCCTCAACACCTACTAACATGAGCTCGGTCGTGGAGTGCTGAGCTTCCGGCGTGCGTGAACACCTGTATTTATTCATCCTGTCTTAACCAGAGCCGCTAAGCCCTTGTGCTTTCGAGTTGATCTTGTCCAGTTAATTGTGATTGGCACGTGTTTCCCGCATTCTGTGATTATTTAGAGAGGACTCTCCGCAAGCAGGACCGTTCCCGGCAGGTTCCTACCCCAGATGGTTGATCTTTGTCCCAGGATCCCTGCGGGAAATGTATCCTTCAGCCCCCTCACAAAGTGACTGGGGAGAGAGGTCTCTCCGGTCCTTCTTTCATAGAACACAGGTCGATGTAATGCCGAGCTTTCAACCTGCTCCGCAATCAGTCTAACTCTTCCCTCCCGCATAGTCCTCCACTTTTTCTCTTATCTATGTGCCTTTTTAAAAGCCTATTAAATGTCCCTAATGAATCTGCCTCTACCATTAAACCCGGCAGCGTGTTCACTGATTAGATCCAGCGAATGCTACCGCACGAAAGGAAGGTACCCATTTACTCGGCCAAAGTTGCTCAGATCTTTTCAAAAATTGTACTCACTGCTCCCTCTGGTGGTCATAGCGATTTGAACCCTCTCTGCACCATAGTCAGTCAGTCGTACTTTATTGATCCCGGGGGAAATTGGTTTTCGTTACAGTTGTACCATAAATAGTTAAATCGTAATAAAACCATAAATAATTACACAGTGTTACGTACCCCGTAACTGGGTTGCCAAACCAGCAGAAATGGATCACTCAGTTGGAGTCTGGATTACTAGATCTAAGAAAGTTTTATTAAAGAAACAAGAAACACCGTAATCGAAAGGATAATAAATGCAACAGTTCAGTAATGATAAACACACATGTGCACAGAATTAAGATAACAGGATCAATCAAGCTCTATCGTTGTCTAGGGGTAAATGACCAATTTCAAAGTGACACAAAGTCCAGTTCAATTTAGTTCAGTTCGCAGTAATCGTTGCCATGGCGATGGACAACGTGGGGAGAGAGAGAGAGAGAGAACGAGAACGACTGATCATTCAGAAACGGCTTCCACTCACAGACCTGCGATATGGCTCACAAGCAGCTTTCGGGCGAGTCCTTTGTGATGTCACCTGAGATCACCGACTGTGACCCCTCCTCCAGATGCGGTCGATCCTCTGCAGTGAACTTGGCACCCCAGGCAAGGGCGCTGATCGTACCTTTCCACCCTGTGCGTCTATGGCTTGGTTCCGCGACCAGCCTTCCAAACGACTCCCGCCGACTTGCGGGGGGGCACGGCTTCCAGGGTCTCGTTACCTCGTGGTGTCGTGTCCTGCCTTAGCGAACCTGTCCCTTTTTATCCCCCTGCTGGGGTATTGCCTGTCCATCACTTCAAACAGTTCAGGGTTCAAAGGGGGAGCCGCTCTAGACAGATTTCTCTCCCGTCCCTTCATTACACATCTCCCAAATGCTGCTCCGTTGTCTTCCTTATCTCTCTCTCTCCCGAAGACAGGTGGCAGACCAACTGCTGATCCCACAGGACAGCTAACATCTATGTGTATTCTTGTCACAACAGTAATATGTAAATTATGCCAGTAAATAAGTCCAGGACCAGCCTATCGGCTCAGGGTGTCAGACCCTCCAAGGGAGGAGTTGTAAAGTATGATGGCCACAGGCAGGAATGACTTCCTATGACGCTTTAGAGACGGACATTAATCCAACCTAGTGGCACTACTTATTAAGCAAACTATTGTGCTTGCCCCAGAATCATTTTAAATAGACTTTTTTCTCTTTTAACCCCACTTCATCATCTTCCCCATCCTTTGCTTCTCCTATTCTGTCCTCTCAATCTTATTAGAATATTTTAGATTTCCCCCCCCTTCATCATTATTTCCTGTTTCCCATTCCTTCTCCAGTGTTTCTCCCTCTGATGTACTCCGATTTCCCTTGGACTGAAGGCGGATTAAATACAAAGCTGGCTATTTTCAACTTGTATGTCCTTATTCACAAACTTTGCTTTTTAAACATGCTGCTTTATTGTGAGAGAGTGCTTTGTGAAAAATATCAGCTTCAGATTTTGTTCATGGAGGCAGAGTTTGCAAATCACCTGTATTTCCAACTTATATTTTGGCCTTAGCAGTCACATCCTTACAGATACTGATTGCAATGTTTCAAAGGTAAACCCAAAACTTTGCATCCAGTGTCTGTAAGTATGTGGCTGTTAAGGCCAAGCAATAGTAGAGACTGATTTGATAGCCAGTCTCCAAGTTTCCATAGTTTTTAAAGTCACCTGTTTGTTTTAAAACATGCAGAAGATTTAGTGAAGTGACTGTGATAGTTGGTTTTAATATTTTATATGTTTTAAACTTGTGTAGTCCTCCTGTAAAGTTCACTCTGGGGCCAAACCTGTCAGTCAGCTAGAACATTCATAGGAGTGGCCGTGTTATATCTGACTTGCTGTGGAATATTCCAGGAGATGTGAATTCACAGCAGAAGGCCTTTCAGCCCATCTTATTTGTATCCAGTGTAGACAAGTATTTTTGCATCCAGTGCAGACAAGCAGCCCAGCCTAATCCCACTACCAGCTCATAGTGCAAAGTCTTGGTATTTATGAAAGATGCATTAAGTTTCAGATTCCAACAACCCTCTCAGTAAATAAAAGTCTCACCATTACCCCTCTAGTTCATCTAGCAGTTACTTTAAACCTCTACTAGTTATTGGCTTTACTACTATGAGAAATGTTTCTTCCATTTTATTGAGGTCTCTGATAACCTTAACACCGCAATTAAATCTCTCCTTAGCTTGCTTTTATCTACAGAAAACAATAATCTTTTAGGTTGCCTAAAATCTTTAAGATCCAGCAACACCTTCAAGAGTTTTCTCCGCACCCTCTCTGGCACCCTGAGGTCCTTCCTGAGAGGTAATCTGTACAAGAGTACAACTTGAGAAGGGACATGGTTTGCCTTTGATGGTGAGAAGAAGTAACTTACACCTTATGCACACCTCACTGAGAGAATATTGTGCATTGGTCTTGGCCTCGTTGAGATAAACCAGCTTAACGTTTACAAGTCTCAATAACCCAGGACTTAAAGTCCTAGAATGTCACAGTCATTCCTTCATCTGTACTGTGCATAGGAAAGGGTTAGAGCAGGGTGTCCCAATCTGGGGTCCACAGACCCCTCGGTTAATGGTAAAGGTCCATGGTAAACTGCAGAAAGGGTGCGGAGAAGACTTACAAGGATGTTGCCTGGATTGGGGAGCATGCCTTATGAGAATAGGTTGAGTGAACTTGGCCTTTTCTCCATGGAGCGACGGAGGATGAGAGGTGACCTGATAGAGGTGTACAAGATGATGAGAGGCATTGATCGTGTGGATAGTCAGAGGTTTTTTCCCAGGGCTGAATCAGCTAGCACGAGAGGGCACCGTTTTAAGGTGCTTGGAAGCAGGTACAGAGGAGATGTCAGGGGTAAGTTTTTAACGCAGAGAGTGGTGAGTGCGGGGAATGGGCTGCCAGCGATGGTGGTGGAGTTAGATACAATAGGGTCTTTTAAGAGGCTCCTGGATAGGTACATGGAGTTTAGAATAATAGACGGCTATGGGTAACCCTAGGTAATTTCTAAAGTAAGTACATGTTCGGCACAGCTTTGTGGGCTGAAGGGCCTGTATTGTGCTGTAGTTTTTCTATGTTTCTATGTATAAAAAAAGTTGGAAACCCCTGGTTTGAGGGATATGGCCAACCTCTGGCTCAGGTCAGCATCAATATCACAGACACCTTGTGAAATCTGTTGTTTTACGGCAGCAGTACAGTGCAATACATTAAAAAATATATATGCATTAAGATAAGAAATATATATATTTTAAAAATTAATTAAGCAAAAAGAGAGCAAAAATAGAGAGGTAATGTTCATGCGCTGGTTCACTGTCCATTCACAAACCTGATGAGAGAGGGGCGGAAGCTGTTCCTAAAGCATTGAGTGTGTGTCTTCAGGCTCCTGTACCTCCTCCTGGATGGTAGTGAAGAGAAGAGGGGATGTCCTGTGTGGGGGGGGGGGTCCTCAACGGTGAGGAGGCCAGTGCCCGTGGTGGAACTGGCTGAGTTTGCAGCTTGTTCTGACCCTGTGCGAGCTTCCATACCAGACAGTGATGCAACTGGTTGAAATGATCTCAATGGTACACCTGTAGAACTTTGTGAGGGTCTTTGCTGTCAAACCAGAATCAGCACGGATTGAGTTGGGCTGAAGGGGTCTTTTGATGTTGTTTGACTACATGATCCATGCTTCTAACCCTGAGCTCAGCATCTCATAACAGCATCTAGCACTAAGAGTATTTCCATCTTCCATCAGATGATCTATCACTCTGCTTTCTTCCTGCTCTATCCCCACAGCCCTTGATACTCTAAAACCCAGAGACGATCTAGAGCTCTCTTCCCAAGAGCTCACTGATGGACCTTCTCTCTGAAGCAGAGAGTTCATTCGAGTCCTTGGCCGGCTTCCACACGAAGAAATTTCTCATCACCTAAGTCTTGGGTGAGACAGTGTTGCAGCGGGTAGAGCCACTGCCTCACAGCGCTGGCAACACGGGTTCGATGCGCTGTCTGTGTGGAGTTTGCATGCTCTCCCTGAGACTGTATGGGCTTCCTCCAAGTGTTCTACTTTCCTCCCACAGCCCAAGACTCGCAGGTTAATTAGTTGCTGCAAATTGCCCATTGTGTGTGGGTGAGGGGTAGACTCTAGAGAGATGGATGGGATCAGTGTAGGTGGGTGCTTGATGGTCAATATGGTCTCAATGGGCTGAAGGGCCTGTTTCCTTATCCTATCCCTCTATAACACTGAAGTCCAAACCCCGTTTATGAGTATACTCTTCCTAATTCTAGACATCTCTCTCAACCTCAGAAGTTCGGGTCCAGTGGTACGAACACACGTCACAAATTGTGGTCTTCCTTGGTCGTAGTGGATGAGCATGGTGTTGGTTGTCCATCGTGTCCGACGCTGACGGGAGACCTGTGTGGGAAGAGTTTTTAAAGTGGAAACACCGTTGCGCTGTGGGGCAGTTCCATTCTCTCGACCTCGGAGGTCTAAGTCCAGTGGTGCGAACAAACATCACAAACTGGGGCCTTCCTTGGTTGTAGTGGTCTTCTGCGGTCTGTCATGACCTTCGCTCTCCACGAAGCGTTGTAGTACCGCCTTCCTAGCTGTTAGATCTACCTGTAGATCTCATCTGCCCAGTCCGCTGGGAGCTGACTTCCCATGATAGGACAGGGACGTCCCTATCTCACCAGGGTATGAGGCCGTTGGCTACCTTTACCTGGTTTAGCCCACCTGTTGAAGTGGGGTACCAGCTGTCGTATGCAAACAGCCACTTGGAAATCGTAGTAGCAGAATGGTACTGATGCCCAGGCTTGAATGCCTTGTTATTTATCCTTCCTTGCCCCCTCAAAGCTGGCTGGCACTGAGGTACAGTTGGTAGAGCTGTTGCCTCGCAGGTCTAGTGACCCGGGAGCTGAAGGAACAACTGTGTGTGTTTCCCCTTGGTGTTCCGGAGTGAATGGCAGGTTAATTGGCCCGTATTGTGCAGGTGAGTGGGGGAGTCTCGGGGGGAAGTGCATGGGAATGTGGGGAGAAAAGGTTATTGGGAAAATTAGTGAGGAATGAGGTTGCTCAGTGAGCCAGCATAGACTTGCTGAGCCAGAATGGCCTCCTTATAGAGCAGGGGTTCCCAACCTTTTCACAGACCAATACCATTCAACAAGGGGTCTGTGGGCCACACGCCCTGTTCTAGATACTAAGCTACTAAACTTCCCTTCTACCTGACTTGGATTCCAATATGGTCCATGGCCTCTGAACCCACCCACCGCCCCAAATCCTTCCAGGTATTCTGTAGCTAATCAGTGACTGGCTACAGAATTAGAGACCCTGTAAACCTAGGAAGTGACGCAGCATCTTGAATCTCTGTGGTTATGGGAACGTCTGTCTGTGGAATTGCTCCTCTAGTCCCCTCACCTTCCTCGTCCCCATCGTCCTGCAGAACCACCCGTCACTTTGACTTTGCTCCCCAAGCTGTCTCCTTCTCACCAACGTTGACCACAAGAAGCGGCAGAGGGTTGTGGACGCAGCTCAGAGATCACCGAGGCCAGCCTCCGCCCGATGGACTCTGACTACGCCTACTGACTCAGGAAAGCAGCCAGCATAACCAAAGACCCTTCCCACCTCAGGCAACCCCTATCCCAACGGGCAGAGGATAGAAAAACCTGAAACCACGTGCCACCAGGCTCAAAGGCAGCTTCAACCCCGACGTTATAGGACTATTGAATGGTTCCCTGGTAAGATAAAATGAGACTCTTGATCTGATGCTCTGTCTCATTATGATCTTGCACCTGACTGTTTATCTGAACTGCACTTTCCTCTGTACCTGTTACACCTTATCCTGCACTGTTATTGTTTTATCTTGTTCTCCCTCAATGCACTGTGTAATGATCTCATCTGTATGCAAGAACCAGCTTTTCACTGTATCTCCTCCACCTAATAAAGTGGCCACTGAGTGTATGTTTGTGATCTTCTGCTGCTGTAACCCATCCACTTCAAGGTTCAACGTGCTGTGTGTTCAGAGACGCTCTTCTGCACAGCACTGTCGCAACGCCAGGTTATCTGAGTTACTGTTGCCCTCCTGTCAGATTGAGTTGGTCTGGCCATTCTCCTCTGACCTCTCTCATTAACAAGACATTTTCACTCACAAAACTGCTGTTCACTGGATTTTTAAAAAATGATTTTCGCACCATTCCCTGTAAGCTTTAGAGACTGTTGTACACAAAAAGAATCGTAAGAATTTCAGGTGGTATACTGTATATATTCTCTGATATTAAATGTTACTATTTAATGAGCACGCATTCAGGTATACCTAATAAAGTAGCCACCGAGTGGATTTTTTACCACCTCTTAATGTAGCCCACTGCCCCAAAATTACAGCTGTAGACTTGCCAGAGAACAAAACATTATCCTTCAGAAAAAGCTCATTGTGCCAGTACCAACCAGAATACCAATCTGCCTGCACATGGTCAATACCCCTTTATCCCCCGCAGTTCATGCGCCTTTTAAACACTTCACACCAGCCCGGAAGCATGTACCACCAGGGCCATGGGCAGCTTCTACCCCAATGATATCAGACTTTTGCACCCCACTGTCTACCTCATTGTGAACTTCTATTCTATCGTTTGTTCGCACTGCACCTTCTCTGTAGCTGTGAAACTTTATTCAATGTTGTTATCGTCCAACCTCGATGCACTGTGCAACGATCTGACCTCTACGAGCTGTATGCAAGACAATCTTGGTTCGTGTGACAACGGTAAACCAACACCACTTTTCCTGGCAGCACATACCAGGCCCCCACCCCTCTCTGTGTGAAGAAAAACTTCATTAGCAAAAGATCTTCTTTAAAAAAAACCTGAGATGTCCTTTTAACTTCCTCCCTCACATAAGCCCCGTGCCCTTGAGTGTTCTCTGGTTGACGTTTCCACCCTGGGTAAAATATTGACTGTCTACTCGATGTACGCCTCTCATAACTGTTTCAGTCAGATCTCCCCTCAGTCTCCGACACTCCAGAGAAAACAACCTAAGTCTGTCCAATCTCTTCTTACAGCTAATCCACCAAAGCAGGCTGCTTCCTGGTGTAGAGCTGCTAGGACTTGATGTTTCAATCCCTATGGTAAGATGGCACTCTTGATGTTGGCAGCGGGTTTGGAGTGGTGACAAGGAGGGAGGGTAGATACATCATCGGGGTCATCAGGTGGGAACTCTCCTTCTTTGATGTTTTGTTGATAAGCCCACGACGTCTCCAGAGGGCTCAACGATGCTACCTGGCGTCCCAGATACACCCCCCTCAGTTCCATACCCTCCTGTCTTCATCTTGCAGCCCAGTTGTTGTCTTTCCTTTTAATCCAAATCCAATTGCTGTTTTCTTCTGCTGCGTTTGACAAGGACTTGATTGCTTGTTGGAGGGAGTGACCCCTCACCACCATCTTCTTCAATAGACTGGTCGTAGATGCAGCAATGAATCCCCTGCATCCAACTTCTACAGGGAAAATCTTGGTCTTCCAGCCATTCTGGGCAGCTTCAGTTGCCAGTTCAGAGTACTTGGTCTTTTTCCTCTCATAAACTTCTTCGACACCATCTTCCCACAGTACTGTCAATTCCACAACCTATGCCAGCTTGGCTGTTGTGGACCACAGGACCATGTCTGGCCGGAGTGTTGTAGCTGCAATGTCTGGGGGAAACACAAGCTTTTTTTTCCAAGTCCACGTCCATTTTCCAATCCCGAGCAGCCTGCAGAATGCTTACATCTTTTGAGAACCTCTGCCTCCACCTCCACCCCCCCCACCATAATGCAGTAAGCAGAACTGTGCATAATACTCCAAATGTGGCCCAAGTTAAGCTTCATACCGCTGCAAAGTGATCTCCATGACTTTTATATTCGTTGCCCTGGCCGAAGAAGGAATGTGTGCCCTACGCATTCTTCACCACCCTACCCATTCTTCATCCCTCTGTACATCAGTGCTTTTCATTTACTTTATACTTTCCTTTTGCATTTGATCTCTTAAATTCTTCAAAGTTATTTGTAGGCCACCACACCTGACTTTAGAACGGAAGGAAGGTTTCTGATGAAGAGTTATATGCTGGCCATTGTCCTCCGGAACAACTGTGGTGAGGTTCTGGTGCTGAGATGATTGACTTCCAATAACTACAACTGGGTGTGATGTGTGACTCCAGTGCCTAAAGACAGCTCCCCCATCATCCACTCCGCAAGGTGTTGCTATGACAACAGAGGTCAATCTCGTCCCACCTTTGCAATTCAGCTTTTTTCTTTGGACGGAGGATGCCTGGCGCATCAGAAGGGTGACGCGATCGATTTTCGCCGGAGTTCGCTGCTTGTACGGGTCACTTGATTGGTCCTTGGTTCGGGCGGCAGTGTGGCGCAGTGAGGGGGGCCGCGGCCTGGCAGCATCAGAGACCCAGGTTCAAGCCTGACCTTGGGCTCTGGGTGCGGTTTGCACGTTCTCCTGGTTTCTGAATGAAAATCAGGTTTAGAATCACCGGCAAATGTGGTGAAATTCGTTGCCTCTGTGGCAGCAGCACAATGCAATACATAACAGAGAAAAAATATGTGAATTACAGTAAGAAATAGATATATTACAAAAGTTACAAAAATAAGTAATGCAAAAACTAGTGAGGCAGTGTTCACAGGTTCAATGTCCATTTAGAAATCAGATGGCAGAGGGGAAGAAGCTGTTCCTGAATCACTGAGTGTGTGCCTTCAGGCTCCTGTAGGTCCTTTCCAACAGTAGATATGAGAAGAGGGATCTCCCAGTGGCCACCCATCTTAATCCCATTCCCATTCCCATTCTGGTATGTCCATCCATGGCCTCCTCCACTATCATGATGAGGCCACACTCAGGTTGGAGGAACAACACCTTATATTCCACCTGGGTAGCCTCCAACCTGATGGCATGAACATTGATTTCTCACACTTCTGGTAATGCCCCCCATCCCGTCCCCCCACCATTCTCCATCCCCTTTTCCCTCTCTCACCTTACCTCCTTGCCCGCCCATCGCCTCCCTCTGGTACTCCTTCCCCCACTCCCCTTTCTTTCTTCCACGACCTTCTGTCTCTTCCACCAATTTACTTCCCAGCTCTTGACTTCATCCCCTCCCCCTCCAGCTTTCACTTGTCACCTTGTGTTTGTCTCCCTCCCCTCCCCCGACCTCTTAAATCTACCCCTCAGGTTTTTTTCTCCAGTCCTGCCGAAGGGTCTCAGCCCCAAACGTCGACTGTGCTCTTTTCCGTAGGTGCTGCCTGGCCTGCTGAGTTCCTCCAGCATTTTTGTGCGAGTTGCTCGGGTTTCCAGCATCTGCAGCTTTTCTCTTGTTTGAGAAAAGGGATCCTTGAAGATGTCCTGGACACTGGGGAGGCTGGTATCCATGATGGCGCTGACTGAGTTTACAACTTCCTGCAGGTTATATTGATCCTGTGCAGTGCCCGCCCCACCACCCGATACCAGACAGTGATACAGCCAGTTAGAATGCTCTCCACTGCACATCTGTAGAAATTTGCAAGTGTTCTAGGTGACATACCAAACCTCCTCAAACTCCTAATGAAATATAGCCGCTGTTCTGCCTTCTCTGTAGCTGCATCGATGTGTTGGGACCGGGTTAGATCCTCAGAAAAAATCACAATGTGGGTTTTCTACAAGTTCTCTGCTCCACCTACCCACCCACCCACATCAAAGACATGCAGGTCGGGAGGTTAGTTGCCCCTAGTGTGTAGACGAGGGGTAGGATTTTGGGGGGGGGAGTGGAATTAATGGGGATGTGGTAATATGGAAAGGCACAACAGCAGAGCAGTTAGCATAAAGATGTTGCAGGGCCAGTGTCCCAGGTTCAGTTCTGCTGCTGTCTTTAAGGAGTTTGTACATTCTCCCCGTTACCACATGGGTTTCCTCTGCGTGCTTTGGTTTCCTAATTGGATGTTACTGGGAAGGGCCTGTTACTGGGCTCGATCGCCAAATGAAAAAAGGGATCAGTGTCATGTAGCTGGATGGTCAGTTCAGACCCTATAGGGTAAAGGGCCAGTTTCTGTGCTGAATGACTCAAAAAGGACAATGGTGAGCAGGGTGTTGGGTAAATGTAGCTCAATATAATTATTAAAAACATCTTCCAACAATTTACAGATGTTCAGAAACAGTTATTACCCTACAACCATCAGACTCCTGAACGAGCATGGATAACCTCACATAAGTTCAAGTTCAGTTTACTGTCATTCAACTATACACATGTATGTGGCTGAACGAGACATCGTTCCTCTGGGGCCAAGGTGCAAAATACAGTCCATATAGTCACGCACAGTCCATACAGTCACAGACTGTCCATATAGTCACACAGTCCATATAGTCACAGACAGTCCATATAGACACACACACAGTACATATAGTCACACACTGTCCATGTAGTCACACACAATAAATATAGTCACACAATAATATTAATACAGGTCCCTGAGTGGTGGGGCCTGAAGATTGAGTTTGACTGATTCCACAATCTACAGACTTTACAACTCACGATCTCAATATTATTTATTTATTTTCCTTTATTTGCTCAGTCTGTCTACTTTTGCACAATGGTTGTCAGTCCTAACATATAGTTTTTCATAAATTATATTGTACTTCTTTATTTTCTTGTAGATGCCTGCAAAAAAATGAAACTCGAGGTGGTATACAGTAATCTATATGCGCTTTGCTGTGGACTCAATTTTGTTAACTTCAGTTCTGAATGATAGTTGCTTACTTTTATTGTTTGCACGATTTTTTCCTGCACATATTACAGTCTTTTTTTACAGGATTGTATTGGGTTTCTTTGTTTTGTGGCTGCCCGTAAGGAGACGAATCTCAGGGTTGTATATAGTATACATACTTTGATAATAAATGTACTTTGAACTTTGAATTTACTTTTGATTTTGACTTTGTCGAACTTTATCTGGGCAATATTCAACTTGGTCAGCAGGTGTCAGTGTTGTAATGGCGACAGGGGAGAGCAAGTCAAAATTCAAAGTGAATTTTATATGTCACCATATACTAGCTTGAGATTCGTTTTCTTGCAGGCATAGGCAGTAAATCCAAGAACCATAACAGAATCAATGAAAGACCACACCCAACAGGGCAGACAAACAACCAATGTGCAAAAGACAACAAACTCTGCTAATACATAAGAAAAAATAGCTGTCCCTGAAGCTGGCGATGTGAGTCCTGAGGCTCCTGTACCTTCTTCCTGCTGGCAGCAGCGAGGAGAGAGCATGGCCTGGGTGGTAGGGGTCCCTGATCATAGATAATGCTTTCTTGCAACAGTTCTCTGTGTAGATGCGCTCATTTATCAGGAGCTCTACGTACACAGGGCCCCTAGCATTATTAAGGATCCCACCCATCCATCCAGCATCCTCTTTGATTTCCTACCCGTCAGGTAGGGCTCTATGATGCATAAAAACAAGAACGGTCAGAATGAGAAATAGTTTCTTCCCCCAGGCCATCAGGCTCGGAACTCCCAGCCGCATCGTATTCAAAGTGTCACTGGTTAATCTGATCCATACCTTACAATATTTAATAATGCAATTTAGTTTGTTATTTATGTGTGATTCATCTGTAGATTTTATCCTTACCATCATATATTATCGTGTGTAATGTGTGTTATGAGTACTTCCTGGTTCAAAGAAATGTTGTCTTGTTTCTATATACATTACACATTAATATAATGTATATAACCATATATAGTTGAACGACAATAGACTTGACTTGACTTGGTGGGGAGGGCTTTACCCATGATGGACTGGGCCATATCCACTACTTTTTGTAGGATTTTCTGTTCAAGGGGATTGGTGTTTTCATACCAGGCTCTTATGCAGCCAGTCAATATACTCTCCTCCACACATCTATAGAAGTTTATCAAAGTTTTAGATGTCATGCTGAATCTTCGCAAACTTCTAAGGAAATGGAGGCCATGCCATTTTTTCTTAATAATTACGTTTATGTGCTGTGCCCAGGACAGATTCCCTGAAATGAGGAATTTAAAGTTGCTGACCCTCTCTACATCTGATCCCCTGATAAGCACTGGCTCACAGACCTCCGGTTTCTTCCTCCTGAAGTCAGTAATCATAGAAACCACAGAAAAACTACAGCACAGAAACAGGCCTTTTGGCCCTTCTTGGCTGTGCCGAACCATTTTCTACCTAGTCCCACTGACCTGCACACGGACCATATCCCTCCATACACCTCCCATCCATGTATCTGTCCAATTTATTCTTAAATGTTAAAAAAGAACCCGCATTTACCACCTCGTCTGGCAGCTCCTTCCACACTCCCACCACTCTCTGGGTGAAGAAGCCCCCCCCCCATGTTCCCTTTAAACTTTTCCCCCCTCACCCTTAACTCATGTCCTCTGGGTTTTTTTTCTCCCCTTGCCTCGGTGGAAAAAGCCTGCTTGCATTCACTCTATCTATACCCATCATAATTTTATATACCTCTATCAAATCTCCCCTCATTCTTCTACGCTCCAGGGAATAAAGTCCCAACCTATTCAACCTTTCTCTGTAACTGAGTTTCTCAAGTCCCGGCAACATCCTTGTAAACCTTCTCTGCACTCTTTCAACCTTATTTATATCCTTCCTGCAATTTGGCGACCAAAACTGAACACAATACTCCAGATTCGGCCTCACCAATGCCTTATACAACCTCATCATAACATTCCAGCTCTTATACTCAATACTTCGATTAATAAAGGCCAATGTACCAAAAGCTCTCTTTATGACCCTATCTACCTGTGACAATCATCTCCTTGGTCTTGCTGGCATTGGGTGGGAGGTTGTTGTTGTGGCATCCATCAGCCAGATTTTCAATCTCCCTTCCATATACTGATTCATCACCGCCTTTGATTTGGTCAACGACGGTGCTGTTGTCAGCAAACTTAAATATGGCATTGGAACTGTGCATAGCTTTACAGTTACAAGTATAAAGCGAGTAGAGCAGGGGCTAAGCACATAGTGAGGATCGTGGAGGAGATGTTGCTGAGAGCCTTGGCTTCCCTGCCCAACAACCCCGGTTTTAAACCTGCCTACTTCAATTTAACCTACCAACCGGTTTGCTTTTGGACTGTGGGAGGAAACAGGAGCACCGGGAGGGAACCCACGGGGAGAGCGTACCAACTCTTACAGGCAGCGGCGGGAATTGAACCCGGGTCGCTCACACTGCGAAACGTCGTGCTTACCAGTACGCTACCGTGACTCCGTCCGACTGTTTGTTCCTCTCCAGAGATTCTTCCTGACCTGCTGAGTTCCTCTAGCATTTTGCCTGTGTGTGTGTGTGTAGCTCTGGATTTCCAGCATCTGCAGAATCTCTCGTGTCTATGGTTTATGTTTTTTTTGCACTAACACCTTGTTTTGCAATTTTGTTCTCTTCGCTGTCTTGTGTAATCTGTGCTCTGTGTTGTCGCTACTTGTAGGCGATTACATCACGCCCTTGCGAGTTTTTTCATTATACCAGTACCTCGCCGTACCACACAACAAACTCAACTTGAAATTCACTCCATCAAGATCCGATCTAGTCGACCCTCACTCGTCACGGATACCAGCCTACCCTGTAGAACTTTTCCTCCCCCGCCAACCTTCCCATTTCAGCCCAGCGAGTTTTCCAATTCACGAAGGTCCGGCCTTGACCCGGGGGACCAGTGCTGTACACAAGAGCCCAGATGAACTCCATTCCAGGTCAGTGAAATGGAAGGTAATGGACGTGAGCCGTTAACTCTCTATCTGTCTCGCCAGAGCTGCTTCATTTGATGGGCAGTTTATTTGTAAGGTCGGGGTCACAATGCCACCCCCGCTTTAGACTGGGCTGTTGTATGGGGGTGGGGGGTGGTTAGGGAGTTAACAACAGATACAGTTAACTTTGTTTTCCCAAGTAGCCCTTCGCCTTCCAGTAGCCGGTTAGGACTCCCTCTTGAGTGAGTCCTTTAAAGGCAGAGAGACTCGGTGCGAGGCTTTGGATTCGGTTATGTCATTTCCATCTCGTTCTCTCTCACGAAACCTGTAAACTCGGCTCCCAGGCGGACACAAAAAAAAAATCATTCCGAGCATATTTGTTGAATAATCCAATCAAAGAGGCTATAGCGGTCAGCGAACTCACAGTACCGCGGGCTGTTTCAGACTCCCTTTCATTTCGAGTTTGCTGGGGTGAATCGGAGAGGATGTCTCTCCGCGGGGCGGGGGGGGGGGGGGAATATGAAGCCGGATTACTCCTCCTCCGCTGAGTCATTGCATTGATTTCATTCTTGACATTTTTCCCGAACCTGTCATCCACCCGGCTTCCAAAATACCTCATCTCCAGAATTCCAGTTTGGGAAAAGCGGGAAACGGACGCGCTCTGCCGCTCCGAAGGTAAGTTTGGCTTCTGTCAAACTTCGCCTCACTTCGCACACGATGCCGCGGCAGAAAGAGGCTCTCGGAATCGTTCTCATTGCTGGCATTTTTTGTGCCTGAACTTCCGCATTGAGGAAATAAATCTCAGTGGACCCTCCAGCCCCGGAGCTGGCGATTAAACACGGTTGTATTCCTTTCTCGGCACTCGTCTGTATCTCGGGAGAGGAGCCCAGAGCTTCTGCAACTGAGTATGTTTTAGAAATCTTGACCAAAGGGGACGTGCAGATCAAAACAGCATCCGAGATTTGTAGCTCCGCTCGGGAAAGCTCCTTGGCTTGTAAGTTATTTCTTTGTATTCTATTAATTATTCTGCGGTTAAGTTTTGAGTCGCCAGCATAAAACGGCTGGCTGGGCGAAATCCCAGCCGCCAGTGGGATTAGCACAGAACACCAGAGAGCGAACAAACAAAAAAGATTAAAACTTTTCTGGCGTTTCGCCAGTGCGGTTTAGTTGCAAAGTCACGTATTTTATTATGTTGTACCCCGGCACGATGTCCGTACAAAACAACTCTTTGCATGCGGGCAGTCGAAGGGCACATTTAACACATCTCAAAGCAAAACTGAATATCTTTGCGCGGTCTTTTAAAAGTTCATAAATGATTAAGGGGTCAATTAACTTTATTATTCAGAGTGTTCCTTCTTATAATTTTTAGCATTCACAATACAATAATGGGAACGTACAATCAGTGGCCACTTTATTAGATACCTCCTGTACCCACTGAGAGTATGTTCATGGTCTCCTGCCGCTGTAACCCATCCACGTCAAAGTTCGACATACTGAGGGTTCAGAGATGCCCCTCTGAACGCCACTGTTGTAACGTGTGGTTATTTGAATTACTTTCGCCTTCCTGTCAGCTTGACCCACTCTGGCCGTTTCTCCTCTGACCTCCCTCATTAACAACACACACTGGAGGATCTCGGCAGGCCAGGCAGCACCAACGAAAAGAGTAAACGTTGTTTCAGGCCGAGATAACGTTTTCGCCCACGGAACCGCTGCTCCCCAAGTTTCCCTGTTTGTTTTTCGCACCATTCGCTGCGAAGAGACTGTTGTGCACGAACATCCCAGGTGATCAGCAGTTTGCGAGATACTCAAACCACCCCGTCTGGCACCAACTATCATTCCACGGTCAGTCACTTAGATCACATTTCTTCCCCCATTCTGATGTTTGGTCTGAACAACAACTAAACCTCTTGACCCTGTCTGCATGCTTTAATGCATTGAGTTGTGGCCACCTGATTGGCTGATTAGATATTTGCATTAACGAGCAGGTGTACTTAATAAAGTGGCCACTGAGTGTAGTTGGCTATTTCAAATGTGTCCTAACTCTAAGTTTTCTTGCTGTCTGGTCTGATGGAGTCCTGGTCATAGAATTGTACAGCTCCAAAATAGGACCTTCGGCCCATTGCATCCATGTTGACCCTTCTGCCCATCAATACTAATCCTATTTGCATGCATTAGGATTGTATCTTTCTGCAGAGTTGTGGTAGCACCTGCTTGTTTGATGTTTAAGGGGTTTATTGAAAACAGATTGCGATTTCTCTTCAATGATGGGAATTTTAACCAGTAATCCTTCACTAGCTCATCTTCCCATGTCATTCTCTGTCAAAATCCTTGACTCCTCCAGGCAATCTTTACAGTGTAGACCAACAGAAACCCTCTAATGATGGATGGAGTGATGGTCTGATGGAAGTATAGTTTGATTGAGGGATTGTCTGATGGAAGAATGAGGAACGAGTTGATGGAGAGATAGTTTGATGGAGTGATGGTGTTACACAGTCGTGGTCTGATGGAGTGGTGATTGATGGAGGGCTGATTTGAAAGAGCGATGGTCTGATGGAGGGATGGGCTAATGGAGAGATTGACAGTGATGGGTTGATAGAGTGATGATCTGATGGAGGGATGGTTTGATAGAGTGATAGTCTGAGGAGTGATAATCTGATGGAGGGATGGTTTGATAGAATGATAGTCTTATGGAGGGATGATCTGATGGAGGGATGGTTTGATAGAGTGATAGTCTGAGGAGTGATAATCTGATGGAGGGATGGTTTGATAGAATGACAGTCTTATGGAGGGATGATCTGATGGAGGGATGGTTTGATAGAGTGATGGTCTGAGGAATGGTGATCTGATGGAGAGATGGGCCGATGGAGGGATGGTTTGTGGAAGGAGTGATTCACTCTCTCCATCGTTAGTGAGAGGAAGAGCCAGTGGGATGTTGAACTATTGGGATGCACAGTGGTTTTCTATGGACTCTCGATCATGGTCTCTTCAGGGGCTTGCATGGTGGGTGGAGGTGGGGTCTAATGATTTCGTTAGGGCAGGTGGGGGGCTAGGAGATGGGGGAGGGTTGATGCTTTGCTGCTGCTTGAGCATGGGAGGGCTTTGGAGTTCTAATGTTTTTCTGTCATATATTCTTTGGGGGTTTTCTTCTGTTACATGGATGTCTGTGAAGAGTAAGAATTTCAGGTTATATCTTGATAGCACTCTCTGATATTAAATAGAAGCATTGAACCACAGATGTGAAGGATGGTGGGGCAGTTAGCTACTGTAAATTACCCTCAATGTGGAGCTGAGTGGTAGAATCTGGTGGCAATTGATGAGAACGTGAGAAAAATAAAAGGGGTTGGATTCAGTGTAAAAATGGGTGTTTGATGGTTGGCATGCATTCAGTGGGATGTTTCCATGCAGTATCTTCCGCTCTATAACCACAGAAAATGTGTGGATTGCTGCAGTTTGTGAAGTTAAAACAGGGCATGACTTACACAGTAAATGGTGAAGCCCTGGGGAATGTCGTAGAACAGCGAGACCTACTGAGTGCAAGTACACAGTTACCTGAAAGTCTCCAACTCAGATAAACAGGGTAGCAAAGGAGGTGGTTGGCATGCTTGCCTTCGTTGTCAGGGCACTAAGTACAAGAACTGGGACGTCACGTCAAGGTCAAAGTTATTGTCAAATGCAGAAGTACGTGTGAGCACAGGTACAATGAAAAGCCTACCTGCAGCATTGCAGACACACATAAGCAATATTCACAAGAAAGATAGAAATTATTCACAGTTTTTACGAGAAAGAATACCATTAGAACCAATTAGAAGCCCACTTTAGTGCAAGGTGACCAAAGTAGTCATAGTGTTGCAAATGATCAGGGTTCCCTGGTTGGTGGGGATCTTTGATGATGGATGTTGCCTTCCTGAGGCATCACGTCCTGTAGGTACCACTGTTGGTGGGGAGGGATGTACTTACTGCCTGTTACACTGCTGGAGTTTAGGGCAGCAATGAAGGTCCTCCATCTCTGGTGATGTTCAGGGCTTCCTTCATCATGTCAGTAGCTTCCTCTCTGTTTTCACTACTGTCAGTCATACAAGTCCCGGGTGGAGACTCAGGAATACTGTCGCACTCAGATGTAGAAGGATTCTTCATTGCTCTTTCCATAACAATTTTGTTTGATCAGTCAGGGTTGTTAGCCTTGAGTTGAATCCTTGAACCTGGAGGACCAGTGGACCACTCTCAGTCTGTCCTCTATCCTTTGACCTGTTTGGCATGAGTGACCCTGACAAGAGCCAAAAATCCAGGCCCTAACTCCAGGCAACATAGCTCTGTGAGTTGTTTCCTCTTGGGGGGGGGTGTAGTGGGGAGGGTGGAGTGATGTACTCATGGTGTTTTGAGCTGAGTCCATGGCTCTCCGCAGCTTCTTAAGTTCCTGTGCATTCGAATTGACATTCCAGAACATGATGCAAGCAGTCAGGAAGCTTTCAGCTGTACAGCTGTAGAAATTGTCCCAACAGTAGGAGATGTCGGCCAGGCCACACTTGGTCCATCAAACCTCCAGGTTCTGGGGTTCGTCTCAGGGCTAACAACCCTGACTGGTCAAACAAAGCTGTCACAGGAAGAGCAATGAAGAATCCTTCTGCAACTGAGTGCGACAGTATTCCCGAGTCGCCACCTGACTGACAGCAGTGAAAACTGAGGGGGAAGCTCGGCGAAGGAAGCCCAACAGCACTAGAGCTGGAGGACCTCCATTGCCACCCTAAACACCAGTGGCATAATGGGCAAAAGAAGAAGAAGATAGGTAGATGGATAGGAAAGGTTTTAAAAGATATTTTGAACTAGCTCAGATAGATAACTTGGTTGGTAGGGATGTGTCAACCCAAAGGGCCTGTTTCCATCCAAGTTGCATAACTCTGTGACTCTAAAGAGCAGTACTCACAGAAACCGGTGTGGCAACAAAATAGATCCCATACTGGGAAGTCTAAACCAAATAGCACAGATGGAGATAGCCAGAGAAGAGAAGGAAAGGATTCAGGGTCCAGTCTTAACTTCTAAATAAAATGAATAACCAAACTTATTGGCTGGTTTCAGTCTCAGTGCAAACTTTAACATACAGAAACATTTGATTCCTGTCAATTATTAATAGCTTTAGCACAATCTCTGCCGATGCTGTAAGACTAGAAATCACAGGACCGGCCACCTTGTGTGTGCTCAGGGACAGGCTCAGGCCAAAACGCCTCCTCTTCACTGATGCTGCCTGGCCTGTTGAGTTCCTGCAGTACTTTGTGTGTGTTGCTCTGGATTTCAGTGACCAGAGCCAGGACTGAAGTCTGGGATCAGAACCAATTATATTATCACTGACACCTCACATGAAATTTGTTTTGCAATATCGTGCAAATAAATAAAAATCTATAAATTACAAATATAACCAAAAAAGAACTAGCAAGGTAGTGTTTATGGGTTCATGGACCATTCAGAAGTCTGATGGTGGAGGGGAAGAAGCTGTTCTTAAATTGTTGAGCGTGAGGATGCTCCTGTACCTCCTCTCTAATTATAAAGATGTAATTATTAGTTTTATTTGTCACACGTACATCGAAACATCTGAAATGCGTCAAATCAAATCAGTGAGGATTAGACAGGGCAGCCTGCAAGTGTTGCCACACTTCCAGCACGAACGTAGCATGGCCACAACTCACTATCCCTAATCTACGTCTTTGGAGTGTGGAGAGGAGAGGAGAGGAGCACCCACTTGGTCATGGAGAGAACATACAAACTCCTTACAGGCACGGTGAAAATTGAACCCCAGTCAGTGATTGTTGGCACTACAAAGTGATGCGCTAATGGCTTTGTTACTGTGCTGCCCCTGGCAGTAACGAGAAGAGGGCATGTCCCAGAAGGTTAGTTCTGGATGCTGCCTTCTGTAGGCACCGTCCCTTAAGGATGCCCGAGAATGCCAGGATCTGGAATGTGGACGGGCTTGTGCTTGGGACTGGGGTCCAGCTTGCTTTTGTGTACCTTGCCCTGTTTCAGCTGGAGGATTCACGGCGCTAATGTGTCACATGTAAAACATGTGGGACGGTAGTGTAGCGGTTAGCACAACGCTTTACAGTACAGGTGATCTGAGTTCAATTCCCGCTGCTGCCTGTAAGGAGTTTGTATGTTCTCCCTCTGACCCCCGTGGGTTTCCTCTGGGTGCTCTGGTTTCATCCCACAGTCCAAAGACGTACTGGAGGTTAATTGGTCATTGTAAACTGTCCAGTGATTAGGCTAGGGTTAAATTGGGGGATTGCTGGGTGGAGTGTGTTAAGAGTTGAAAAGGTATGTTCCATGCTATATCCCAATAAATAAATAGATATTTAGATAAAGTATCTGGGTACAAGTGTAATATCCTAGAGTTCAGAAAATATGCTAGTCCAGCCTTTCCATCGCCCCCAAAGTGCTGGATTATTGTAGTGTTGCTCTGCTCAAGCACTGGGGGGCGGTGTTGGGGGCATCGCCATTGGATCGTGGCTGGGAGCCTTTGGGTAGATATTATCCATCAGGGTATCAGGACCGTTGTGATTTTTCTCAATATGCCTTCTCGCTTACCACGAGATGAATTCCCAACGGCTGCCAAGTCGTCAAGGACTCTGGGGAGGCAGTGGGATGTAGCGTCCCTGACGGACTGAAGTGGTTTCAGCGAACTCCGGCGTTGTGCAGTTCTGTCAGCACGGTGCAGCTGCTGATAAACATGTCATAGCAGCTGAATCGTTCTGCGGTGCGACAGGAACCTGTACCACTGCCCTATATGGCCGTCTGGATTACCTGCTATCATCACCAGAGTGTAGGATGAGAAGAGCCTGTCTCTGCCCAGAGAAATGACGACTCGAGCCCTGAACTAATGCAGCCTGCACCCCCGTGATTCTGTCCCTCGGAGTCACGGGAGATTCTGCAGGTGCCGGAAATCCCGAGCAACACACACAACGTGCTGGAGGAACTCAACAGGTCAGGCAGCATCAATGAAGAGGAGTAAACAGCTGAGATCTTTCATCGGGACCGGAAAAGAAGGGGACAGGGTACAGAATAGAGAGGAGAGGAGAGGAGAGGGGTATGAGTTGGCAGGTGATAGGTGAGAACAGATGAGGGGGAAGGAATGAAGAAGCTGAGAGGGGACAGGTGGAAGAGGTAAAAGGCTGAAGAAGAAGGAACCTGCTAGGAGAGGATTGTGGACCGTGGGATAAAGGGAAGGAGGAAGGGAACCAAAAGGAGGTGATGGGTATCCATTTCTCCCCCCCCCCCCGTTTCCCGTCCTCAGTCTGGTTAATCTCTGACCCCCCCCCCTTCTCTTCTCCTCCTTCCATTTAATCCACGGTCCACTCTCCTCCCCTATTAGGTGCTGGGTGTTGTAAATACGGTGCGATTTTATGACTGGTATCAACCAAGGGCGGTTGTCTAACTTCCTCAGCCCCGGCAGGTTGTGACTGTGCTTTTACCCAGCCGCGTTAGTACATCAATGCGTTTCCAAAGAAGGACTGATCCGCCTCGCCTGTGATCCACACGGTTACTGTTTACACAGCACCCAAAGGCATCTCAAAGCACATTTCTCAGTCCCGCTTTTCTATATAAACGGTGGACATTTGCACAACCCCTCACTAACTTTCCGCAGAGAAGTTTTTTTTAAGAAAAACAAGTTGTTCAGGTTTTACTTTGCTTAAAGAGGGCAAGTGACGTCACGGGGCAGCTGTCAACGGGAGGTGCCAAAGCGGGGGGAGAACTGTGGGCCAGCGAGCCTGTCCTCTGTCCCGTTAACATTCTCGACAGGTGCTGACAACCGAGGCAGCAGCTGGTCGGAACGAGAGAAATTCTAAAGGGGGACTGACTGTAAAAATAATTTCTTTACCATGCCCTTCAAAACCGATGCTGTTGGACCCCTGCTCCGCGCGGCTCTGTCTAAAGCTCGGGGGGGCCGTACTGGCGCACTATCGGCGTGGTCCAAGCGTCCCCGGGGCTGTGGCGGGGGTGCGTGCAAATTTTGTGAAGTGTTCATCGAGATTGGAGGCTAGGCCACCTCCGGAGAGAACATTCAGGGTCAGAATGCTGAGACCAGGTCCTCCGGCGTCTGTCCCAGTTACAGCGGCCCACAAGACCCCTTGTATTTGGCTGAAGTACGCCGTTGCCGAAGGGAGGGTCAGCGCCCTTTTAGGAAAAGCTTAATGTCGCCGGAGCCTGGCATTGTCTGAAGGGTCAACGTTATCCGCCTTACACACTGACTTGCACGAGGAACTTGCTGTGGTGTGCTGGTCAGCGCCGCGACTTGCAACAAAACCAACACTCAGCAATTATTGACAATTATGTAAAATAAAGTTAGAGGTTAAAGGAAAAATGCGCATAAATGCATATTTAGAACGTAAACAACATCGTAAAAGGTGGTTTAAAGTGTTTACAGTGCAGTGACTGAGCTAATAGAGGGGGCGGGGGCTAACTAGATGGTTGGTCAGATTAACTTTTATTTACTATTTTTTAATTGAGATACAGCGTGGAGCGGCCCATTTCGCGCTGCCAAGCCACCCCCCCCCCCGATTTAACCGTGGAACAATTTGCAATGACCAACTAACCTATCAACCGGCACGTCTTCGGACTGTGCGAAGAAACCGGAGCACCCGGAGGAAACCCACGCGGTCATGGGGAGAACGTACGAGCTCCTTACAGACAATGGCGGGGACTGTACCACGGTCGCTGGAACTGTGAAACATTGCGCTAGCCATTACAATGCCGTACCGCCCTGATAAGATGGCGTGGTTTTTGCAGCGCTTTCCAGGGGAGAGCCTGTCGGTAAAGGCAGTTTGCAGGATGGGTAGTGTCCACTACATTTTCTCCTGCCCACTCTTTGTCCTGGACGCACACAAGTCCCTTTGCATCTCAGAGTTTTGGATTTTCTCCTCGTTTAGAAAATAGTCTGCACATTTATTTCTTCTACCAAAGTAAATGGCCCTGCATTTTCCAACATTGTATTTCATTTACCACTTTCTTGCCCATTCTCCTAATCTGTCTAAGTCCTTCTGCTGCCTTCCTGTTTCCTCAACGCTACCTACCCCTCCACCAATCTTTGTATCATTTGCAAACTTGGCAACAAAGCCTTCTATTCCATCATCTAAATCATTGTTATACAGCATAAAAAGAAGCGGTCCCAACACCGACCCCTGGGGAACACCACGGGTGACCGGCAGCCAACCAGAATAGGATCCTTTTATTCTCACTTGCTGCCTCCTACCAATCAGCCAATGCTCTAACCATGCTAGTAGCTTTCCTGTAATACCATGGGCTCTTAACTTGGTAAGCAGCCTCATGCGTGGCACCTTAGTATGTAGAGATGTGGTTGCCCAGTGTCACCTACTGTCTCCTGTCATGGAGAAAGTTTGTGATCCACCTGTAACTGGCACCTGGGTATACTAAGTTTGGAGAGTTTCTCTTGCAGAAGCTCTGGGAGGATAGTATTGAAGGCTGAACTGAAACCAATAAAGAGAATCCTCAAATATAAAATCATAAGACATAGGAGCAGAATTAGGCCACTCGGCCCATCAAGTCTACTCCGCCATTACATGTTAGTAGGGAAGTGGTGTTAGGTAAATTGAAGGGATTGAAGGCAGATAAATCCCCAGGGCCAGATGGTCTGCATCCTAGAGTGCTTAAGGAAGTAGCCCAAGAAATAGTGGATACATTAGTGATAATTTTTCAAAACTCGTTAGATTCTGGACTAGTTCCTGAGGATTGGAGGGTGGCTAATGTAACCCCAATTTTTAAAAAAGGAGGGAGAGAGAAACCGGGGAATTATAGACTGGTTAGCCTAACGTCGGTGGTGGGGAAACTGCTGGAGTCAGTTATCAAGGATGTGATAACAGCACATTTGGAAAGCGGAGAAATGATCGGACAAAGTCAGCATGGATTTGTGAAAGGAAAATCATGTCTGACGTATCTCATAGAATTTTTTGAGGATGTAACTAGTAGAGTGGATAGGGGAGAACCAGTGGATGTGGTATATTTGGATTTTCAAAAGGCTTTTGACAAGGTCCCACACAGGAGATTAGTGTGCAAACTTAAAGCACACGGTATTGGGGGTAAGGTATTGGTGTGGGTGGAGAATTGGTTAGCAGACAGGAAGCAAAGAGTGGGAATAAACGGGACCTTTTCAGAATGGCAGGCGGTGACTAGTGGGGTACCGCAAGGCTCAGTGCTGGGACCCCAGTTGTTTACAATATATATTAATGACTTGGATGAGGGAATTAAATGCAGCATCTCCAAGTTTGCGGATGACACGAAGCTGGGTGGCAGTGTTAGCAGTGAGGAGGATGCTAAGAGGATGCAGGGTGACTTGGATAGGTTGGGTGAGTGGGCAAACTCATGGCAGATGCAATTTAATGTGGATAAATGTGAAGTTATCCACTTTGGTGGCAAAAATAGGAAAACAGATTATTATCTGAATGGTGGCCGATTAGGAAAAGGGGAGGTGCAACGAGACCTGGGTGTCATTATACACCAGTCATTGAAAGTGGGCATGCAGGTACAGCAGGCGGTGAAAAAGGCGAATGGTATGCTGGCATTTATAGTGAGAGGATTCGAGTACAGGAGCAGGGAGGTACTACTGCAGTTGTACAAGGCCTTGGTGAGACCACACCTGGAGTATTGTGTGCAGTTTTGGTCCCCTAATCTGAGGAAAGACATCTTTGCCATAGAGGGAGTACAAAGAAGGTTCACCAGATTGATTCCTGGGATGGCAGGACTTTCATATGAAGAAAGACTGGATGAACTGGGCTTGTACTCGTTGGAATTTAGAAGATTGAGGGGGGATCTGATTGAAATGTATAAGATCCTAAAGGGATTGGACAGGCTAGATGCAGGAAGATTGTTCCCGATGTTGGGGAAGTCCAGAACGAGGGGTCACAGTTTGAGGATAGAGGGGAAGCCTTTTAGGACCGAGATTAGGAAAAACTTCTTCACACAGAGAGTGGTGAATCTGTGGAATTCTCTGCCACAGCAAACTGTTGAGGCCAGTTCATTGGCTATGTTTAAGAGGGAGTTAGATATGGTCCTTGTGGCTAAAGGGATCAGGGGGTATGGAGGGAAGGCTGGGGCGGGGTTCTGAGTTGGATGATCAGCCATGATCATAATAAATGGCGGTGCAGGCTCGAAGGGCCGAATGGCCTACTCCTGCACCTATTTTCTATGTTTCTATGTTTCTATTCCATCATGGCTGATTTATTATCCCTCTCAACCCCATTCTCCCTGTAACCTTTGACACCCTGACTAGCCAAGAACCTATCAACCTTCACTTTAAGTATACTCAACGGTTTGGTCTTCACGGCTGTTTGTGGAAATAAATTCCACAGATTCACCACCCTCTGGCTAAAGAAATTCCTTCTCATCTCTGTTCTAAATGGACATCCCTCTATTCCAGGGGTTCCCAACCTTTTTTATTCCATGGACCAATACCACTAAGTAAGGAGTCCATAGAGTCTATTCAGAGGCTGTGCACTCTGGTCCTAGATTCACCAACTATAGGAAATATCCTCTCCACATCCACTCTATCTAGGCCTTCAATATTCTATAAGTTTCAATAACAGCCTCCTCCTCCCCCCCATCATTCTTCTAAACTCTAATGAATATAGGCCCAGCACCATCAAATGCTCCTCGTAGGTTAACCCTTTCATTTCTGGAATAATTCTCAGGAACCTCCTCTTGTCCCTCTCCAATGCCAGCACATCCTTTCTTAGATAAGAGACCCAGAACTGCTCATTATACTCCAATTGCGGTCTAGTCCAATATCAAGCCTCACCATCACGTCCTTGTTCTTATATACTAGTCCTATTGAAATAAATGCTAACATTGCATTTCAAAGTTCACAGTAAATTTATTATCAAAGTACAGAAAAGTCACCATACACAACCCTGAGATTCATTTTCTTGCAGGCATAGTCAATTGGTCCATAATAGAATAATAAAAATAATGGAATCAATGAAAAGCCGCTCCAACTTGGACATCAACCAGTGTGCAAAAGACAATAAACTGTGTAAATACAAAAATACAAAAATAAATAAATAAATAGATAATAACTAGATAAATAGTGTCCTTGAAAGTGAATCCATTGATTGTGGGAACATTTCAGTGACGGGACAAGTGAAGTTAAACCCATTTGGTTCAAAAGCCTGATGGTTGAGGGGTAATAACCGTTCCTGAACCTGGTGATGTGGGTCCTGAGACTCCTGTACCTTCTTCCTGATGGCAGCAGGAAGAAAAGAGCATGGCCTGGGTGGTGAGGATCTCTGGTGATGGATGCTACTTTTCTACAACAGCATTTCATGTAGATGTGCTCAGTGGTGGGGAGGGCTTTACCCGTGATGGATCCACTACTTTTTGTAGGATTTTCTGTTCAAGGGCATTGGTGTTTCCATACCAGGTTGTGACTCAACCAGCCAATATACTCTCCACCACACATCTATAGAGGTTTTAGATGTTGTGCCTTCCTTTATGTACCAGGGGATTTGAGATGCTGAAGTCCAAACGGATGTTAACTGTATCAACTACAGATCTGTTGACTCTGTGAGCAAGCTGCAGCAAATCTAGAAAGTTTGAGTTATGGATTTGAGAAATCACATGAATAACCTGTTCTGCTATACCTGAACTCCCAAGATCTGGCAATTTTATGAATCTGATGGTGTTGGGCTATTGGATGTAACTTCTATTAATATTCTCGATACACTACAATAGACTTTGTTTTAGGTGGTGCACAGTTGTATAATGAATCTTCAGGTGAACTTGGTGAATTTCTAGGGAACACGGGAACAAGATCTGAATGAGTTTGAAGGGAGTGTGGAAACTTCAGCCAATGAAGTAATGCTGAGCTGTCAGGATATCTGAACAATCAGGTAGTTGATTATTGGAGTTTTACTGTAGAAAAAAAAAGATCAGGTTCAAGTTTAATTATCATTCAACTAGACATGAATACCCATGAACTCAGCCAAATGAAACAATGTTACTCTGGGGCCAAGGTGCAAAGCACATTACCAACAGTGATACACAGCACAAGGCACATATAACACATATAAGACAGCAGTCAAATACAGTCAAACAAAAATATATAGTCCAAGTCCCTGAGTCCATGAATATTACAGCAGTCTGCAGTTGAACACAATACATCTTGTTTTCTGCTGAGTGAACACTGGAGGGCAGCACTGACTCCAACGTGTACACTGCGCCACCCCAGTTCTGGCACTGGTGGAGCTCACCGATACCTCTCTGAAGCAGGCAGCAGCACAATCCGCATCAAGTCCTGCTCATTCAGTTTCTCCACCAATGAGTAACTTGCTAATGGGGTAGACCTGCATTACTTCAAGTTCTTAATGTCCATCAGGGTCTTGCGATCGTAAAAATTTTGATTAAAGAAAGGCAAGGTTTTAGTCGACCGCGTAGCAGCTGTTGCATCCGAGCTCACCGCCATCTTACCGGAAGTTGGACGCAAACTAACTTTTAGACAGAAGGACAGAGGTCGAGACAGTCACAAACTTGATATGCAAAGATGGTAAATGGTATAGATGGGCGCTTGGTAATCAGTTTATAGTTGTCACGTATACCAAGTGGAAAGCTTTTGGTTGTATGTCATCTAGTCAGATCATTCCAAATGCAAATACATCGAGATAGTGCAAAAGGAAAAGTAGACAGTTACAGTGAAAGTGTCATGTAGGTAGAAAATGTTCACGATGAGGTAGATTGAGAGATCAAAAATTCATGTTTAACTTATAAGAGGTTCCTCCAAGAGAACCACCACGTTGTCATAGGGTTTGGAGGCTTGTGTACCTCAATGACCTGGAGAGTGGTGTTGGCTGGAGTCAGGGCTTTGCCTCTTGGTAGGGTCACCCATGCCAAACAGGTCAAAGGGTAGAAGCCAGACCAAGAGTAGTCCACCGGTCCTCCAGGTTCAGGGGTTCGGCTCAGGGCTAACAACACTGACTGGTCAAATGAAACCCTTACGGAAACAGCGATGAAAAATCCGATATCTATGTGCAGCTGAGGACCATGAACCACACCTGGGGCACAATGGAGAGAATGGTCAAGGACAGACAGAGATAGGGGAACTTCATTGCTGCCCTAAACACCAGTGGTGTAATGGGCAGTAAGTTATAAGAGGTTTTCTCAAGAGTTTTATAAACTGATGGCAAGACTTTGGTGTGTCAAAGGGTTTGAACCCCTAAGAGCCAAAAAAATGTGAGCCAATAGAATTCAAAGGACAACTGAAGGGGTAGCCAACCAGGACCGAGTGAATGGGGGAGGGGCAATGTAAAAGCGAGCACTCCCCAGAGAGAAACACCAACAACTGTGTACTGAGGATGTCACCTCGACGGGTGATGAAACGTCTGCAAGGTCATTGCCAAGCTCAGCGTACACCGCGACATCGAGAAGAGAGAATATTTGGGATGGGTGGGGCCTTTGATTACACTGGCCGCTTTACCGAAGCAGCGAGAAGTGTAGACAGGGTCTACAGAGGGGAGGCTGCTTTCTGTGATGTGCCGAACTGCGTCCACAACTCTCTCCAGCTTCCTGCAATCTCAGCAGAGCTGTGATGCGTCTGGGTGGAGAATGACCTTGTGTTTTGTCTTGTCCATTTGTGAATGTGTGAAAACCAAGCCTAATTTGCTGGGCTAAGAGGACTGTTTCTGTACTGTATATTCTGCCAGTAATCCTTTAAGCTCCCTCTGTCTACAATTATAAAAATCAAAGAGTTCACAACGCAGTGGTTGAGACAATTACCCTGTTGCATGCTATTTACATTTGGTGAAGAAACTACGTCAAATCTGGAGCGACACACATAAAATGCTGGGGGATCTCAGCAGGCCAGGCAGCATCTATGAAAAGGAATAAACAGTCAACGTTTTGGGCCAAGTCTCTTCTTCAGGACTGGAAAGGAAGGGGGAAGACGCCAGAATAAATAGGTGGGGGGAGGCAAAGGAGGACTAGCTTGAAGGTGATAGGTGAAGCCAGGTGGGTGGGAAAGGTAAAGGGCTGGAGAGGATGGAATCTGATAGGAGAGGAGAGTGGACCATGGGAGAAAAGGAAGTTGGAGAAGCACCAGGGAAGGTGATAGGCAGGAGAGGAGAAGAGGTAAACGGCCAGAGTGGGGAATAGAAGAAGAGGAATGGAGGAAGTGGAAAGATACTCTTTTTACCAGAAGCAGAAATCAATATTCATGCCTTTAGGTTGGAGGTTGTCTAGACAGAATATTAGATTAGATTCAACTTTATTGTCATTGTGCCGAGTACAGATACAAAGCCAATGAAATACAGTTAGCATCTGACCAGAAATGCAAAGAATAGTGTTATTTACAAAATAACTGCGAATAAAAAAAGTGCTACAGCACACAAATATAAAAGTACTGAGACAGTACAATATGGGTGCAATACTGCTTAGCGCTGTGATGAGAGGTTCAGCAGTGTCACAGCCTCAGGGAATAAGCTCTTCCTGTGCCTGCTGGTGTGGGAACGGAGGCTCCTGTAGCACCTACTGCATGGGAGGAGAGCAAAAAGTCCATGGTTAGGGTGAGATGCATCCCTGATAATGCTTTTCGCCCTGCCCAGGCAGCGTTTATGGTAGATGTTCTCAATGGTGGGCAATTGGGTGCTGATAATCCGAGATAATCCGATAATATGAGATGTTACTCCTCCAGCCTGAGAGTGGCTTCATCATGGCAAGAGAGGAGGCCGTGGACCTAGATGTCAGAAAGGGAAAGGGGGTAGGAATTATAAAATAGCTGGCAGATGGAGCGGAGGTGCTCGAGAAAGTGGTCCCCCAGTTTACATCGGGTTTCATCAGTGTAGAAGAGGCCACATCAGGATCACCAGATACAACAGACGACCCTAACAGATTTGAAAATGAAGTGTTGCCTCATCTCACCTGGAAGGACCATTTGGGGCCCTGGATGGAGGTGAATGGGCAAGTGTAGCATATCTGTTGCTTGCAGGGATATATGCCAGGAGGGAGACTAATGGGGAGGGACAAATGGGCAAGGGAATCCCTAGGAAAGCGGAGAGTTGGGGTGTAGGTAAAGATATGTTTGGTGGTAGGATCCCTTTGGAGATGGTGGAAGTTGTGCAGAATGATGTGGAGGCTCATGGAGTGGTAAGTGAGGAAAAGAGGAACTGTATCCTGGTTAAGGCGGCAGGTGAATAGGCAAGTGTCATTTGCAGGGATATGTGCCAGGATGAAGATTAGTGGGGAGGGACAAATGGACAAGGGAATCCCTTGAAAAATGAAGAGTTGGGGGGTGGTTAGGTAAAGGTGTGTTTGTGGTAGGATCCTATTGAAGATGGCTGATGTTGTTGACGATGTTGTGTTGGATGCGTAGACTCATGGGGTGGTAGTTGAGGGTAAGGGGAACTTGTGTTTACATTGAATGTAACCCTTCTACATTTTAACCAATGATCAGTGATTTTATAACTTATCCCATGGACTAACAATAACCCGTCAAAGTATTACGGAAAAACTCTCAGTTGCATGAAAGTGAAAACCTTCGAAACATTCGACTGAGGTTTAGGACTTGACCTCTCTCCGCCCAAGCACACTCCTTGCCCATCAGGCTACAGTGGTGTAGTGGTTAGCACGATGCTTTACAGTACAGGCAACCCAGGTTCAGTTCCCGCCGCTCTCTTTAAAGAGTCTGTATGTTCTCCCTGTGATCGCGTAGGTTTTCTTCGGGTGCTCTGGTTTCCTCCCACAGCCCAAAGACGTACCGGTTGGTGCGTTAATTGGCCATTGTAAATTGTAGGATTAAATCGAAGTTTGCTGCGTGGTTCGGCTCAAAGGGCTTATTCCGTGCTGTGCCTTATTAGGTAAATAGATTTACTCTTTTGCATAGTATCGTTAAACGCTCAATCCTGCACAAGTTATGTGCCAGTGATGGGTTGCGTACGTTGTCCCCCATTCCCATCTCCAAGTGGAGGTGGGAATGTTGGAGGCAGTAAACAGCCCTCGCTTTCTCTTTTGTCAGCATGTCCTGTGCTGGTCTCTAGCACCAAGTGCTTCTCTCTTCCACTGGGAAGCCAACTGTTGTGGTACTGTATCAGGAAGGAAAGAACATTGCAAACGCGCTTGACCTTGATGGCTATGAAAATGTTCGTTTTTGGAAAGCCTAGAAAACATCATTATTACTACAAAACAAGTACAAAAGCAAAGCAGTCTTGGCACAATTTTTAATAGGGCTTAGATGTGTCCACAATTGGAATATCGTGCAACATTTTGATCTACTTACCTAAAGAAAGATATACTACCCCTTGAAGAGTGGAAGTATACACTCAATGGCCACTTTATTAGATACCTGCTGTACCTAATAAAGTAACCACTGGGTGTATGTTCATGGTCTTCTGCTGCTGTAGCCCATCCACTTCAAGTTGCGATGTGTTGTGTATTCAGAGATGCTCTTCAGCAAACCACTGTTGTAATACATGATTATTTGAGTTACTGTCTCCTTCCCTTGGACCAGTCTGGCCATTCTCCTCTGACCTCTCTCATTAACACGGCTTTTTCGCCCACAGAACTGCCACTCACTGGATTTTTTTTTTGTTTCTCACACCATTCTCTGTAAACTCTAGAGAGTGTTGTGTGTGAAAATCCCAGGAGATCAGCAGCTTCTGAGATACTCAAACCACCCCGTCTGGCAGCAACAGTCATTCCACTGTCAAAGTCTCTTAGATCACATTTCTTCCACATTCTGACGTTGGGTCTGAGCAATAACTGAACCTCTTGACCATGTCTGCATGCTTTTATGCATTGAGCTGCTGCCACGTGATTGGCTGATTGGATATTTGCATTAATGAACTGTTGTACAGGAGTACCTAATAAAATGGCCTCTGAGTGTACTTCTCCTCAGGAGATCAAACTGTTATCTGATTCCTTGGATAACTGCTACTGAGGTGGTCCTCTGAGGAGAATTTGAGCAAAGGAGGCCAATATACCCTAGAGTTTAGAGCAACGAACTACTGAATCATCTAAAGATGATAAGGAACATAAGCCATGGACAACTTGGGTGGCTGAGTGGGACAACACAAACTTGGAGACACGGTCAATGAACTGAGATGAGGAAGGATTAGTTTCACATAGAGGAATATAAATCCTCAGTATTCTGTACCCTGAAGCCTGTGGATTTGGTATCTCACCAAAGGTTCTGGCAAATTTATGCAGGTGTACTGTGGAGAGCGTTCTGACTGGTTGCATGCAAGGGTCACCGCACATACTTGGAAAAGAATCTGCAGAGGGTTGTAAACTTAGCCATCTCCATCGTGGATACCAGCCTCCCCACCACAGAGGACATCTTCAAAAGCCAGTGCCTCAGTAAGGTGGCATCCATTATTAAGGATCCCCACCACCCAGGCCATGCCCTCTTTTCATTGCTGGTATCAGGAGACTGAAGGCACACACTCAGTGTTTTATGAACAGCTTCTTCCCCTCCGCCATCCGATTTCTGAATGGACATTGAACCCATGAACCTCACCATTTTGGCTCTCATTTTGCATTACTGATTATCTTCCAGATTGAGACTGGTAGATTTGTGAATACTCTGGAATGGGACAGGGATGCTGAGATTGAATATTGGTTCAAGTGCCAAAATGACTTTCTTCCTTCCTGTCTGTTTTCACCAGTTAACTGTTCCTTCATCTCCTTTTTTTTTTGGCTTCTCTCAGATGCCTTTCAGCACAAAGGTCTAAAGCCGAGAAACTCTTTAGCATACTCCAGAATGCTGGCGCCACGTGTTTAGATGAAGACTCTCAATCCAAAACATCGACTGCGCATTTGCCTCCACAGATGCTGCCTGACCGACTAGGTTCCTCCAGCATCTTATTTGCTGCTCCAAATGGTTAGATCTTGATTTAACCCGAACAGAGCAGTGTCACAGCTTCGGTGACACTATGACGACCAGAGAATTCAACTCCTCATATTAGAGTTGAATTGAATTCACTTTATTACTGTACTTACATCCTTCATGTGCATGAGGAGTAAAAATCTTTAATTAAGTCTCCATCTAAATGTGCAATGTGCAATTTATGGTAATTTATAATAAATAGTACGTACAACGGGACAGTCAATGTAGCACAGAAATACAATTGTATCAGTGTGAATTAACCAGTCTGATGGCCTGGTGGAAAAAGCTGTTCCAGAGCCTATTGGTCCTGGTTTTTATGCTATGGTACCATTTCCCAGATGGTAGCAGGTGGAGCAGTTTGTGGTTGGGATGACTCGAGCCCCCAATGATCCTTTCAGCCCTTTTTGCGCACCTGTCTTTGTAAGTGTTCTGAATAGTGGGAAGTTCACATCTACAGATGCGCTGGGCTGTCTTCACCACTCTCTGCAGAGTCCTGCGATTGAGGGAAGTACAGTTCCTATACCAGGCAGTGATGCAGCCAGTCAAGATGCTCTCAATTATGCCCCTGTAGAAAGTCCTTAGGATTTGGAGGCCCATACCAAACTTCTTCAACCGTCTGAGGTGAAAGAGATGCTGTTGTGCCTTTTTCACCACACAGCTGGTCTGTACAGACCGCATTAGATCCTCAGTTATGTTTATGCCAAAGAACTTAAAGCTGTTCACCCTCTCAACCCCAGATCCTTTGATGTCAATAGGGGTCAGCCTGTCTCCATTCCCCCTGCAGTCCACAACCAGCTCCTTTGTCTTTGCGATGTTGAGGAAGAGGTTGTCTTCTTGCCACCACTGAGTCAGGGTGGTGGCTTCTTCTCTGAAGGCTGCCTCATTATTACTTGAGTTTAGACCAATCAGTGTAGAGTCGTCAGCAAATTTAATTAGCAGATCAGAGCTGTGGGTGGCTACACAGTCCTGAATGTACAGAGAGTAAAGGAGGGGGCTTAGTACCATAAGACCATAAGACCGTATGATATAGGAGCAGAATTCAGCCATTTGACCCATTGACTCTCCTCTACTATTCAATCATGGTTGATTTTTTTCAATCCCATCTCCTGTCTTCTCCCTGTAATCCTTTACTCCCCTGCCTATCCTAACAACCAATATTTTGGCAAGACATAAACACAAAAGATTCTATAAATGCTGGAAATCCAGAGAAATGGTCACAAAGTGGTGGAAGGACTCAGCAAGTCAAGCAGCATCCATGGAAAGAAACAAAGAGTTGACATTTTGGGTCAAGACCCATCATTAGGGTCTCCTGAAACTCCCCTAAATGGTCTCACATCCAAAATTACCGTCCCATGTGATTTTCAACCTCACTCCACTGAGAAACAGCCGTTCCAACTTGTAGAACCACCACGTGTTTCTAACCATCTCTCTGACAGAGCCGTTTACAGGGCTAGCACCCTCTCTGTGAGGCAATGTATGGTTTACTGGAGTCTGTGAGTCTGTGGGAACGAAGATCTCAGCTTTCAGACTGAGGAGTCATTCAATGGTGCTGCCACTTATCCCTAAAGCATCTTCATCTGCCGCTCATCAGAAGGCCAGGTAAAGTCCCTAAAAGAATGAAGGCTCCACCTTCTTTTCCGTCCATCCCGAGAGCCTGTACAGTGGGGTGTAGAGCTTTTTCCCACATACTAAAATTCACCAGGTCATCGTCGCTTGTCACACCAGACAGCCAGCCACTCTAGTGTTGTTTGGTTGATGTTGAGCAGGTCAGTGTCAGCTAAATCAGGTGAGAGTGGTCAGTTGTGCAGAACGTGTTCAATGTTCTGCACCCTTTCGCCACACTCACAGGATTCGCTGGTCTTTAAACACCACTTCACCATATTGTCTCCCGTCCTACAAACTCCCACTCTCGCTCTGTTGAGAGTGCACCACTTCCGTCTGTCAAGCAGTGCCCCGTCTGGCAACATTTCTGTGGGGTCTTGCACTATATGGTTTAGTGGGGTTCTGGCTTCTGTTTGTTGCCAGATGTCAATCCTGTATGTTTGGAGAGATGTTCCGTGTGGTAGTTCCTCTACTGTAGCAAAGCTTTTCCTCGGTTTTAGGCGGTTGGAAACTGGCACATGATGATGTAGTGGGTGCCGTGGATCCGAGTTCTGTTTACCTTCTTCAATTTTTGTTGAAGTGTGTCTTCGGATCTCTGGGGGAGCAATGCCTGCAAGTCTGTAAATGATGTTAGTGGGTGTGGGGCGTAGTGTGCCCGTGATTATTTGGCAGGCTTCGTTAAGCAACGGGTCAGTTTTCTTCACATGGGCTGATCTGCCCCACACAGGTGCACAGTATTCTGCAGGTGCATAGTACAGACTGTACTCATAGAGTTTACTCTTCACAAAGGTCTCCCTGTCAATCTCTTCTCGATGGTTTCCTTCACCCCTTCGTAAAAAGTCATTGAATCATAGAGTCACACAGCACAGAAACAGGCCATTCGGCCCGTTGAGTCTGCACTGACCATCAACCACCCTAAACCCACAATAATTCCATAGAACCATAGAACCATAGAAACTACAGCACAGAAACAGGCCTTTTGGCCGTTCTTGGCTGTGCCGAACCATTTTCTGCCTAGTCCCACTGACCTGCACACGGACCATATCCCTCCATACACCTCCCATCCATGTATCTGTCCAATTTATTCTTAAATGTTAAAAAAGAACCCGCATTTACCACCTCGTCTGGCAGCTCATTCCATACTCCCACCACTCTCTGTGTGAAGAAGCCCCCCCTAATGTTCCCTTTAAACTTTTCCCCCCTCACCCTTAACCCATGTCCTCTGTTTTTTTTCTCCCCTTGCCTCAGTGGAAAAAGCCTGCTTGCATTCACTCTATCTATACCCATCATAATTTTATATACCTCTATCAAATCTCCCCTCATTCTTCTACGCTCCAGGGAATAAAGTCCTAACCTATTCAACCTTTCTCTGTAACTGAGTTTCTCAAGTCCCGGCAACATCCTTGTAAACCTTCTCTGCACTCTTTCAACCTTATTTATATCCTTCCTGTAATTTGGTGACCAAAACTGAACACAATACTCCAGATTCGGCCTCACCAGTGCCTTATACAACCTCATCATAACATTCCAGCTCTTATACTCAATACTACGATTAATAAAGGCCAATGTACCAAAAGCTCTCTTTACGACCCTATCTACCTGTGACGACACTTTCAGGGAATCTTGTATCTGTATTCCCAGATCCCTCTGTTCCACTGCACTCCTCAGTGCCTTACCATTAACCCTGTATGTTCTACGTTGGTTCCTTCCAACGTACAATACCTCACACTTGTCAGTATTAAACTCTATCTGCCATTTTTCAGCCCATTTTTCCAGCTGGTCCAAGTCCCTCTGTAGGCTCTGAAAGCCTTCCTCACTGTCTACTACACCTCCAATCTTTGTATCATCAGCAAACTTGCTGATCCAATTTACCACATTATCATCCAGATCGTTGATATAGATGACAAATAACAATGGACCCAGCACTGATCCCTGTGGCACACCACTAGTCACAGGCCTCCACTCAGAGAAGCAATTTTCTACCACCACTCTCTGGCTTCTTCCATCGAGCCAATGTCCAATCCAATTTACCACCTCTCCATGTATACCTAGCAACTGAATTTTCCTAACTAACCTCCCATGCGGGACCTTGTCAAAGGCCTTACTGAAGTCCATGTAGACAATATCCACTGCCTTCCCTTCATCCACTTTCCTGGTAACCTCCTCGAAAAACTCCAACAGATTGGTCAAACATGACCTACCACGCACAAAGCCATGTTGACTCTCCCTAATAAGCCCCTGTCTATCCAAATGCTTGTAGATTCTGTCTCTTAGTACTCCCTCCAATAACTTACCTACTACTGACGTTAAACTCACTGGCCTATAATTTCCCGGATTACTTTTCGATCCTTTTTTAAACAACGGAACAACATGAGCCACTCTCCAATCCTCCGGCACTTTACCCGTAGACAGCGACATTTTAAATATTTCTGCCAGGGCCCCCGCAATTTCAACGCTAGTCTCCTTCAAGGTCTGAGGGAACACCCTGTCAGGTCTCGGGGATTTATCCACTTTAATTTTCCTCAAGACAGCAAGCACCTCCTCCTTTTCAATCTGTACAGTTGCCATGGTCTCACTACTTGCTTTCCTCAATTCCATAGATTTCATGCCAGCTTCCTTAGTAAATACAGACGCAAAAAACCTATTTAAGATCTCCCCCATTTCCTTTGGTTCCGCACAAAGCCGACCACTCTGATCTTCAAGAGGACCAATTTTATCCCTTACAATCCTTTTGCTCTTAATATACTTGTAAAAGCTCTTTGGATTATCCCTCACTTTGACTGCCAAGGCAACCTCATGTCTTCTTTTTGCCCTCCTGATTTCTTTCTTAAGTATATTCTTGCACTTCTTATACTCCTCAAGCACCTGATTTACCCCCTGTTTCCTATACATTTCATACAACTCCCTCTTCTTCTTTATCAGAGTTGCAATATCCCTTGAGAGCCAAGGTTCCTTATTCCTATTCAATTTGCCTTTAATCCTGACAGGAACATTCAAACTCTGCACTCTCAAAATTTCCCCTTTGAAGGCTTCCCAACTACCAATCACATCTTTGCCAGAGAACAACCTGTCCCAATCCACGCTTTTTAGATCCTTTCTCATTTCTTCAAATTTGGCCTTCTTCCAGTTCAGAACCTCAACCCTAGGACCAGATCTATCCTTGTCCATGATCAAATTGAAACTAATGACGTTATGATCACTGGAACCAAAGTGCTCCCCTACACAGACTTCCGTCACTTGCCCTAATTCGTTTCGTAACAGGAGATCCAATATTGCACCCCCTCTAGTTGGTCCCTCTATATACTGATTTAGAAAACTTCCCTGAACACATTTTACAAACTCTAAACCATCTAGACCCTTAACAGTATGGGAGTCCCAATCAATGTATGGAAAATTAAAATCCCCTACCACCACAACTTTATGTTTCCTGCAGTTGTCTGCTATCTCTCTGCAGATTTGCTCTTCCAAGTCTCGTTGACTATTGGGTGGTCTGTAATACAATCCCACTAATGTGGCCATACCTTTCCTGTTTCTCAGCTCCACCCATAAGGACTCAGTAGACAAGCCCTCTAATTTGTCCTGCCTGAGCACTGCTGTAATATTTTCCCTAACGAGCAATGCTACCACCACCCCCCCCCACCCCACCTTTCATTCCTCTGCCTCGATCACATCTGAAACATCGGAACCCTGGAATATTAAGCTGCCAGTCCTGCCCCTGCTGTAGCTGAATTTCACTAATTGCTTTAACATCATAATTCCACGTGTCAATCCACGCCCTCAACTCATCCACCTTCCCTACAATACTCCTAGCATTGAAATATATACACCTCAGAAGATTTTTACCACCACTCACAACCTTTCTATTTGCAGCTTTGCTTGAACTTTTAACATCATTTATTTTCACCCCAGCCACACTGTCAGCTCTGACACTCTGGTTCCCATCCCCCTGCAAATCTAGTTTAAAGCCTCCCCAATAGCACTAACAAACCTCCCTGAAAGGATATTGGTCCCCTTGTAGTTCAAGTGTAACCCGTCTCTCTTGTACAGGTCCCACCTGCCCCAGAAGAGGTCCCAATGATCCTGAAATCTGAAACCCTGCCCCCTACACCAGTTCCTCAGCCACTTGTTCCTCCTCCAGAGCATCCTATTCCTACCCTCACTGGCACTTAGCACAGGTAGCAATCCTGAGATTACCACCCTGGATTCCATTTCATTCTATTCTCCCCGCATTCCCATCGCTTCCCCCACCCACCCAATACTCTACCACTCACCCACACACACAAGGGTTGTTGTTCCTTTCCGCACCCTGTGGTGCATCGGGTAGCATATTTTGCCGTTTCCATAGCATTTTGACTGTTTTTTTTTAAACAAGACCGAGCGGCTAGCTCGACGCCCAGCCCAGCATGGATGGAAAGCGTGCAAGGGGCCGGCCGGATTTGAACCCAGGATCCTTGGCCTGGAAGTCCCACTACACCACCAGTGGGCAAACACGCACAAACACACACACACACACACACACAAACACACACACACAAACACACACACACACACACACACACACACAGACACACACACACAAACACGCACACACACACACACACACACACACACAAACACACACACACACACACACACAGACACACACACACACACACACACACACACACACACACACACACACGGGGTAATGTACACAATTTGGGATGTGAGAGGAAAGCAGTGCACCCAGGGAGGGAGTGCAAACTCCACAGGAACAGCACAGGAGGTCAGGATCGAACCCGGGTCTCTCCGGGACTCTGAGGAAGCAGCTCTGCCAGCTCACCGCTGTGCTGCCCCAGAGAAATCGGCTCCTTGTATCTTGGCAGGATTCTTGTTTTCCTCTCGGCATTAGTTGTCCCCAAGCGATGTCGGCACCCAGAATTCATCTCCTCTGGACAGCATTTCTCAGCAGCTGCCTGAGCTCCCTCTTAACCCCCTGGGAGCTCTCTCTCACCACCCCCCCTGCACATTCTCCCACTGTCGCTAACTAGCAGGTCGCCCCCGCAGACGCATGTCCCTTTAAGGTCTGGCTGTCACGGCCGCAGCTGCTAGGTTTAAGTGTTGGCAGCTGCAAACACAGATGCCAGGTCAAAGGAGAACTTTACCCTGATACTGACACAATACAGAGCCACCCGATAGCCCTGCTTTGTTGTAAATCATTCTTGGTTGAATCAGATTCCGATTCTGATTTATTTATCACACGTGCATTGAAACATACAGTAAAACAACCAGCATGACCCAGGGATGTGCTGGAAACGGCTCACAAGTGACGCCACACTTACCAGTGCAAACGTAGCTCGGCCACAATGCTCAGCAGAACAACACAGAACACAATGAAACACAGCACAACAAGCAATGGAATTACAGGAAAACAAGCTCCTTTGCTCCCTCCCACCCACCCTCACACATGGACATTATAGACAGTCCTCCAGTCTCCAGTCTCCGTCTATGGCCTTCCGTCTCCGTCTCCAGCCTCTCATTCCATCTCTGGCCTTTTGTCTCCATTTCCTGCCTCTCGTTCCCATCTCTGGTCTCTGGCCTCCCGTCTCTGTCTCCTGCCTCTCGTCTCCGGTCTCTGCCCTCTCATCTCCATCTCCATCTCCGTCTCCAGTCTCCAGGCTTCACCCATCAGGCTTCGACTTCTGGACTTCCGATTGGGTTTCTGTCTTTGGTATCAACCCTCAGACTAGCCGACGACGGGACCCTGAACTGACTGACTGGCTCTCGAACCTCCTGCTCACACGGCCATCTCATCCTGGAACACCCCACCACCCCCCCGCCCCCGACCTGGGACAGCCCGACACCCACGGATGGCGACCTGACCCCCTAGCTACCCTCTCTGTCCCCGAAACCACCTCTACAGACTTAAAAATCTGTCTGGGGAGAGTTGCTGGGAATGCGGAGAGAATAAAGTGACAGTGAATTCCAGTTCATTGGGCTGTCGGATAACCGTGGCGGCCACTTATCTGGGGCAACTCAAAGAAAATGACAGGATTCCCTTCGTTTATTTGGGACATGATGCCGCTTAATTGGGGCAGGAGACTGTTGCTGAACAGCTTCTAACTCGTGTGGCCATTTGACACTATACCAAGCTTAGAGAGGCAACACATCCCATTCACTTAACACTCTGTAAAAAAAAAACCTACCTCTCACATTCCCCACCTGTACTTCCCTCCAATCACCTTAAAATTATGCCACTACCACCCTGGGAAAAGGCACTGCCTGTCCACTCCATCTAAAACTATTCAGCAAAGAAGAGCCCAGCTGAAATTTCACTCTTAGACGATAAAACACATGAGCCGAACTTGACCATTTGTGGCCGATGGAGTTTGTTGCCATTCCATCATGGCTGATTTATTTTTGGTCTCAACACCGCTCTCCTGCCTTTGCTCCATAATTTTTGATGTCCTTCCAAATTGAGAACTTGCCAACCTCTTCTTTAAGTATTCCAAATAACTTGGCCTCCACACCCATCTGTGGCAATGAATTCTACAGACTCAGCATCCTCTGGTTAAAGAAACTCCTCCTCATCTCTGTTCAAAGGAGACGTCCTCGTGTTCTGAGGTTGTGCCCCCTGGTCCTTGACTCCCCCACTGTTGGAAACCTCCTCTCCACATCCACTCTATCCAAACCTTATTCAACAGGGTTCAATGAGATCCACTCCCCCCACCAAACTCATTCTTCTAAACTCCAGAACAGGCCCAGAGCCATCAATTGCTCCACTTTCATTTCTGGGATAATTCGATTAGAATATTAGATTAGATTAGATTATGAGGACACTCAGTCCTCATTTATTGTCATTTAGAAATGCATGCATTAAAAAATGATACAACATTCCTCCAGAATGATATCACAGAAACACAAGACAAACCGAGACTAAATCTGACAAAACCACATACAGTAATTATAACATATAGTTAGAACAGTGCAAAGCAATACCATAATTTGATAAAGAGCAAACCATGGGCACGGTAAAAAAAAGTCTCAAAGTCCCGATAGACTCATCATCTCACGCAGACGGCAGAAGGGAGAAACTCTCCCTGCCATGAACCTCCAAGCGCCGCAAACTTGCCGATGCAGCATCATTGGAAGCTCCCGACCACAATGGACTCTGAGTCCGTCCGAAAACTTCGAGCCTCCGACCAGCCCCTCCGACACAGCCTCTCTGAGCACCATCCTCTGCCGAGCGCTTCGACCCCGCCCCGGCCACCGAGCAACAAGCAAAACCGAGGACTCGAGGCCTTCCCCTCCGGAGATTCTGGATCACACAGTAGCAGCAGCAGCGAAGCAGGCATTTCAGAAGTTTCACCAGATGTTCCTCCGTGCTGTCACGTACGTCTCCATCAAATCAGGATTGTGCACGGCACCCTACTTGACAGATAACAGACATCACCACCGGAGTGGCCGCTGCGAGCTGCGTTGCGTCGCCATCTTCTCCTCTCCTCTTTAATTCCTGTAGACTTCCTCTGGAGCCTCTGCAATGTCGGCACTTCCTTTCTCAGATAAGGGGACCTAAACTGCTCAGAGTGGTTTAACAATGTGAAGGTAAATGCAGCCAGCTACAGGGCAGGCAGTTTAATTTTGCTGGTGGGAAAGCCGATAGCAGTGATAATCCAAGATGCATTTAACGGCCAAAGAAAATCAAAAAGCTGCAGACATTTGGAATCTGAAATGCTGGATAAACTTGGCAAGTCAGGCAGCATTTTTGTGAAGAGAGATAGTCAACATTTCAGGTCTGGGACTCTAGATCAGAACTGGGAAAGGGGGAAACAAGTTGGTCTCGGTAGTGGGACAACGATGGGTGGGATGAAGGGAATTTACAGAGTGCCTGTGTCCAGTCCTCAGGAGTGACCATGACGTGCCACCTTAATTCTCCACCCCACTCCCACTCTGACCTCTCTGTCTGTCGTCTCCTGCCTTGTTACAGTGCGGCCCAATGCAACGTCAAAGCTTTCCACCGTCTGGGCCACGGCATCTATTAGCAACCACCATCGGCCAGGAGCTACAGAAATCTGAGGTCCTACACCGTCAAGTTCAAGAACAGCAACTTTCTGTTCCTGAACCAACTGGCAAAACCCTAATCACCGCATTTAACACACTGTGACCTCCTTGATCATTTTACCCCAAATGGGCTTCTAATCTTTCCCTCCTACATAGCCCTCCAGTTTTCTTTCATCCATGTGCCTATCTAAGAGTCTTTTAAATGTCCCTAATGGATCAGTCTTTACTACCATCCCTGGAAACGCATTACACACACCCACCACTCTCTGTGTAAAAAGAAAAACTACCTTTGACATCCCCCCCTATACTTTCCTCCAATCAACTATTAATTGTGTTCTTTCCTGTAAAAAACGTGCCTAATACTGAGGCTTTGGACCCACTCCTGGCTGCTCCAAGTAGGACTCCATCTGGTTCGGAATGCTGTTGTTGTTGCTAGTTTCTGGTGTTTACATGATTTGTTTTTTTTTTCTTTTTGTGCGCATTGGGGGTTGGTCTTTTTTTAACTGGGTTTCTTGCTTTGTGACTGCCTGTAAGCAAACAAATCTCAAGGTTGTATAACTTATGCATTGTTTGATAATAAATTTACTTGAATAATAATTTACATTTTTCTTGCGAGTGGCGCATATATGATGCTGCTGCAAGTAAGTTTTCCACTGCCCCTATGGATGTGATGTTGAAATTTTATAACACACTGGTGAGGACTCAACTTGTACTGTGAGCAGTTTGGAGCCTCTTATGCTAGAAAAGATGTGTTGAAACTGGAGAGGATTCAAAAGTTCACAAAACATGATTCCAGTATTGAATGGCTTATCATATGAAGAGTGTTTGATGGCTCTGGGCCTGTACTCACTGGAATTCAGAAGACTGAGGGATGACCTCATTGAAACCTATCAAATGTTGAAAGGCTTGATAAGAATGGATGTGGAGAGGACGTTTCCGATGGTGGGAGAGTCTAAGACCAGAGGACACAGCCTCAGAATAGAGGGGCATCCTTTTAGAATGGAGATGAGAAGAAATTTCTTTAGCCAGAGAGTGGAGAATCTGTGGAATTCTTTGCCACAAGCAGCTGTGGAGGCCAAGTCTTCATGTTTATTTAAGGCAGAGGTTGATAGATTCTTGATTGGTCAGGGCACACAGGGATTATGGGGAGAAGGCAGGAGACTGGGGCTGAGAGGAAAATTGGATCAGCCATGATGAAATGGTGGAGCAGACTCGATGGGCCAAATGGCCTAATTCTGCTCCTATATCTTATGGTTTTATGCATATAGGTACTTGCGCATCTATAAACTGAACTTTAACTTTGAATCTGGTTCAGATTAATTTACTTATCACTATACTATATATATACTATACTATATATAGCAGATTTTTACATATAACCCGTAATTAATTATTTAAACGAACAAGAATACTTAATTAAACAATATATTTATAAGGTTACTCAAATATTATTGAAATATTAAGTACCTACACAACAACCAACACAATCTAATGATGCACTGGGGGCGGGGGCAGCAAATGTCGACACAGATTCTGATGCCAACATAGCAGAGCCACCATGTTCACAGAACAACACAAACAACAACAATACAACAGCAACACAAACAACAACAGCACTGCAGACTCCTTACCTCCCCACGCACACACAGAGCCAGTCCTCCAGCCCCACAACGCCCCGTCTCCAGCCCCCTGCCTCCGGGTTACAGTGAACTCGCAGCTACGCGGATATCGGACTACAGATAGTGAATCTTTGAAGAAACACTATTGCACCATTTATTATTTATTGTTATTATAACTTACAGTAATTTTTTAGCATAATACACTGTACTGCCATCACAACATGCTGCCAATCTGATTCTGGTCCAGCGTTGTCAGAGATTTCCGAAACTGTTACGCACCCAGAAACCAGAAGCAGCAGTTAGTGAAGCTAAACCCAGCGATGAAGAGATGTGAATTTTTAGACCTGATATTGCAGGATTGCTTCATCTGTACTATGGTTCAAAGACCTGAGATTGAAGTATTTAATAAGGGAGCTTACAGAACGATCACTGATTCAGGATTCAGGCTTGTTTAATGTCATTTTCAGCCACAAGTGTGAAGGAGAACGAAATAATTGTTACTCCAGACCCCATGCCACACAAATAAAACACAATAAGATAAAGAACGCAACAGTAATCATTAAAAAATAAACAATAAGTATAAAGCAAAACACAGACTATACTGGAGGAACTCAGAAATTCAGACAGCATCGATGGAAATGAAGAAACAGTCGATGTTTCGGGCCGAGGCCTTCTTCAGGAAAGGAAGTGGGGAGACGCCAAGATAAAAATGTGTGGGGAGGGGAAGGAGGCGAGCTTGAAGGTGGTGGGTGAAGCCGGGTGGGTGGGAAAGATAAAGGGCTGGAGAAGAAGGAGTTTGATAAGAGAGGAGAGTGGACCATAGGAGAAAGGGAAAGAGGAGGGGACTCAGGGGGGAGGTGATAGGCTGATGAGAAGAGGCTAGCGTGGGGAATAGAAGACGGGAGGTAGGGAGGTTTTGTTTTACATAAATACACAAGATATCTTACATACATAGATTAAAGGGAGACCAGGTGCAACGGTGTTTGTACATAAGGTGAATGACAGGAAATGATAAAACTGTGGACGTGGAGACAGTGTTTAAAAACATTTAAGTTATTTTGCTCTGGGCACAATCCCAACCTTGGTTTGTTGGGGTGGAGCTGTTCAGTGGTGGTGCCCACAGCTACAGACCAAGTGCTGGTGAATGAGAAAGGAAATGTCACTGTACCTTTAAGAACCATGTATCACATGGTAAGATTTTGATATATTGTTGCAGCCCTTTAGATGATAATTACTTAGTTCAATAAAAGATGTTCTATGATATTTCTGCATCCCTTTATCAGCAAAACTGAAGAGTTTCACATACAACAAAGAGCACAAAATCATAAAGGTCCTATCTCATCTCCATACATCAGCTGGAGTGTTATATTCATTTCTGGTCACCCTACTGCTCGAGGGAGGTTGTGGGGGAGATTTTATGGAATGATTCTAGAGGTGGGGGATCAGTTCTGCTTAGACTGAGGGGGATAATATTAACCATGAATGGGGAGAGATCTGAGAGGTGATTTAACAGGGGAATTCAAAATGACCAAGGATGCTGAGAAAGTGAAGAAGGAGAAATGTTCCCACTGGCCGGGGGATGGAGGACTTGATCGGCTAAAGTAACGGGAAGAGAAAAGACTTTCTCATAGTCAGGCTCAGAAGCAGATTAATTTATGGAGAGTGAGATAAACTGTGGGCTAGGAACTAGGGAGAGCGAATGGTTCAGTGACAGAATGGGCAGAATAGTCCTGCAGAGCTATGAGTGAGAATGAGAGTGAGAGAGAGAGAGAGAGAGAGAGAGAATCTATTTGTATGTACTTTTCTGAGTGTGCATGTATCTGTGTATGAGTGTGTGTGTATGTGTGTCCATGCATGTCTCTGAGTGTGCATGTATCTCTGTGTGTATGCATGCATGTATCAGTGTGTGTGTGTGCTGTCAGGGAATATTCTGGAGTTAGGGTATATAACAAATACAAATTTCAACAGCAGCCTGTCTTCAGAACTGAACATGGATTGTAGATTGAATTTAAAATGCAGCTGTGAACAACGGTCTTCCTGGAGCTGCAAATTGGGTTGATTGCAAACAAAGAAACACTCCATTTGACAGCAGATGACTGCATTTGCATGAACGCGGCCCAGAATCGGTGGGAATTAACATCCATTTCGCGTGTCTGGAGTGTGGGTGTGGAGATGGAAGTGTTTGAAAAGTTTATATGTAATTCAAAGGAAGCATTGTAGATACATTGTAAATAGAGAATTGTCCTGCGGTTACCTTTGATCTTTAGCGTATAAAAATGTCATGTGATATTGAGTCAGACAGGCCCCTTCTTCCAAGAGTGTCTCGAGTATGATGACTGCTGCTCATTTTGCTGAATAAAGACTTTTCTATTCACTAGCTTCAGTGTCTCCCCATGTGTGTGCATATACCTGAGTGTGTATGTATCTGTGTGTGTCTGTGTCTGTGTCTGTGTATATATACGCATGTATACCTGCATGCGTATGTATCGATATATGGGTGTGTGTGTGTGTGTGTGTGTGTCTGTGTGTATTCACGTGTACCTGAGTGTGTGAGTATCTGTATGTGTACATGTGTGTCCCACATTGTTGACTGGTACTGATTTTTTTCTCCCTGTTTCAGTCTGCACCATTGAAATTCTTTGTCAAAGTGTGAAATTCCACAGTGGGTGAGCAGTCTACTGCACCAGAACAATATGACCAGCAAGAACGAAAAGCTTCAGTGTGCGATGGTGAAAATGAGAGAGCTAGAAACAGTGGTTAAAATCATAAAATTATTACATTGGCTGCTGGCTTCTCTTCCAATCATATTCACTTTTTCAACTGTCTTCAAGTCCTTCCCCATCGATGAGCATCTCTTCCCTTCTCCAGTTCATTCCTCTCCCAGTGCTTTACCCTTTTGACAGTTAGTTGCAGAATTCGTAAGTGGGGAGGAAATAAGGAAGAGGGAAGTGGAAGAAATGCAAGCTATGTGCAAACAGAAACAGGGTGGAGATCTGAAATGAGTGCTCCATCCCCAGCCCGTCTGCATGATGCAGCTGTAACTCCTGGGCAAGTTCCTCCAATGCCTCCTCTGTTTTCTCTCAGCAGGTCGGTGCTGCCTCCAAGCTAAGGCTTGGTCACCCACAAGGAGGCAAAATAGAGGCGAACGGCTGGGGCGAGGGCATGAGCCCTGACCGTGACTCGGAGGCAATGAGCAACTCGATTGACAAGAGCCTGGACAACGATGCGGAGGGAGTGTGGAGTGCCGATATCGAGCAGAGCTTCCAGGAGGCGCTGGCCATCTACCCGCCGTGCGGCAGGCGGAAGATTATCCTGTCGGACGAAGGGAAGATGTACGGTGAGTGACCGTGGTGGGGTGAATGACCACTGAACAGAGATGGCAATATTTTGTTTCCCTCGAGCTGGAGGGAAGCACCATGAGGCCTGATAGCGGCAGGGACGCCGGTTCGATCCTGACCTCCGGCACTGACTGGGTGGAGTTTTCACGTTCTCCCTGTGATTTCCCTTCGTGTGCCAAGTGGTAAACAGCACCACAGGGGAGTTGTTGTGTACGTGTGAGGGAGAATGAGTAGCAGTGGTTCAGAGGAATAAGAAGAGGGGATTGATGGGGATTTCCTGCTGGGAGCTGGCAGGCACCTGATGGGCCAAATGGCCTCATTCTTTATTATAATAAGTCAGTAAATAAGAATGAGTCGGTCTGTTAGCTCACTGAATGTCCTCTGTTGGTATCTTATCAAACATTGCTTGACACTCAGGGTGCCCTGAATTTAAGTGTCCATATTAGCCATTAAGTCATAAGGCAAGGAAACAGGCCTTTCAGCCCATTTAGGAATGCTTACTTACGGCCCGTAACACTGCTGGAGTTTAGGGCAGCAGCGAAGGTCCTCCATCTCTCTCTGTCGTTGGCCATTCCCTCTATTGTGCCCCAGGTGTGGCTCGGGGTTCTCATTTGCACGCAGATTCTTCATTGCTGTTTCTGAAACAGTTTTGCTTGACCAGTCAGGGTTGTTACCCTGAGCCGAACCCCCAAACCTGGAGGACCGGTGGACCACTCTCAGTTGGGCCTCTACCCTTTGACCTGTTTGGCGTGGGTGACCCTACCCAGAGCCAAAGCGCAAGGCCCTGGCTCCAGACAACAGCCCTCCGGGTCATTGAGGCACACAAACCTCCAAACCCAACGACAAGGTTGTGGACCTCTTGGAGGAGTTAACAATATAACGTGGAAATCAGATCCAAAATTCCTTGAAAGAGATGTCACGGGTCATAAAGAAAGCTTTTGGAACATTAGCCTTCATAAATCAAAGTACCGAGTACAGGAGATGGGATGTTATTTGTACAAGACATTAGCAAGGCCTAATTTGGAGTACTGTGCGCAGTCCTGGTTATCGATACCTTCCTACAGGAAAGATATCAACAAGATAGGGACAATACAGGGAAAACTTACTAGGATGTTGCCAGGAGGTGAAGACCTGAGCTATAGGGAAAAGTTGAATAAATTAGGACTTAATTCCCCGGTGTGCAGGAGAATGAGGGGAGGTTGGATAGAGGTACACAAAATTATGAGGGATCTAGATGGAGTAAATGCAAGCAGGCTTGTTCCACCGAGGCTAGGTGAGACTAGAATTAGAAGTCAAGGGTTAAGGGTGAAAGGTGAAAAGTTTAAAGGGACTCTGAGGGGGAATTTTTTTACACAGAGGCTGGCGCAAGTGTGGAATGAGCAGCCAGTGGAAAGAGTGGATGTAGGTTTGATTTTTACATTTAAGAGGAGTTTGGATAGTACATGAATGGCAGGGGTATGCAGGGCTATGGTCCTGGTGCAGGTCGATGGGAGTAGGCAGATTGGCACAGAGTAGATGGGCCAAAGGGCCTACTTTAGTGCTGTACTGGTCTATAACTCAATGAGTCTGTGCTGACCGTCAAATACCATTTGCACTGTTCCCGTTCTCCCCCAGTGTTCCCAATCACCTCCTTTCAGACTCCATCACTTACCTGAAAACTGGGGATAATTATCAGCAGCCAATTGGCTCATCGATCTGTTCGTCTTTAGGGAACAGAAGCACACAGGGAGAACCCGCACAATCATGCAAACTCCACGCAAACGACCTCCAAGGTCAGGATTGAACCCACGACATAGGAACCTTGAGGCAGAAGCTCCATCAGCTGTACCACCCTGCAGCATAATTCTCCCATCAAAACATTTTCCTTTCCTCTCCCGAAAGCACTGGCCTGTTCCAGGGTACAGGCCCGGCATTCCTTCCAGCTTAAAACATGTCATAGAACATAGAATAGTACAGTACAGGACAGGCCATTCGGCTCACAATGTTGTGCCGAACCAGCTAAAAAGCAAATTTACAAAAATCCCAAAAAAATCACTCTTACCTACACAATGTCCATATCCCTCCATCTTCCTCATATTCATGTGCCTACCTAAACGTCTCTTAGAAAATGCTAACTTATTTGTGTCTACCACCATACCAGGCAGCACATTCCAGGCATCCACTACTCTTTGAGTAAAAAACTTACCCCTCACATCCCCTTTGAACCTACCCCTCTCATCTTCAATGTATGCCCTCTGGTATTAGACATCTCTACCCTGGGAAACAGATACTCCCTGTCTACTCTGTCGATGCCTCTCATAATCTTATAAACCTCTATTAGATCTCCCCTCTGCCTCCTCTGCTCCAGAGAAAACAACCCAATTTTGTCCAGCCTCTAATTAAGACAGCATCCTGGTAAACCTCTTCTGCACCCTCTCCAAAACCTTGACATCCTTCCTATAGTGTCAATCCCTATCTTTTCCAAACTCTAGCTTAAGTTCAGAGATGAAACGGGTCTTAAAGTATAGGGAATTTGGAGAGAAGGAAATCCGGAACCTTTGCTAAGGTGTGAGGGTATGGCGAGGATGGTGGGAGTCCTTGAAGATAGATTCTGCTCTCTTGTGGCAGTGCTCCTTGTAGTTGTATTCAGTGCTGAGGAGAGGGTTTTGTCTGTAATGGACTGGGCTGTATACTTATACTTTATACTATATTGTCGCCAAACAATTGATACTAGAATGTACAATCATCACAGCGATATTTGATTCTGCGCTTCCCGCTCCCTGGATTACAAATCGATAGTAAATATTAAAAATTTAAATTATAAATCATAAGTAGAAAATAGAAAAATGGAAAGTAAGGTAGTGCAAAAAATACTGAGAGGCAGGTCCAGATATTTGGAGGGTACGGCCCAGGATCCGTTCAGCAGTCTTATCACAGTTGGAAAGAAGCTGTTCCCAAAGCTGGCCGTACGAGTCTTCAAGCTCCTGAGCCTTCTCCCGGAGGGAAGAGGGATGAAAAGTGTGTTGGCTGGATGGTTTGTGTCCTTGATTATCCTGGCAGCACTGCTCTGACAGCGTGCGGTGTAAAGTGAGTCCACGGACAGAAGATTGGTTTGTGTGATGTGCTGCGCTGTGTTCACGATCTTCTGCAGTTTTTTCCGGTCTTGGACAGGACAACTTCCATACCAGGTTTTGATGCACCCTAGAAGAATGTTTTCTATGGTGCATCTATAAAAATTAGTGAGGGTTTTAGGGAACAGGCCAAATTTCTTTAGTTTTCTCAGGAAGTAAAGGTGCTGGTGGGCTTTCTTGGCAGTGGACTCTGCTTGGTTGGACCAAGTCAGGTCATTTGTGATATTGACCCCGAGGAACTTGAAGCTTTTGACCTGATCCACTTGCGCACCACCGATGTAAATTGAGTCATGCGGTCCGCTACTCCTTCTGAAGTCAACAACCAATTCCTTCGTCTTGCTGTATCCGTATCCACCACTTTCTGTATGATTTTCCATTCCTGAGCACCGATTCGTGATGAAACCAGTCAGGATACTCTCCACTGTGCATCTATAGAAGGTTGTGGTAGGAACCCTGGTGACCCACTGAGGATTTTCGAGTGTTATTTCAGATTTTTTTGTGTAGGTCGTCGTTTGCTTTGGTGGCCCCATTTGTATGTTTAGTCTCACCCAGGATGGAATGGGGAAACCATTCTGCAATGGGGCCATCAATGGGGAAATAGAATTCAGGAGTCTCCAGCTGCCAGGCCTTGGTCTTCCAAATACTGGGCATCTAATCTCAGTCCGACGCAGTAAATGGTCTGGCACTTGGAACCTCACTGGGGCCGGCATCAAGGCTCCAGGGATGAGACATGGAGAGAAGTGTTGGGCTTTGTTAGATTTCTAGACTAAGTACAAATCTAAATCTGAGGGACGCAGAACTGTTAGTATAAAGTAGGCTTGGTGCTGGTGTATATAGGTCTATCAATATATACGGTACCTCTAGGCACTTATCTGTCACCATGTACCACCTTGTTTCAGTATTGGTGGGCACAGGTCTGTAACTGTGTACAACAGTGGTACAAAGATCAAATTTCAAAGTAAATTTATTATCTAAGTACATATATGTCACCATAGACTACCCTGGAATGTACTTTCTTGAAGGCATTTACAGGAAAAAATATGGCAGAAATGATGAAAAACTAGACCTAAAGAGACAAAGACAGATTTCTGTAGAAGTGTGTTTTAGGTGACATAGCAAATCTGAAGCTCACAATAAAATACAGCCACTATCTTGCCTTCTTTAAAGCTGCATTGATATATTGGCACCAGGTTACGTCCTCAGAGATATTGATGGCCAGGAACTTGAAACTGCTAACTCTCTCCACTGCTGACCCCTCTATGAGGACTGGTCTGTGTTGCCTCCTCTTAGCCCTTTCTGAAGTCCACAATCATTTCTTTGGTCTTACTGACGTTGAGTGCCAGGCTGTTGCTGTGACACCACTCGTCACACTGGGGACAGATCTCCCAGTGCATCAGATATAAAGACAACAGTAAGTTTTGTTGGCACAGCCAGAACTGAACAAAAGTTTCTTTTTTTGTAAATTTAAGAAATAGACGTTACTTCATGATAGAAAAAGATATACAACTAGAGAGCAGGCTATTCTAGACTGGGTATTGAGCAATGAGGAAGGGATAATTAGCGATCTTGTCGTGAGAGGCCCCTTGGGTAAGAGTGACCATAATATGGTGGAATTCTTCACTAAGATGGAGAGTGACATAGTTAATTCAGAAACAAAGGTTCTGAACTTAAAGAAGGGTAACTTTGAAGGTATGAGTCATGAATTAGCTAAGATAGACTGGCAAATGACACTTAAAGGGTTGACAGTGGATATGCAGTGGCAAGCATTTAAAGATCGCATGGATGAACTACAACAATTGTTCATCCCAGTTTGGCAAAAGAGTAAATCAGGGAAGGTAGTGCACCCGTGGCTGACAAGGGAAATTAGGGATAGTATCAATTCCAAAGAAGAAGCATACAAATTAGCCAGAAAAAGTGGCTCACCTGAGGACTGGGAGAAATTCAGAGTTCAGCAGAGGAGGACAAAGGGCTTAATTAGGAAGGGGAAAAAAGATTATGAGAGAAAACTGGCAGGGAACATAAAAACTGACTGTAAAAGCTTTTATAGATATGTGAAAAGAAAAAGATTGGTTAAGACAAATGTAGGTCCCCTCCAGACAGAAACAGATGAATTGATTATGGGAACGCAAGGACATGGCAGACCAATTGAATAATTGCTTTGGTTCTGTCTTCACTAAGGGGGACGTAAATAATCTTCCGGAAATAGTAGGGGACAGAGGGTCCAGTGAGATGGAGGAACTGAGGGAAATACATGTTAGTAGGGAAGTGGTGTTAGGTAAATTGAAGGGATTAAAGGCAGATAAATCCCCAGGGCCAGATGGTCTGCATCCCAGAGTGCTTAAGGAAGTAGCCCAAGAAATAGTGGATGCATTAGTGATAATTTTTCTAAACTCTTTAGATTCTGGACTAGTTCTTGAGGATTGGAGGGTGGATAATGTAACCCCACTTTTTAAAAAAGGAGGGAGAGAGAAACCAGGGAATTATAGACCGGTTAGCCTAACATCGGTGGTGGGGAAACTGCTAGAGTCAGTTATCAAAGATGTGATAACAGCACATTTGGAAAGCGGTGAAATCATCGGACAAAGTCAGCATGGATTTGTGAAAGGAAAATCATGTCTGACGAATCTCATAGAATTTTTTGAGGATGTAACTAGTAGAGTGGATAGGGGAGAACCAGTGGATGTGGTATATTTGGATTTTCAAAAGGCTTTTGACAAGGTCCCACACAGGAGAACAGTGTGTAAACTTAAAGCACACGGTATTGGGGGTAAGGTATTGATGTGGATAGAGAATTGGTTGGCAGACAGGAAGCAAAGAGTGGGAATAAACGGGACCTTTTCAGAATGGCAGGCAGTGACTAGTGGGATACCGCAAGGCTCAGTGCTGGGACCTCAGTTGTTTAAAATATATATTAATGACTTGGATGAGGGAATTAAAAGCAGCATCTCCAAGTTTACGGATGACACGAAGCTGGGCGGCAGTGTTAGCTGTGAGGAGGATGCTAAGAGGATGCAGGGTGACTTGGATAGGTTAGGTGAGTGGGCAAATTCATGGCAGATGCAATTTAATGTGGATAAATGTGAAGTTATCCACTTTGGTGGCAAAAACAGGAAAACAGATTATTATCTGAATGGTGGCCGATTAGGAAAAGGGGAGGTGCTACGAGACCTGGGTGTCATTATACACCAGTCATTGAAAGTGGGCATGCAGGTACAGCAGGCGGTGAAAAAGGCGAATGGTATGCTGGCATTTATAGCAAGAGGATTCGAGTACAGGAGCAGGGAGGTACTACTGCAGTTGTACAAGGCCTTGGTGAGACCACACCTGGAGTATTGTGTGCAGTTTTGGTCCCCTAATCTGAGGAAAGACATCCTTGCCATAGAAGGAGTACAAAGAAGGTTCACCAGATTGATTCCTGGGATGGCAGGACTTTCATATGATGAAAGACTGGATGAACTAGGCTTATACTCGTTGGAATTTAGAAGATTGAGGGGGGATCTGATTGAAACGTATAAAATCCTAAAGGGATTGGACAGGCTAGATGCAGGAAGATTGTTCCCGATGTTGGGGAAGTCCAGAACGAGGGGTCACAGTTTGAGGATAAAGGGGAAGCCTTTTAGGACCGAGATTAGGAAAAACTTCTTCACACAGAGAGTGGTGAATCTGTGGAATTCTGTGCCACAGGAAACAGTTGAGGCCAGTTCATTGGCTATATTTAAGGGAGTTAGATATGGCCCTTGTGGCTAAAGGGATCAGGGGGTATGGAAGGAAGGCTGGTACAGGGTTCTGAGTTGGATGATCAGCCATGATCATACTGAATGGCGGTGCAGGCTCGAAGGGCCGAATGGCCTACTCCTGCACCTATTTTCTATGTTTCTATATTAACAGAAAGAAATAGTGCAAAAAAAAACCTTTACATTCATGGACACCACAATATGTAGCGTAAACTTTAGAGCAGAGGTTCCCAACCTTTTATATCCCATGGACCCATACCATTAACTGAGGGGTCCGTGGACCACAGGTTGGGAACCCCTGCTTTAGACTTTTAGATTTAGAGAGAAACAAAACATAAATGAACATAATATAGACACTAGAAAATCTGCAGATGCTGGAAATCCAAAGCAAGACACACAAAATGCTGGAGGAGCTCAGCAGGTCAGGCGGCGTCTATGGAGGGGAATAGATTGGGCCGACACCCTTCTTCAGGACTCTGAAGATGGCATCCTGCCAAGACGTGGCCCCTGAGATGATACCCCTTTCATTGATCAAAAGGCTTCCCCACCCAACTTTGCCCCGCCATGTGTGCCGATGGAAGGAGCCGAGAGGAACCTATGGCGCACATGATCAAATCGAGATGGCGTATGCAAATAGTTTTGTAGGCTTGTGGCGCATATGCTTCCCCTCGATCCTTTAAACCCCATCCATAGTAAAAAGGTGCAAAATGATCATTATCATTACTGCCAAATGAAACAGCGAGTGATTTTTTTACAAACCCTTATGCCATCTAGCAAGACAGTTGCATAATATGTTTAGGAATCCTTGAAGATTTGATGTTCGCATCAATATTGTACACATCAATATTTTAACTGTTTACTAGTTGGAAATGATGTTATTTTTCAATTGTCTTTTTAAAAGATTAATATTGATATTTGTTGTACAGGTTTTCTAAAATGCTTCTCTGATTTCAATCTGACTTTGTTACATTTCAATTAATGTTAAGGCATCCGTTAGTCTTGCGAGACCATGGATCTGCGCCTGGAAAGTCACTCCCCAGGGCGCAGGCCTGGGCAAGGTTGTACGGAAAACCGGCAGTTGCCCATGCTGCAAGTCTCCCCTCTCCATGCCACCGATGTTGTCCGAGGGAAGGGCACTAGGACCCATACAGCTTGGCAACGGTATCGTCGCAAAGCAATGTGTGGTTAAGTGCCTTGCTCAAGGACGCAACACGCTGCCCTGGCTGGGGCTCAGACTCACAACCTTCAGGTCACTAGTCGAATGCCTTAACCACTTGGCCACATGTCTACACTATTAATTTCAATTAATAGTTAAACAATAAATACACATAACTAAGCAACAGGAGTTGTCCTTTTCCCTTAAAAAATCCATAATCAAACAATGATCATCTTCGCTCAAAACTACCATGGCACCCCAGACAATCTTTTACAAGGCTATGGCCCATTTGGGCACACGCTCTCAAAGGGGTTAGCCACCCCTGGCCTAGACTGTGATCCTTCCCACAGAGCCTTAGCACCAGGTCTCAATGGGTCCCTCAGCATGTTCTCCCCAAGTTGGGACTCTGAGAGGTGGAAGCATTCCTTTACCAGCATCTCGCTGTGCTGGAAGACCAACGGGCTTCGGGCAGACCACAGATCACCGAGGTGACCCTCCAGCTGCGTGCCATGGCTGTCTTGCCACAACCCCAGGAACAGTCCGTGGACCAGAGGCTCCTCTGATACACAGCTGCTCAGGGTAAGCCGAGCACGGGCACCCTTGCATCTGTCTTAGCAGACAAGGCCCAACATTACTGCAATCTCTTTCCAAAACAACAGGCCCACTCAGGGAGCTAAAACACATCATGTGTCAGCTTCCTGTAAGTGTAACCTCCCGATGTGGCCTCCCGCACATCAGTGAGACCTGACGTAGGATGGGAGACCGCTTCGCCGAGCACCTACGCTCCAACTGCCAGAAAAAGCGAGATTTCTCGGTGGCTTCCCATTTCGATCCAACTCCCCATTCCCATTCCAACATGTCAATGGCCTCGTCTACTGCTACAAAAAGGCCACTCTCTGGTTGGAGGAGCAACACCTCATATTCCATCTGGATAACCTCCAAACTGATGGCATTCACACTAATTTCTCAAACTTTCAGTAATTGCCCCTCTCCCCTTCACCATTCCACATTCCCATTTTCCTTCTCTCACTTTATCTCCTTACCTGACCATCACCTCCCTTTTGGTGCTCCTCCCCCTTCCCTTTCTTCCACTGTCTTTCATCCTCTCCTATCAGATTCCCCCTTCTCCAGCCCTTTATCTCTTTTTCCAATCACCCCTCCCCCTCTCCCAGTTTCACCTAACACCTACCACCTTGTACATCTTCCTCTCTTCCCCCTACCTTCTTACTCTGAATTCTCATCTTTTTTTTCCAGTCCTGATAAGGGGACTCAGCCCGAAACATCAGTTAACTCATCTCCACAGACGCTGCCTGACCTGCTGAGCTCCTCCAGCATTTTACGTGTGTTGCTCCGGTCTGCCAGCACCTACAGATTTTCTCTTGTGTGTTTCAGCTTCAGTGTGGATGTGAGAAGATCAGATAGCAAGCGTTCCGATGAAAAGAGGAAGGGATTTGAAATAAAAAGCAGGATCAGGGTAGCAGCAAGGACAGGAAGAGGAGATTGAATCTCTGTCTGACTGGGGTAAGAGATGAGCAAATCCTTCCTTGCAGACAAGTCATCCGAGGCTCCTTTCCCAATGATAGCCAAGATCATCATCATCATCAGGTGCCGTGCCCAGTTTGAGCTTTGACTGCCATGGCCCACACACTCCATTTTCCGGTCAAGTGGATCAATTCATTGGTATTCATTTCCAGTTCTCTGGCTGCTGTCTCCATCATCATTTGTCTTTGTCTTCCTCTTGCTTTCTTCCCTTCAATCTTTCCCATAATTACCGTGCATTCTAACTCCTCTTTCCTAATCACATTTCCAATGATAGCTAGGATAGGTTACTTATAATCCGGGTGATGCATGTGGTGACCTGCTTACCTGCCTGTGAATCCAACTCTGTTCTACACTGAGCTGTAACATGAGAGTATCAGGCTCTCGTGTTGTTGGAGTTTGATCCCAGTGGTCTGGTGGTTAAGGGAATCACTCACCTGTAGTTCCATTCGGTGTGAGTTGGAGACACAGGGACTGCAGATGCTGGAATCGGGAGTGAAAAAACAAAGCAAGCTGCTGGAGGAGCTCAGCATTTCAGGCCGCATCTCTGAGGGGAAATGGACAGATGTTTTGGGTCGAGAATATTCACAATGACCGCATCCATAAGACATGGGAGCATAATTAGGCCACTCAGCCCATCGAGTCTGCTCCACCATTCCATCATGGCTGATCCCAGATCCCACTCAACCCCATACACCTGCCTTCTCACCATATCTTCGTCTACTCTCCTTTAACCTATCTATATCCCCCTGTAACCTCCTTATGTCCTCCTCAGAACTTACTTCTTTCCTCTCCTATACTCTCTCCCCATCCGATATCCATAAACTCCTCTCATGGGCATGCTGTCTTCACAAACTCTGTCCTCACTTTGAGAGAGCTATATCCTGTAAACCCTAGTGCAGGTTTAATGTAGGGTCTTCGGCATCCTGCAATGACCCGTCGTAAATTGGGGGTCCGCTTCGTCAAGCACCTCTGCACCATTCGCCACAAGTGGGACTTCCCGGTGGCCAAGCATTTTAATTCCCATTCCCATTCCCGTTCTGACGTGTCGATCCATGGTCTCCTCTTGTGCCACGATGAGGCCACCCTCGGTGGAGAGGCAACACCTTATATTCTGTCTGGGTACCCTCCAACCTGACTTTCTTCTTCTGGTAAACAAAATTCCCTCCCCCATCCTCTATTCCCCACTCTTACTTCTTCTCACCTGCCTATAACTTACCCCTGGATCTCCTCCTCCTTCCCATTCTCCTATGGTCCACTCTCCTCTCCTATCAGATTCCTTCTTCTCCAGCCCTTGACCTTTCTCACCCACCTGGCTTCACCAATCACCTTCCAGCTAGCCTCCTTGCCCTCCACCTACCTTTTAATTCAAGCATCTCCACCCCCACCCCCTTCCTGCTCAGTCCTGATGAAGATTCTTGGTCCAAAACGTTGACTGTTCACTCTTTTCCATAGATGCTGCCTGACCTGTTGAGTTCCCCCAGCATTTTGTGTGTGTCACCTGTTATGTCCTGCCCTGGTTTAACTTCCTAAAATGCTTCACTTTGCACTTGTCTGAGTTAAATCCCATCTGCCAATTGTTTGCCACTCCCCCAGGCGATCGCGATCCTGCTGAAACCTTCACTCGCCACCACACCGTCTATGTTGATGTCATGTGTAAGCTTGGCAATTGTGTCACAAACATTCTCACCCAAATCATCAATATACACTCAGTGGCCACTTTATTAGGTACAGCTGTACACCTGCTCAATAATGCAGATACCTAATCAGTCATGGTGTTGGCGCGTGGCCAAGTGGTTAAGGCATTCATCTAGTGATCTGAAGGTCGCTATGAGGCAGCGTGTTGTGTCCTTGAGCAAAGTACTTAACCTCACATTGACTCCGGTGCCAAGCTGTATGGGTCCTAATGCCCTTCCCTTGGACAACATCGGTAGCGTGGAGAGGGGAGACTTGCAGCATGGGCAACTGCCAGTCTTCCATACAACCTTGCCCAGGCCTGCACCCTGGAAACCTTCCAAGGCGCAAATCCATGGTCTCATGAGACTAACGGATGCCTATATAATCAATCATGCGGCAGCAACGCACTGCATAAAAGCATGCAGACATGGTCAAGAGGTTCAGTTGTTGTTCAGACCAAACATCAGAATGGGGGAGAAAATGCAATTTAACTGACTTTGACCATAGAATGATCATTGATGCCAGACAGGGTGGTTTGAGTATCTCAGAAACTGTTGATCTCCTGAGGAAACGCTCACAAAATGCCAGAGGAACTCAGCAGGTCAGGCAGCATCTATGGAAATGAATGAACAGTGGACGTTTTGTGCTGAGGTCTTTCTTCACGACTGGAAAGGAAGGGGAAAGGCGCCAGAATAAAAAGGTGGGGGGGTCGGGAGGGGGACCAGCTAGAAGGTGACGTGAATCTAGGTGGATGGGAAAAGTAGGAGGAGGAGGAATTTGATTGGAGAGGAGAGTGGACCATGGGAGATGGAGCAGCTCAGGAAGGCGATAGGCAGGGGAGGAGAAGAGGTAAGAGACCAGAGAGGGGAATAGAAGAAGAGAGGAGGGTGAAGGGAAAGAGTTACCAGGAGGAGAAATCTTTGTTGATGTCATCAGGTTGGAGGCTACCCAGATGGAATGTGAGGTGTTGGTCCCTGAGAGTGGCCTCATTGAGGCAGAAGAGGAGGCCATGGGCTGATGGGAATGGGAATAGGAATTTAAATGGTTGTCCTCCGGGAAATTCTGCTTTTGGCGGATGGAGCGGAGGTGCTCGACAAAGCGGTCCCCCGATTTACGTTGGGTCTGACCAATATAGATGAAGCTACATCAGGAGCTTCGGACACAATAGATTTGCAGGTGAAGTGTTGCCTCACCTGGAAGGACTTTTAGGCCATGAATGGAGGTGAGGGAGGAGGTAAACGGGCAAGAGTAGCACATCTGTCACTTGTAGGGTTAAGTGCCAGGAAGGAGATTAGTCGGGAGGGGTGAATGGTCAAGGAAATCACAGAATCATGGAGGCAGTGATCCCTGTGGAAAGCGGACAGTGAGGGGGGAGGGGGAGGTAAAGGTGTGGTTCTTGGCGGAGGTTGCGGACAATGATGTGTTAGATGTGGAGGCTCATTGGGTAGTAGGTGAGGACAAGAGGAACTCTATCCCTGTTAATTCAGCAGGCAGATAGGATAAGCGCAGATATCCAGGAAATGGAGGAGGTGCGGGTGAGGGCAGCATGAATAACGGAGGAAGGAAAACCCCATTTTTTGAAGGAGGACATCTCTGACATCCTGGGAAGGAAAACCTCATCCTGGGAACAGATACGATGGAGGTGAAGGAACTGAGAAAAGGGAATAGCTTCTTTACAGGAGACAGGCTGGGAAGAGCTGTAGTCAAGACAACTGTGGAAATCAGCAGGTTTATAAAAGATGTTGGTTGACAGTTTGTCTCCAGAGATGGAGACAGAGTGATCGAGAAAGGGGAGGGAGGTATCAGAAATGGACCAATTGAATTTAAGAGTAGGGCGGAAGCTGGAGGCAAAGTTGATTAAATTGACGGGCCCATTTTGGGTGCATTAAACAGCACCAATGTAGTCGTTAATGTAGTGCAGGAAGAGTTGGAGGGCGTTACCAGTAAAGACTTGGAACATGGATTGTTCTACGTAGCCAACAAAAAAGCAGGCATAGCTGGGGCCCATGGCTACACCTTCATCTGGAGAAAGTGGGAGGGGCTGAAGGAGAAATTGTTGAGTGTGAGGGTGAAATTGTTGATCTCCTGTGGTTTTCACACTCAACAGTCTCTAGAGTTTACAGAGAATGGTGCGAAAAACAAAAGAAGCACCCAGCGAGTAGCAGTTCTGTGGGCAAAAATGCCTTGTTAATGGGAGAGGTCAGAGGAGAACGGCCGGACTGGTTCAAGCTGACAGGAAGGTGACAGGAACTCAAATAACCACACGTTACAACAGTGGTGTGCAGAAGATCATCTCTGAATGCTCAACGTGTCGAAGGTTGAAGTAGATGGGCTACAGCAGCAGAAGACCATGATCATACATTCAGTGGCAACTTTATTAGATACCTATTAAAGTGGCCACTGAGTTTTTGTGACAAGCAAGAGAGGATCTGGGACTGATATCTTCAACACACCACTGGTCTCAACCACTCCACTACCACACTCTGGCCTCTACCTAGACAACTTCGTATCTAATTAGCCAGCTCACTTGGATCTCATGTGATCTAACCTTCTGAACCAGCCCACTATCTGGGCTGCGGGGATTCGGTGGGAGATGGTTGTACGGTTTCACAGTTCATTTTCTAGATAGACAATAGGTCTTTTGTTAGAACGGGATCCTTTCTAAGCCAATTCACTCCTTTTTTGTGGAATGGGCTTCTTTCTGGGTCTGATGCCTTGCTAGACCATAAGACTGTAAGACACAGGAGCAAAATCGGACATCTGGCCCATTGAGTCTGCTCTGCCATTCCATCATGGCTGATTTATTTTCCCTCTCAACCGCATTCTCCTGCCTTCTCCCCATAATTTGACATCCTTATAATCAAGAACCTATCAACTTCCGCTTTATATATACCCAATGATGCAGCCTCCACGGCCGTCTGTGGCAATGAATTCCAGAGATTCACCACCCTCTGGATGAAGCCTCTCTCTGTTCCATAGGATCTTCACCCTCTTGCTGTGACGCTGTGTTCCAAGACACTGGAATTAATAAAAATACCAGACTGAGTAATCAGACCACACAGGAGAAAACCAAATAATATCTTGCACTGGGATTTCTGAGAGTAAATGTGTTTTGGATAATGTTGGCAGATTTCTATCTGACCTCAAGAGGATGTCGAAGAATTAATGTCAACTCTCAACGGGAAATTAGACATTTCTTCAGGTTTTCCCAGATGAGATTTGATTCCAGAGTTGATGTAATAGTCTGCAGAGTGGACAGTTTAAAAGTCTGACATGGCTGAACTGCATGGTGTAAAATGGTGGAGGCTGTAAATGCTCCTTGCATGACTCCTCAAGGCAGAGGGGGAGGAGGGCATCTGGAATCTGAGACAGTGGGAAGGAGCTCCGTCTAGAGACGGAGACAGAGACAGTGAACAGGAACCTCATCTGGAGACGAAGACAGTGGACAGGAGACCTGTCTGGAGACAAAGACAGTGGACAGAAGACCTGTCTGGAGATGGAGATGGTGGTCAGGACCCTGTCTGGAGACGGAGACAGTAGACAGGAGACCTGTCTGGAGATGGAGACAGTAGACAGGAGACCTGTCTGGAGACAAAGACAGTAGACAGGAGACCTGTCTGGAGACAAAGACAGTGGACAGGAGACCTGTCTGGAGACGAAGACAATGGACAGGAGACCTGTCTGGAGACAAAGACAGTGGACAGGAGACCTGTCTGGAGACAAAGGCAGTGGAGAAGAGCTCCATATGGAGATGGAGATGGTGGACAGGAGCACCGTCTTGAGACTGAGACAGTGGACAGGAGACCTGTCTGGAGACGGAGACAGTAGACAGGAGACCTGTCTGGAGACAGAGACAGTAGACAGGAGACCTGTCTGGAGACAAAGTCAGTAGACAGGAGACCTGTCTGGAGACAAAGACAGTAGACAGGAGACCTGTCTGGAGACAAAGACAGTGGACAGGAGACCTGTCTGGAAATGGAGACAGTAGACAGGAGACCTGTCTGGAGACAAAGACAGTAGACAGGAGACCTGTCTGGAGACAAAGACAGTGGACAGGAGACCTGTCTGGAGATGAAGACAGTGGACAGGAGACCTGTCTGGAGATGAAGGCAGTGGAGAAGAGCTCCATATGGAGATGGAGATGGTGGACAGGAGCCCCGTCTTGAGACTGAGACAGTGAGCAGGATTCCTGTCTGTAGATGGAGACTGTGGTCAGGAGCCCCGTCTGGAGATGGGGTCTGTGGACAGAATTCCCTGCTGGAGACTAAGACGGTAGATAGGAGACCTGTCTGGAGACAAAGACAGTGGACAGGAGACCTGTCTGGAGATGAAGACAGTGGAGAAGAGCTCCATATGGAGACTGAGACAGTGGACAGGAGACCTGTCTGTAGACGGAGACAGTAGACAGGAGACCTGTCTGGAGACAGAGACAGTAGACAGGGGACCTGTCTGGAGACAAAGTCAGTGGACAGGAGACCTGTCTGGAGATGGAGACAGTAGACAGGAGACCTGTCTGGAGACAAAGACAGTAGACAGGAGACCTGTCTGGAGACAAAGACAGTGGACAGGAGACCTGTCTGGAGATGGAGACTGTGGTCAGGAGCCCCATCTGGAGATGGGGTCTGTGGACAGAATTCCCTGCTGGAGACTAAGACGGTAGATAGGAGACCTGTCTGGAGACAAAGACAGTGGACAGGAGACCTGTCTGGAGATGAAGACAGTGGAGAAGAGCTCCATATGGAGACTGAGACAGTGGACAGGAGACCTGTCTGTAGACGGAGACAGTAGACAGGAGACCTGTCTGGAGACAGAGACAGTAGACAGGGGACCTGTCTGGAGACAAAGTCAGTGGACAGGAGACCTGTCTGGAGATGGAGACAGTAGACAGGAGACCTGTCTGGAGACAAAGACAGTAGACAGGAGACCTGTCTGGAGACAAAGACAGTGGACAGGAGACCTGTCTGGAGATGGAGACTGTGGTCAGGAGCCCCATCTGGAGATGGGGTCTGTGGACAGAATTCCCTGCTGGAGACTAAGACGGTAGATAGGAGACCTGTCTGGAGACAAAGACAGTGGACAGGAGACCTGTCTGGAGATGAAGACAGTGGAGAAGAGCTCCATATGGAGACTGAGACAGTGGACAGGAGACCTGTCTGTAGACGGAGACAGTAGACAGGAGACCTGTCTGGAGACAGAGACAGTAGACAGGGGACCTGTCTGGAGACAAAGTCAGTGGACAGGAGACCTGTCTGGAGATGAAGACAGTGGACAGGAGACCTGTCTGGAGATGAAGGCAGTGGAGAATAGCTCCATATGGAGATGGAGATGGTGGACAGGAGCCCCGTCTTGAGACTGAGACAGTGAGCAGGATTCCTGTCTGTAGATGGAGACTGTGGTCAGGAGCCCCATCTGGAGATGGGGTCTGTGGACAGAATTCCCTGCTGGAGACTAAGACGGTAGATAGGAGACCTGTCTGGAGACAAAGACAGTGGACAGGAGACCTGTCTGGAGATGAAGACAGTGGAGAAGAGCTCCATATGGAGACTGAGACAGTGGACAGGAGACCTGTCTGTAGACGGAGACAGTAGACAGGAGACCTGTCTGGAGACAGAGACAGTAGACAGGGGACCTGTCTGGAGACAAAGTCAGTGGACAGGAGACCTGTCTGGAGATGGAGACAGTAGACAGGAGACCTGTCTGGAGACAAAGACAGTAGACAGGAGACCTGTCTGGAGACAAAGACAGTGGACAGGAGACCTGTCTGGAGATGGAGACAGTAGACAGGAGACCTGTCTGGAGACAAAGACAGTAGACAGGAGACCTGTCTGGAGACAAAGACAGTGGACAGGAGACCTGTCTGGAGATGAAGACAGTGGACAGGAGACCTGTCTGGAGATGAAGGCAGTGGAGAATAGCTCCATATGGAGATGGAGATGGTGGACAGGAGCCCCGTCTTGAGACTGAGACAGTGAGCAGGATTCCTGTCTGTAGATGGAGACTGTGGTCAGGAGCCCCATCTGGAGATGGGGTCTGTGGACAGAATTCCCTGCTGGAGACTAAGACGGTAGATAGGAGACCTGTCTGGAGACAAAGACAGTGGACAGGAGACCTGTCTGGAGATGAAGACAGTGGAGAAGAGCTCCATATGGAGACTGAGACAGTGGACAGGAGACCTGTCTGTAGACGGAGACAGTAGACAGGAGACCTGTCTGGAGACAGAGACAGTAGACAGGGGACCTGTCTGGAGACAAAGTCAGTGGACAGGAGACCTGTCTGGAGATGGAGACAGTAGACAGGAGACCTGTCTGGAGACAAAGACAGTAGACAGGAGACCTGTCTGGAGACAAAGACAGTGGACAGGAGACCTGTCTGGAGATGGAGACAGTAGACAGGAGACCTGTCTGGAGACAAAGACAGTAGACAGGAGACCTGTCTGGAGACAAAGACAGTGGACAGGAGACCTGTCTGGAGATGAAGACAGTGGACAGGAGACCTGTCTGGAGATGAAGGCAGTGGAGAATAGCTCCATATGGAGATGGAGATGGTGGACAGGAGCCCCGTCTTGAGACTGAGACAGTGAGCAGGATTCCTGTCTGTAGATGGAGACTGTGGTCAGGAGCCCCATCTGGAGATGGGGTCTGTGGACAGAATTCCCTGCTGGAGACTAAGACGGTAGATAGGAGCTCCATCTGGAGATGGAGATGGTGGTCTGGACACTGTCTGGAGACCAAGATGGTAGACAGGAGCTCTGTCTGGAGATGGAGATGGTGGACAGGAGCCCTGTCATGTGACAGAGACAGTGGACAGGAGCTTCATCTGGAGATGGAGAGGGTGGACAGGAAACATGTCTAGAGACCAAGACAGTGGACAGGCACTCCCTCTGGAAATGGAGATGGTGATCAGGACCCTGTCTGCAGACCAAGATGGTGGACAGGTGCTCTGCCTGGAGATGGAGAGGGTGGACAGGACCATGTCTGGAGACAGAGACAGTGGACAGGTACTCCGCCTGGAGATGGAGATGGTGATCAGGCAGGACCCTGTCTGCTAAACAGCAGCTATGCCTGAAGATAGAGATGGTCTATCTGGGCCAAAGATGATGAACAAGAGCTTCAGTATCTCCCAGACCTGCCTGAGCACGAGCTGGGATTCGTGATTCAGTGGCATTGTTCTCCTCGGATTCAGACTCAGATTTATTTTTCACATGTACATTGAAACGTACAGTGAAATATGGTCATTTTGTAGTAAGACCATCAGCCACAGGAGCTGAATTAGGCCATTTGGCCGATCGAACCTGCTCCATCATTTCATCACAGCTGATCCAACTCCCTCTCGACCCCATCCTCCGCCTTCTCCCTGTAACCTTTCACTCCCTGACTAATCAAGAACATATCAACCTCCGCCTTAAATACACCCAATGACCTGGCCTCCACAGCCATCTGCGGCAGTGAATTCTGCTGATTCACCACCCTCTGGCTAAAGCAATTCCTCTTCATCTCTATTCTGAATGGTCATCCCTCTATTCTGAGGCTGTGTCCTCTGGTCACCGAAGGAAACAACCCCTCCACATCCACTTGATCTAGGCCTTTCAATATTTGTCGGCACATCCTTGCTTAAACAAGGGGCCCAAAACTGCTCGCAATACTCCAAGTGAGGCCTCACTAGTGCCCCATAACACCGCAGCCAGCAACTAACGCAAATTAAGGGTGTGCTGGAGGCAGGATGCAAGTGTCTCCATATGTTCTGGTGCAAACATAGCATGACCAGAGTGATCAGCAAAACAACAGCACCAATACAAGCCTCTGTCCTCCCTCCCATCCATCCACCCACTCACGCACACAGACAGTCCTCTCATGATTCATTTTCATGCAGGCATTTACCGGAAGACAGTGAAATACAATATATTAAAAAAGCTATACACAAACAAAGATGTATAAAGAACCAATGTGCAAAAGAAGACGAATTGTGGAAATTTTAAAAACATAACTCTGAGAACGCGAGTTGTCAAGTCCTTGGAAGTGAGTCCGTGGATTGTAGAATCAGTTCAGAGTTGAGGGGAGTCAAGCTATCCCCTTTGTTCAGGGACCTCATGGTCAAAGGGTAATAACTGTTCCTGAACCTGGTGGTGTTCTTTATCTATCTTTCTATCTATTTGTTTGTTTATTTATTTATTGAGTTACAGCACGGAATAGGCCCTTCGAGCCGCGCTGCCCAGCAACCCCTGATTTAACCCTAGCCAAATCCCAGGACGATTTACAATGACCAATTAACCTCCCAACCGGTACGCCTTTGGACTGTGGGAGGAAACCGGAGCACCCGGGGGAAACCCACGCGGTCACGGGCAGAACGTACAAACTCCTTACAGGCAGTGGCCGGAATCGAACCTGGGTCACTGGTACCGTAGAGCGTTGTGCTACCGTGGCGTGGGACCTAAGGCTCCTGTACCTTCCAGAAGGCAGCAGTAAGAACAGAGCACGGCCTGGAGGGTGGGGGGTCGTTGATGGTGGGCGTTGCTTTCTTGTGGCAGCGCTGCATGTAGACGGGCTCAGCGTTTACCTGTAGCATCCCGAGGAGGCAGGTATATGACTCTCCCCCTTCCCCCCGTCTGTATGGATTCCTCTCCATTCTTTCACAATAGAAGAGCTGTGTGGTCATTTCCATCCTGCCTGTCGTGTCTGCTCTGTAAGAATTACGGTAGACGTTGATGAGAAGCAGCTGTAGCACTGGAGTGAAATTACCAGGAGAGTCTGAGTCAGTATCGCTCGCCTGACTCACCCAGTGCCCTTATCGCTGACTGCAATCCTTTGAGACTCCAATGGGTGACTTCATGTCCGTTGTTATTGGCGAGGGGGTGTAAGGAAAAAAAATCTCATTACCTTCAAGGAATAAGTTAGGAAATTCTGGGAAAGAGCTTCAGTCTCCGTTGCCCCTTTCACTTGCAATTTTACTAAATGGTTACGTAACATAAGGAGCTGCAATTAATTATCTGGACAATTACTGGAAGTATTTATTGTGTTTGTATCTTGCATCAAGTTAGAATGACCAGTCTAAATGCAAATATGATACATTCAGCATTGAGACTCCACTATTGGTGTTGACTCCATCACATAAGTACCACTATAAAGAAAGCACGGCAACGCCTCGACTTTCTTAGAAGCTTGTGAAGATTTGGCAAGTTTATGAACTTTGACAAACTTCTATAGATGTGTGGTGGAGATATTACTGACTGGGTGCATCCCAGCCTGGTATGCCCTTGAACGGAAAATGCTACAAAAAGTAATGGAGACAGCCCAGTCCATCACAGGTGAAGCCCTCCCCACCATTGCGCACCTCTACAAGGAGCGCTGTCGCAGGAAGGCAGCATCCATCGTAAAGGATTCCCACCGTCCAGGCTGTGCTCACAGCTGCCATCGGGAAAGAGGTACAGGAGCCTTAAATCCCACACCACCAGGTTCGAAAAGAGTTATTACTTCTCAGCTATCAGGCTCCTGAACCAATGTGAATAACTTCACCCACTTCAACTCTGAACTGATTTCACAATCTATGGGATCACTTTCAAGGATTCTGCAACCCATGTTCTTAATATTTATCCATTTCTGCATGAATGTATGTATGTATCTATCTATTTGTTTATTTAGTTTTTGTTTCTTTTTGCACAAGTTGCACGATAGTGGGCACGTGGCCAAGTGGTTGAGGCGTTCGTCTAGTGATCTGAAGGTCGCTGGTTCGAGCCTCAGCTGTGACAGCGTGTTTGTGCCCTTGAACAAGACACTTAATCACACATTGCTCTAGTCTGTGCGAGGAGTGGCGTCCCACACAGACTTCCAATCTGCGCTTTGTAAGGCATGAAAATGCCCGACGCAGGCCCCTCATGGTCTGAGTCGACGTTCCCCCCTCCTCCCTGTTTATTTAGTTTTTGTTTCTTGTTGTATTCGCACAATTTTATTGGCTTGCGCACATTGGTTGGCTGTCTTTGTGTGCAGTTTTTCATTGATTCTATTGTGTGTCTTCAAATTTACTGTGAATGCCCACAAGAAAATGAATCTCAGGAAAGCAGTATCCACCATCCAGGCCGTGCTCTCTTCTCACTGCATCTGTCAGGAAGGAGGTACCGAACCCTGCTATAGAAGCTATTACCCCCTCAAACATCAGGCCCCAATCACCACTACTCTGAACTCATTCTACAATGTACAGTCACTTTCAAAGACTCTTTACAAATAATGTTCTCAGTATTATTTTCTATTTGCAGAGTCTGTCTTCCTTTGCTTGTTTTTTTTTTGTAAAATCTATCATATTACAAAGGAGTCAGATGGAAGGAAAAAACCTCGGGAATGACTATGACCTCTGGTTATTCGCTCCATAGCCACTTTATTAGGTAGACTTGTACATCTCCTCTTTAATGCAAATATCTATCATTCAAGCACGCAGCAGCAACTCAACGCATAAAAGCACGCAGGCATGGTCAAAAGGTTCAGTTGTTGTTCAGACCAAACATCAGAATGGGGAAGAAATGTGATCTAAGTGACTTTGACTGTGCTGGCGCCAGATGAGGTGGTTTGAGTATCTCAGAGATTGTCAGGAAATGTAGAGGGGCTTGACTCAAAAGCAGAGCAGCGGAGATGACTCAGCGATGAACGACAACTTTGACAGTAGACCACAAAATGATGAGCCGCAAGGGGCCATGAAACAAGAGAGAAGAGAAACTGAACACAGCAGCAGGCAACGAGGTAAACTTTGGACAGGGAGAGCGAAGGTTAAGAGCGACTGGGTGGGGCTGGCTGGTTCGATGGGTGGACAAGAGCTGCGTTTAAACAGGCTGCCGTTGATGTGTTAGGAATGAGTGGCAGGTGACTGTTATCAGTTGGGTGGGGATGAGAGGCGCCTGAATGTGCAGGACAGGCAGAAGATGGTGATCTTCTGGGATTTTTACTCATAACAGTCTCTAGAGTTTACAGAGAATAGTGTGGGAAAACAAAAAAAAATGTCCAGTGAGTGGCAGTTCTGTGGGTGAAAACATCTTAGATTATGAGAACACTCAGTCCTCTTTTATTGTCACTTAGAAATGCATACATGCATTAAGAAATGATACAATGTTTTTAAGGTTTTGTTAATGAGAGAGGTCAGGGGAGAATGGCCAGACTGACTCAAGCTGGCAGGAAGGTAAAAGTAACTCAAATAACCACACGTTACAACACTGGTGTGCAGAAGAGTATCTCTGAACGCACAACTTGTTGAACCTTGAAGGGGACAGTCTACAGCAACAGAAGACCACGGGCATGTACACAGTGGCCACTTCACTATGTACACAAGGTACCTAATAAAGTGGCCACTGTGTATATTCTGCACCTCTGACATAAACCGAGAGTAACTGCATTTATTCCCTTTTAAGGTAAGACTGATCCAAGTTGCTGGTGTGTGAGGAACTGAGTGCATACTGTTCAATGCCAATGAAACATTCTTATCTCTATAAAGCATGCGCTGTTGACCAGTGACTCCAGTTACTTGCTGTGAGACAGCAACCAATGCGGACAAGCTTGGCTACAGAGGATATTACAAAGAGGAGGCAATATGATGGCAGAATTAGCTTAACATATTACATTGTAAATGCACGCTTGTTTTTATGTATTTTTGCACATTTTATTCCATATCCATACTTTAGCCTCTAACTTTAAATAGCCTCTGACAACCAAGTCCAGCTCCTGGCCTTCACGTGTGGCTTAGCTACTAAGCTTGGCAGAACCGTTTCCACTGACAGGAGAAGAGACAGAAGTGGGTTTCTGACACCTTAAAACAAGTCGCTTTGGACAGACAGGGCTCGTCAGCTACGGTTGGCAACTCACTTCGGAGGAGGAAAACTCTGATCTCAAACCCCTACTCCCTTGTGGCAATACCCACTCATAGTGAATGCTTCAGGAGTAAACCCCAAGGGTAAAATCCGGAGCTGGGGTCCCTAAGGCAGTCCTACGTTGAGTTCAACGCCGTCTGGCAACTCCTGCGACGCCGCTGGTACCAAACTGTATCGGTCTCTGCCGTTCCTTTGGGTTCATCAGATGTGTGGAGAGGGGGAGCCTGCTATTTGGGCAACAGCTCACTCTCCATATCGTACTGCCCAGGCTTGTGAACCTAGACAGCTAGGACACAACATCCATGTTCGACGCTGACCGACAGAGGCCTCGATATTGTCGGGCATGAATACTGAAATAAAGGGATGACAATGAATATGTATTACTGAGAATGTTGTGTACAGGACTGTGTCCACAGATGCTTAAAAGTTGCTGGTGAACGCAGCAGGCCAGGCAACATCTCTAGGAAGAGGTACGGTCAAGGTTTCGGGCCGAGACCCTTCTTCAGGACTTCGTTAGTCCTGACAAAGGGTCTCGGCCCGAGACGGCGACTGTACCTCTTCCTAGAGATGCTGCCTGGCCTGCTGCATTCACTAGCAACTTTTAGGTGTGTTGCCTGAAATTCCAGCATCTGCAGATTTCCTCTTGTCCACAGATGCTGCCTGGTCTGCTGCCTCCTCCAGCATTTTGCGTGTGTTGCTCTGGATTTCCAGTATCTGCAGAATCCCTTGTGTTCATGATTAACCTTATCCATCAATGTCCCCTGTTGAGAAAGATCACTGGATGGTGATAACCACCAGAGACTAAAGCTCTTCAAGACTGAGTGAGGGGAGTTGTTGCTTGGAAAGGGCCTCTTGGTGGGCTGCTTGGTGGGCCTCTTGGTGAGCCTCTTGATAAGGTACAGGAGAGGGACAAACGTCTGGATGAGTGTGGAGAATATCTTAGATCAGTATGGATATTGGTGGCAATGGGAAAGAAAACCTTCCAAACAGCAACGACTTGGTAAAACAAACAACAGGTAGAATAATTTTTAAAAACTATAAACCATTAATTATAAACTTCTGGTTTGAAGTGTTACAGTTTTGAACTTTACTTGTGTGTGGGATTTAAAAAAAAAATCTTCACAGCGAAGAAGCATTGGACCGTACGAGAAGCTAAACACAGACGCACAACCATGTGGCACCTTTGTAATGATAACGTGTCTGAGTGGCTGCATGCACAAATAGCGAGGGCACAGAAGGAGATTCCAGAGTCAGTTAGCCTTGTTTCTTAGAGCACTATTTAAAAGCGTCTTTACGCTAGTTCAGCTGATCCATTAGAGGCCCTTTGTGAAGTACAAGGGGGCCTGTATAAATGTTGCTCGGAGCTGAAAGAGACAAGAGGGGAGCGACAGCCAGCAGCTGCTTGCCAGAGCAAGAGGTCTTGCGGGCTGCCAGTACTATGAAAAGTTCTGCACCTGCTGGTCCCTACGGGAACCGGCGGCACAATTCCCGGCAGCAAGCTGCAGACTCACATTCAGAAGTAAATTGCAGGAACCCTGAAGAATGGAGCAAAGAAAAACAGGCCAAAGGCTGACGTGGTTGCCTAGCAACGGAAAAAGACAAGTTTGGATCTTGGCAGGGGGCACATTAATACTGCTTCACGATCATTTAAAATGTATAATAAAAGCTGAATGCAATTAACCTAAAACCCCATAATTTTATTTTATGTGTTTGTGTACAGATCCAATAAACCTTTAACTTATAGGTATGATCTGGGTATAAATGGCAGGCCTGGTGCTTAATACTCATTCCTAATTCTATCAGAAGATGATAGACAGGAGTCCAGGTAAAGATCTGATGAAATGTAGTTGGGTAGGAAGTTCCTGGATTTGGAACCAGTGCTAACGAGGGAATGGTTACGGACCCCCAACTAAGGAAGGTGTGTGTTTGGAAGGGGATTCTGCGGCCACAGATCACCTGGCCTTGTCCGCCTTGGAGGCAGACGCCGCACAGGGCCGACTGGATTGTTACGATCGTGACGTGCTTTGTGTGTGGTGGAAAAGCTTTGGGGAGTCAGAGGTCAGTCATTGACCACAGGATATCCGGGCTGTGGTCTGCCCCTGCAGCCACCGTGTTTAGGCGATCGGTCCTGTTGTTTTCTGGTCAGCCGTGACCTCCTGCCACTCAGTATATTTATAGTGGGAGCCCAGCACTGGTAATATGTTGACTATCAAGGATGAAGGATGAACTTTTCTTGCCCTATATATTTGTATCGACGAAGAAATTTCTGTGGAGTGTTGGCACAACACACAATTAAAAAATGACAATATTCAATTATACAGGAATATATAAAAATAAGATAGAAGCATGGATATGGAATAAAATGTGCATAAATATCAGCATGAATTTACAGATTAGGAGAATGGGCAAAGAAGTGGCAAATGGATTACAGTGTTGGGAAGTCTATGGTCATGCACTTTGGCTGAAGAAATAAAAGCACAGACTATTTTTTAAACGGGGAGAAAATTCAAAAATTCGAGGTGCAAGTGGACTCGGGAGTCCTCATGCAGGATACCCTGAAGGTTAACCAGCAGATTGAGTCGGAGGTGAGGAAAGCCAATACAATGTTGGCATTCATTTTGAGAGGACTAGAACATAAAAGCAAGGATGTAATGTTGGGGCTTTATAAAGAACTGGTGAGGCCTCACTTGAAATAGTGTGATGAGCAGTTTTAGGCCCCTAATCTAAGTAAGGATGTGCTGACATTGAAGAGGTTCAGAGGAAGTTCACAAAATGATTCCAGGAATGAAAGGGTTAACATATTTGGAGCGTTTAATGGCTCTAGGCCTGTACTTGCTGGAAATTAGAAGAACGAGGGATGACCTCTTTAAAACAGATCGATCTTTGAAAGGCCTAAATAGAGTGGATGTGTAGAGGATGTTTCCTGTGGTGGGGGAGTCGAGGACCAGAGGGAACAACCTCAGAATAGAGGGATGTCCATTTAGAACTCAGATGTGGAGGAATTTTTTTCAGCCAGATGGTGGTGAATTTGTGGAATTCATTGTCACAGGCGGCTGTGGAGGCCAGGTCATTGGGTGTATCTAAGGCGGCGGTTGATAGATTCTTGATTAGTCAGGCCGTGAAATGTTCCGGGGAGACGGCAGGAGATTGAGGTTGAGAAGGAAATGGATCAGCCATGGTGAAGTAGCAGTACAGACTCGATGGGCCAAATGGCCTAATTCTGCTCCTATGTCTTACGATCTTATGTAAAGCGAATTATAAAAAAGTTATTTAAAGTCTTAACAGTGCAGGGCAGCGACTGAGGTACTAAATAGAGGGCAACAGATGGACCGAGAGTCAATGGTGAAACTCTCTCTGGTTCGAGAATGACACTGCTTGGCTCTACTGGGACACAGAGGTCTCCATCGCCTCGGCAACTCATGCCTAAATATTGTTGAGGTCTTGCTGTAAGCAGGCATGGATAATGGATCATTGCCCGAGGAGTTGTAAGCAGAATTGAATGGGAAATGTTTCAATGCCCAATAAATAAATGGAAAAGCATTTAATAGAGTGGAGGAGCAAAACAAGCTTGGAGAGTATGTCCTTAGATCCTTAAAGGTAACAGGATAAGGTGGGTAGGAAGCTACGCTGTTATTAGGTGAAGCCTAGTTTATAAAATCAGGAAGATTGTGCTCACATTGTATGCTAGTCAGGGCACAACTTGTGATTTATGTTCAGTTCCAGCCAGCACATTATAGGAAAGACACCATTGCACTGGAGAGGGTGCAGAGGAGGTTTACAAGGATGTTGGCAGAATTGGAAAAGTGTAACTATCAGGGAAGGTTAGATAAACTAGACTTGCTTGATCTAGGATGGAGACTGACAGGCATATAAAGGGGAATTGTGGCAGGGCACCAAAACACTCATATGAATATTGTAAAGCTACTGTCAAAGCCTCAGCCTGGGCCATTTTACATTCAAGCCTAGCAATTTATCCATTTTAAAAGATGGGTTCCCCCCCACCCCCGTATTTTTAATCCCTCCCGATGTTTAGACGATTTAAATGCTGGGCTAGAGTGAAAAGGCAGGGTGTGGGATCTCAGGCGAGGGTCGGGACGGTTCTGCTCACTGCTGTGTGACGTTTACTCGGCTCTGCACTGAACTGTGGCTGTGGCCTGCTCTGGGCTTCATGTCTGTGGACTCACTTTCATTCTGAATGCTGCTTGTTTACTTTTATTGTTTGCACCATTTGTCTTTTTCTCTCTCTGCACATTGAGTGTTTGACCATCTTCTTATTGTTGATGGGATCTTTTGGGTTTCTTTGTTTTGTGACTGCTTGCAAGCACACAAATCTCAAGTTAGTATAATGTATACATACTTCTATAATAAATGAACTTCGAATTTTCCTAATACTTCACGTTCCTGTTACCGTAATCTCCAATTTAATTGTAAAGATAGTTGACAATTATTCACCAAGAGCCTTAAAGCTACAAAATTTTAAGACACAGGAGCAGAATTAGGCCATTCAGCCCATTGAGTCTGCTCTGCCATTTGATCATGGTGATTTAATTTCCCTCAACCCCGTTCTTCTGCCTTTTTTCCATAACCTTTGACACCCTTATGATGAACTTAGCAACCTCTGTTTTCAATGTACCTAATGACTTGGCCCACAGCCACCTGTGGCAATGAATTCCACAGACTCACCACCTTCTGGCTAAAGAAATTCTTTCTCATCTCTGTTCTAAATAGATTCTATTCTAAGGCTGTGCCCTCTGGTCCTAGACTCCCCCACTACTGCAAACATTCTCTCCATTTCCATTCTACCTAGACCTTCTAATAGTTGGTAGGCCCAAGTAATATGGAGATTGGGAGGCATAACCCACCATAAGACCATAAGACCATAAGACAAAGGAGCAGAAGTAGGCCATTCGGCCCATCAAGTCTGCTCCACCATTTTATCATGAGCTGATCCATTTTCTCCTATTTAGTCCCACTCCCCTGCCTTCTCACCATAACCTTTGATACCCTGGCTACTCAGATACCTATCAATCTCTGCCTTAAATACACCCAATGACTTGGCCTCCACTGCTGCCCGTGGCAACAAATTCCATAGATTCACCACCCTCTGATTAAAAAAATTTCTTCGCATTTCTGTTCTGAAAGGGCGCCCTTCAATCCTTAAGTCATGCCCTCTTGTACTAGACTCCCCCATCATGGGAAACAACTTTGCCACATCCACTCTGTCCATGCCTTTTAACATTCGAAATGTTTCTATGAGGTCTCCTCTCATTCTTCTAAACTCCAAGGAATACAGTCCAAGAGCGGACAAACGTTCCTCATATGTTAACCCTCTCATTCCCGGAATCATTCTAGTGAATCTTCTCTGTACCCTCTCCAACGTCAGCATATCCTTTCTTAAATAAGGAGACCAAAACTGCCCACAGTACTCCAAGTGAGGTCTCACCAACGCCTTATAGAGCCTCAACATCACATCCCTGCTCCTATACTCTATTCCTCTAGAAATGAATGCCAACATTGCATTCGCCTTCTTCACTACTGACTCAACCTGGTTAACTTTAAGGGTATCCTGTATGAGGACTCCCAAGTCCCGTTGCATCTCAGAACTTTGAATTCTTTCCCCATTTAAATAATAGTCTGCCGGTTTATTTTTTCTGCCAAAGTGCATAACCATACACTTTCCAACATTGTACTTCATTTGCCACTTCTCTGCCCATTCTTCCAATCTATCCAAGTCTCTCTGCAGACTCTCCGTTTCCTCAGCACTACCGGCCCCTCCACCTATCTTCGTATCGTCAGCAAACTTAGCCACAAAGCCATTTGTTCCATAATCTAAATCGTTGATGTACAATGTAAAAAGAAGCGGCCCCATCACTGATCCCTGCGGAACACCACTGGTAACCGGCAGCCAACCAGAATAGGATCCCTTTATTCCCACTCTCTGTTTCCTGCCAATCAGCCAACGCTCTATCCACGTATGTAACTTTCCTGTAATTCCATGGGCTCTTATCTTGTTAAGTAGCCTCATGTGTGGCACCTTGTCAAAGGCCTTCTGAAAATCCAAATATACAACATCCACTGCAACTCCCTTGTCTAGCCTACTGGTAATTTCCTCAAAAAATTGTAATAGGTTTGTCAGGCAGGATTTTCCTTTAAGGAATCCATGCTGAGTTCTGCCTATCTTGTCATATGCCTCCAGGTACTCTGTAACCTCATCCTTGACAATCGACTCCAACAACTTCCCAACCACGGATGTCAAGCTAACAGGTCTATAATTTCCTTTTTGCTTCCTTGCCCCCTTCTTAAATAGCGGAGTGACATTTGCAATCTTCCAGTCCTCCGGAACCATGCCAGAATCTATCGACTTTTGAAAGATCATTGCTAATGCCTCCGCAATCTCCACAGCTACTTCCTTCAGAACATGAGGGTACATTCCATCTGGTCCAGGAGATTTATCTACCTTTAGCCTATTCAGCTTCCTGAGTACTTTCTCTGTCGTAACTGTGACTGCGCACGCTTCTCTTCCCTGCCACCCTTGAGTGTCCGGTATACTGCTGTCTTCCTCAGTGAAGACTGATGCAAAATACTCGTTCAGTTCCTCTGCCGTCTCCTCATCTCCCATTACAATTTCTCCAGCATCATTTTCTATCGGTCCTGTATCTACTCTCACCTGTCTTTTACTCTTTATATACTTGAAAAAGCTTTTGGTATCCTCTTCGATATTATTTGCTAGCTTCCTTTCATAGTTAATCTTTTCTCTCTTAATGACCTTCTTGGTTTCCTTTTGTAAGGTTTTAAAAACTTCCCAATCCTCTCTCTTCCCACTAATTTTTGCTTCCTTGTATGCCCTCTCCTTTGCTTTAACTTTGGCTTTGACTTCTTTTGTTAGCCACGATTGCATCCTTTTTCCACTCGAAAATTTCTTCTTTTTTGGAATATACCTGTCTTGCACATTCCTCATTTCTCGCATAAACTCCAGCCACTGCTGCTCTGCCGTCTTTCCCGCCAGGGTCTCTTTCCAGTCAACTTTGGCCAGTTCCTCTCTCATGCCACTGTAATTTCCTTTACTCCACTGAAATACCGACACATCAGATTTCGGCTTCTCTTTTTCTAATTTCACAGTGAACTCAATCATGTTATGATCACTGACTCCTAAGGGTTCCTTCACCTCAATCTCTCCAATCACCTCCGGTTCATTACACAATACCCAATCCAGTACAGCTGATCCCCTAGTGGGCTCAACAACAAGCTGTTCTAAAAAACCATCTCGCAGACATTCTACAAATTCTCTCTCTTGAGATCCAGTGCCGACCTGATTTTCCCAATCTACTCGCATGTTAAAATCCCCCACAATTATCATAACACTGCCCTTCTGACAAGCCTTTTCTATTTCCAGTTGTAATTTGTAGTCCACATCCCTGCAGCTGTTTGGAGGCCTATAAATAACTGCCATCAGGGTCCTTTTACCACTGCTATTCCTTAGCTCAACCCATAAAGATTCTGCACCTTCCAATCCTATATCACCTCTTTCTAATGAATTAATTTCATTTTTTACCAATAAAGCCACGCCTCCCCCTCTGCCTACCTTCCTATCCTTCCAATACACCGTGCATCCTTGGACGTTCAGCTCCCAGAGACATGCATCCTTTAGCCAGGTCTCAGTGATGGCCACAATATCATACCTGCCAATCTGTAGCTGTACGACAAGATCATCCACCTTATTCCTTATGCTGCGTGCATTTAAGTACAACACCTTAAGACCAGTATTTGATATTTTTTGCTTTGATTTCACTGCAACTTCATTGCACTGCAACTCATCCCAATGGCTACAAATTTGCCCCATCACCTGCCTGTCTTTCCTGACATCTTTACTGCTCACTATCTTAGATTTATTTCTGTTTTCCCCTTCCTCCGCTCTATCATTCCGGTTCCCATCCCCCTGCCAAATTAGTTTAAACCCTCCCTAACAGCTCTATTAAACTTTCCTGCCAGGATATTGGTCTCCTTCACCATGTGTGAACAGGCCCATGGACAATAAGAATATCAGGAGCCTCGGGCTGAGGGACAATCTAGACTTGCAAAGGCAGAGTTTGGTGTGTGGTGTGGGGATTGGGAGCTCAACGAGTCAATGGGCTGGTTTGCTGCTCAACAAGGCAGACCAGACCCAAACCTTGCCCACGATCCCACGAGGCAGATCTGTACGTGCGTACCCTCGATTGTGGTCATTGCTCGCAGGCCCCACCGTTAATTACCTTTGTGAAAGAGGTGGTGATCTTCTTCCCCGAACTCCTACTTCAGAGGAGGAGGAACGTGTGGTAGGATTTAACCATATTTAAAGAGGGTGGAAGGTCTTATGCTATCCATTCGAAGTAGGCTGCTGTGGGTTTATTGCGTTCACTTTCCAGAAGTGGCTGCGTGACCTTGGCTTCACTAGAAGAGAGATCAAGTCAACCAGCAGGGCTGTAGCTGAGGCAGCAGAGACAGGATCAGCATGGGTGTGGACCAAGTATGTCCAGAGGGACAGATAGTCAAACAGTGTACACATATCTTGCAAACCCTTCAGTAGTTGCATAGACACCTGAAGAGCAGACTATCTGTTGGATGGAAGTGACCAACAACTCTGATAGAGGCAGATGCCAAATTTTTAAGCTCACCAGTGGGAGGTGGTGCTTTAGCACTGCTGGCCCACCACCTCGAGGGAGTCTTGATCATAAGCGGACCGAAACTCCTGAAGACAGGTGGCAGATCAACTGATGATCCCACTGGTGATAGCACAGGACAGTTAACATCTTAGTCCACGTGTATTTTCAATCCTATTTATTTGTTGAGATACAGTGTGGAATAGGCCCTTCAGACCCTTCAAGCCTCACCACCCAGCAACCTCCAACTTAATCCTGACAATTCAATTAATGTTAAGGCATCCGTTAATCTTGCGAGACCATGGATCTGCGCCTGGAAAGTCTTCACTCTCCAGGGCGCAGGCCTGGGCAAGGTTGTATGGAAGACCAGCAGTTGCCCATGCTGCAAGTCTCCCTCTCCATGCCACCAATGTTGTCTGAGGGAAGAGTACTAGGACCCATACAGCTTGGCACCGGTGTCGTCGCAGAGCAATGTGTGGTTAAGTGCCTTGCTCAAGGACACAACACACTGCCTCAGCTGAGGCTCGAACTAGTGACCTTCAGATCACTAGACCAACGCCTTAACCACTTGGCCACACACCAACATAGTAGCATAGGTAGCATAGCGGCTAGCTTAACTCAGTTACGGCACTTGTGACCCACGTTCAATTCCCGCTGCTGTCTGTAAGGAGTTTGAACGTTCTCCCCATGACCGCATGGGTTCCCTCTGGGTGCTCCGGTTTCCTCCCACATCCCAAAGATGTACAGATTAGTAGGTTCATTGGTCTCATGGGTGTTCTGGGGTGGTGTGGCCTCACTGGGCCTGTTACAGTGTAGTACCCAAATAAAACTGCACCATGTAAACAGTTCTTGTGCAGTCTATGCTTTAATAAATTAGAGACCATCTGCTTTCTTGTAGATCCACTGCAGACGCTTCATATTTGCGGGCGCAGTTAATACGGTTAACTTGACACTGCTTCAGTGACCGGTTACTAGCTCTCGTTTCTTTCCCCTCAGGGCGGAATGAGTTAATTGCCAGATACATCAAGCTGCGCACGGGGAAAACACGGACTCGGAAGCAGGTTTGTCCAGAACTTTCTGAAAGTGTTGTGTGTGAGTGTGTGTGTGTGTGTGTGTGTGTGTTTATATGTACAAGGCGCATCAGACAGCCACTCTTTCCCAGAGCAACAATGGCTAATAGGAGACAACATAATTTTAAGGCGATTGGAGGGAAGTATAGGGGGGGATGTTAGAGGTAAGTTATTTACCCGGAGAGTGAAGGGCGCGTGGAACGCGGTGGTAGAGGTGGATATACTTAAAAGACTATTAGATAGGGCCATGAATGACAGGAAAGTGGTGCGCTATGTGGGAGGGAAGAGTTAGATTGACTTTGGAGTAAGTTGAAAGGTCGACAATCATGGGCTAAAGAGCCTGTACTGTTCTATATACACACACAAGTATATGCAAGCTGTGTGTCTGATGCCTATACATACGGACTATATTCTCGGTGACTGTGGCGTTTGGCTGTGGGTGAGTGGTCCCTAGACGGGCAGCTTCGGGCTGGCGATCTCTCCCGGTCACGGTGGACGGACAGTGAAAACCCTGCCCCTAACTCCAGAGTTGCCATCTCCCTTCTCCGACAGGTATCGAGTCACATTCAGGTACTTGCTCGACGGAAGTCCCGTGAGATACACAGCAAACTGAAGGTAAGGGCTCACCTGCTCTCACAGCTTGTGACTTCTAACCCTCCTCGCGGGCAGCTTGATGAACAGAATACATTGAATCCTTTTTTATTATGTTTTGTAACTTCAAAACATTAAACTAATTCAAATGCAAGTCCCAAAATGCTGGGGCAACTTCTAGTTTACTTTAAGTGAGGCGCGCACGTATCACGAGCGTGATGATGTATACCATCAACGTATGCGTCCATATAACCGGTAATGAATTGTTTAAAGCAACAGGAAAGCTTAATCGAACAATATATACACAAGATTAGTCAAATGTTATTGACATATCAAACACACAACAGTTTTGAAAGAATTTAAGTGTCCATACCATTTCTTATCACTAAATAACAGGCACATAACTTCACCGTAGCTGCCCCTGGTGGTAGGCAGCTGGACTGTACAACCTCAGTGTCGCTGCCTCTTTTTTCTTGGTTGTCGCTCAGTCTCACTGCCTTGCCCTGGTGAACACAAAACTTCACTCTCCCTTTGCGGGGGGAGCGGGGGTATTCAAAGACTCACAGTAAATGCTGTTCCTTAGGGGCCTGCAGAGATTCGGCACGACATCACAAACTTTGGCAAACTTCTATAGATGTGCAGAGGGAATTGCGCCGACTGGCTGCATTATGGGAACACCAACGCCTTTTGAGTGGAAAATCCTACAAAAGGCGGTGGACTCAATCCATACATCACGTATAACGCCCTCCCAACCAGTGAGCACATCTACATGAAACACTGCGGTAGGAAATCAAATCAAATCAAATTTAATTATCATTCAAACCATATATGAATACCCCTGAACAAGTCAGTGTTCCTTTGGGGACAGGGTGCAAAGCATCCAAAATAGTGAGCAGCATCCATAATCCGAGATCCCCACCATCCAGGCCATGCTCTTTTCTCGCTGCTGCCATCTGGTAGAAGGTACAAGAGCCTCAGGACTCGCACCACCAGGTTCAGAAAACAGTTACTATCCCTCAACCATCAGGCTCTTAAACAAAAGGTGGTAACTACACTCATTTGCCCCATCCATTGAGATGTCCCCACAAGCAACGATCTCACTTTAAGGACTCTTTATCTTGTGATCTGATGTCCCCATTATTTATTGCTGTTCACTTATATTCGCACTTGCACAGTTTACATAGAATATAGAACAGTACAGCACAGTACAGGCACTTCGGCCCACTATGTTGTGCTGACCCTCAAACCCTGCCTCCCATATAACCCCCCACCTTAAATTCCTCCATATGCTTGTCTAGTAGTCTCTTAAACTTCACTAGTGTATCTGCCTCCACCACTGACTCAGGCAGTGCATTCCACGCACCAACCACTCTCTGAGTGAAAAACCTTCCTCTAATATCCCCCTTGAACTTCCCACCCCTTAGCTTAAAGCCATGTCCTCTTGTTTTGAGCAGTGGTGCCCTGGGAAAGAGGTGCTGGCTATCCACTCTATCTATTCCTCTTGATCTCTTGTACACCTCTATCATGTCTCCTCTCATCCTCCTTCTCTCCAAAGAGTAAAACCCTAGCTCCCTTAATCTCTGATCATAATCCATACTCTCTAAACCAGGCAGCATCCTGGTAAATCTCCTCTGAACCCTTTCCAATGCTTCCACATCCTTCCTTTGTTGTCTTCTCTGTTCTACTTGCTCTTTCATTGACCCTGTTATAGTTACTATTCCATGGATTCGCTGACTCTGCCCACAGGGAAAAGAACCTTGGGGTTGTAGGTGGTGGCATGATAATAAAATTCACTTTAAGCTTGAACCCAAGGATGCATTGTAACTGCCCCAAGGTGTACACGACCATGTCGCAACTGGCTCCAGTGCAGAGACCAGTCTGTTGTAATTGTCCCTGGCATAGTACTATTGACCAAGGGCAGCATCTAGGATCCTGTTGTTTAGCTCAACGGCTACACCAAGACGTTGTTCTCACTTGAGCTCCACTCTCAGAAGGCTGAACTCCCAACCAGAGGAGTCGTTGGCTCGGAAGGGCAAAGTCTTTGGAGCAGCCACCTACAACTGCTTCAGTGGTGATCTCCCTCCTGTCGTTTCAGCAGTGGAAATGTCCGCTGACAATTGGAACCGTGCGCACACTGTTCCCAACATCAGAACAGTTAGCTGGTGAGTGGCAGGTTACTCTCTTCCCCCACCCTCACACAAGAGTCAGGTAGTTATTATCCCTAACCACCTAAAAAGTTCAAAAGCAAAGTAAAATTGTTTTCAAAGAACATATATGTCACCATATATTACCCTGAGATACGTTTTCTTGCAGAAATTTCAACAGAATCAGTGAAAAACTTAACACAAACTAAGACTGGCAAACAACCAGTGTGCAAAAGAAGATAATCTGTCCAAGTAAATATATAGATAGATAAATGATACTGAGAACGTGAGTTGTGGAGTCCTTGAAAGTGAGCCCATAGGTGGTGGAGTCAGTTCACTGTTGAGGTGAGTGAAGTTATCCACTCTGGTTCAGGAGCTTGATGGTTGAAGGGTAATAACTGTTCTTGAACTTGGTGATGTGGGACTTAAGGCTCCTGTACCTCTGTCCCAATGGCACCAGCGAGAAGTGAGCGTGACCTGCTCGTCTAAGGTCTTTGACGCTGCTTTCCTAAGTCGGTGCTCCTCGTAAATCTACTTAATGGTGGAGCGAGCTTGGCACTGGGCTGTATCCACCACTTTTTGCGAGCTTTTCTGTTCTTGGGCAGTGGTCTTTCCGTACCAGGACGTGATGCAACTTGTCGGAATGCAGTCACTGTGCCTCCATAGAAGTTGCTCAAAGTCTAGGATGACATGCTGAATCTGCACGTTTCTAATAGAGCCGCTGTTGTGCCTTCTTTGTAACGTTCTGTTGATGTTCAACCACGTTACTATTTTTGTTCCCCACTATCCACAAGCTGAGGGGTCAGCTTCGTCAGAAACACGAACAATAGGGTTACAAGAGCTGTTTGTACTTTCCGTGACAAATGAGCCATCTCTTTATCCTACCAACAAGGCATACATTAGGACAGTATTGGATATTTTTCATTGCTTGGGTGAATTTAACTCTGAGTTTAAACACCATCCATGACTTGATTCTCTGCCCTATCCATTATACTAATTTCCACACCACACCAGCGCCACCTAGCTGCAGTATGTAAAATTGTCACATGCATCGCCCTTGCATCTGGACCTGTGATCTCTACCACCACGAAGGGCATGGACACCAGAATTATAGGTCCATCACCCTCTGAGTCTACCGTCCTAGTTGGAAATGCCCTCAGTGACCACTTTATTAGGCCCATTCATACACATGCTCTTCAGGGTAACTATCAAATCAGCCAATCGTGCGATGGCAACTCAATGCATAAAAGCATGCTGACATGGTCACGGGGTTCAGTTGTTGTTCAGACCAAACATCAGAAAGGAGAAGAAATATTGTCTAAGTGACTTTGACCGTGGAATGATTGTTAGTGCCAACTGAATGGTTTGTGTATCTCAGAAACTGCCAATCTCCTGGGATTTTAGAAAATAGAACATAGAAATCTACAGCAGATTACAGGCCTTTCGGCCCACAATGTTGTGCTGACCATGTAACCTACTCTAGAAACTGCCTAGAATTTCCCTAGGACATAGTCCTCTATTTTTCTAAGCTTCGTGTACCTAAGAGGCTCTTAAAAGACCATATTGCATCTGCTTCCATTGCCACCACCAGCACTGCATTCCATGCACCCAAGATTCTCTGTGTGAAAAACTTACCCCTGACATCCCCTCAGTACCTATTGCCAAGCACCTTAGAACTATGCCCCCTCGTGTTAGCCATGGTAAAAAGCCTCCGGCTATCCACAAAATCAATGCTTCTCATCATCTTATACACCTCCATCAAGTCACCTCTCACCTTCAGTCGCCAAGGAGAAAAGGCCAAGCTCACTCAACCTATTCTCATAAGTTATGCTCGCCAATCCAGGCAACACCCTTGTAAATCTCCTCTGCACTCTCTCTGCAGCATCCATATCCTTCCTGTAGTGAGGTGACCAGACGTGAACACAGCACTCCAAGCGGGGTCTTATATAGCTGCAACGTTACCACGCACAATGGTCTCTAGAGTTTACAGAGAATGGTGCATGAAACAGAAGAACGTCCAGTGAGCAGCAGTCCCATGGGCAAAAACACCTTGATAATGAGAGAGGTCCGAGGAGAATGGCCAGACTTGTTGAAGGTGACAGGAACTCAAATAACCTCGTGATACAACAGTGGTGTGCAGAAGAGCATCTCTGAACGCGCAACATGTTGAACCCTGAAGTGGACGGGCTACAGCAGCAGAAGACCATGAAGATACCCTCAGTGGCCAGTTTACTGCGTAGAGGAGGGATCTAATAAAGTGGCCACTCAGAGTGCGTCGCTGTTCCTCTTGTCACTATTTGTTGGAACTCCCCGTCCAGCAGAATGGTGTGAATAGCATCACACAAAGGACTCTGCAGCAGTGAAAGTCTCCCACCATCGCCTACTCAAGGCAGCCTGGCATTTACAATGAACGCTGGACAATTGCCTGCAATGCCCACGTCCTGCTGCCCACTTTAATTAATGTTCAAATTCTGACGTTCTGCTCCGAACCACACTGAGTGCTCTGTTAAGAATACAGTAGGTTTGAGGGGAAATATTCCTTCTGCAGTTAGAATCCCTGGCTGAGCTGAACAGTTTGGTCCTTCTCGAATAGGGGTGAGATCAGTTAACTTCAGATACCAGCCCTGTAAATGAGCAGCAGCTATAATGGGGAACAAATTCTTCCCGCTGTTAATGCAAGAGGTTCTGCAGATGCTGGAAATGCAGAACAACACATACAAAATGGTGGAGGAACTCAGAACCAACTTTAATATCACTGGCACATGTCATGAAATTTGTGGTTATGTGGTCACAGTACATTTAATAATTAAACTCTGTGAATGACAGTATTAACTATATATTATACTGCACCCACTGTGGAAGGGCAGTAAATATATATATTTTAAAAAGTTAAATTCAAGAAGTTTTTTAAAAAGAGGAAAAAAGTACTGAGGTAGTGTTTATGGATTCCAAAGTCCAATCAGAAATCTGAAGGTGGGGGGTGGGTGAGGGGGGGAGGCAATTCCTGAATTGTGGAGTGTGTGCCTTCAGGTTCATCAATCCTGGCTGATGGGTGCCCTTAATGATGGACGCCTGTAGGAGGGGCAGTACTGAGGGAGCGCCCACTGTAGGAGGGGCAGTACTGAGGGAGCGCCCACTGTAGGAGGGGCAGTACTGAGGGAGCGCCCACTGTAGGAGGGGCAGTACTGAGGGAGCACTCACTGTAGGAGGGGCAGTACTGAGGGAACACTCACTGTAGGAAGGTAGTACTGAGGGAGCACCCACTGTAGGAGGGGCAGTACTGAGGGAGCACCCACTGTAGGAGGGGCAGTACTGAGGAAGCACCCACTATAGGAGGGGCAGTAGTGAGGGAGCGCCCACTGTAGGGGGGTGGTACTGAGGGAGCACCCACTGTAGGAGGGGCAGTACTGAGGGAGCACCCACTGTAGGAAGGTGGTACTGAGGGAGCACCCACTGTAGGAGGGGCGGTACTGAGGGAGCACTCACTGTAGGAGGGGCAGTACTGAGGGAGCACCCACTGTAGGAGGGGCAGTAGTGAGGAAGCACCCACTATAGGAGGGGCAGTACTGAGGGAGCACCCACTGTAGGAGGGGCAGTACTGAGGGAGTGCCCATTGTAGGAGGGTGGTACTGAGGGAACGCCCACTATAGGAGGGGCAGTAGTGAGGGAGCGCCCACTGTAGGAGGGGCAGTACTGAGGGAGCACCCACTGTAGGAAGGTAGTACTGAGGGAGCACCCACTGTAGGAGGGGCAGTACTGAGGGAGCACCCTCTGTAGGAGGGGCAGTACTGAGGAAGCACCCACTATAGGAGGGGCAGTAGTGAGGGAGCACCCACTGTAGGAGGGGCAGTACTGAGGGAGCACCCACTGTAGGAGGGTGGTACTGAGGGAGCACCCACTGTAGGAGGGGCGGTACTGAGGGAGCACTCACTGTAGGAGGGGCAGTACTGAGGGAGCACCCACTGTAGGAGGGGCAGTACTGAGGGAGTGCCCTCTGTAGGAGGGGCAGTACTGAGGGAGCACTCACTGTAGGAGAGGCAGTACTGAGGGAGCACCCACTGTAGGAGGGGCAGTACTGAGGGAGCACCCACTGTAGGAGGGTGGTACTGAGGGAGCACCCACTGTAGGAGGGGCAGTACTGAGGGAGCACTCACTGTAGGAGGGGCAGTACTGAGGGAACACTCACTGTAGGAAGGTAGTACTGAGGGAGCACCCACTGTAGGAGGGGCAGTACTGAGGGAGCACCCACTGTAGGAGGGGCAGTACTGAGGAAGCACCCACTATAGGAGGGGCAGTAGTGAGGGAGCGCCCACTGTAGGAGGGTGGTACTGAGGGAGCACCCACTGTAGGAGGGGCAGTACTGAGGGAGCACCCACTGTAGGAGGGTGGTACTGAGGGAGCACCCACTGTAGGAGGGGCGGTACTGAGGGAGCACTCACTGTAGGAGGGGCAGTACTGAGGGAGCACCCACTGTAGGAGGGGCAGTACTGAGGAAGCACCCACTATAGGAGGGGCAGTACTGAGGGAGCACCCACTGTAGGAGGGGCAGTACTGAGGGAGTGCCCACTGTAGGAGGGTGGTACTGAGGGAACGCCCACTATAGGAGGGGCAGTAGTGAGGGAGCGCCCACTGTAGGAGGGGCAGTACTGAGGGAGCACCCACTGTAGGAAGGTAGTACTGAAGGAGCACCCACTGTAGGAGGGGCAGTACTGAGGGAGCACCCACTGTAGGAGGGGCAGTACTGAGGAAGCACCCACTATAGGAGGGGCAGTAGTGAGGGAGCGCCCACTGTAGGAGGGGCAGTACTGAGGGAGCACCCACTGTAGGAGGGTGGTACTGAGGGAGCACCCACTGTAGGAGGGGCGGTACTGAGGGAGCACTCACTGTAGGAGGGGCAGTACTGAGGGAGCACCCACTGTAGGAGGGGCAGTACTGAGGAAGCACCCACTATAGGAGGGGCAGTAGTGAGGGAGCGCCCACTGTAGGAGGGGCAGTACTGAGGGAGCACCCACTGTAGGAGGGTGGTACTGAGGGAGCACCCACTGTAGGAGGGGCGGTACTGAGGGAGCACTCACTGTAGGAGGGGCAGTACTGAGGGAGCACCCACTGTAGGAGGGGCAGTACTGAGGGAGTGCCCTCTGTAGGAGGGGCAGTACTGAGGGAGCACTCACTGTAGGAGAGTCAGTACTGAGGGAGCACCCACTGTAGGAGGGGCAGTACTGAGGGAGCACCCACTGTAGGAGGGGCAGTACTGAGGGAGTGCCCTCTGTAGGAGGGGCAGTACTGAGGGAGCACCCACTGTAGGAGGGTGGTACTGAGGGAGCACCCACTGTAGGAGGGTGGTACTGAGGGAGCATCCACTGTTGGAGGGGCAGTACTGAGGGAGAACCCACGGTAGGAGGAGAGATACTGAGGGAGCACCCACTGTAGGAGGGTGGTACTGAGGGAGCGCCCACTGTAGGAGGGTGGTACTGAGGGAGCGTCCACTGTTGGAGGGGCAGTACTGAGGGAGCACCCACTGTAGGAGGGTGGTACTGAGGGAGCACCCACTGTAGGAGGAGCGATACTGAGGGAGCACCCACTGTAGGAGGGTGGTACTGAGGGAGCATCCACTGTTGGAGGGGCAGTACTGAGGGAGCACCCACGGTAGGAGGAGAGATACTGAGGGAGCACCCACTGTAGGAGTGTGATACTGAGGGAGTGCCCACTGTAGGAGGGGCAGTACTGAGGGAGTGCCCACTGTAGGAGGGTGGTACTGAGGGAACGCCCACTATAGGAGGGGCAGTAGTGAGGGAGCGCCCACTGTAGGAGGGGCAGTACTGAGGGAGCACCCACTGTAGGAGGGTGGTACTGAGGGAGCGCCCACTGTAGGAGGGGCAGTACTGAGGGAGTGCCCACTGTAGGAGGGTGGTACTGAGGGAACGCCCACTATAGGAGGGGCAGTAGTGAGGGAGCACCCACTGTAGGAGGGGCAGTACTGAGGGAGCACCCACTGTAGGAGGGTGGTACTGAGGGAGCACCCACTGTAGGAGGGGCAGTACTGAGGGAGCACCCACTGTAGGAGGGTCAGTACTGAGGGAGCACCCACTGTAGGAGGGGCAGTACTGAGGGAGTGCCCTCTGTAGGAGGGGCAGTACTGAGGGAGCACTCACTGTAGGAGGGGCAGTACTGAGGGAGCACCCACTGTAGGAGGGTGGTACTGAGGGAGCACCCACTGTAGGAGGGTGGTACTGAGGGAGCACCCACTGTAGGAGGGTGGTACTGAGGGAGCACCCACTGTAGGAGGGTGGTACTGAGGGAGCATCCACTGTTGGAGGGGCAGTACTGAGGGAGAACCCACGGTAGGAGGAGAGATACTGAGGGAGAACCCACTGTAAGAGGGTGGTACTGAGGGAGCGCCCACTGTAGGAGGGTGGTACTGAGGGAGCGTCCACTGTTGGAGGGGCAGTACTGAGGGAGCACCCACTGTAGGAGGGTGGTACTGAGGGAGCACCCACTGTAGGAGGAGCGATACTGAGGGAGCACCCACTGTAGGAGGGTGGTACTGAGGGAGCACCCACTGTAGGAGGAGCGATACTGAGGGAGCACCCACTGTAGGAGGGTGCTGCTGAGGAAGCACCCGTTGTTTGAAGGCTCCGTGATGTTTAGCAGAAGACATTAAACCAAGGCTTTCCTTACTGTCTGATATTAGATGCTAGCAATCTCCTGACCACCATTGTCTCAGCATCCGAGGATTAACATTAATCCCCCGGTCAGCATGACTGCACCTGCCTCCCTCATCACTGATAGCCCACGTTGCTCATTGTAGGCACACTGTACACGATTTGTCCATTGTCTCCCTGAGGCCTCCACTGCAACGGTGACTGCTCCTCAGACTACACCGAGCTTTGTGTTGTCCTGAAGTTGGGAAGGGCGGCGAAGAGATTCGAGTCGTCCAGTTAGCGACAGGGTGATCATTGAGTCCTGACGCAAGACTGCTTCGTAGCAGCACGGTGTTCTGTCTCACAGCCTCTTCTCTCATCCACTAGGACCAGTCAGACAAAGACAGAGCTCTGGCCCCATCATCTGCACAGATTGTATCGTCGGCTGCGATCCAGCACAAGCTGGGCATGTCCGGTGTGCCTCGCTCTTTCCCGGTGTCGGCAGGGGTAGGTAATGATTTTACTTTCGGGGTCTGGATGAAACAGTCACACACTGAGCCATTGGGGAGTTGCTGTCCATCAGTAAACTCACGCATTAGTGGAAACAGGTGGGTCCGATGCATGGGCGACGAAGAGTGTTACAAGACATCACCTGCAGTTGCTGCATTTAGCAACATGCATCCATCCCCAGCCCTTCACTTCAAGATTACTTAACGTCATTTTCAAAGTTCAAAGCTCTAAGTAAATGTTATTATCAGCATACATATACAACCCTGAGGTTCTTTATTTTTCCCTCGCGGACATAATCAGCAAACCTATAGAATAGGAGCTATGACAGGATCAGTGAAAGATCAACCAGAAGAGAAACTGTGCAAATGCAGATATGAATAAACAGCAATAAATAATGAGAACATGAAATAACAAGATAAAATGAGGTCAATGGTTGTGGGAACATCTCCCACCCGGCACTTATCCCTGTAAGCGTAAGTGCTACACCTGTCCCTACACCTCCTCTCTTGCCACCATTGAGGGCCGCAAACAGTCCTTCCACTCACTTGTGAGTCTGTTGGGGTCATCTATTGCATCCGGTGCTCCCGGTGCGGCCTCCTCTACATCGGTGAAACCCGACGCAGATTGGGGGACTGCTTCGTCAAGCACCTCTGCTCCCTCCGCCACAACGGACAGGATCTCCCGGTAGCCACCCACTTCAACTCTGCTTCCCATTCCCATTCAGATATGTCCATACGTGGCCTCCTCTACTGCCATGATGAGGCTAAACTCAGGTTGGAGGAGCAACACCTCATATACCGTCTAGGTAGTCTCCAGCCCCTTGGTACGAACATTGAATTCTCCAACCTCTGGTAATTCCCTCTCCCTCCCTTCCCCTATCTCTATTTCACTCTGACCCCTCCCCCAGCTGCCTACCACCTCCCTCATGGTTCCGCCTCCTTCTACTATCCATTGTGTTTTCCCCTATTCCTTCTTCACCTTTCCTGCCTATCACCTCCCTGCTTCCCCTCCCCCACCCCTTTATCTTTCCCCTTACTGGTTTTTCACCTGGCACCTACCAGCCTTCTCCTTCCCACCCTCCCCCACCTTCTTTATAGGGCCTCTGCCCCTTCCCCCTACAGTCCTGACGAAGGGTTCCGGCCGGAAACGTTGACTGATCGTTTCCACGGATGCTGCCCAACCTGCTGAGTTCCTCCAGCGTGTTGTGAGTGGCACATATAGCAACCCCTTAAAACATATCAGTAAAATACAGTCACCCACAAAAATAAAGTCCAAGTCCCCGAGTCCATCAATGTTGCAGCAGTCTGCAGTTGAACACAATGCAGCTTGTCTTCTGCCGAGCGAACACCGGGGGGCAGCACTGAGACCAGCATGGATGCCTCTGATTCAGATTCAGTAGTCAGAGATGAAATTACGGATGGACCAAATACAAGTGTGCATGGTTCCCTAAAGATGGGGTCACAGGTATGTGGTGAAGTGATTTGGCATTTGGCACACCGCCCTTCTTGAGTATAAAACTTGTGATTCATGATGTAGTTATAAAGGACGCTGGTGAGGTCACACATGATCATCTGCATCATACGACACGGCACGTAACGATGATGTTGTTATTGCCGCGTGTACCGAGAAACAGTAAAGAGGTCTTGTTTGCATGCCGCCCTGATAGATCATTCCAAGTTAATTAATTCCCCCCGAAGGGTCTCAGCCCGAAATGTCGACTGTACTCTTTTCCCTAGTTGCTGCCTGGCCTGCCGAGTTCCTCCAGCATTTTGTGTGTGTTGCTCGGATTTCCAGCATCTGCAGATTTTCTCTTGTTTGTAACTAATCCCATATATCTTTCATATTAAGAGTGGCAGATTAGATAAACGCACCTATTGAGATTATACCTGTGGATTGTTACGTTTTAATCACATGCTTAAACTATTACTGATTTTGGCTGGACCAGACTCCGCTGATTTATTCAAAGTTTCAAAGTACACTCGTGATCAAAGTGCAGGGTAATGTAGAAACTTAATTCACAACCACCGACCTTGAGCCGCAGTTCACCTTAAGAGACTGGTCTGACGTGACGATGTGACCTTTTTTTTAACCAAGTTTTATGTTCTGCGTTTGGTTGACAATGAAGTGAGTTGTTACGGTTAAACTTAAAATGTCTCTGCCATTTTATTTACGAAAGCCTCCAAAAGTATGTACAGTAATGTGCCAAGCTCTTAGGCAAATATTTATATATATAGCTAAGGTGTCTAAGACTTTTGCACAGTACTGCATTTCTCAATGTGGAATGAAGAGCCCGTTTGTAAATCTGGTGAGGGCAAAGTTTGTTGCGAATGGTGAGGCTGGAGTGCCACGGGAGGGGTGTGGAACAGGTGGCAGAGAAGCAGTGCCAGGGGCAGGGGGTGGAACGGGTGCAGGCACACCCAGCCCTGAGACACCAGGCAAGGTCATTTGATTCCAAACAATTGCTTTATTGATCATTGCAGAATGTCACTGGTGCTTTCTGCCCCTGATTTCCCAACCATGATTCCCCTCTCCCTGTCCCCTTCCCACTCTCAGCCCGCAATAGGGACCCATATCAGAATCAGGTTTATCATCACTCACATATGTCATGAAATATACTTTATTTTGCGGTACAGTGCAATACATATGTAGCCCCCCCCCCCCCGGCCAGCCTCAGGGTCGCTTGGCTCACTGTCGTCCAGGGAAACAGCCTCGGCCCCGCCAAACTGGGTAATTAGTTTGTGTGGATGCTGTGTGAGGTACCCCACCCCGCCCAAATAACAGACAATACACCAGATACGATTAAATGATTTACAGTTTATAGATATTACTGGAACTATATAATTAATAGAGAATAAAATATAAAAGGAAAATAAAAGGCACCACACTTATCAAAGTTCAATCTCTTCGTGCACAAAACAGTTGGAGCTCAGGACCCTTCTTCTCCACCCTACGACCCTTCGGACCACCTCGACCGGCTGCCTGGGACCAACAACGATGGTCGACCAGACGCTTCACACGAGTCCGTCTCCGTCTCCTCTCCTCACTGAACGCCCTCCTCGGGGTCCGACCCCGTTAGCGGACTCACAGCACCTGGTCCATCCTCTGTCTTTCTCTCCCACCTTCTCCCCAAAACCCCGCGCATACAGTGTCTTCAAATACACCAAAAACATAACAAATATCCCATTGGTTCATTCGTCCTCATATCAATAGATAATACAAAACTGCTAGTGGGAAGGACTTTCTCAGCGTTTAGCATAACAAAGAAGCATTCCTAAGTATAACATAACAAAGAAGCCATTTTAATTAGCCTACACAGTAACATAAAAGACAAAACCCCCTTACACATAGAATTACTACAGTACTGTGCAGAAATGCGAGGTGCCCTGGCTATGTAAAGCAGCACACACAAAATGCCGAAGGAACTCAGCAGGTCAGTCAGCGTCTATGGAAATGAATAAACAGTCTACATTTCAGGCCGAGACCCTTCTTCTGGACTGGAAAAGAAGGGAGAAGATGCCAGAATAAAAAGGTGGAAGGTGATGGATGAAGCCAGGTGGGTGGGAAAGGTAAAGGGCTGGAGAGGAATTACTCAGTAAGGTGAGGAGAGTGGACCATGGGAAAAAGGGAAGGAAGAGGGGACCCAGGAGGAGGCGAGAAGAAATAAGAGGCCAGAGTGGGGAATAGAAGAACAGGGGAAGGGAGAAGGATTTTTTTTTTAATAGGGAGAGGTTGATATTCATGCCATCAGGTTGGAGGCTACCCAGACGGAATATAAGATGTTGCTCCTCCACCCTGAGGGTGGCCTCATCTTGTCGGAGAGGAGGACATGGAGCGACGTGCCTACGATTTTTGCACAGAACTGTATGAATACAGTACAGAACCCTGTAATTTATCCTCCTGTAGGCAGCCACCAAACAAAGCAACACCGTGGAATCCATTTAAACAAAAACATCAAAGACTTAATGCACAAAAATGAGAACAAATTCCGTAAAAATGGAGCAAATAACGCACAGAATATTAAACATCAAACGGCAGGGACCCCGAAACGGATTCTTCAACTCCTTTGGTTGCACTGGTACACGTTATATCTGGCGACTAAAGCTGAGCGGGGGGGGTTTAGGTGGAAAGTTTCTCTCCCGAGTCAATGTCGAGAACTCTTACCATTTCTTAAAGAGGCGGCAAATAGATATTTTAATGTGGCCAATCTTTCTGTTGAGGAGAAAGAGAGAGGATCAATTTGGTAAGAGAGTTGCTGGGAGATCTGGAAGATGTAAAGATCCAGAGGAGGTTCAGGAGAATGATCCCGTGAATGAAAGGGTTAACATATGAGGAGCATTTGATGGCTCTGGGCCTGTACTTGCTGGAGTTTAGAAGAATGAGGGGGATCTCTTTGAAACCCATGGATTATTGAAAGGCCTTGATGGAGTGGATGTGGAGAGGATGTTCCCTACAGTGGAGGAGTTGAGGACCAGAGGTGACAGTGTCAGAATAGAGGGATGTCAACTTAGATTAGAGGTGAAGAAGAATCTCTTTAGCCTGAGGGTGGTGAATCTGTGGAATTCATGGCCACAGAAGTTATGGAATTTAAGTCGTTGAGTATATTTAAAGCGGAGATTGATATGTTCCTGAGTATTCGGGCATGATAGGTTATGAAGGGAAGGCAGGAGAATGGGGTTGAGAGGGATAATAAATCAGCTGTGATGGAATGGCAGACCCATCTGATGGGCTGAATGGCCTAATTCTGTTGCTATGTCTTATGGTTTATGGTATCTTACCTGTAAGGTATCCAGGCTGTTCAACTGTAGGACTGTCTCTTTCATTCTCCATTCTGGTTCTAGTTATGGGGATATAACTGATATTGGGGAAAAAATGCTTGCTGACTATTTCTCCTTACTTATACAGCCATCTGTTTTCTTTCCGCAGAAGCACGAGTTCTTTCAGTTTTGGCCCGGTGTTGTAACTTCAGAGGAAGCAGGCTCCTCTCAAGAGTAGGTACAGTTCCGAGGGGCAGCTGGGAAGTTGTATGTGGCATTGGACACAACGCTGCCTTATAGAACTCCAGGAGTTCAGCGGGTCAGGCAGCGTCACTGGATGGGAACAAACAGTCGACGAGACCCTTCATCACCCGAAACGTCGACTGCTTATTCCCATCCACGATCTGCTGAGCTCCTCCAGCACATTGTGTGTGTGTGTTTCTCCAGATTTCCAGCAGAACCTCCTGTGTCTATAAACTCCATCACTGTACACACACTATTTAAGTTTGTCCACCAAAACTCTGACTAGGGTATATTTTGCAACGGGTCCCTTTCGGTCCAGGGCAATCCAGGTGTCATTGCTGGATGTGGTTTTTATTGATAGAGAGTCATAGACAGAAATGGCATGGAGACTGGCCCTTCAGTCCATCAAACCGGTGCTGACCATCAACCACCCATTTACTCGAATCTTACATTAAACTCATTTTTCATTCTCCCCTGATTCCCATCCAACTCTCCCGGATTCTACCACACAGCTATACACCAGGAGCAATTTGCAGTGGCTTTGGGATGTGGGAAGACATCGGAGCACCTGGAGAAATCAACCTGGTAACAAGGAGAACGTGCACTCAGACAGAACCCCTGGGTCTGTGTGGCTCTGTCCACCTGTATTGTCTTGCCCTTGAGAAAGCTGTAGTAACACAACGTTATTTGAGTTAGTCGTCTTTCTGTCAGCTTGAACCAGTCTGGCATTTCTCCTCTGACCTCTCATTAACAAGGTGCTTTCACTCACAGAACTTTTCTTTTGCTTCTTGCACCATTCCCTGTAAACTCTAGATACTGATGTGCATCAAAATCCCAGGAGATCAGCAGTTTCTGAGATACTCAAACCACAGTTTGGTGTCTGGCACCAACAATCATTCGACAGTCAAAGTCACTTAAGATCACATTTCTTCTCCATTCTGATATTTGGTCTGAACATCTTCTGAACCTCTTGACCTGTCTGCATGCTTTTATGCATTGAGTTGCTGCCACGTGATTGGCTGATTAGATATTTGCATTAATGAGCAGGTGTACAGGTGTACCTAATTAAGTGAGTGTATCTTACTTGTTTGCATTCTGACTAACATGCAGGTTTGATGGTACTATCATGTCTCCTTCAAAGTTAAACGTTCAAGGTAAATTTATTCTTAAAATGAGTATATGTCACCCATACATTACTCTGAGATTCATTTTCTTGTGGGCATTCACAGCAGAACAAAGAAATGCAATAGAATCAATGAAAAGCTGCACACAAACAAAGACTGACAAACTTGTTTTGTGGCTGTCTGTATGGAGACGAATCTCAAGGTTGTATAACACATACATACTTTGATAATAAATGTACTTTGAACTTTGAACCTTGAACTTTAGAAATAAGCAATAAGATGATTCAGAACTGTTTTGCTCACTGTGTTTTCAAGCATTCAGGCAGTGAGCAAAACAGTTTAGAAACTGCCAGGAGTGAAAATGAAAGGATCTCACAACTTCAACAAGTTAGGAACTATGTAAAATTTGAAGGTATCAACCATCATCTTGAATGTTACAATGAAAATGAAGATTTGGAGAATGCAATTAGCAAAAACATTGTATGAAGGCAGTTCATCCCCTGCACAAGGTGTCAGCATTAATTTTGTTCATTTACAGTCGATAAAAGAACACGACCACATACACTGGATGAATTCCCCCATAGGTAACTATGAGGAACCAACACACAGTATTATAATACTGCAGTAGTATTGGTAACTTGTTCCATGTTTCATTAAAATGCAAAATTTGTTACTCGGTTAAAGAGTAGTTTGTCTTCTTTATATCATTTTAACTATTTCCATGAAACTTCATCTCATTGGGCCAGCCGCTTAATTGGGCCAAGATTTACTGGTACCAATGTGTCCCAACTATCCAGAATCCACTGTATATATAATTAAACAAGTGGCGCGCAAAGAGAGCAAAAATAGCGTTCATGGGTTCAGAAATCTGGAAGGAATCAGGGAAGAAGCTGCTCATAAAATGCTGAGTGTGGATTTTCAGGGCCCTGTACCCCCTCCCTGTTGGTAGTGATGAGAAGAGGGCACGTCCTGGGTGGTGGGGCTCCTTCATACTGGCTGCTGCCTTTTTGAGGCATTGTCTTTTGAAGATGTCCACGACGCTGGGGAGGCTGGTGCCCATGATAGATCTGACTGAGTTTGCAACCCTCCGTGGCTTTTTCCAGTCCTCTGCATTGGCCCTTCTGTACCAGATGGAGATGCAACCAGTTAGAATGCTGTCCACAGTACATCTGTAGAAATGTACTAGAGCCTTTGGTGACGTACCAAATTTCCTCAGACTCCTGAAGAAATAAAGTTGCTGAGGTGCCTTCTTCATAGCTGCATCGATATGTTGGGCCCAGAATAGATCCTTTGAGATGCTGACTGCCAGGAACCTGAAACTGTCCACCCTTTCCACTGCTGACCCCTTCGACGTAAACTGGTGTTTGCTCCCTCAACTTCCCGTCCCTGACAAAACCTGGCAAAATCTATTGCAGGCATTGTGTGCAAGGTCCCACCTAAATTATCGATGATTACCTGTTGTGCATGAAATGAGCAGCTTGTGTGATGGGAATGATTCTTTGTCAAACCTCACAAGAGCCAGTGGTAGATGAAGAGCATTAATGGTTTTTTAAAAAATAAATATATTTTCCTTGCAGCATGAAACCTTTCATCCAACAATCGTTTGCTGTTCAGTCAAATGTAAGCCATTCTCCTCTCTCAGGTGAGAAAGATACTTTATATTTGGGAATTAATTTAGCTCTGAAATTATATGGTGATCCTTTGTATAGTGCAATGTTCCTCGTGCAGTTTGATACTGTGGGCTGAATGCCTGTTTCTCTGCTATACTGTTCTGTGTATTGTGCTGACCATCAATGGATCAATGTTTGACCACCTTGGCAGAACAAGCTTGGCACTGGCTTCACCTGACGGCTCTGCCCTGCAGTTAGGTTGGCACTGGCATCTTGTAGTGGTGCTGGCTGCCGGGAGTAGCTTGGCACTGGAATGGGCTGGTACTCCTGTGTGGAGTCTTCAATAGCACTGACACTGTATGTGGGTGGCGGGGTGGAGATGCATCTCTACCAAAGGAGGTGTAAGGAGCTCCTTCCCTCCGCTAGCCTGCAGGTCACCCTTGGGCAAGGTGTAGCACCCGCTTAGCCCCCTATCAGGGTCATGTGAAGCCATGGGAGCTGGTGGTGAATGGTTGTATGAGCATCTGGTGCATATCAAGTCCTGGTTATGCGACCATTGACACCAGGGATATAATCTCTGAAGAGTATTGATAATACCTGGGGCCACCCGTTTTGTAAAGACACTGCCTAGAAGAAGGCAATGGCAAACCACTTCTGTTGAAATATTTGCCAAAAACAATCATGGTCAAAGATCATGAGTGCCCATATCAGACAACACGGCACATAATGAGTGACCAAGCTGTGTGTGATTCTATTGAGCAATTTGGTTGGTGCTGGCATTGTGACGATAAGACCATAAGACAAAGGAGGAGAATTAGCCCATCGAGTCTGCTCCGCCATTCAATCATAGCTGATCCTTTTCCCCTCTCCTCAGACCACTCCCCAGCCTTTTTCCCGTAACCTTTGATGCCTTGGCCAGTCAACAACTAATCAAGCTCTGTCTTATATATACCCAACAGGCCTGCACTGCTGCCTGTTGTAACACATTGTACAAATTCACCACCCTCTGGCTAAAGAAAATTCTCCGCATCTCTGTTTTAAATGGACGCCCCTCTATCCTGAGGCTGTGCCCTCTTGTCCTAGACTCCCTCACCATGGGAAACATCCTTTCCACATCTGCTCTGTCTAGGCCTTTCAATATTCAAAAGGCTTCAATGAGATCCCCCCTCATTCTTCTAAATTCCAGTGAGTACAGACCCAGAGCCATCAAACGTTCCTCATATGATAACCCTTTCATTCCTGGAATCATCCTTGTGAACCTCCTTTGAACGCTCTCCAATGCCAGCACATCTTTTCTTAGATGAAGAGCCAAAAACTGTTCGCAATACTGAAAGTGAGGCCTCACCAGTGCCTTATAAAGCCTCTGCATCACATCCCTGCTCTTGTATACTAGACCTCTTGAAATCAATGCTAACATTGCATTTGTCTTCCTCACCACCAACTCTACCTGCAAGTTAACCTTTAGGGTCTTCTGCATAAGGACTCCCGTCCCTTTGCATCTCAGATTTTTGGATTTTCTCCCTGTTTAGAAAATAGTCTGCACATTTATTTCTTCCACCAAAGTGCATGACCATGCATTTTCCAACTTTGTATTTCATTTGCCATTTTCTTGCCCATTCTCCTAGTCTAAGTCCTTCTGCAGTCTTCCTGTTTCCTTAAAACTACCTGCCCTCCACCAATCTTCGTATCATCTTCAAACTTGGCAACAAAGCCATCTATTCCATCAACTAAGTCATTGATACACAGCATAAAAAGAAGCGGTCCCAACACCAACCCCTGCAGATCAACACTAATCACTGGCAGCCAAACAGAAAAGGATCAACCTTGATGTGTGTTGCTTGAATTTCCAGCATCTGCAGAATTCCTCGTGTTTACCTTTTATTCCCACTTGCTGCCTCCTACCAGTCAGCCAATGCTCTAACCATGCCAGTAACTTTCTTGTAATATGATGGGCTCTTGGTGATCTGACATATGGAGTTGAGTTGGTACTGGCGTTGAAGGCATTAAATTTTCTAGCTATTTGGTTGATTAGGGCAGCACATTTCGATTGGTTGAGCACCTCACTGTGAAGTGGGATGAAACTCCCATCTAGCCGGGAGTGGGAAGCCACTGGAAAGTGTTCCAGTTTTACCGAACACCGTTGAAAGAGGGTGCCGAGGGTAATCATTACTGACGTGATTGAACACTGTGATTCCGCCATACAGGTTATGAAGGGGCTTCCCTCGGCCTTTCACCCGCCCGTTCACATTCAGCCTGGCAAGCTCGCTGCATTGGGACTCCGAAGATCCAACTTGTGGAATTCTCGGCATTCACGGAACAGCAGCGGGATCCAGAAACTGTGAGTGCCTCGTGGGTAAATCCAGCCTGACAGACCAATCCAAACCGGAGGCTTTCGGGAATGTACTTATGGCCCAGTGACACTACGTTTGCATAACTTGCTCTTCTCGTTACTGATCCTTTCTCTCTACTCCAGCGTTGTGCCATTGATGGCTTGGCCCCATTTTGTTACGTTGGATTAGCTGGTGCTCACGGGTTGGGTGCAGCAGAGAGGGGAAGGGGGGGGGCTACTACTGGCACTGTTACCCCAGCAACCCCACTCTCACTGGTGTCATATACGTGACATGTCATATCAAGGCATGCATGTGATCCTCGACTGAAAGTGGGGCAGGTACATGTAGGGCATTTTCAAATTCAGATTTTATTTCTTTATTTGTCTGTTTATTTATTTACTTGTTTATCTATCTATTTAGATATACAATGCGGAATAGGCCCTTCCAGCCCTTTTCAGCAACCCCTCCCCACCCCCGATTTAACCCTCGCCTAATCACAGGGCAATTTACAATGACTAATTAACCTACCAACCGATATGTCTTTGGCCAGAGCAACGCAACACAAAATGCTGGAGGAACTCAGCAGGTCAGGCAGCTTCTGTGGGAAAAAATAAACAGCCAACATTTCGGTCCGAGACCCTTCATCAGGACAGGAAAAAAAAGATGGGGGGGGTCAGAGTACGAAGGGGGGGAGGGGAGGAAGAACCACCAAGGCGATAGGTGAAAGTGGGGGGGAGGGGAGTTGTGAAGTAAAGAGCTGGGAAATTGATTGGAGGAAGAGATACAGGGCTGGAGAAGGGGGAATCCGATAGGAGAGGATGGAAGGCCACGGAAGAAAGAAAAGGGGGAGGAGCACCAGAGGGAGGCGATGGGCAGGTAGGGAGATGAGGTGAGAGAGAGGAATGGTGAAGGGGGAGGCATTACCAGAAGTTCGAGAAATCAGTGTTCATGCCATCAGCTTGGAGGCTACCCAGATGGAATAAAGGGTGTTGCTCGTCCTACCTGAGTGTTGGCCTCATTGCGACAGTAGAGGAGGCCATGGATGGACATAGTGGAATGGGAGTGGGAAGTGGAATTAAAATGGGCGGCTACTTTGGACTGTGGGAGGAAACCAGAGCACCCAGAGGAAACCAACAGGGAGGATGTACAGACTCCTTACCGATGGCGTTGAAATTGAACTCCGAGCTCCGACTCTAACAGCGTCGTGCTAACTGCTACTCGAGCATTATCACACGTACATCGAAACATACAGTGAAACTCATGGACTGCGTTAACAACCAACACGCCCAAAGGCAGGCTGGGGGCAGCCGGCAAGTGTTGCCACTCATTCCGCCGCTAGCGTAACACGCACACGGAGAGCAACGCAGAACCCAACAAAGCAGGACACAGCAAGTGACTAAACAACGACAGCTGAACAAGCCCCGTTCATTCATTCATTCACACACACACACACACACACACACACACACACACACACACACGCACACACATACAGAGTCCTCCAACCCCAGGGCAGGTTTTCTTTGGCCTCCCGCCTCTGGGTTAGGGCAGGAGATCAGATTCGGATTTCCTTTATCACGTACAGTGACCTGACGTCATTTGCGTTGGCAACCAGCGCAGAGCCGAGGGTGTGCTGGGGGCAGCCGGCAAGTGGGGCAATGGCAACCTCTCTAGTTGGGTGAGCCTGCAATGCCATTCAACTGGAGTTCCTTTATCTCACCTTGCACCCTTCACTTTGCCCTTCCCAGCTGAGCAACAAAACCCTCCCAGTTTCAGAACATACCAGCATTGCTCTTGAACTTAGACCATAAGATACAGGAGCAGAATCAGGCCATTTGGCCCATTGAGTCTGCTCTACCATTTCATCATGCCTGATCCATTTTCCCTCTCAGCTCCAATCCCCTGCCTTCTCCCAGTCTCCCACCATGCTCTGAGTAAACAAGAACCTATCAACCTCTGCCTTAAATATACCCAAAGACCTGGCCTCCACAGCTGCCTATGGCAACGAATTCCACACATTCACCACTCTCTGGCTAAAGAAATTCTTCCTCATCTCCATTCTAAAAGCACGCCCCTCTATTCTGAGGCTGTGTCCTTTGGTCTTAAGTTCTCCCCACCATAGGAAACATCCTTTGCATTTCCACTCTATTGAGGGCCTTTTAGCTTTCGATAGGTTTCGATGAGATTCCCCCGCATTCTTCTGAATTCCAGCATTTGCAGGCCCACAGCCATCAAACAATCCTCATTTGATAAGCCTGTCAATCCCAGAATCATTTTCGAGGGACTCCAATTTCTCCCTCACTCTCTTAACTCCTAACCTTGTCTCGATTCATTAGCTTGTATTTTGTGCCAAGATTCCAGCATCTAAGGGCTCTTGCGTCTCGTTGCTTTCCCCAATGTGGTTTGTGTCCTGGTTTCTACTTCTTGCATTATTCCAATGCTGATGTTGCTCTATTCTTCCTTGACAGTTCAATAAGCACCTCTTTGTCCACATTGGCCAGTCGAGTCGATCTTACAGTGAGGGTCTGCTTGAATCCATTGACATCCGCCAAATCTACGATAAGTTTCCGGAGAAGAAGGGGGGCTTGAAGGAGCTGTTTGAGAAAGGAACGCCAAACACGTTTTTCCTTGTCAAATTCTGGGTCAGTACGAACGGTCCGGACATTCTGTGTTTCCCGTTTGTAACATCGTGGCTCTCTCCAAACGAACCAGAGTGATATGGCTGAAATGGCCGCACCTCAGGAGAGTTCAATTCTGCAGAGAGACTTGAATTTGCATTTCTCTCATTCACTCATTCTGTAAGTTTGAAAAATCACCATGGCAACCCTCGATGGGTGATCAGAAAATTCTCTGGAAGGCTTTAGAACCAGAGCAGGACAATGGGAGTAGGCAAATTAAATGGTTTGACTTTGACTAGATGGGCCGAAGGGCCTGTTTTTGTGCTATACTTCTCTATGACTCTATAAGACGGATATGACTAATTTTCATGATGAAATGACTCAAAGAAAAAGGAATCTGTTTATTTTCTGTTAGCAGCACAGACAATGTTGGGAATCTGAAATAAAAAGATAAACTGCTGGAAAATCTGCAAATTTTGCAAATTCTGTGGTAGAATGTGGAGAGAGTTGATGGGGATCTGGGGAGAATAAACTGGGTTAGGGCGGGATTAGTGAGTTGTTGATGGTTACCATAGACTGGAGGCCAAGTGGCCTGCTTCTGAGCTGTGTCCTTCCCTCTGTGGTTCTCTGACTCAGAGTTCAAAGGTTCAAAGTAAATTTGTTATTGTTGTTGTTGGCATCCGTCTGTCTGGAAGGTCAATGGGTGATGTGATCATCATCACAAGCCTGGGCAGAAAGTATGGAGATCCTGAGATGCCCAGTCATCAATATCCCCCTCTCGGCCTCACCAGTGTAGTCCAAAGGAAAGCTTATGAAGCAATACGTTTGGCACCAGCTTGGCAGCAGGAGCTGCTGGAAGGATGTTCAACGACATCCAGCTGCCTGAGGGGCTCTGCTCCAGATTTACTGTCTGGGTTTACTTGTCTCTCCTGAGGCTGCCCACAAGGCAGTGGGGCTACTTACCCCTAGCTGGGGATCTGGTTCGTGAGCACCAGGGCGTGTCCACACACCGGTGGGCCTGCGTGCTACGTGTGCAGGGTCCAGACCTCCTCCCCGTCCTCTGTAGTTCAGTTTCCGTGTGTCGCCAGCGAGGAGGCACTGCGTGAGGCTTGTTGTTGGAGAGGCTGTGTACTGTCAAGGAGAGACTCACACATTCAGCTCTCCGTTTTAACAAGACTGCCAGCCAGCAGTGGAAGCTGAAAGTGAGACGACAAGCACTACCCGCTACACTACCACCCTAGCTCAGGGGTCCCCAACCTTTTTTGCACCGCGGACCGGTTTAATATTGACAATATTCTTGCGGACCGGCCGACCTGGGGGCAGGGGGTGTTCAAGTAGGGTTAAACTCACCTCAACATGTCTTTTACAGTTAGGGTTGCCAACTTTCTCACTCCCAAATAAGGGACAAAAGTAGCAGTCAAATCCTGGGACACTTTACCCCTGGAAAGACTACCATGACCATGAAGCCTTGCGCGGGCACCTGTGTGCGCATGCGCGTACGTGCCGATTTCCCCTCCCCCCACAAATCGGTTTTGCCTTCATCTTCCCGACTACACTGTACATATATTATTTCTATTTCATATAGGCTGTGTATTTATCATATCATTCCTGCTTTCACTATATGTTAGTGTTATTTTCATTTTTATGTGTTATTTGGTTCTACCTTAGCGGGGGAAATACAGGACAAGAGCGGTCCCATATGGAACAAACCAATTTAGCCCAATATACGGGATGTCCTGGCAAATATGGGACAGTTTGCAACCCTATGTTCAAGTTCAACAGTGCATGATAGGGAATGAGGAAAGGGGCAGCTGACTCATATCGTTTCCTCACGGCCCGGTACCGGTCCGTGGCCTGGTGGTTGGGGACCGCTTCCCTAGATGCATCACAACAACCAATTTGACACCAAATTTGTTACAGAAGTATGTACGCACTCAAGGTGTATACATACTTTTTAGGGGCTTCCTGTACCTAATAAAGTGGCCATTGAGTGTAGGTTCATGGTCTTCTGCTGCTGTAGCCCATCCATTTCAAGGTTCGAGATGTTGTGTATTCAGAGATGCTCTTCTGCACACCACAGTTGTAACACATGGTGATTAGAGTTGCTGCTGACTGTCAGCATGAACCAGTCTGCCCATTCTCCTCTGACCTCTCTCATTAACAAGGCGCTTTCTCCCACAGAACTGCCGCTCACTGGATTTTTAAATTTGTTTTTTGCACCATTCTCTGTAAACTCTAGAGACTGTTGTGCATGAAACTCCCAGGAGGTCAGCAGGTTCTGAAATACTCAAACCACCCCATCTGGCACCAACAATCATTCCACAGTCAAAGTCACTCAGATCACTTTTCTTTCCCAATCTGACGTTGGGTCTGAGCAATAACTGAACCTCGTGACCATGTCTATATGCTTTTATGCAGCATTGAGTTGCTGCCATATGATTGGCTGATTAGATATTTGCATTAATGAGCAGGTGTACAGGTGTAATAAAGTGACTTGCATGTGTATGCCACCATGTACTACCCTGAGACTCATTTTCTTGCAGACATTCACAGTAGAACAAAGAAACACAATAGAATCAAAGAAAAACTGCACACGGCAGACAAATAACTAATGTGTAAAAGAAGATAAACTGTAAAAACAAATAACAATAATAATAATAGATATAGCCATTCCAAACACACATAACTTACAGGATTCAATAAGTGAAAAACAGCAGAAATATGCTGAATTAAAAGAGGAAATTGAAAGACTATGGAACATGAACAGGTTATACATTGTCCCAATAGTAATATCTACAACTGTCATCATTTCAAAGTCACTACACAACAGCATTAAACAATTAGGTCTACACAGCAATATCTTTGTAAATCTCCGGATAGCCACAATTCTAAACACCACCAGAACAGCCCAAAAGTTCCTAGCAATTGACAGATGAGAGAGATTGGCTATTTCCATACCTCGAGTTTTACCAACTTGAGCTGGAAAACGTGTAGGTAGGTAGGTATATATAGATAAAGAAAATGATAGATAGACAGATAGATAACTCTAAGAACATAGAGTCCTTGAAAGAGGGTTCATACGTTTGTAGGTTGTGGCTCTACTGGGCAGATAACATCTATAGAAAGAAAAACAGAGATATTACTTCACATCCTTTGTCAGAATTGGAAAAGAGAGAAGACAAATTAGTTTTAAATTGGGTCAAAGAAAAAAAATCATGAGCTGCTAGGAAAACTCAGTCGGTCAGGCAGCATCTGTGGAGGCGAAGGAATGGTCGACGTTTTGGGTTGTGACCCTGCATCAGGACTGAGAATGAGGAGGGGAGACGAGATGAAGGGGGTGGGGGGAGGGGAGCGAGGTTTGGGCTGGTGGGTGATAGGTGGATCCAGGTGTTGATTGGCAGACGGAGGGGAAGGGTGGAGAAAGCAACGGGGGATGAGATAACGGGTGGAGGCTGCAGATGGCGAGCCCTGTTTAGAAAGGAAGGTGGTAAGGGAGAGCTGGTGGCCTGATAGGAACAGGAGGGGGAAGGGATAGGGGACCCAGTAGATTGAGTGGGTGGTGGGTAGATGGAATCATGTGAGGGAGGGGAAAGAAACTGGGTAACAGGAAGCTGGGGTTTAGATGGGGGAGGATGTGTGAGGGGAGTCGGGTAGATCAGGAAGAGATTGGAAAGAGAGTGGGTTACCTGAAATTGGAGAATTCAGTGCTCACTGTGTTGGGTTGCTGACCACACCGGTGGAAATTAAGATGCTGCGCAGACACTGTGGGGTAGGGGGAAGGAGGGGAGGGGGGAGGGAGTGATCAGACAAAGGTAATCGCTCTGATAGGAAGAGAAGAGGATTGCAGAATCACGATCAGGTTCATTACCACTGACACCTGTGGTGAAATGTATTGCTTCGTGGCTGCAAGACATAAGGTTTGCTATAAATTACAAAATAAATAAAAAGCACAAGAGACAGATAACGGCGTGAAGTTCGTGGGTTCGTGGACTATTCAGAAATCCGGTGACTGAGGGGAACGAGCAGTTCCTAAAATGATGAGTGTGGGTCTTCAGGCTCCTGCACCTCCTCCTTGATGGTAGCAGTGAGACCAGGACAGGTCCTGGGCGGTGAGGGTTTCTAATGATGGATGCTGCCTTCTTGAGGCGCGTCCTTTTGAAGATGTCCGCGGTAGTGGGGATCACTGTGGCTGTGACGGGGATGGCCGAGTCCGCAGCCTCCTTTGATCCTGTGCACTGGAGCCTTCTTACCAGCTGGTGCTGTAACCAGTCAGAATGCTTGGTCTCCAACGTTCTGTATATCTATAGAGCTTTGCTAGAGTCTTTGGTTGCAGACAAGATCTTCTCAAACCCCTAATGAAATGAAGCTGTTGACATGCCTCCTTCATGGCTGCATCAACGTGCTGCAACCAGGATAGATCCTGTCAGACGCCCAGAAACCTGAAGCTGCTCACCCTTTCCATCTCCGGCCCCTCAGTGAGGACTGGTGTGTGCTCTCTCAACTTCCCCCTTCCCGAAATCCAAGCCAGTTCCCTGGTCTAGCTGATGTTGAGTGCAAGGCTGTCGTCGTGCCACTGCTCGAACCAGCCGACCTATTTCACTCTGAGATTCTGCCAACAATGGCGGTGTCATCGGCGAATATATAGATGGCATTTGGTCTGTTCCTAGCCACGCGGACACAAGTGTAGAGAGTGTCGAGCAGTGGGCTAGGCGTTCACCCTTAAGGCAGGCCTGTGTTGATTTCAGCTAGCTGATTGAATCACTTTTCCAGCCTGACGGCAGTCTCCCAAGAGGAAGTCAGAATCCTAAAGCAAAGGGAATGATGATATTGGGTGGGACGATGTGAGTCTTTGATTAAACCTAATACTTATTCTCTCCTCTTTCAGGCCGACCTTAGTATCAATATCCAGGACGAAACGGGCCTGTTTTACGGGGTTACCAGTCAGTATGAAAGCATTGAAAATATGACCATCACTTGCTCCTCCAAGATCTGCTCCTTTGGCAAACAAGTTGTAGAAAAGGTTGAAGTAAGTTCCCGTTTCCTTCGTTTGGGCCTACTTCATCACGATGTACAGCAGAACTGTAGGAACCCGGTATCCTGTTGTAAAGATCCCGACGGAGGCGCACGATGTCGGAATCTCGAGCAGCAAACAATCTGCCGGAGGAACTCAGAAGGTGTGGGGAGCAAAGGAATAGTCTCATGCAGGCTTTCGGCCTGAAACGGCAACAGTTCCTCTCCCCTCACAGATCCTGCCCCCAAGAGGTCCAGCACCTTGTTGTAGGGTCTGGAGGCTTGCCTACCTCAATGACCCGGAGGGCTATGTTGGCTGGGGTCAGGGCCTTGTACTTGATGCTTGGTAGAGTCACCCATGCCAAACAGGTCAAAGGGTAGAGGCCAGACTAAGAGCGGTCCACCAGTCCTCCAGGTTTGGGTGTTCAGCTCAGGGCTGAAGGAGGGCTGTGATTGCCAACTAAATATTCCTGGATTTAATTGCTTCAGGTGTGATAGAATCAGAGGGACAAGAGGGGGAGGTGTTGCATTGTTTGTCAGAGAAAATATTACAGCAGCGCTCTGGCAGGATAGATTAGAGGGCTCGTCTAGGGAGGCAATTTGGGTGGAATTGAGGAAAGAGAAAGGTGTAGTAACTTTTATGGGGGTGTATTATAGACCACCAAATGGAGAGTGCGAATTGGAGGAGCAAATTTGTAAGGAGATAGCAGATGTTTGTAGTAAGCACAAGGTTGTGATTGTGGGAGATTTTAATTTTCCACACATAGACTGGGAAGCCCATACTGTAAAAGGCCTGGGTGGTTTGGAGTTTGTAAAATGTGTGCAGGATAGTTTTTTGCAGCAATACATAGAGGTACCAACTAGAGAAGGGGCAGGGTTAGATCTCCTGTTAGGGAATGAGATAGGTCAGGTGACGGAGGTTTGTGTTGGGGAGCACTTCGGGTCCAGTGATCACAATGCTATTAGTTTCAATATAATTATGGAGAAGGATAGGTCTGGACCCAGGGTTGAGATTTTTGATTGGAGAAGGGCTAACTTTGAGGAGATGTGAAAGGATTTAGAAGGAGTGGATTGGGAGAATTTGTTTTATGGGAAGAATGCAACAGAGAAATGGAGGTCATTTAAAGGTGAAGTTTTGAGAGTACAGAATCTTTATGTTCCTGTTAGGTTGAAAGGAAAGGTTAAAAGTTTGAGAGAGCCATGGTTTTCAAGGGATATTGGAAACTTGGTTCGGAAAAAGAGAGATATCTACAATAAATATAGGCAGTATGGAGTAAATGAGGTGCTCAAAGAATATAAAGAATGTAAAAAGAGTCTTAAGAAAGAAATTAGAAAAGCTAAAAGAAGATATGAGGTTGCTTTGGCAAGTAAGGTGAAAATAAATCCAAAGGGTTTCTACCATTATATTAATAGCAAAAGGATAGTGAGGGATAAAATTGGTCCCTTAGAGAATCAGAGTGGACAGCTATGTGTGGAGCCAAAAGAGATGGGGGAAATTCTGAACAATTTCTTTTCTTTGGTATTCACTAAGGAGAAGGATATTGAATTGTGTAAGATAAGGGAAACTAATAGGAAAGTTATGGAAACTATGATGATTAAAGAAGAGCAAGTACTGGAGCTTTTAAGGAATATAAAAGTGAATAAGTCTCTGGGTCCTGACAGGATATTCCCTGGGACCTTGAGGGAAGTTAGTGTGGAAATAGCAGGGGCTCTGACAGAAATATTTCGAATGTCATTAGAAACGGGGATGGTGCCGGAGGATTGGCGTATTGCTCATGTTGTTCCATTGTTTAAAAAGGGTTCTAAGGGTAAACCTAGCAATTATCAGTCTGTGAGTTTGACGTCAGTGGTGGGTAAATTGATGGAAAGTATTCTTAGAGATGGTATATATAATTATCTGGATAGACAGGGTCTGATTAGGAACAGTCAACATGGATTTGTGCGTGGAAGGTCATGTTTGACAAATCTTACTGAATTTTTTGAAGAGGTTACTAGGAAAGTTGACAAGGGTAAAGCAGTGGATGTTGTCTATATGGACTTCAGTAAGGCCTTTGACAAGGTCCCACATGGAGGCTTGGTTAGGAAGGTTCAATTGTTAGCTATTAATATTGAAGTAGTAAAATGGATTCAGCAGTGACTGGATGGGAGGCACCAGAGGGTGGTGGTGGATAACTGTTTGTCAGATTGGAGGCCGGTGACTAGTGGTGTACCTCAGGGATCTGTACTGGGTCCAATGTTATTTGTCATATACATTAATGATCTGGATGATGGGGTGGTAAATTGGATGAGTAAGTATGCAGATGATACTAAGATAGGTGGAGTTGTGGATAATGAAGTAGGTTTTCAAAGCTTGCAGGGAGATTTAGGCCAGTTAGAAGAGTGGGCTAAAAGATGGCAGATGGAGTTTAATGCTGATAAATGTGAGGTGCTACATTTTGGTAGGACTAATCAAAATAGGACATACATGGTAAATGGTAGGGCATTGAAGAATGCGGTAGAACAGAGGGATCTAGGAATAATGGTGCATAGTTCCCTGAAGGTGGAATCTCATGTGGATAGGGTAGTGAAGAAAGCTTTTGGTATGCTGACTTTTATAAATCAGAGCATCGAGTATAGGAGTTGGGATGTAATGTTGAAATTGTACAAGGCATTGGTGAGGCCAAATTTCGAGTATTGTGTACAGTTTTGGTTACCGAATTATAGGAAAGATGTCAACAAAATAGAGAGAGTACAGGGAAGATTTACTAGAATGTTACCTGGGTTTCATCACCTAAGTTACAGAGAAAGGTTGAACAAGTTGGGCCTTTATTCTTTGGAGTGTAGAAGGTTGAGGGGGGACTTGACAGAGGTGTTTAAAGTTGTGAACGGGATTGACAGAGTTGACGTGGATAGGCTTTTTCCATTGAGAGTAGGGGAGGTTCAAACAAGAGGACATGGGTTGAGAGTTAGAGGACAAAAGTTTAGGGGTAACATGAGGGGGAACTTCTTTACTCAGAGAGTGGTAGCTGTGTGGAACGAGCTTCCAGCAGAAGTGGTTGAGGCAGGTTCGATGTTGTTGTTTAAAGTTAAATTGGACAGCTATATGGACAGGAAAGGAATGGAGGGTTATGGGCTGAGTGCAGGTCGGTGGGACTAGGTGAGAGTAAGAGTTCGGCATGGACTAGAAGGGCTGAGATGGCCTGTTTCCATGCTGTAATTGTTATATGGTTATTAAAAAAAATTGTTGAGGCAACAGCGATGAAGAAAGGCTTCATGGATGCCCAAGGTGCCAGTGGTGTTACAGGTATTTGCCGTTGTACAGATGCTGCTCGGCCCCTGAGTTCCTCAAGCAGATAGTTACTTGCCATATAAAGTCCAAAAGGTTCGGAATGGTTTCACTGTTTCCCAGCCTCCCTTTAAACACAACAGGTTCCCCCGGAGAATTTATTGTACTACTGTGGTTCATGCTTATGAATGAAACCATGTTGGGGCAACGTCCAAAAATACACAAAATCTGTTCCTTCCAGCACTGTCAGTGTGCTTAGAGTGCCAGATTATTGGAGCTAGAGTGGAACAAGATGGGCCAATTTTGCAGACTATTGGATTTGTTCGAGTGATTTTGGGGTTTAGGGCATGTACATCTAGCAATTGACTTTGGCTACCAGTCTTCAGATCTGAATATGGATTGTGGATTTAATTTGGAGTGCAACTCTGAACAATGGGCTCCTCAGAACTGTGAATCCCAGTCTAGACAATGCTGATTCAAACTCGTTTGGATATCTATGGTGTAGATGTGAATCAGGAGATGTGAAGGTCATATGCAGTTTCAAAGAAAGCATTGTCCATACATTGTGAATATGGAGTTGTCCTTTGATGTTTGGCACATAAAATATCAAGCCTCATGTTGGGCCAGCAGACCTTTCGACCAAAAGTGTCTTCATATGATGCCTGCTGTACCTTGTTTTGTTGAATGAAGAAGCTGCTTTGTGTCTCTGGTAATGTTCTCTGGTGACTTCATTCACGCAACAGCAGATATTACTCCGGTATCCAAACAACCCAAAACACAATTTTGTTTCACCTGTTATACTGAGGAAGAATTCCAGATGAGTTTAAAGGGAAGCTGGGCACCTCTGGACACCAGCTCCTGCTGCAAACCCACTGTCGTTCTTGATCCCTGGGCTTCCAGACCCCAACCCAGCTCAGGGCTCGGACCCCAGACCCACCACATCTCAGACCTCCAGGTCTGCTCACGCACACCATCTCCTCCCTTACCTCCCCTCCCCCCAAAACTCTGGACACTCAGCTCACTTTCCAGATGAATGAGAGAACGGGATGCCAAATTTTCAGAACAATCAGTTGCAAGGTTATAGGAGCATTTTTCAATGATTGACTTGTGGAGGAAGAAACTGTGTGGACAATTTAATCGTCTTTACACCTTTGGCACTGAAGGTCCCAATCTTGTTATTTTTTCTATTTTCTGCCCTGGTGGAAAATCTTACTGTCCGGGCAGCTTGTTATTCTTTCTTTTTAAATCTTTTTATTAATTTTCAAAATTATAAACTCAATAACAAAATTGGTACAAAGAGATTGGAATAATCTTAATCAGCATATATTAAAAGGATTTTAAGTAACATAGGTATAATAAACTTCCAAACTCATAATGAAATTAGTCATATAAAAAGAAAAAAATATATATATAAACAAAGAAAAATCCCCAAAAGAAAAAGAAAAAAAAAACCCAAAAGGAAACAGGGCTAGACCAATATCCTGAATCAGACATGTTCAGTAATGTCGTCCCAGACAGCTTGTTATTACCTTTTCCACCTCAGTGCCCTGGGTTCTCACTGAAGGATGCCCCTGTTTATCTCCTCCAGACAGAATATGCCCGGTTTGAAAACGGCCGCTTTCTGTACCGGATCCATCGTTCTCCGATGTGTGAGTACCTCGTCAACTTTATCCACAAGCTGAAGCAACTGCCTGAGAAGTACATGATGAACAGTGTCCTGGAGAACTTTACCATTCTGCAGGTACGATTGTTGGCAAATAAATAAACTGAATTTAGACGAAATGATCCGACTGTCAGCAACATGCCTCTTCATGATGGTTGCTGTGATTAGCATCACTTGTGGGATCTTTTAAGGTTTTATTACTAGTCTTAAATATACACTTGTTAAAAATTCATCGACTATTTGAAGTAACTGGCTGGTCATTGAATTTTCTTGCATTTGCAAGCTGCAGTCTGATAAAAAATATTACTTTATTGAATGCAGGCAATTTAATGCATGGTCTGAAACGTACAACCAGAATGCTCCGTGCATTAGGTTTACAAATGTGTACATTTATACTCACAGGCATGCTGCAGGTCACTCTTACAGGAAAACTGAATACCAGAAGCTGTCCCGGCTGAAGAGAGTTTCCCCTCACTTCCACCACTCCCGAGTCTCTCTCCCCTGGGGCCCTAATCCCAGGCCTGAAGCCTGATGGATTTCCTTTGAAAATTCCACCTTGGGCCTTGTGCTGTTAAATTTCCTATGTCTGGGACCTCATCACATGTTTGTTGTTCAACATTGTTGTTTGTTGTACAGCACCGTACAGGCCTGTCGGCCCATGACATTGTGCCAACCTTTTAACCTACTCTAAGATGAATTTAGTCCTTCGCTCCCACTTAGCCCTCCGTTTTTCTATCATCCACGTGCCTCTCTAAAAATCCCTAATGTACCTGCCCCTACCATCACCCCGGCAATGCATTCAATGGTTCAATTTAAAATCGAAGAATGTATACAGTATGCAACCTGTAATTCTTACTCTTTTCAGACGTCCACAAACCAGAAAAAAAAATTACAAAGAATGAATGAGAGAAAGCATTAGAACCCCAAGCACCCCCCCCCCCCGCCACTTCCGGACATCCCACCTCTCCCGGAAGTTCCGGGAGTCTCCTGCATATTAATAGTGGCTCCCTGATGCCCGCAAATTATATACAATATCCCAGAAATCAATTTTTTTGAGAGCGAGAGAGCGCAAGAGCGAGAGGGAGAGCGTGAGAGAGAGCGAGCATGCGAGCGACCACGCGAGAGGGAGAGAGAGAGAGAGAGTGCGTGCTAGAGAGAGAGAGCGCGCACGCACGCTATGGGAGAGTGTTCCAAAAAAAGAAAATATAAACGTACGTCACCCCAGACTACACTAAAATGTACCCCTCCCTAATAGGGGTCAAAAATAATGACAGTGTTGCTCGCTGCGCGGTTTGCAACAGTGACTTTTCTATTGCCCATGGTGGGTTAAGACTGTAAAAGACATGTTGAGGTGAGTTTAACAGGTGCCATTCGTTCATTAGCATAGCTAACGTTATTTAAACTAGCTGGCCAGCTGCTAAGGAGCTACTCTGTTGCAGACATCCCACCTCTCCCAGAGGTCTCCCGCAAATTGATGGTGCTACCTCCCTGAAATGAGTTTTTGCAGGGTGGGTTGTCTGCACTTCCCCCTTTGACACACAAGCAGTGGCAAAAGCATCAACCACCCGCTTCCCCACACTTGCTCCAGCAACAGCATCAGCCCCCTCCCCACCACCCACCGTGCACGAAATAGCAACGCCCCCTAGAGACGCTGATCTAGAGTCTGTGAAAATCTACTGTCTATCCCAACACTTTGGCGTCTCAAACAGGCCCTCTCCCTCACACACCTGCCACTCTGTAAAAACTTACCTCTGATATCAGCCCTACCTCCCTCCAAACAGGTTGATTCCATGCCTTGCCTTGTGCCCTTAACTCCTGGTGGAGTTGTCTGGGCGCCATCATGACAAGATTTTCACCAGTCTGTTCCATCTGTCGCGGTTGTGTGCCAGAGCCTGGGTCACCGCAAATGTTTTCCCCTGTCCATTCTTTAATGTTGTCCGTCCATCTTTTCCTCTGTCTACCTCTCCATCTTTTCCCCTCCACAGTTCCCTGTAGACTGGTCTTTGCAAGGCCACATTTGCAAAACACGTCGATGTTATGCCATAAATAGAGGTCATAACTTTAAGGTGGGCAGTAAGAGATTTACAGTAGCTTCTGCATATCGACCATTTAACACAATTTGGCAGTATTCGCCAAATTCTACCCCAATAATGTGAGTCCTTAGTTCTTCCATTACTTTTCTTGCTCCGATATTCTCATCATTTTATTTCATTTAATATTTGGAATCCACAATTTAAACTGTACATAGTACTCTCATCAATACATATTCACAGTCACCCCATTATTTCAGTATTTATGTCCTACAATATCGAGGCTTCTGTTGGTCAAAGTTGACCATGGTTGTGCGTCCTAGCTGTCTAGATACACGACCCTGGACAGTACGATATGGAGGGCAAGCCGTTGCCCGAGTACCGAGCTCCCCCTCTCCACGCATCTGATGAGCCTAGAGAAACAGCAGAGACCGATATAGTTTGGCACCAGCAGCGCCACAGGAGTCAACGGTCAGTGTTGGACTCAATGTAGGGGCTCCAGCACTGGATTTTTTCCCTTGGGGTTTACTCCAAAGTGGGTGTAGCTGCAAGGCGGTGGAGGTTTGAAATCAGAGTTTTCCTTCTCTTGGATGAGCTGCCAACCACAGCTGACGAGCCCAGTCTGCCCGAAGCGGCTGGTGTTAAGGCGCCTGTAAAACGCCTTTGCCCCTTCTGGTGGAAACGGTTCCGCCAGGATTAGGAGCTAAGCCACACGTGAAGGTCAGGAATTGGACTTTGTTATCAGAAGCCATTTGAGATGCACACCATTGGGAGCATTTAATAGGTAGTGGGAACTTATCCCCATTACCACCCCCCCGGGTATAACAACTTTAAGGAACCCTACAATACAGAGCCATACTCGTTGCTTCCTCTGCCCGTGTCTAGTTGCATGGACCTGTGTGGTCACCCCATCCCAAATCTCCTCAGTTGTTCACTGCCTGGACCCCATTCAAGATTCAAGTTTATTTATCGTGTGTACGTCAAACACACAGTGAAGTTTGTTGTTGTGGTGTTCGCCGAGCTTGGCAATCAGCCTGCAGGTTTTCTCTCCGGGAGTGCTCGCGAGCTGAGCGCGTCGCCTCGACTGGCAGTGAAACGTCCGCCAGCTGGTCGCCAAGCTCGGCGAACACCGCGACATCAAATGCCTCAACCCGAGCTACCGACATTCACCGCCGTCCTAAATACAATGAAACAACCAACACACTCGAGGTGTGCTGGGGTGGGGGCAGGGCCAGCCCACACGTGTGGCTACACATCCCAGCACCAACACCGTACACCCATCACATTCCACAGCTCAACACCCTCTAACTGTGTCCTTTCTTCATTTGAATAACTATCCTGACTTTCTCTAATCTCTTCCAGGTAGTAACCAACAGAGATACACAGGAACTACTCTTGTGTGTTGCTTATGTCTTTGAGGTCTCAACAAGTGAACACGGAGCCCAGCATCACGTCTACAGACTCGTGAAAGACTAAACAAAACCTCTGCTCTAACATACTCAAGTCAACCTCCAGGTTGGGAGGTTTATTAGGTGCAGCCTTTGCATCCTGATGCATCTCCAATGAAAACACAGTCAGGGCTCCCTAATGGGGCCGGATTTCTCTACAACACTAAAAGTTCTTGTGGCTGGATTTGCAAGGACAGCAATTGTTCTCGAAGACTTTCCAGTGTCTTTGTGAAAGCGACAGCATGTTGGACTTGGACAGATCACAACCATAACAATGGGTTGCCATGGAAGCCCAGGAGTTGTGTGTTTGTAATGAGGTCAATCTGATCATTTGATGTTGATAAATCTTGTTCTTTACCTGCATTGCTGATTGGAAATGATGGAAGTGATGTCAAGTACTTGAACATAAAATCCAGAAAAAAAGGAATTGGCTGATCCCATAAGGACGAAGGACTAAGCCGACGTTCACCCCTCTGGAAAGGGTGAAGTATGTGTGTGTGTGTGTGTGTGTGTGTGTGTGTGTGTGTGTGTGTGTCTGTGTGTGTGTTTGACTCTTCCTGAAGTCAGAAGCTGGTATGGGGAAAGTAAGTGAATGCCTGACTGTGACACTCCCTCCCCACAAAACAACATCAGCTTGATTTGACTTGTACCATTTATACCTCCCCTCCTCACTCTGTATGATAGGCTGTGATTTGGTACATGTTTCTAAACCCCTGGTCAAAGGATGATAATGTGATGTTTACAGTAGGCTCTTCAACCTTTGGGTACAATGAGCAGCGTACAAAACTGTGTCATGGGTTTTCCTCTGAAGCTTTGTGTGTGTGCGGGAGAGACCATGTGTGTACCTATGTAATTGCTTTGTAATTTACTATGTAATTACTATGTAATTGTAATTGTGTGCGTGCCTCTGTATGTTTGAGTTATATGTATGCATCTTTTTGTCTGTATGTGTGTGTGTATCTCTGTATTCATCTGTTTGTGTGTTACATGTATCTGTGTGTGTGTCTGTAGAGTATGTGTGTTTGTCTGTGTGCATCCATGTAATAAGTGTGTGTGTGTGTGTGTGTGTGTGTGTGTGTGTGTGTGTGTATAGTATGTGTGTGCATTTGGGTGTGTATGAGTGTGTGTATGTGTATGTACAGTATGTATCTATGTATGTGTGTGCCTGTCCATTTGTCTATGTCTCTGTTATAGTGTGGGCACGTGGCCAAGTGGTTAAGGCATTGGACTAGCGACCTGAAGGTCGTGAGTTCGAGCCCCAGCGAGGGAATGTGTTGTGTCCTTGAGCAAGGCACTTAATCACCTCTGTGACAACACCGGTGCCAAGCTGTATGGGTCCTAATGCCCTTCGACAACATTGGTGTCGTGGAGAGGGGGGGCTTGCAGCATGGGCAACTGCTGGTCTTCCATACAACCTTGCCCATGCCTGCACCCTGGAGAGTGAACATATATATATATGCGTGTGTGTGTATGTGTGTGAAAGCACATTTCTATATTTCTCACCAGTGATATACATTTCCCTGCAGTTTGACAGATGGTTTCAGACACTGCACTGATGATTTATGTTGTGAGAGCTGATCTAATGCCTGTCCACTCACACACAAACCTATCCTTTACACCTTCAAGGTAGGGATCAGAAGATGCTTGGTTCAAACATATTTATATAGCTCAAAGTACCAGCTAAAGAGGAGAAACAGGAGCAATTCATCTGGGCTAAGGAGGCCGTGAACTGTCCTTGGCGAGTAGGATTGGGTAGAATGTGAAGGCATTTTCTTTATATGTACATAAGGAGCAAGATGGTACCTAGGGAAGTGTTGGTCCATGCAATAACAGAAAAATACCTCTCCACCACCACTACCACCCTCTGTCATCTCTCACCAAGTAGATTCTGGATCCAATTTAGCAACTCACCATGGATTCTACATGACTCCTTCTTCCAGACCAGGAGATCCCAACCTTTATTATGCCATTAAGCAAGGGGTCCATGCATTCCAGGTTAGGCATCCCAGATTGGGAACCCCTGTTCTAGACCACCCTACAAAGAGGGACATTTTAAAATACTTTACCCAAACCCATGTAGACACATCCTCTGCCTTGCCCTCATCCATCAATGCTTCCCTCAGAATCCTGGGATAGATCCCACCAGGCCTTCAGGACTTATCCACCTGAATGGTTATTAAGACACCCAACTCTTCCTCCTTAATATCAACATTCCTTTGATCATCAACACCTCCCTAATCACACCACCATCCATGCCCAGCTCCTTGGTGAGTGCTCATGGGCAAAGAAGTAACTAAAAATGTTGCCAGCTCCACCTACCATTTCTCTCCTTCATTCTTGGGTGGAAGCCACCATTTCCTCGGATACCTTGTGCTCCTCAAATACATGTAAAATGCCTTGGGATTCTCCTTAAATCCAACTTGCCAAGGACATCTCTTGGCCCCTTTTAACCTTCATGATTCCTTGTTTTCCTTTTCTACTTCCTCAGATTTCAGCTTCCTAAAACTTAGAAAGTGGGCAATTTGTTAGGTACACCTGTACACCTGCTCGTCAATGCAAATATTTAATCAGCCAATCATGTCGCAGCAACTCAATGCATAAAAGCACGCAGACATGGTGACGAGGTTCAGTTGTTGTTCAGACCAACGTCAGAATGGGGGAAGAAATGTGATCTAAGTGACTTTGACCATGGAATGATTGGCTGGTGCCAGATGAGGTGGTTTGAGTATCTCGGAAACTGCTGATGAGCTGGGATTTTCACACACAACAGCCTCTAGAGTTTGCAGAAAATGGTGCAAGAAAACCAAATAAAAACAGCCAGTGAGCAGCACTTCTGAGGGCAAAAACACATTGTTAATGAGAAAGGTTGGAGGAGAATGGCCAGGCTGATTCAAGCTGACAGGAAGGCCACAGTAACCCCAATAACCATGTATTACAACAGTGGTGTGTGTAGAAGAGCATCTCTGAACACCCAACACATCAAATGTTGAAGTGGATGGGCTACACCAACAGGAAATCATGAGCATACATTCGATGGTCACTGAGTGTACACTTTCCTTTCCTTTTTGACCAAACTTACAACACCCGGCGCCACCCAAACCTTGCCATCCCTGTCTTTCCTCCTCACTGGAAGATGCTGGACCTGAACTTTAATCAACGTACTGTCAAAAGTCTCCAATATGTCAGATGTGGATTTACCCTCAAACAGCTGCTCCATTTCCTGCCTAATACTGACATAACCAGCCTCCCACCAGTTTAGCACTCAAATCCAAAGACCACTCTTAATTTTATCCAGAATTCCTAAAACTTATGGAATTGTGGTAATTAATTCCACGATACCCCATTATGGAAACTTTGTTCATCTGACCAGGCTCATTCCCCAGTATAAAATCAGGGACAGTCCCATACCTAGTTGGACTATCTACACCATTTCAAGAAACCCTCCAAAGTCCAAAGTAGATTTATTACTAAAGCACATATCTGTCACCATATTCAATCCTGAGATTCATTTTCTTGCCGGCATACTTATTAAATCCAATTACTATAGTAGGATTGATGAAAGGCCGCACCAACTGGATGTGCAAAAGGCAACAAACTGTGCAAATACAAAAAGAAATAAATAATAGTAAATAAGCAAAAAATGTTGAGAACGTGAGGTGAAGAGTCCTTGAAAATGAGTCCGTAGGTTGTGGGAACGTTTCAGTGATGGGCAAGTGATTTGAGCGTAGTATTCTCCTTTGGTTCAAGAGCCTGATGGTTGAGGGGTAGTAACTGGTCCTGAAGCTGGTGATGTGAGTCCTGAGGTTATTGTACCTTCTTCCTGATGGCAGCAGCGAGAAGAGAGCACATCCCGGGTGGTGGGGCTCCCTGATGATGGATGCAGCTTCCCTGCAACGTTTCTCCAGGTAGGTAAGTTCAATGGTGAGGACGGTCTTACCTGTGTTGAACTGGGTCATATCCTCTACATTTTTGGATTTTCTGTTCGAGGGCATAGGTGTTTCCATACCAGGCTGCAATGCAGCCAGTCAATATACACTAACAACTTGTTAAAGAGTTTACAAATTTCATGACACACGCTGGTGATAATAAACCTGATTCCGATTCGCTACATATCTATGGAAGTTTGTCAAAGTTTCAACTGTCATGCCAAATTTTCAGAATTTGGCTCTGCTGTGTTTTCTTCGTAATTGCACATGCTCTGAAATGAGGAATTTAAAGTTACTGACCCTCTCTGCCTCTGGCCCCCGATGTGGTCTATCTCTGGATTCCTCCTCCTGAAGTCAATAATCAGCTCCCTGGGTTTTGCTGACGTTGAGTGAGAGGTTCTTGAGGCACCAGTCAGCCGGGTTTACAATCTCCCTCCTGCATGCTGGTTCATCACCACATTTGATTTGACCAGCGACAGTGGTGTCGTCAGCGAACTTGAACATGACATTGGAGCTGTGCTTAGTCACAGAATCATAAATGTCAGGTGAGTAGAGCAGGGGGCAAGGCCCACAGCCTCCTGGTGCATCTGTTCTGATGGAGGTTGTGGAGGAAATGTAGTTGCCAATCCGAATTGACTAGGGTCTGCGTATCAGGAAATTGAGGATCCAGTGGCACAAGGAGGTATTGAGGCCAAAGTCTTGAAGCTTATTGATTAGTTTTGAGGGGACGGTGGTATTGAAGGTAGAGCTGTAGCTGTAAAGAGCATCCTGATGATGCTCTCCAAATGCTCCAGAGTTGAGTGTAGATCCAATGAGACAGGATGCATCTAAAGTAATGCTGCCCCATTGAAGTCCCTGGCACTAAGGGAGTCCCAGTCAATATTGGGGAAGTTAAAACCACCCTCTAGAACAACCTTACTGTTTTCACATATTTCCAGTTTTCCCCGCCAGTTCCCACTGGCTATTGGGAGGCCTGCAGTATATAGCTAATCGTAGTGACGCCATCTTTCCACCCACATTGCCTCGCAGAATGTTCCCTCCGGGATGTCCTCTCTAAGTGCAACCATGACATTCTTCCTATCAGTAATACCACTCCCCCCCCCCCACCTCATTTACATCCTCATATTCTGTTTCGGTGGCCTCAGACCTGACAGGATAAATGTTGATTTCCCTAGCTCCCAGTAATTTCTCCCCTCTTCTTTTCCATTCGCCTTTCTGGGTCCCCTCTTACCCCTTCTCTTCTCCTCGCCCGCCTATCACCTTCCCCTAGTAGACCTGCTCCTTCCCTTTCTCCCAAAATCCTCTCCTAACAGATTCGGCCTTCTTCAGCCCTTTACCGTTTCCACCCATCAGCTCCCAGATTTTCCCTTCATCCTTCCCTCCCCGACCCACTTACCTTCCCCCTCACCTGGTTCCACCTGTCGCTTGCCAGCTTGTACGCCTTCCCCCTCCCCTCCCCTTCTAATTGTGGCTTCTTCCCCCTTCCTTTCAGGTCCTGATGAAGGATCTCAGTCTGAAGCATCAACTCTTTATTCCTCTCCATAGATGCTGCCTGACCTGCTGAGTTCTTCCTGCGTTGTGTGTGTGTGTGTGTGTGTGTGTGTGTTGCTCTAGATTTCCAGCATCCGCAGAATCTCTTGTGTTTACCTGTCACATCTAAAGCATTGGTACCTAGCTCACTGAGCTGCCAGTCCTACTCCTTTCTTGACCAAGTTTCTGTAATGACCACATGTATTCTGCACTATGTAAGTCTGTCTGCCTGAGTTGTGACACTCCTTACACTGAAATATATACACTTCAGGCTGTCTGTCCCACCATGATCTTTAACCTGGCCTTGCCTGTTGTTCCTTAGACCTCCTTGCCTTAACTCCTGTCTTCTTGGAGTGCTGGTATTGTGAGCAATTTTGGGCCCTCTATCTGAGAAGGGATGTGCTCGCGTGGGGGAGGTTCCAGAGAATGACCCTGGGAATGAATGGGTTAATATATGAGGTGCATTTGATAGCTCAGGACGTGTACTCACTGGAGCTTAGAAGAATGGCGGGGGGGGGGGTTGGGGTGGGGGCAGAATCTCATTGAAAGCTATGGAATATTGAAAGGCCCAGGCAGAGAGTGGTAAATACAAAATACTCTGCAGATGCTGGGGTCAAAGCAACACACACAACACGCTGGAGGAACTCAGCAGGTCAGGCAGCATCCGTGGAAACGGACAGTCAACGTTTCGGGCCGGAACCCTTCGTCAGGACTGAAGAGGGAGGGGCCAGCCTTCTCCTACCAGCCTTGGAGAAGATGTTTCCTACTGTGGGTTTCTTGGACACAGCCTCAGAATAAAATGACTTCGCTTTAGAACAGAAATAAGGAGGAATTTCTTTAGCCAGAGTGCGGTGAATGTCTGGAACTCATTGTCACAGATGGTATGAAGATTGTCAATGGGTATATTTAAAGCGGAGGTTGATAGGTTCTTGATTAGTATCAGAAGGCATCATTAAGTTCCCATGGACCAGCTGGTGACAAACACTGGGTAAAGAGCATGGATCACAAGACCGTATAACCTTGTCCCGCCCTCACAAACTGCTCTAAGATATAGAATGTGGAAAGGTTGGAATCATTGAATAGCTGATAAGAAGAGGAGTGGGGATAGGAACAAGGATGGGGCAGGAACAGGAACAGGATTGGGAGCAGGAATAGAGTTGGGGACAGGGAAAGGGATGGTGGACGTGCATGGGGATGGACAAGAGGGGAGAGATTTGAGAGGAACTTGAGTGCGGGGTCGGTATATGGAATGAGCTGCCTGAGGAAGTGGCTGAGGGAGGTACATTAAACATATTTAAACCGGCACGTGGACAGGTACATCGATAAGAAGTGTTCGGGGGATGTGAGCCAAATGCAGGGACGTGGCTTGAGTAAACAAGTTGGTTAGCATGGATGAGTCGGGCCGAAGGGCCTACTGCCACGCTCTATAGCTCTGTGACCCCATGACTGGAGTGGCAGTGAAGTTCAAGAGCAGGGGTGGGGAGAGGAACTGGGACTGGGACAGGAATAGGGATGGAGCCAGGAACAGGAAGGTGAACTAGAGTAGGAACCACCTCCGGGGATTTTGACATTTCCAGCATCACCGAGTCAAACCAACACCAGAACCGGCTGGTTGGATGAGCTGACCACCACCCAGCGTGTGGGCTGGGAGTTCTTTGTACTGGCTGGTCCAGCCCACAGGGTAGGGCACAAACACAACACAGAAAATGCTGGAAGAACTCAACAGGACAGGCAGCACAAGCGTCCCCCAAATATTAGCTGTTCATCCTTAAAAAAGCTGCCACTCCCAAAACGCTTCCAGCATTTCCTGTCTGTGTCTCAGACCTGCAGCATCTGCAGGTTTTTAGTTTCCTCGGGACACGAATATCGCCAGCAGATGATAAGATGTGAAGGCCCAGGCTTTCGACCATGACCCAGCCCCTCATCAGCGCAATAATCATCTCCACAGACAACCCAGCACACGGCTCACTGACACCCACCAAGTGACTTTATTGAGCGATTTGCTTTGCAAATGATTTCACGCTGTGAGTCGGGGAGCAGCAGGCCGTCGCCGGGGATCAGCGGAGAGGCAGCGGAATTCCGAGGAAGCGCCACAGGATGTACGGCCACTTCTTGTTGGAGTTAAGTTGCCGCTTCAGGATGTACGGTGACCTTTGGCGGCTGGATTTCTTCAACATTCGCCTCCCGTTTTCCTTCCATGTTTCACACAGCAGGGCCTGCGGACAGAAACAGGCAGAGTTAGGGACCAGAGTCCGGTGGAATCCCTGCCCGCTGGGGTTAAAGGACTGTGTATGTGCGTGGCTGGGAGGGATGATGGTTTTGTTCTATGTTGTTTCTCTCACCTTATTTCCTTACCTGCCCATCACCTCCCTCTGGTGCTCCTTCCCCTTCCCTTTCTTCCGCGGTCTTCTGTCTTCTCCTCTTCTCCAGCCCTGCATCTCTTTCACCAAGCAACTTCCCAGCTCTTTAATTCACCCCTCCTCCCTCCCGGTTTCACCTTTCACCTTGTGTTTCTTCCTCCCCTACCCCCACCTTCTAACTCTGACTCCTCATCATCTTCCTCCAATCCTGACGAAGACTCTGTACTCTTCTCCATAGATGCCGAGTTCCTCCAGCATTTTGTGTGCATTGCGTGGGCTTGTTGTGTTGGTTTATTTATTTATTTATTGGGATACAGTGCAGAACAGGCTCTTCCAGTCCTGCAACCCCCGATTTAATCCTAGCCTGACCTCGGGTCAGGTCACTCGTCTGAGTACTACTGGTACCATGTAACCCAGTACTACCTGTCGCATAGTCGGGTGGTCGGCGACTAAACCGGCTCCCCCCACCAGGCTTACCCGTTGAGGAGGGTGGCTAGACATCCTGCAGGACGAAAAACAAGACCTGTCAAAGGGTGGATGAACCCTCTCGTAGGGTCAATGGCCATCTAGCAAACACGTGCCGGGAAGCGGGGAAAGGGCATCCCTCGCATCGAAGCTTGGTCTGGCCATTCACTGCAACAGAACTTCCCCCGGCCGTCTTGGACCCCACCGTGCAGCTGGATCCGGGATGGGATGTCGAGAGGGTGGGTCTGGACCTGTGCAACCCCCTACTCACCTAAAATCCACTCAAGCACACGCTGTTCCTTTCTGAGGAGTGCGGTACCACCCCACCAACTGAGTGAGAGGAACCATCATCATCCAATGGGATGGATAGCCAGAGAGAGAGAGAGAAGATCCTAGCCTAATCACAGAACAGTATACAATGACCAATTAACCCACCAACTAGTAGGTCTTTGGACTATGGGAAGAAACTGGAGCACCCGGGGAAAACATACAATCTCCTTACAGGCAGCAACGGGAATCGAACCCGGGTCACCTGTACTGCTAACCACTGCACTGCTGTGCCGACCTATGCTGGTGCCAGAATGTTTGGCAACGCTTCAGCACACCCACAGGCGTGTTGGTTTTCAACGCAAACAACACACTTTGCTGTACATGTGGCAAATATAGTTAAATCTTGAATCTTGACCAATCAGCATTCAGGAAATCTCCTGCAGACATGACGTACCAAATCGGAGAGTTAATCTACCTGGGACGTTTGGCATTTTGAAGCGGGCCCTGGTCTTCGGGTGCGGTTCGAACTGAAAGGGGCAAGGTGTAGGGAGTTTGAGCTCAGTGATAGATTGTGGACAAGGCGCTGGTGAACCAATGTCAGGGAGAAGAGCTGACTAAGAGGTGTGGATGGAACACACGGACGGCTATCAGGATCTCCCTACGCATGACAATACAGGATCAGAAGGTACAACATCCAGTGAGTGGCCGTTCTGTGTGTGAAAATGCCTTGTTAGTGAGAGCGGTCAGAGGAGAATGGACAGATTGGTTCAAGCTGACAGGAAGGCGACTGTAACTCAGGTAACCTCGCATTACAACAGTCCTGAAGAAGGATCTTGGCCTGAAACGTCTATCCACTTCCGTACATGCCGCCTGGCCTGCTGAGCTCCTCCAGCATTTTGTGTGTGTTGCGTTACAACAGTGGTGTGCAGAAGAGCAGTTCTGAATGCATAACACGTCAAACCTTGAAGGGGGAGGGCTACAGGAGCAAAAGGCCATGAGCATGCTCTCAGTGGCCAATCTATTAGGTACAGGAGGTAATAAAGTGGCCAGCGATTGTACATTTGCCTTCTAATTACATTCTCCCGCAGAGAGTGAAATCGATAAACGTATACTCACGTGCGGGTTTTGCAGACCCTCACTGTAATCTTGTGTCATCACTGAAGGCAGCTGGAGTTCTGGATAAAAACGAACAAGACGTACGTCAAGGTGAGGGAGCGTTTGAATCGCACAGGCAGAGACAAGGCCTTCGACGATCTGCCGCCAGCTTTCAATGGGTTACTTCAGACGTCTTGGCATTAGGTTTCACCAGCTCCAATCACCGGTCTGCCTGTTCTGATTCAGATTTACTTATCACGTGTACTGTACATCGAAACATACGGTGAAATGTGTTCTTTGCATTAACAACCGCTTGGCAAAACAACACAGACAAGATTGTTTAATGCCACTTCCAGTACACAAGTGTAAAGGAGAACAAAATAATTATTACTCCGGGTCTGATGTAGCTCCAAAAAAACACTTTCCGATAAAGAACACAATAATAGTAAAAGCTCAGGATAGCTTATATTCATAGGTAGATTGTATGTCCATAAATGACACTAGGCACAGGAGTGTCTGGGCATAATGTGTCCGACAGGAAATGATAAATAATGGTGGTGGGGTGTGTGGAGGGGTGGATTAATGGGTGGAGATGTAGATCAGCCACACTGCTCGGGGAAAGCAATTGTTTTTGTGTCTGGCGTGAATATGGTGCAGTCTCCTCCCTGATGGGACTGGGACAAACAGCCCATCAGCAGTGTGGGTGGGTGTACTATTCTATGTTCTATGAAACTAAAGAATCTTTGACTTATTTGAACTAATAGTTATTAATAAAGAATGATATTTGTCAGGCAAAGTCACTTGCCCTTTCATTGAACTGTTCGCACCACCAATGGACTTGGTTTCAATGACTCGTCATCTCATGTCCTCAATATTTATTGCTTATTTCCCTATATTATTGTTTCTTATTTTGTATTTGCAGTTGGTTGTCTTCTGCACTCCGGCTGATCACCCTAGTTTGGTGGCCTTTCATTGACTCTTTTATAGTTACTATTCTATAGATGTGTTGAGTATGCCCACAAGAAAATGAATCCCAGGGTTGTATATATGTATTTTGATAGTAAAATTTACTTTGAGCTTTGAACTTTAACCAATACGTCTTTGGACTGTGGGAGGAAACTGGAGCACCCGGAGGGAACCCATGTGGTCACAGGGAAAGCATGCAAATTCCTTACAGACAGTGGCAAGAATTGAACCCCAGTCACTGGTGCAGTAAAACGATGTGCTAACCACTATACCACCGGAGATTACCGTATGTCCTGGGTCTGTGCTGAACCAAACCAAAACAAAGACGCAAGAGACCGCAGATGCGGCCTCTCTTTTCTGCCCTTCAAGCTATGCCCACTCTGAAGAAGGCTTCCTGCCCTCTCCAACAGGAGCTCTGTGAGACCCTCTCTCACTGCTCCTCCTCTGTGGTTTCTGCTGCCGTCCTGCTCTTCGACCACACTCTCACCCAGACTCACCAATCCCGGCCCCGGTACTTGTCCAGATCCTCAACACAGGAATAGGAACAGGCCCTCGATGTCTGTGCCAAGCATGATGCCAAATTAATCTAAATCTCTTCTGCCTGCAGATGATCTCTATCCCTCCATTCCCTGCGTATTCCCATGTCTATATAAAAGCCATTATTGTTGTGTCTATTCACAACTACATATCAATTAAGTAAAAGCACGCACGCGGGAGATGGCTTTAACTGGTGTATTCGCATAGCAGCATGAGAGAGAACAATACACATGTGTAGACAACAGCACATGCGCAGACGGTAGATCAATATGTAGTGCCAGGGGGTGGGGGTGATCATTGCTCTAAAAGAAATAGATCCATACATTACACTTCCTCCCCCTTTGGATTAATGTAACGTAAACCCGATTATGTACCAAAACAATCAATTTCCCTTTCATAAGCCAATATTCCAAATAAACGTGCTTTCACAGTAACAGTCCATAACTAACTTCACAGTTCTAAAGGTTCAGTCTTTTGGGGGGCGCTTTGTTTCTTTAAGGACATCGCCTCTGGACCAGTGGAGTGGATCAGGTTTGGTAGGTGTCTTGTCTAAGACAATGCTCTCGGTTTCCCTTGCCACGTTGCTGTCGGTGACATGATCATCACTGAGAGGTAAGTCAGTGGCTGTAATGTGTCCTTCTTGTTGGATGTAGTCGACTCAGGTGTGTTCTTTGATTGAGCGTCCAGCATCTGGTCCACATGACGTCTTCATGTCTGATCTCCAATATTAGATTAGATTAGATTATGAGGACGTGCAGTCCTCATTTATTGTCATTTAGTAATACATGCATTAAGAAATGATACGATGTTCCTCCGGTGTGATATCACAGAAACACAAGACAGACCAAGACTGAAACTGACAAAACCACATAATTATAACATATAGTTACAACAATGCAAAGCAATACCGTAATTTGATAAAGAATAGACCATGGACACGGTAAAAAAAAAGTCTCAAAGTCCCGATAGCCCCATCATCTCATGCAGACGGTAGAAGGAAGAGAAACTCTCTCCCTGCCATGAACCTCCAGCGCCGCAAACTTGCCAATGCAGCACCCTGGAAGCACCGACCACAGCCGACTCTTGAGTCTGTCCGAAAACTTCGAGCTTCTCCGACCAGCCCTCCGACACCGAGCACCGAGCACCATCTCTGCCGAGCGTTTTGACCCCGGCCCCGGCCGCCGAGCAACAGGCAAAGCCGAGGACTTGGGACCTTCCCCTCCGGAGATTCTGGATCACACAGTAGCAGCGGCAGCGAAACAGGCATTTCAGAAGTTTCACCAGATGTTCTTCCATGCTTCTCACGTCTGTCTCCATCAAATCAGGATTGTGTATGGCATCCTACTTAACAAATAACAGATATTCATTCCGGAGTGGCAGCTGCACGCTGCGTCGCGCCGCCATCTTCTCTTCACTGTATACATCAGTGGTCCAGTTCTTATAGCTATCCCGCCAGGTATGCACTTGTCTTCTCGGTAATCATGTGCTGGGACTTCCTGTCCAATCACGAATCTCCTTGCTGGTTGTCTTAGCAACTGGCTGAGCTGTTTATTCTGCACTTCCCTCCTTAGATCTGCTTCAGGAGGTCTATGCGAGATCTCAGATGCCTGTACGTGAACAGCATTACTGGTGTTTGATTTATCATCACATGGACAGAATTCCAATACACAAAAGGAAGTTGTCCACCTTGTGCTGTAGAGAAATATCCTCCTTGTCCATTGCTTTAATGGATTTCTTGAAGGTTTAGATAAACCTTTCAGTGAACCCATTCGTTGTTGGGTGGTGAAGAGCTGATTAGAAATGTCTGAGACCATTTTTCTTCATGAACAGTCGGAGTTCTTCTGATGTGTATTGTGGTCTATTGTCACTCACTATTTGTTCTGGTAAGCCATTTCTGGCGAAGATCATCCTCAGAGTGGAAACAGTCTTTGCTGAGGTGGTTGACTTCATTGGTATAACCTCCAGTCACTTTGAATGAGCATCCACAATATTTCAAGATAACATTGTGTTCCTGGGGTATCTTGGAGCACTTGGTGCATTGCTCTTTGCCAAATTGCTGGAGCTGATGCGATGCCAAAGACAAGGTGATTATACTGGAACAGTCCCTTGTGAGTGTTGATTGTCAGGAACTTCCTGCTTGTCTCCTCAATCTCCATTTGCAGATAGGCTTGTGACAAGTAAATCTTTGAAAACCTCTCCCCACCTGCCAACGATGCAAAGATGTCTTCTATTCGTGACAAGGAGTACTGCACCGTACACAGCACTGGGTTGATGCTCACCTTGAAATCCCCACATATGTGAACGGCCCCGGCCTTCCCTGTCTTGATCACCGGGACAATGGGCACAGCCCAATCTCTCCACTCAACCTTGGAGAGAATTCCAGATGCCTCTGAGCTCTGCAGTTCAGCGTCCACCTTAGGATGTAATGTGTAAGGCACGGGACATGCTTTATGCCTTGGAATCTTGGTGGTGCTGTTTCATCCAGTTCAACTCTGGTCTTCATGCCTTTGAGTTTACCAATCCCCTTCTCATCAGCATTAAGCAGTTGTTCCAGTCTCTGTTTAGTGCTACCATTTGGGCTGCCATTGCCTGTTGATATTACACTGAGAGCTTTGATTGAGTGCCGGTGTAGGTGGATTTTTCTCAATTCACATCCAAAAAGAGCTGGCCTTCCACCTTTCAATACATGAAGCTCTAACTGCTGTGTTTGGCCTCCATACATCACATTTACTTTCAGGTTGTCTTTGGGAGGCACTTTTTCACTTGTGTAAGTCTTTAGCGTCACTGAGGTCTTCTCTCATGGTATCTCAGAAAACAGTCTATTGTAGTCAGCCTCTGGAATTATGGACAAAGTGGACCCTATATCCAGCTCCATTTTCAGTTTTACACCAGACACATCTATTGTGATCCGTATTATACTGTGATCTGCTTCAGTTATGCTATGCAGCTTTAGGCATGACAGCTCACCCTATGTTGTCTGATTCTGTTTTACATTCAGTAACTTTATGCATTTGCTTAGTTTTGTGTTTGAGACTTTTCTCTCAGTTGTGCTTTTTGTCTGCCTTGCACACTCGCTCTATGTGACCTTGTTTGTGACACTTTCTGCCTATTTTTTTTCTTTGAGCCATCAGTCTTTTGCATCATGGGAGGATTTGCCACATCAATAACGTTTTTGGCTTTTTGCACCATGCAGGGACATTTTGTACAATTCACATTCTAACTTCCTTTTCTGTAGTTCTGCCGCAGCCTTTGCTTCAGTTTCTAATCATATTGTGATGGTCAATGCCTGTTCTAAATTTAGGTCTCTTTTGGATAATAGCCTCTTTTGAGAGCTTTGACTATGCATGCCACATGCGAGCCTGTCCCTTAATGCACCAGAAGGTCCATCTCTAAAGTCACAGTACTGTACTGGGAAAGTTTGTGCAGTTCTGCAATGTATTCAGAAGGCTTTCATCTTTTGACTGGTTCCTTTGGTAAAATCTAAATCTCTCAGTTATTACCAGCAGTTTAAGGCTCAAGTGATTTTGTAAAACTGTGACAATTCCATCGAGCGTCTTGCTTGCTGGCTTTTCAGGGGTTACTAGGCTGCATAAGAGACTGTATGCTCTTGGGCCCATTAAGCTGAGAAGTGTAGGGGCTTTCTTTCACTCCTCCACTTTGTTCATGTTACAATACAGTTCAACCCTCTCCCAGCCTTCATTAGCGCTATCAGATTCATCAACTTTCCCGACTGAGTCCATCGCCACGTTATTTTCACTTCAAATTCAGTGCGTCTTTTGCGGTTAGTTACGTGTTCCTTTGAGAGTGTCCGTGACAGCTTTCTCGTGCTGTTTAACTCTCTCCGTTTTGTCCCATAACTGTCGGTGCAGTTTGTAATATTTCCTGACATTCAGGTTTGTACATGTCACCAATCTGTTGTGTCTGTGCACAACTACATACGTATTAAATAAACGTATGCACGCGGGAGATGGTTTTAACTGGTTGCAGCGAGCGAGCGAGAGAGAGAGAGAGAACAACTTGCATGTGTAGACAACAGCACATGCACAGACAATAGATCAATACATGGTGCTAAGGTTGGGGGGGTGGGGGTGGAGTCATTTCTCTAAAAGAAGTGGATCCATTCATTACAATTATCCATCACCAGCCCAGGCAATGGGTTCCAGGCACCTAACATACTCTGTGCAGAAAACTGACCCCTCACATCTCCATTAGACGCAGGAGCAGAATTAGACCATTCAGCCCATCGAGTCTGCTCTGCCATTACATCATGGCTGATCCATTTCCCTCTCATCACCTTTAAACTATTCCCCTCTCACCCTCAACCTGTGACCTGTGGTGTTTGACATTCTGCTCTGGAGATAAGACTCTCACTATCTACATTATCTGTGTCTTTCATAATTTTATAAACCTCTCCGTCAGATTCACCCCTCAGCCTCTGATGTTAGAGAAAACAAACGAAGTTTGTCCAACCTCTTCCTATGGTTAATACTCTCCATTATAGGCCACGTCCTTGTGACCTTCTTTTCTGCCCCCTCTCCAAAGCTTCCTCAACCTTCTGGCAGTAGGGTCCAGAACTCCACACTATGACATTAAGGTGCTGGAGGGATTGAATAAAATGGTTCTAGGGATGGGAAGCTCAGTCAATGAGGTTAGACTGGATTTGTTCTCACTGTGACAGACAAGGAGATCAGATAGCGTTACTTAAACGGCGGGAGGAGAAGATGGCGGCGCGCCGTGCGTGCGCAGCTCTCCAGTGAAAAATGATGTCGTATCTGTTAAATAGGGGCCGTGGACAATTCTGATTTGATGGAGAATGGACGTGAAATCACAGAGGAACATTTGGAGAAATTTCTGAAACGCCCGTCCGCTGCTGTCGTTACTGTGTGGTCGGGAATCTTTCGGAGGGTAGGCCTCAAAGTCCCCGGTCTTGCCTGCTTTTGGCGACTGAGAAGGAGGTCGAATCGTTTGGACAGAGATGGTGCTCAGTACTCAGTGTCGGAGAGCTGATCAGAGCTCGAAGTTTTCGGATGACTCAGAGTCGGATTGTGGTCGGCATGGCAGGGAGAGTTTTTCTTCCCTCTCCCGTCTGCGTGAGATGTGGGACATTTGAGAAACTTTGAACTTTACTGTGCTCACGGACTTCTTCATCAAGTTATGGTATTGTGCAGTGTTTGTAACTATATGTTATAATTATGTGGTTTTGTCAGTTTTTTCAGTCTTGGTCTGTCCTGTGTTTTGTGATATCACACTGGAGGAAATAATGTATCATTTCTTAATACATGCATTACTAAATGACAATAAAAGGGGACTACGTGTCTTCATAATCTAAAATCATTAAGGATCTAGACCAGGGGTTCCCAGCCTTTTTGATACCATGGACCAATAGGTCCATGGACCCCAGGTTGTGGACCCCTGGTCTACAGAGAGGAGGGAGAAGGAAACTGCTCCCATTGGGGGAGGGGGCCAGGACAGTGGGGGGGGGGGGCATAGAATGATTGTGATTGGCAAGTGACCCCTAAGTCATATGAGGAAACATTTTGATATCCTGGGAAGTGTTTGAAGTCTGGTTACACCACCATGGCAGGTAGGAGAGGTAGATTCAATAGCAGTGTTCAAAAGGGAGCTGGAGAAACATCAGGAAGGGAGGAGTGTGCAAGGCAGGGGAGTGGGACAATTTCCTGGAGAGAGTCAGCACTGACTTGATTCATGAAGCAACCTCTTCCATGGTACCACGCTTTTTTTAAATGTCAACTTTCTCCGCTCTAAAGGTGAACAATCTCAGATAGTCTCAGCTATCTCGGTATGGCTCATCCTCAGATCTAATCTCTTTGCATCCTCCAGAGCACGTACGTCTTCCCTGCCGTGAGATGTTCAGATGTGGACCCAATGGTCCGGCTGGAGCCCAATTACCCAATGTGTGTGAGGCAGGGAGGCGATGTGGAAAGTGTGAACAGCCACATCACTGACTGCCAGTTAGATCTCGTGATCCTGTTCTTCACCCTTCCCACACTGTCTCTGCACTGGATCACTGGATCACCGGGGCACTGGATTACTGTCTCTAACTGGCTCGCCGTCCCTACACTGGGTCACTGCTCCTAAACTGTTTCAATCCTGCTTCACTGCCTCTACACTGGATAACTACCACTACGCTGGCTCGCTCCTCCAAGAGGACCACTACCTTGTCGTAGGGTTTGGAGGCTTGGATGCCTCAGTGACCCAGAGAGCTACGCTGGCTGGAGTCAGGGCTTTATGGTTTGGCTTTTGGTAGGGTCACCATGCCAAACGGGTCAAAGGGGAGCGGCCAGACCATGAGTGGTCCACCAGTCCTCCAGGTTTGGGGGTTGAGCTCAGGGCTAACAGCCCTGACTGGTAAAAAAGCAAAATTGTTATGGAAACAGTCCGAAGAATCCTTATACATCTGAGTGCGACTGTATGGACAGAGAGAGATGGAGGACCTTCATTGCTGCCATAAATGCCAGCGGTGTAATGGCAGTAAGCAGACACTGGATTGGATTACTGATTCTATCCCACGCCCCTGCCTTTATACTGGCTCACTGCCCCACTCTGGATCACAGCCCCTACACTGAATCACTGCCTTTCACTGGCCCAGTACTCAGCATTTCCTCAGGAATTACACTGGTTCACTGCCCCAGTGACAGAGTCCCTGTCCAGATGACGTCAGTGGGGAATGAAATTCAGTAGGCCGCAGCTGGGGTTTGACGTGTTACCACCTCAAAGATGAGGCTGTGGAGGGATTTACTAAAATGGTTCTAGGGATGGAACTCTAGAACCTCCAATCACCTCCACAACCTATGGCTCAGAGATGTTCACGGCCAGGCAGCTGGGAGGTAAGACCGGTGAAATGTACCCAGGTTGGTGTATTCAGAGGTTCTTGTTCCTCAGTTAAAGACCTTCCCATTTAGCCTCCCCTGCCCTGTCCCCTACAGCCCACAGCAAGGCTCTCACCTGTGGAAACTCTGAGCATTCCTGCCAAGATTCCGATCACCCACAGCGGGTAGAAATTCATGGCGGTTACACCTGGAAATACAAACACAAAGTGACCAGTCAGCCAGGAAGTTGCCAACATTCGACATTGGTATGACATTGTGGGGACCAGCGTGGCAATATCGAGGGTGTGATTCCCTGCTTGTTAAACAGCAGGACACAGGGTCTAAACTAGGTTTGTCAGAAACTTTCTGGAGCTCATCAGATTTTACTGATGAGGGACACTGGAGTTGGTAAGGACAACTTGTCCAGTCCCAACCATCACCCTCCTGGTACAGTCTGGCAGGCTCGAGACTTCACTGTGCTGAACCAGTAGATGTTCTGGGCTCACCATTGTCATTATGTGCTGTGTCAATTATTATCTATTCCAGACTATTGCATGTTATTTCTGCTGATACCTCAACACTCTTAATTCCACTTTTTCTTAACATACTGAATCCCTAAAAATTTATTTTCTAGTGAACCAGGTAAGGTGAAAGGGTAAGTTTCGCAACTTCCACCGTTTCCAACGGGATCACAACACCAAGCACATCTTTCCTTCCTCCCCCCCACTTTCTGCTTTCCGCAGGGATCGCTCCCTACGCGACTCCCTTGTCCATTCGTCCCTCCCCACTGATCTCCCTCCTGGCATTTATCCTAACAGCGGAACAAGTGCCACACCTGCCCCTACACCTTCTCCCTCACTACCATTCAGGGCCCCAAACAGTCCTTCCCAGGTGAGGTGGCACTTCGCCTGTGAGTCTGTTGGGGTAATTTACTGTGTCCGGTGCTCCCGGTGTGACCCGACGTAGATTGGGACACTGTTTCACCAAGTGCCTGAAGAAGTGAGATCTCCCAGTGGCCACTCATTTTAATTCCATTTCCCATCCCCATTCCGATATGTCCATCCATGTCCTCCTCCACCGTCGTGATGAGGCCACACTCAGGGTGGAGGAACAACACCTTATATTCTGTCTGGGTAGCCTCCAACCTGATGGCATGAACATCGACTTCTCTAACTTCTGGTAATGCCTGCCCAACACCCCCCCCCCCACCCACCCACCACCATTCCCCATCCCCATTCCCCTCTCTCACCTTATCTCCTTGCCCACCCATCGTCTCCCTCTGGTGCTCTTCCCCATTTTCTTTCTTCCATGGCCTTCTGTCCTCTCCCATCAGATTCCCCCTTCTCCAGCCCTGTATCTCTTTCACCAATCAACTTCCCAGCTCTTTACTTCATCACGCCCCCTTCAGGTTTCACCTGTCACCTTATGCTTCTCTCTCTCCTCCCTCCCCACCTTCTAACTCTGACTCCTCAGCTTTTTTTCTCCAGTTCTGCAGAAGGGTCTCGGCCTAAAACGTCGACTGTACGTTTTTCCGTAGATGCTGCCTGATCTGCTGAGTTCCTCCAGCATTTTGTGTGTGTTGCTTAAGTTGAAAGGAGCTTTGTTGTTAAATCGCAAAATCATAAGACCTAGGAGCTGAATTAGGCCATTCGGCCCATCGAATCTGCTTCACCATTGCATCATGGTTGATATATTTTCCCTCTCAACTCATCCCTGTTCTCCCCATAACCTCTGATGCCTTTACTAATCATCATGGAAGTGTAGTGGTTAGCACAGAGCTTTACAGTACCAGCGACCCAGGTTCAATTCTGGCCACTGACTGTTAGGAGTTTGTACGTTCTCCCCGTGACCACGTGGGTTTCCTCCGGGTGCTCCGGTTTCCTCCCACAGTCCAAAGACATACCGGTTGGTAGGTTAATTGGTCATTGTAAATTGTCCCGTGATTAGGCTAGGATTAAATTGCTAGGCAGCACAGCTCAAAGGGCCAGTAGGGCCTACTCCACACTGTATCTCTATAGATAATAATAAATAAATAACCAAAAATCTATCAACCTACATTTAAATGTATCCAATGACTTGGCCTCCACAGCCGTCTGTGGCAATGAATTCACCACCCTCTGGTTAAAGAAATTCCTCCTCATCTCTCTTCTAATAGGACGTCCTCTATTCTGTGTCTGTGCCTTCTGGTCCTAGACTCTCCCAGTACTGGAAATATCCCCTGCACGTCCAACCAATCTAAGCATTTCAATATTCGTCAGCTTTCCATAGTGAGTTAACAGGGAGAGTTGTAAACAGTACTTGGTGAGCCATCCGAAGAGTTGGACAGCAAATTTTTGCAAACAGAAGAGATTCTGCAGATGCTGGAAGCCCAGAGTAACACAAACACAAAATGCCAGAGGAACTCAGCAGGTCAGGCAGCATCCATGGAGAGGAATAAGGAGCCAACATTTTGGACTGAGACCATTCAACAAATTACCACAATTTTTACTGTACTCCAATTTGCTGTTCCCTCTAAGTTGAGTGGGTAATGGCCACGCAGTAACAGAAATGCTCCCACGCACATAGCCTTTGTTGCCATGCAGATGGAATTTTATTTTATATAATGTCAATATAATTTTGAAATTATTGTTAATATAATTAAGAAGTACCCTATAATTAATTACGTTAATAGAATTTTATTGTCATTGCTCAAGACAATGATACGGAAGTGTAACTGCAGTCCATGCAAAACATGTATTTACAATGCATGCAGTATGGTTTAATTTTTTTAAATCCTCATATTTACATGCAACAAGTTACTTTGATAGTCCAAAACACTCAAAGGCCATTGGCAAGCTGGGGTGTAGCTACACAACAGTCCTCGGGAAGAAGATGTTTTTCAGTCTTACTGTCTTGGTGTTTCTGTATCTTGTACCCGATGGCAGGAGATTGAACAGACAGTGTCCGAGATGGGATATGTCTTTAATAATGTTACGAGCATGCCATAGGCATCAAGAGTTGTAATGAATATGTAATACATAAATTTTCTAAATATTACACGTACTGCAACCTTTATTTTGAAACATGTTAGACCTTCAACATACTTACATCGTCAGTATTTCAAGTTACAACCCTGTTACAAATTGTAATAATAAACACAGAATGGAATTCGACATCTCATTGTTAATAAATCACTGGCCCATTGAACGCCAATGCATTTTACAAAAAGAAGAACGCATTTAAAGTGCTGTACAGTTTTCAGGCCATGTAAGAGTTTCCTGCTCAGATCAATGATTGCAAATTGTAACAATACCCACAGAATGGAAGTCGACGTCTCATTGTTAATAAACTGCTGGCCCACTGAACGGCAACACATCTTACAAAAAGAAGAACACATTTAAAGTGTGGTACAGTTTTCAGGCCATGTAAATATTTCCTGCTCAGAGCAATGGTTGGTCTGCACAGCTATAAAAAGAATTAGAAGGAACATTCCTCCAATTCCAGCCCCCTGACTCTCCCAGTTGTTACAGCCCATTTCCCAGGATTTCCCAATTTAGCCTCATATCATTTGAACGGGAGAGGGAACACATATTAACTGTCGGGTGTTCAAAGCAACTATACAGCCATTGTGTGTAGATTGAAAGCTCATTCCCCTTTCATTCCCTCTACCCTAGAGCCACTTGGTATTGTGTAGGGTCTCTCCGCTTTAGTAGAATATCTCTCCCTAGTCCAAGGATGTTACATGAGGAAGTTCAGCTAAAGATTATACACAATGACACAGGTAGTAGGGCTGCTGATGCTCAGTTTCAGGGAGACGGGTTCAATCCTGACCACTAGTGCTGTCTGTGTGGAGTGTGCAGGTTCTCATTGTGGCCGTGTGGCTTTCTCTTGGCTTCCCGCATCCAAAAGACAAGCTGGTTGATGGGTTAGCCAGTCACTGCAAATTATCCTGCCCATTGTAGGTGGCTGATAGGAGAATAAGGGGGTCAATGGATATGTGAGGAAGTATATGCATCAGGGATATGTGAGAGATTGGGACTGCTAGTATAGACTCGATGGGCCAAATGGCATCATTCTACGTTGCTCAATATGGTGCCAGCAACCAATGCTACCAACAGCAACATCCTGCAGATAGTTCACAAACCTGCTTCTTCTTTTAAATACCCTTTTACTACTAAACTGTGTGCGATTGGAGCCTGCGATTTAAACTTTGTTGATGTTTTTTGGCCGACTGAGCAATCTGGCACTTTTGCTGTCCACGGGTCAGTTCGGCGAGGTTGAGAGCAGAGTGTGCAGCCTAGAAGCTGAGCGCGAGCCCGTGATCAGCCCCATTGAGCAAGAGTGAAATCGACGAGGACAGGAGTAGAAGGCGAGCGGGTGCTCAGATCCATCAGCCTGGGCTTGTCTGGCCTCGCTCTCCCTCTCCATCGCCGCTGACAGAGGAAGGTGCAGAAGTCTTGGGTCCCGTGCTGCAAGGTTTGATCGGCGCGGCTCGTGGCTGTGGATTCGTTTTTGGAGGACCCTGTGACTCATATTACATGTGTTAATGGATTCTGGTTGCTACTTTGTGAGATTTGATCGGGCGCTTTGGTGGAGACTGGTCTGCGGCCTGCAGTCACTGAACGACACAGCACGAGACTGAACTGAACTGAACTAGACTGCTTCAAGGACTCTTCTGTTTGATGTTACATGCTCACTTTTTGCTGTTGGCGAGATTTGTTCTTTTGTTGCACATTGGGTGTTTGATGTTTTCTTTGAACGGGTTTCATGGCCTTTCTTTGTTTCGTGGCTGTCTGCGGGAAGATGAATCATATACAGTACTGTGTACATACAGTACTGATGATCATATGATCATATACTGTATATATACAGTACTGCAGGAAGATGAATCATATGCTGTCTACATACAGTACTGATGATCATATAATCATATATGGTATACATACAGTGCTGCAGGAAGATAAATCATATACTGTATACATACAGTACTGATGATCATATAATCATATACTGTCTATATACAGTACTGTGCAAAAGTCTGAGGCAAATATATAGCTAGATACCTAAGGATTTTACACAGTACTGTATTTGTCGACATGGAATGGAGAGCGTGCTTGTAAATCCTGCGGGAGCAAGGGATGTTAGGAATGGCGAGGGTGGAGCAGGTGGCAGAAAAGGAGAGCTGAGGGCGGGGGGGTGGCGTGGATGTGGGACACGTTCATCACTGAGACACCAGGCAAGGTCATTTGATTCCAAATAATTGGTTTATCGATCATTACAGAATGTCCCTCTGGTACTTTCTGCTCCCTTCCCTCTCCCTTCCCCTTTTCCCAACCACGCTTCCCCTCTCCCTGCCCCCTTCCCACTCTCAGTCCATAACAGAGACCCATATCAGAATCAGGCTTATCATCACTCACATATGTCATGAATCTTTAAAACCGAGAGAAAATTTACAGATGTTGTCGAAGTTTGTTTTGTTTTTGCGGCAACAGTACAGTGCAATACATAAAATTACTACAGTATTGTGCAAAAGTCTTGGGCGCACTCGCGCGCTCTCTCTCTCCCTCTCTCTTTCTCTCTCACACACTCATCCCATCAAACCCCACCTCTCCAAATTCTGACTCTCCCTTAAAACCTCCAACACCATCGTTTAAGCCCCTCTCGTCAACACTCCGACTCCTTAATAGTAGTCCCTTTCCCTGAAAGCTCAGCTCCCCAAATCACAGTGCTTCCTGCTAACGACGCCAGTCCCCGAGCCCACAGTGACTCTAATGCCTGTTCTAAATTCACACTTCATCTGGATTATTAGTCCTGGCTTGCATTCAGCAACTTTCTGAATTTGTTAAAAAATGCCATATAGAGTGTGATCCGATAATGGGGCCCTTTAATATTTCCTTTCTTTTGACCGTGCTTTTAAACTGTTCTGCTGTGGAATCATCCCCATTGTTCAAAACTCCACCCCTGCCATCTATTCCACCTCCCTTGACTGCTAGTTAGAACCCACTAACGAACACACGGCCAACAATATAATTATACACGTTGTACTCAGTACTTTGAAAAATGTTTTATATTGCTTTGAAGAGAGGATGTGCATTTATGTAGCACCCTTCGTATTTCCTGATGTCTAAAATGTCTTCCTGCCTGATGCCATTGAACAGGACATAGACAACCTATTCTCTTCATTCTTACACAGTGGATTTCCTTCATGAGAAACTAATCCATTTTGTGCTGATGACTTTCAGTCTTACTTCTCCATGCACGACGAGTATGAAGTAACGTTTTGTAACCTTCCGGGAACTGTAACTCAACTGTAACTGTAGCCCTGAGCTGCAGAGTGGGAGTCTTAACGTGGACACAAGAGATTCTGCAGGTGAAGGAAATCTAGCTGTTTGTCGTATATTGATCACCAGATCATCAATAAAGTGATTGCCTATTTACAGAATCAGCTCGGAATAGCCCCGTCTGACCCTTCCAGCCAGCAACCCACCTGTTTAACCCTAGCCTAACCGCAGGACGATTTACAACGACCATTTAACTTACTGACAGGTACGTCTTGGGGCTGTGGGAGGAAACCAGAGCACCCGGAGGAAACCCTCGCGGTCACGGGGAGAACGTATTAACTCCCTCCAGACGGCGCCAGATTTGAACTCTGAACTCAGCGCCCCAATCTGTGATAGTGTCACAGTAACGACTGCATTACCCCAGCGCCCCATTAACAGATGGTGGCCCCTAGCCAACATCTTCCCAGCTCTTTACTTCACCCTTCCCCCTCTCCCGGTTTCACCTATCACCTACCACCTTGTACTTCCTCCTCCCCTCCCCACACCCTCTTGCTCTAACCTCTCAAACATGTTCCAGATGTTGGGGGAGTACAGAACCAGAGGCCACAGTTTAAGAATAAGGGGTAGGCCATTTAGAACGGAGTTGAGGAAAAACTTTTTCACAGAGAGGGTTGTGGTTCTGTGGAATGCTCTGCCTCAGAGGGCAGTAGAGGCTAATTCTCTGGATTCTTTCAAGAAAGAGTTAAATAGAGCTCTTAAAGATAGTGGAATGAAGGGATATGGGGAGAAGGCAGGAAAAGGGATTGTGGATGATCAGCCATGATCACAGTGAATGGTGGTGCTGGCTCGAAGGGCTGAATGGCCTACTCCTGCACTTATTGTCTATTGTCTCTCATCTTTTTTCTCCCCCAGTCCCGATGAAGGGTCGTGACTGTTTACTCTTCTCCATAGATGCTGCCTGACCTGCTGTGCCTGTAGTTTACAATGATGGGATTCGAACGCACACGTACATGGACTAGCAGTCCAATGCCTTAACCTCTCGGCCACCTTGCCAACGATCAACAATATCTCAAACAGTATTTCCATCCAGAGGCCATTCAGTCCTCTAATGCCGAGCTATCCCACTCCCCGCCACCACCCTACCCTCCCAGAGTTGTGCACTCACCTACACCCTAGGAGCAAATTACAGTGGCCAGTTACCTTACCAGGTTGCATGCCTTTGTGCAGTGAGAGGAGCCCGGAGCAGCAGGCACGGGTGGGAAACTACACAGCCACCGGGAGACGGTGCAAACAGGACCGGAGGTCAGGCTCGAACCCGGGTCTCTGGCGCTGCGAGCTGAGGGAGCTCGACAAGCCGAGCCACTCCCGTCACCCCAAGGCCGGTCAGCCCGACAGCACCCTCCGTCCACGTGCAGTGGGAGCGAGGACGGAAGACCTGTAGCTCAGTGAGCAGCACCCTGTGAGCCGCAGCTTTGGGGAAAACAGAACAACTGTTACCTTCGTGTGTTGAAGAGGATCTGAATGGTCGGCTCCCCCCTCCTGGGATTCGGGCTGTGGCTCGTTTTGGACTGGGGCGGCGCTATTTATTTAGAAAGGCGATGACCAATCAGGGGGTGGGGAAAACTCTGTCAGAGGCGGGACCTCTCAGCAGCTGCCGGGCAATCACGATGCAAATCTGGATGATGCTCCCTGCCTGTTGTCTCAGCTCTGCGTTCCTTCCACACCACAAATCCCCCAGAACTCCTCCCCGTGATGGTTCTGCCTTCTTCCCCCTTCCTCTCCACTCCTAATAAAGGGTCTCGACCGGAAATGTCGACACTTGATTCCTTCCCGTAGATGGTGCCCGCCTTGCCGAGTTCCTCCAGCATTTTCTGGGTGTCCCCCTGCTATAAACTCTCTGGGACTGGGTGAATGACACCATCAAGCGGAGGAGCAGAGATCATATCCTCGCTGTCGAAATTCTGAAGGTAGGAACCTTACGCCAGCAACCAGTCACACAGCAGAGTGCTCCCAGGGACATACACTGGGTCAACAATTGACCACTGCCAGAAGATCATTCTCCTGGTGAAAAAACACTGTTCGATCCACTCGAAACTTGTTAATCTTCCAGCCCAGAATCAGAATCAGGTTTATTATCACCGGCCCGTGTCATGAAATCTGTTAACTTAGCAGCAGCTGTTCAATGCAATATATTATATGGGAAAAAAAGTAAAAATAAATAAGTAAGTAAATCAATTACAGTCTACCTATATTGGATAGATTAAAAATCGTGCAAAAACAGAAATAGTATATATTAAAAAAGTGAGATAGTGCTCATGGGTTCAATGTCCATTTAGGAATCAGATGGCAGAGGGGAAGAAGCTGTTCCTGAATCACTGAGTGTGTGCCTTCAGGCTTCTGTATCTCCCACCTGATGGTAACAGTGAGAAAAGGGCATGTCCTGGGTGCTGGAGATCCTTAATAATGGATGCTGCCTTTCTGAGACACCACTCCTTGAAGATGTCCTGGGTACTTTGTAGGCTAGTACCCAAGATGGAGTTGACTAGATTTACAACCTTCTGCAGCTTCTTTCGGTCCTGTGCAGGAGCCCCTCCATACCAGACAGTGATGCACCCTGTCAGAATGCTCTCCACGGTACATTTATTGAAGTTTTTGAGTATTTTTATTGACATACCAAATCTCTTCAAACTCCTAATGAAGTATAGTCGCTGTCTTGCCTTCTTTATAGCTGCATCAATATGTTGGGACCAGGTTAGATCCTCAGAGATTTTGACACCCAGGAACTTGAAGCTGCTCACTCTCTCCACTTCTGATCCCTCTATGAGGACTGGTGTGTGTTCCTTCGTCTTACCCTTTCTGAAGTCCACAATCAGCTCTTTCGTCTTACTGACATTGAGTGCCAGGTTGTTGCTGTGACACCACTCCACTAGCTGGCATATCTCGCACCTGTACGCCCTCTCATCACCATCTGAGATTCTACCAAGGTGCCTAAGAAATCTGTAGGGGAATACTGCTGACCGACATCCCAGGCTGCAGGAGTACGTGCTGAGGGGCACACTGAAGCTCGGGGCAGCCACCACAGAAGTTCTCTGGGGAAGAGGCACAGATTAGTCTCCTGCTACCACAGGACACTGACGAGCTGGGCTCTGTGTAACAGACTCTTAGACACCTCACGTGCACTAACGTATTGCAAGATAACACTATATTGAGTTAATGGTATAATGAATGTCGGTAAAGATGTGTATTGATCACATTATAGGCATCCGTTAGTCTCGTAAGACCATGGATTTGCGCCTTGGAAGGTTTCCAGGGCACAGGCCTGGGCAAGGTTGTATGGAAGACCAGCGGTTGCCCATGCTGCAAGTCTCCCCTCTCCATGCCACCAATGTTGTCCTAGGGAAGGGCATTAGGACCCATACAGCTTGGCGCCGGTGTCATCGCAGAGCAATGTGTGGTTAAGTACCTTGCTCAAGGACACAACACGTTGCCTCAGCTGAGGCTTGAACTAGCAACCTTCTGATCACTAGACCGACACTTTAACCACTTGGCCAACACATTAACTATACAGTATTTACACACAGTGATCACTTCATTAGGTACCTCCTGTATCTAATAAAATGGCCACTGAGTGTATGTTCATGGTCTTTGCTGCCATAGCCCATCCACCTCAAAGTTCGATGTGTAGTTTGTTCAAAGATGCTCTTCTGTACATCACTGTTGTAATGCATGGTTATCTGAGTTACTGTCGCCTTCCTGTCAGCTTAAACCAGTCTGGTCATTCTCCTCTGACCTCTCTCACTAACAAGGCATTTTCACCCTCAGAACTGCCGCCCACTGGAGACATTTTTGTTTTTTACATCATTCCCCATAAACTCAAGAGACACTTATGCGTGAAAATCCCAGGAGTTCAGCTGTTTCTGAGATACTCAAACCACCCCATCTGGCACCAGCAATCATTCCACAGTCAAAGTCACATGGATCACATTTCTTCCCCATTCTGATGTCTGGTCTGAACAACAACTGGGCCTCTTGACCATGCCCGCATGCTCTTATGCATTGAGTTGCTGACAAATGTACCTAATAAAGTGGCCACTGAGTGTATAATGAATGGAACATACTGTATTCTTTTTTTTAAATGTAGAGCTATTAGAGTCGTATATCTTGATGCAGTGTTTCAACCCCATTATTGAGAATATTTTCAAAAAGCAGTGTGCCTCAAGAAGGCAGCATCCATCGTTAAGGACTCTCACCAACACAGCCATGGCCTCTCCTCTCTGCCCTTAGGGAGGAGGTACAGGAGCCTGAAGATCCAAACTCAGTGTTTTCAGATTAGCTTGTTCCCCTCTGCCATCAGAGATCTGAACAGTCATGAACTCACGAGCAGTACCTCACTATCCCCCCTTTGTACGCTTCACTCCTGTACATTGACGCAGTACAAGGGAAATCATTAACAATGCAGAATAAAGTGTTACAATTCATAAAGAAGGGTGTAGATCAATCATCTCTTTCATGTGCAATAGCCTCCCCACCACCGAGGACATCTTCAAACAGCGGTGCTTCAAGAAGACAGTATCCATCATTAAGGATCTTCACCATCAAGACATTTCCTGTTCACCATCAGGGAGGAGGTACAGGGCCTGAAGACCCACCCTCAACATCTGAAGAACAGTTTCTTCCCCTCCATCTGCATTATTCTTCCTCTTTTCCATTTTTTTTGTTGTAAATTACAGTAATTTTTTTACATTTTGCACTGTAGTGCAAAGCAGTGTATACAGCCCATTGAATCACGGGTAAAACCCTCCCCGCCACTGGGCACATCTACATGGAATACTGTCGCAGGAAAGCAGCAGCCATCATCAGGGACCCCCACCACCCTGGACACCCTCTCTTCTCACTGCTACCATCAGGAAGAAGGCACAGGGACCTCAGGACCCACACTAGCAGGTCCAGGAACATCAGCCATCAGGGTCCTGAAACAAAGGAGATGACGACACTCAACTTCACTTGTCCCATCATTGAAGAAACTATTGGACTCACTTTCAAGAACTCTTCATCCCACATTCTCAATGCCTATAGCTTATTTATTTATTTTTTATTATTTCTTTCTTTTTTGTATTCGCACAGTATGTTGGCTTCTGCACTTTGGTTGAACACCCAAGTTGGGCAGTCTTTTATTGATTCTGTTATAGTTACTCTTCTGTAGATTTACTGAGTTTGGCCACAAGAAAATGAATTTCAAGGTTGTATATGCTGACACGTATGTACTTTGATAATAAATCTACTTTGAAATTTGAACTTTTGAACTTTGTACTGATGCCACAACACTACAAATTCCATGACATACGTCAGCAATAATAAATCTGATTCTGAGATTAACTCAAGTTCAAGTTCAAGTTTAATTGCCATTCAACCTTACATGAATACTCATGAACACAGCCAAACTAAACTGTGTTACTCTGGAGCCAAGCTGCAAAACACATTACCAACAGTCTCACACACAGCACAAGGCACATGTAACACATAACAAGACAGCAAGCACATATAAGATATCAGCAAAATGCAATCAAGCAAAACCAAAAATTCCAAGTCCCTGAGTCCATCAATGTTGCAGCAATCTGCAGTCGAACACAATACAGCTTGTCTTCTGCCGAGCGAACACTAGGGGGCAGCACCAATTACAGCACGGACGCAGCGCCACGTCACCTCCGTCACTCTAATGCAGTCTCCAACCCCCCCCCGCCCCCCGCAAGCGGCTGCAAACAGGCGACACCACAGCTTTAGGCCCAGTCCTCACTTTGACTGGGGCCACCCACCCCATTCGCCAATAAACCAACGAGTTGGACCGGCAACATTCCACACCCCCGACGTCCAGCACCACAAGAGAAGCGACAAAGACGATCACTCCGCTGTTAGACTGCACATCTCGCCTGCGCACCGACGCGTCTCTGACACCGGCAGCACGACGACTCATGATGAGTCCAGCTCCTTCAGTTTCTCCACTAATGAGCAACTCGCGGATATGACGTAAACCATAAGACACGGGACTCAGAATCAGAACCAGGCTTATTATCGCTGACATAGGTCATGAAATTTGTTCTACAGTGCAAGATATAAAAATTATTATAAGTTACAATAAAAGATAAATAGTATCAAAGAGGAATAGAGGGGTAGTGTTCATGGGTTCATGGGCTCAATTAGATTGGAAAATAGCAAACACGGTCACTTAATTCTAAGAGGGAGAGAGAGTAAAACAAGACTCTACTATGTTTTTCATCTCCTAAGTTACAGAGAAAGGTTGAACAAGTTGGGTCTTTATTCTTTGGAGCGTAGAAGGTTGAGGGGGGACTTGACTGAGGTGTTTAAAATTATGAGGGAGATTGATAGAGTTGACACGGATAGGCTTTTTCCATTGAGAGTGGGGGAGATTCAAACAAGAGGACATGAGTTGAAAGTTAAAGGACAAAAGTTTAGGGGTAACACGAGGGGGAACTTCTTTACTCAGAGAGTGGTAGCTGTGTGGAACGAGCTTCCAGCAGAAGTGGTTGAGGCAGGTTCGATGTTGTCGTTTAAAGTTAAATTGGATAGATATATGGACAGGAAAGGAATGGAGGGTTATGGGCTGAGTGCAGGTCGGTGGGACTAGGTGAGAGTAAGAGTTCGGCATGGACTAGAAGGGCCAAGATGGCCTGTTTCCGTGCTGTAATTGTTATATGGTTATATGGTTATATGTGTGTCACAGGGTAAAGTTTAGACACCTTTTTAAAGAGGTAATGGCAGGAACATGTAAAGTTCAAGGTCATTAGGCAAAGTCAGCAGAATTTTCTGATAGGGATCAATCATAGATACATATATGTAGCTAGGGTGCCTAAGACTTTTGCACAGTACTGTAGTAATTTTATGTATTGCACTGTACTGCTGTCATACAGAAAAAAACAATTTCATGACATATGTGAGTGATGATAAACCTGATTCTGATATGGGTCTCTATTGTGGACTGAGAGTGGGAATGAGGCAGGGAGAGGGGGATCATGGTTGGGAAAAGGGGAAGGGAGAGAAGAGGAAGTGGGAAGCACCCCTAGAGAGGCATTCTATAATGATCAACAAACCAATTGTTTGGAATCAAGTGCCCTTGCCTGGTGCCTCAGGGCAGGGTGTGCCTGCCACCTCCTCTCCCCTGGCACTCCTTCTGTGCCACCTGTCCCACACCCTCCTGCAGCCCTCCACCCTCACCATTCCCAACGTTCTTTCCTCCCGCCAGATTTAGAAACTCGCTCTCCGCTCCACTTTGACGAATACAGTACTGTGCAACAAAATCACAGGCACGAAGATTCAGACAGCACACGGTACACAGGGTCATTCGGCAAAATGACCCTGTTGGCCCTCAGAGTCTGCACCCAACTCAACCACCCATCTACACTAATTGTCCATTACTTTTTATCTTCCCCACATTCCTATTATTCCTCAGCCCCCACCCCCACAGATTCTTCCGCTCACATACAGATTAGGTGTAAATCAACCTACCAATCCACAGGTCTTAGTTACTTGGGAGGGAACCAGAGCACCCGGAGGAAACCTACACAGTCACAGGGAGAGCGGGCAAACTCCACACAGACAGCGCCTGAGGTCAGAATGGACCTGTGTCTGTAATGAGCACTTCGGGCTTCGGCAAGGAGCCGGAGACTGTTGGGCTCTGGGGTCTTTAGAGCTCCTGAATTGGTTAATTGTCGTTTTATGAGAGCCGTTAATTGCTTAGAGTCCCTTGTGCTGACTCGCCCTTTGAAGTGTGATCTCCTGGTCATTCCTGTTTAAGTTTGTAAAGTTTATTTTGATAGGCTTGGGGATCCTGTGAATTGTTCTTCTTTTGTGCTGCATTGAATCCACAGCAGCCATTTTTTCATTCGCCTTTATACGTGTGTACTGGAAATGACATGAAGCAATCTTGGATCTTGAATAACAATAGACAGTAGACAATAGGTGCAGGAGTAGGTCTAGTAGGAGTAGTGAAGAAGTGTACTGGCCGCTACATGCATAGGTTGATCCCACGCCCACAGAGACACCAGGCACGGAGGTGTCTGTACATAAGGTAACTGTCAGGAAATGATGAAGTCATGGTGGTGGAGGGTGTGGAGGGGTGGATTAAGACCATAAGGTTATTAGATATAGGAGCAGAAGTAGGCCATTCAGCCCATTGAGTCTGCTCCACCATTCAGTCATGGGCTGATCCAACTCTTCCAGTCATCCCCACTCCCCTGCCTTCCCCCCATGCCCTTTGATGCCCTGGCTAATCAAGAACCTACCTAGCAGGTGGAGGTGTTGATCAGCCTGACCACTTGGGGAAAGTAACTGTTTTTGAGTCTGGTGGTCCTGTTGTGGATGCTACATAGCCTCCTCCCCAGTGGGAGTGGGACAAACAGGCCATGAGCAGGGTGGGTGGGATCCTTCACAGTGTTGCTGGCCCTCTCCCGGCACCTTTTTGTGTTTATGTCTTTTATGATGGGCAGGCTGGTGCTGGTGATGCGTTGGTCAGTTTTGACTACCTGTTGTGAAGCTTTCCTGTCCACCACAGTTCTGTGTCCATACCAAGCACACCATTTCACTCTGCTTCGTTACAGTTTTACCTCGTTGTACAATAGCTTCCTGTAATGATTTGATCTGTACAAACAATATCTTGGTACACTATCTTGACAATAATAAACCAACAGCGATAGCAATGGGAGAATGGGTACAGGTGATGTTCCTATAGTGGATGGTCATGGGTGTAGATCCCAATTCACTGGTGTGAACATGTTTACTCCCAGAGAAAGTGTGTTGAATTTGCCCACTGCGCAGAAACCCTTTACCTGCTCTCTAGATATGCCTTACGATGTTGCCAACGTCATCTGAAGGTACCTCATGCACACTGAAGGGTCAGCAGCCATGTACAGGCTCAAGCAATGTCGTTCCTGCCACAGGGAGGAGAGGGGGAGGTCAGGGAGTTTTAGAGAAGCATTAAAGGGAATCTGGAGGCAGATACGTGGGAATAGAAGCATGACCACGGGGGAAGAAATTAAACTTCAAAGGACCCTCACTGAGAGAGGGATTTTAATTGGTTTATTGCTGTCACAGGTACCGTGGGCCAGCACGGTGGCATAACGGTTAGCACAACGGTTTACAGTACCGGTGACCCGGGTTCAATTCCCGCCGCTGCCTGGAGTTCGTACGTCCTCCCTGTGGAATGCGTGGGTTTCCTCCAGTCTCTGCCCACAGTCCGAAGGTGTACCGGCTGGTAGGTTAATTGGTCACTGTCGATTGTCCTGTGATTAGGCTCGGGTTACACTGGGGTTTGTTGGGCAGTGCGGCCTCGAAGGGCCGCTAGGGTGTATTCTGAGGCTGTGCCCCCTGCTCCTAGACTTGCCCCACAGCATCCTCTCCACTCTCTATTCCTCCTGTAATTTATACATTTGATCCCATTGCTATCTGTGAAGCAGTAGTGTGACTGATCTCCAAAAGAGAAAGGAACATGTTAACCACCGAGGCGGGTACTGTGCACGTAAACGGTTAACACTTCCTTCTGCATCTCAATGCGGCTTCAAAGCCAGCCCTTGACAAGGAGATTTGGAACACATGAATAGGCATCTGAGAGCCACAAGTGGGGGCCGCAGGTGTGCCAACTGAACGGAATAATCTGCCGGGATTTCAGGGGGTCTCTTATGTTGGAGGGACCCACCTGGGTCCTGGTACCTCTCAATGCCTCCTAATACATTTCAAAGCTGCGATCCTCTCTCCGACACTTCAGCCGGACTCTGTCATCTCACTTACCGTCCCACGTCTCAGTAAACAGGAGACGAGTCATCGGCGCCCGGAACCGTGCAGAACAAAGTGTTGCTGCCTCTTCATGTTAGTGCAACAGCTTCTCCAAGCTTCACTGCCCGCAAATATCCCTGTTGCATTAAGCGGAGCCCATTCATTGCTGACTAATTTTCATACTCGAGGAATAAAGCAAAATCATCCCCTAATCAACTCAAGTAACTATTTATCTAAACGTTGGATTGTACTGCGCTTTTGAAATCTTCAATAGTTCAATAGTTCCATTTAATATCAGAGAATGAACACAATCTACAATCTGAAATTCTTGTTCTTCACAGACATCCACGAAAACAGAAGAGTGAGTGACAGTAAAAACGTTAGAACCCCAAAGCCCCCTCTACTCCCCCCCTCCCACGCACAAGCATTGGCCCTCCCCCTTATCACACACAAACTGCCAGAGGAACTCAGAAAGCCAGGCAGCATCTGTGGAAAAAAGTACAGTCGACGTTTCGGGCCGAGACCCTTCGGCAGGACTCCCACTCCCCACTTCCTTCAGCAAAATGCATCTGCACCCTCCACCCACCAGTCTTGAGGACAACATGCAAAAGGGTCACCTACCCCCAGACACCCACCCTCCAACTCCCACCCCGGGAGAGGTGAAGGTGCCACATTTCTCCCTGGGTTCCGTTCCTGAAAGAATCCTGCGATCCTAGAGAGAATGTCTGAGCGAAGTAGGTTTGCCCTGACGACGGTTCTCGGGCTGAACTAGCCATTGTTTATTCCGCTCAGACGCTGCCTGAGCTGCTGAGTTCCTCCAGCACTCTGCGTGTGTTGCACGGTTTGGAAGAGGTGGGTAGAGTCGCTGACTCACGGCGCCAGAGACCAGATGTTCGATCCTGACCTCCGATGCTGTCTGTGTGGGGTCTGCACGCTCTCCCTGTAACCGCAGGGTCCGGTTTCAGACCATAAGGTATAGCCCTGGGGATTTATCCACCCTAATTCGCCTCAAGACAGCAACACCTCACCATCTGTAATCTGTATGGAGTCCATGAAGTTGATGTCGCTTTGCCTCCCTTCAATAGACAGAGTAAATACAGATGCAAAAAGTTTATTTAAGATCTCTTCTTGCTCCACACATGGATTACCTTTCCGATCTTCCAGAGGACCAATTTTGTCCCTTGCTACCCATTTGCTCTGAACCTATCTGTAGAATCTCTTAGGATTCGCCTTCACCTGCGAAGGAAACCTCGTGCCTTCTTTTAGCCCTCTTGATTTCCTTCTTAAGTGTTCTCTTGCATTTCTTGTGCTCTATAAGCACCTCATTTGCTGCTACCTGTCTATAACTGCAAAGAGCCTCCTGTTTTTTCTTAACCAGGGCTCCCCTGCACCTGTTATCTTTACCTTTTATTCTGATGGGTGCATACAAGTTTTACTCTCAAAATTTCACTTTTGACGGCCTCTCACTTACCAAGTACACCTTTGCCAGAAAACAGCCTGAAGGAATCCACACTTGCCAGATCCTTTCTGATACCGTCAAAATTGGTCATACTCCAATTTAGAATCTCAACCTGCAGACCAGACCTACCTTTTTGTATATTTACTTTGAAACTCATATCATTGTGATCACTGGTTGCAAACTGTTCCCCTACACAAGCTTCTGTCACCTGTCCTGTCTCATTCCCTAATAGCAGATCAAGTATCACACGCTCTCTTATTGGGACTTCTAAGTACTGATGAAGGAAACTTTCCTGAACATATTTGACAAACTATCCCATCTAGTCTTTCTACAGTATGTGAGTCCCAGTCAATATGTGGAAAGTTAAAATCACCTACTATAACAACTTTATACTTTATTGTCACCAAACAATTGATACTAGAGCGTACAATCATCCCAGCGATATTTCATTCTGCTCTTCGTGCTCCTTGGAGTACAAATCGATAGTAAATATTAAAAATTTAAATTATAAATCGTAAATAGAAAATAGAAAATGGAAAGTAAGGTAGTGTGAAAAAAAAAAGAGGCAGGTCCGGATATTTGGAGGGTACGGCCCAGATCTGGGTCAGGATCCATTCAGCAGTCTTACCACAGTTGGAAAGAAGCTGTTCCCAAATCTGGCCGTACAAGTCTTCAAGCTCCTGAGCCTTCTCCCAGAGGGAAGAGGGACACAAAGTCTGTTGGCTGGGTGGGTCGTGTCCTTATCAATCCTTAACAACCTTATCTTTCTCACAACCTCTACAACCTCTCTATAAATTTGTTCCTCTAAATCTCTGGGATTGTTGGGTGGTCTGTAATATAGCCCCATTAACATAGTCATACCTTTCTTATTTCTCAGTTCCACCCATAGTGCCTCACTAGTTGAGTTCACTAGTCGGTTCTGACGGAGCACTGCCGTGACATTTTCCTTGACTAGTAATGCCACCCCTCCTCCTTTAATCCCTCCTGCTCTGTCACATCGGGAGCATCGGGAGGGTGATATACTGCGTCCGGTGCTCCCGATGTGGCCTTTTATATATTGGCGAGACCCGACACAGACTGGGAGACCGCTTTGCTGAACATCTACGCTCTGTCCGCCAGAGAAAGCAGGATCTCCCAGTGGCCACACATTTTAATTCCACATCCCATTCCCATTCTGACACGTCTATCCACGGCCTCCTCTACTGTAAAGATGAAGCCACACTCAGGTTGGAGGAACAACACCTTATATTCCGTCTGGGTAGCCTCCAACCTGATGGCATGAACATCGACTTCTCTAACTTCCACTAAGGCCCCACCTCCCCCTCGTACCCCATCTGTTACTTATTTTTATACACACATTCTTTCTCTCACTCTCCTTTTTCTCCCTCTGTCCCTCTGAATATAGCCCTTGCCCATCCTCTGGGTCCCCCCTCCTTGTCTTTCTTCCCGGACCTCCTGTCCCATGATCCTCTCATATCCCTTTTGCCAATCACCTGTCCAGCTCTTGGCTCCATCCCTCCCCCTCCTGTCTTCTCCTACCATTTTGGATCTCCCCCTCTCCCTCCCACTTTCAAATCCCTTACTCACTCTTTCTTCAGTTAGTCCTGACGAAGGGTCTCGGCCTGAAACGTCGACTGTACCTCTTCCTAGAGATGCTGCCTGGCCTGCTGCGTTCACCAGCAACTTTGATGTGTGTTGCTTGAATTTCCAGCATCTGCAGAATTCCTGTTGTTTGCTTTTAATTCCTGACTTTGAGGTCTTAACTCGTACCTGTACTTGCTGGCATTTAGGAAAATGAGTGGGAGAGGAATCTCATTGAAACCAACTGCATACTGAAAAGCCTAAACAGAATGGATCTCTCCTATAGTGGGGGAGTCTAGGACCAGAGGATGCAAGTATTGCCATGCTTCCAGCACCATCATTGCATAGCCTCAACTCACGGACCCTCACCCATACTGCTTTTCCTGGGCGACACAGTCACAGTCAAATCGGTGCAGGAGACCCCATGCAAGGGGAAATAAAAATAAGACAGGGATATGTGGAGCGGCCATTGTGTGAGTGGGCCAGTGCCAGAGTGCGGTATCTTTGTCTCATCAGATGTGGGCAAGGTAAGTATCTTTATTCTTTGTTAGTGCATTGTTAGAGCAGTGAGAATGGCTCAGGGGCAGCGCTGGGTCCTTTGTGTGAGATGTGGAAGTTCTGGGAATCCTCCAGCCTCTGAGAAAACCGCATCGACACCAGGTACACCCTGCTGCAGCTCCTCACAGAATTTGTTAAAGAACTGGAGCTGCAATGCAGTGACCTGCAGCTCATACAGGACACTGAGTAGATGATGGATGGGAGCTACAGGAAACATAGAAAACATAGAAAACATAGAAAATAGGTGCAGGAGTAGGCCATTCGGCCCTTCAAGCCTGCACCGCCATTTATTTGATTATGGCTGATCATCCAACTCAGAACCCTGCCCCAGCCTTCCCTCCATACCCCCTGATCCCCGTAGCCACAAGGGCCATATCTAACTCCCTCTTAAATATAGCCAATGAACCGGCCTCAACTGTTTCCTGTGGCAGAGAATTCCACAGATTCACCACTCTCTGTGTGAAGAAGTTTTTCCTAATCTCGGTCCTAAAAGGCTTCCCCTCTATCCTCAAACTGTGGCCCCTCGTTCTGGACTTCCCCAACATCGGGAACAATCTTCCTGCATCTAGCCTGTCCAATCCCTTTAGGATTTTATACGTTTCAATCAGATCCCCCCTCAATCTTCTAAATTCCAACGAGTACAAGCCCAGTTCATCCAGTCTTTCTTCATATGAAAGTCCTGCCATCCCAGGAATCAATCTGGTAAACCTTCTTTGTACTCCCTCTATGGCAAGGATGTCTTTCCTCAGATTAGGGGACCAAAGCTGCACACAATACTCCAGGTGTGGTCTCACCAAGGCCTTGTACAACTGCAGTAGTACCTCCCTGCTCCTGTACTCGAATCCTCTTGCTATAAATGCCAGCATACCATTCGCCTTTTTCACTGCCTGCTGTACCTGCATGCCCACTTTCAATGACTGGTGTATAATGACACCCAGGTCTCATTGCACCTCCCCTTTTCCTAATCGGCCACCATTCAGATAATAATCTGTTTTCCTATTTTTGCCACCAAAGTGGATAACCTCACATTTATCCACATTAAATTGCATCTGCCATGAATTTGCCCACTCACCCAACCTATCCAAGTCACCCTGCATCCTCTTAGCATCCTCCTCACAGCTAACACTGCCGCCCAGCTTCGTGTCATCCGCAAACTTGGAGATGCTGCATTTAGTTCCCTCATCCAAGTCATTAATATATATTGTAAACAACTGGGGTCCCAGCACTGAGCCTTGCGGTACCCCACTAGTCACCGCCTGCCATTCTGAAAAGGTCCCGTTTATTCCCACTCTTTGCTTCCTGTCTGCTAACCAATTCTCCACCCACACCAATACCTTACCCCCAATACCGTGTGCTTTAAGTTTGCAACTAATCTCCTGTGTGGGACCTTGTCAAAAGCCTTTTGAAAATCCAAATATACCACATCCACTGGTTCTCCCCTATCCACTCTACTAGTTACATCCTCAAAAAATTCTATGAGATTCGTCAGACATGATTTTCCTTTCACAAATCCATGCTGACTTTGTCCGATCATTTCACTGCTTTCCAAATGTGCTGTTATCACATCCTTGATAACTGACTCCAGCAGTTTCCCCACCACCGACGTTAGGCTAACGGGTCTATAATTCCCCGGTTTCTCTCTCCCTCCTTTTTTAAAAAGTGGAGTTACATTAGCCACCCTCCAATCCTCAGGAACTAGTCCAGAATCTAACGAGTTTTGAAAAATTATCATTAATGCATCCACTATTTCTTGGGCTACTTCCTTAAGCACTCTAAGATGCAGACCATCTGGCCCCGGGGATTTATCTGCCTTCAATCCCTTCAATTTACCTAACACCACTTCCCTACTAACATGTATTTCGCTCAGTTCCTCCATCTCACTGGACCCTCTGTCCCATACTATTTCTGGAAGATTATTTATGTCCTCCTTAGTGAAGACAGAACCAAAGTAATTATTCAATTGGTCTGCCATGTCCTTGCTCCCCATAATCAATTCACCTGTTTCTGTCTGCAGGGGACCTACATTTGTCTTTACCAGTCTTTTCCTTTTTACATATCTATAAAAGCTTTTACAGTCCGTTTTTATGTTCCCTGCCAGTTTTCTCTCATAATCTTTTTTCCCTTTCCTAATTAAGCCCTTTGTCCTCCTCTGCTGAACTCTGAATTTCTCCCAGTCCTCAGGTGAGCCACTTTCTCTGGCTAATTTGTATGCTTCTTCTTTGGAATTGATACTATCCCTAATTTCTCTTGTCAGCCACGGGTGCACTACCTTCCTTGATTTATTCTTTTGCCAAACTGGGATGAGCAATTGTTGTAGTTCATCCATGCAACCTTTAAATGCTTGCCATTGCATATCCACCGTCAATCCTTTAAGTGTCATTTGCCAATCTATCTTAGCTAATTCACGTCTCATACCTTCAAAGTTACCCCTCTTTAAGTTCAGAACCTTTGTCTCTGAATTAACTATGTCACTCTCCATCTTAATGAAGAATTCCACCATATTATGGTCACTCTTACCCAAGGGGCCTCTCACAACAAGATCGCTAATTAACCCTTCCTCATTGCTCAAAACCCAGTCCAGAATAGCCTGCTCTCTAGTTGGTTCCTCGACATGTTGGTTCAAAAAACCATCCCGCATACATTCCAAGGAATCCTCTTCCTCAGCACCTTTACCAATTTGGTTCACCCAATCTACATGTAGATTGAAGTCACCCATTATAACTGCTGTTCCTTTATTGCACACATTTCTAATTTCCTGTTTAATACCATCTCCGACCTCACTACTACTGTTAGGTGGCCTGTACACAACTCCCACCAGTGTCTTCTGCCCCTTAGTGTTACGCAGCTCTACCCATATCGATTCCACATCTTCCCGGTTTATGTCCTTCCTTTCTATTGCGTTAATCTCTTCTTTAACCAGCAATGCCACCCCACCTCTCCTTCCTTTATGTCTATCCCTCCTGAATATTGAATATCCCTGAACGTTGAGCTCCCATCCCTGGTCACCCTGGAGCCATGTCTCTGTGATCCCAACTATATCATAATCATTAATAACAATCTGCACTTTCAATTCAACCACCTTATTACGAATGCTCCTTGCATTGACACACAAAGCCTTCAGGCGCTCTTTTACAACTCTCTTAGCCCTTGTACAATTATGTTGAAAAGTGGCCCTTTTTGATGCTTGCCCTGGATTTGTTGGCCTGCCACTTTTACTTTTCTCCTTAGTACTTTTTGCTTCTACCCTCATTTTACACCCCTCTGTCTCTCTGCACTGGTTCCCATCCCTCTGTTGTGAACTAACCTCCTCACGCCTAGCCTCTTTAATTTGATTCCCACCCCCCAACCATTCTAGTTTAAAGTCACCTCAGTAGCCCTCGCTAATCTCCCTGCCAGGATATTGGTCCCCCTAGGATTCAAGTGTAACCCGTCCTTTTTGCACAGGTCACGCCTGCGCCAAAAGAGGTCCCAAAGATCCAAAAACTTGAATCCCTGCCCCCTGCTCCAATCCCTCAGCCACGCATTTATCCTCCACCTCATCGCATTCCTGCTCTCACTGTCGCGTGGCACAGGCAGTCATCCCGAGATTACTACCTTTGCGGTTCTTTTTCTCAACTCCCTTCCTAGCTCCCTATATTCTCCTTTTAGGACCTCATCCCTTTTCCTACCTAACCTCAGGCAGTCACCCCTAAGATGCAGGAGGCAGGAAAACGGGCAACTATCAGGAGAGGGAAGGGAAATAGGAAGCCAGTACCCTGTGGCCATTCCCCTCAATAATAAGCATACCATTTTGAGGGGGACAACCTACTGAGGGGTGGGGGGAACCCACAGCAAATGAGTCTCTGGAACTGAGTCTGTCACTGAGGTTCGGAAGGGAAGGGGAAAGAAGATGGTGGCACGACTCAGCTTGCAGCGACCACTCCAGTGATGAATATCTGTTCTCTGTCCAAGTAGGGTGCCGTGCACAATCCTGATTTGATGGAGACAGACGTGACCGCACGGAGGAACATCTGGTGAAACTTCTGAAATGCCTGTTTCGCTGCCGCTGCTACTGTGTGATCCAGAATCTCCGGAGGGGAAGGCCCCGAGTCCTCGGCTTTGCCTGTTGCTCGGCTGCCGGGGTGGGGTTGAAGCGCTCGGCAGAGATGGTGCTCGGTGCTCGGTGTCGGATGGCAGGTCGGAGGCTTGAAGTTTTTGGACGGACTCAGAGTCTGCTGCCTCCAATGCACCGGCAAGTTTGTGGCGCTTGGAGGTTCATGGCGGGGAGAGTTTCTCCCTTCTACTGTCTGCGTGAGATGACGGGGCTATCGGGACTTGAGACTTTTTTTTTACCGTGCCCATGGTCTGCTCTTTATCAAGTTACGGTATTGCTTTGCACTGTTATAACTATATGTTATAATTATGTGGTTTTGTCAGTTTTAGTTTTGGTTTGTCCTGTGTTTCTGTGATATCCTTCTGGAGGAACATTGTATCATTTTTTAATGCATGCATTTCTAAATGACAATAAACGAGGACTGAGTGTCCTCATAATCTAATCTAATCTAAAAAAAAGAAGAGGACTGCAGTAATGATTGGTGATTCTATCTCAGAGGTGTAGACACAAGATTCTGTGGACATGATAGAGACACCCTGATGGTATGTTGCCTCCTAGGTGCCAGGGTTGGGGATCGGGTCCCCAACATTCTAAAGAACGAGGCGTAGCCAGAAGTCTTGGTACCTTTGGTACCAATGACACAAGTAGGAAAATCGAGGAGATCCTGAAAGGAGAATTTAGAGAGATAGATAGAAAGCTGAAAAGCTGGACCTCCAGGGTAGTAATCTCTGGATTGCTGCCTGTGCCATGTACCAGTGAGAGTAAGAATAGGGTGATTTAGCAGATGAATGTTTGGCTGAGAAACTGGTTCAGGAGGCACAATTTCAGATTTCTAGATCTTTGGGATCTCTTCTGGTGAAAGGTATGACCTATACAAAAGGGACCAGTCACTCCTGAACCTGAAGGGGACCAATATCCTTGCGGGCAGGTTTGCTGGAGCTGTTCAGGAGGGTCAAAACTAATTTGGAAGGGCATGGGAACTGGAATGATAGGGCTGTTGGTTTACAAGCAGAGGCAGTATGTAGTAAGACTGTCAGGAAGGACAGGCTGATGATAGGGCAAAATTACAGTCGGAGGGATGAGTTGCAGGGTAAAAGGGGACAAAATCGATGGATAGAGGTCTGAAAGTTTTATATTTGAATGCACACAGTTTATGAAATAAAGTAGATGATCTTGCAGCGCAGTTAGAGATTGGCGGGTATGATGTTGTGGGCATCACTGAGTCGTGGCTGAAAGATTATAGTTAGGAGCTCTAAGTCCAAATGTACACATTGTATCGAAAGGACAGGCAGGTAGGTAGAGGGGGTGGCATGGCTGTAATGGTAAAAAATAAAATCAAATCCTTAGAAAGGGGTAACACAGGATAGGAAGATGTAGAAAACTTGAGGGTAGAGTTCAGAGACTGCAAGGGTACAAAAACCCTGATGGGAATTATACAAAGGACTCTGTACAGTAGCCAGGATGTGGGCTACAAAGTACAACTGGAGAGAGAAAAGGCATGTCAAGAGGGCAATGTTTTGATGGTCATGGGGGATTTCAATATGCAGGTAGATTGGGAAGATCAGATTGGTGCTGTTTCCGAAGAGAGAGAATTTGTAGAATGCCTGCAAGATGGCTTTTCAGAGCAGCCTGTGGTTGAGCCCACTAGGGGATCAGCTGTTCTGGGGTCGGCTGTTGGGTGAAAGACACTGAAGTTCGGGTGTGTCGGGAGGCAAAAGTGAGTGCAGTTGCTATTAGTAGGGATAGCTTGGGAAACTGAAAGGTAGATAAGCCACCTGGACCAGATGAACTACACCACAGGGTTCTGAAAGAGGTAGCCGAAGAGATTGTGGAGGCATCAGTAATGATCTTTCCAGTATCGGAGGCTCGAAGTTTTCGGACTGACTCAAGGGTCGGCTGTGGTCGGGTGCTTCCAGGGTGCTGCATTGGCAAGTTTGCGGCGCTGGAGGTTCATGGCAGGAAGAGAGTTTCTCTTCCTTCTACTGTCTGCGTGAGATGATGAGACTTTCGAGAGACTTTGAGACTTTTTTTTACCGTGCCCATGGTCTGTTCTTTATCAAATTATGGTATTGCTTGCTCCGTTGTAACTATATGTTATAATTATGTGGTTTGTGTCATTTTTTTTTAGTCTTGGTTTGTCTTTTGTGTCTGTGATATCATTCTGGAGGAACATTGTATCATTTCTTAATGCATGCATTACTAAATGACAATAAAAGAGGACTGCGTGTCCTCATAATCTAATCTAATCTCTAGATTCTGGAATGGTTCTGGAGGACTGGAGAATTGTAAATGTCACTCCATTCCTCAAGAAGGGAAGGAGGCATTAGAAAGGAAATTATAGGCCAGTTAGCCTGACTTTAGTGGTTGGGAAGATGTTGGAGTTAATTGTTTGGGATGTAGTTTCAGGGTACTTGGAGGCACAGGATAAGACAGGCCAAAGGTAGCATGATTTCCTTAAGGGAGAATCTTGCTGGACAAATCTGTTAGAATGCTTTGAGGAAATAACAAGCAGGATAGACAAAGGAGAATCGATGGATTTTGTGTACATAGATTTTCAGAAGACTGTTGACAAGGTGCCACACGTGAGGCCACTTAACAAGAGGCCACGGTATTACAGGAGAGATACTAGCATGGGTAAAGCATTGGCTGGCGGGCAAGAGGCAGACTGGGAATAAAGGGAGGTTTTGCTGCTTGGCTGCAGCTGACTAGTGTTCTGCAGAGGTCAGTGTTGGGACCACTTCTTTTTACATTGACTGATTTGATGGCTTTGTGGCCAAGTTTTCAGATGATATGAAGATAGGTAGAGGGGTAGGTAGTGTTGAGGAAGCAGAGAGGCTACAGAAGGACTTTGATTAGGAGAGTGGGCAAAGAAGTCGCAAATGGAATAACAAGTCAGAAAATGTATGGTCATGCATTTTGGTAGAAGGAATAAAGACATAGTCTCCAGCCCCTTGGTTAGGCCCTCAGAGACCTTGGTATGAACATAGAATTCTCCAACTTCTGGTAATTCCCTCCCCCTCCCTTTCCCTATCCCTCGTCACTCTGCCCCCTCCCCCAGCTGCCTATCACCTCCCTCATGGTTCCGCCTCCTTCTACTACCCATTGTGTTTTCCCCTATTCCTTCTTCACCTTTCCTGCCTATCCCGTCCCTGCTTCCCCTCCCCCACCCCTTTATCTTTCCCCTTACTGGTTTTTCACCTGGAACCTACCAGCTTTCTCCTTCCCACCCTCCCCCCACCTTCTTTATAGGGCCTCTGCCCCTTCCCTCTACAGTCCTGACGAAGGGTTCCGGCCCAAAACATCGACTCATCGTTTCCACGGATGCTGCCCGACCTGCTGAGTTCCTCCAGTGTGTTGAGAGTGTTGCTAAAAACATAGACTATTTTCTAAATGGGGAGAAAGTTCAAAAATCCAAGGTGCAAAGAGGAGGGAGTCCTCGTGCAGGATTGCTGAAAGTTTGATTTGCAGGTTGAGGTGGTGGTGAGGAAGGCAAGTTTAATGTTAGCATTCATTTCGAGAGGACTTGAATATAAAAGCAATGATATAATATTGAGGCCTGATAGATGTTTATTAGATTAAGAAGGGCATGGACAGGGTTGAAATGTCATACTAGAGGGCATGCATTTAAGATCAAGGGTCTACCAACCTCTGCCCTAAATATACCCAATGACCTGGCCTCCACAGCCACCTGTGGAAACAAACTACCCTCTGGCTAAAGAAATTCCTCCTCATCTCTGTTCTAAATGGACTTCTCTCTATTCTGAAGCTGTGCCCTCTGGTCCTAGACTTCCCCACCATAGGAAATATCCTCTCCACATCCACTCTACGAGAGGCTGGTCAGCCTCTCAAGAATTCCCAACTCACAGCATTCCCATTTTACAGCAACCTATCTCTTTCACTTGCTGATCAACATGACAGACAACTCCTCTGGTCTACAGGCTGTCTCCAGGGACGCACAGGGAGACAAACGTCAAGTGCTGACGGCAGATTATCATCTCAGTGAAAGACACCCCTGGGTCGGGACAGTTTACAACGACCAATTAGTACGCCTTTGGACCGTGGGGGGGGGGGACCGGAGCACTCGGAGTAAACCGATGCAGTTACGGGGAGAACGTACAAAGTCTTTAGAGGCAGCGACGGGAATTGAACCCAGGTCGCCTGTACTGTAAACCACTGTGCTAACGTGCCACCCGTTGATGAAAACATTGACTATGAACGTAAAGAATGAAAAGGTTTATTGCAATTTTTTTAAATTTTGAATAAAGTTTATTGTGTTTTTTTAAAAAATGCTAATAATCCTTCTTCTCATTTACATCAGAGGCAATCTACAGCGGAGGAAATGAGAGAGCAGCCAGGGAGGCTCAAATGGTCACAGCGAGAAGGTACAATCTTCACACAGGCAGTGACGGAGGTCAGGATTGAACTTGTGTCACTGGAGCACAAAGCAGTAACTACACCCCCCCCACCACCTCTTTAGCCAATTCCGATTTCGATTCAGAGATGCAGCACAGTGACAGGTCCTTCTGTCCCAATGAGCCCGCATCGCCCAATTACATGTATGTCTTTGGAAAGTGCGAGGGAACCCACACGGTCATGGGGAGAACAAACTGTTGTGTATTTAATATTTAAGTAATATTTGAGTAACTTTGTATATATGTTGGTTGATGAAGCATTCCTGTTCATTTAAATAATTAATTACGAGTTATTAGATTAGATTATGAGGACACGCAGTCCTCTTTTATTGTCATTTAGTAATGCATGCATTAAGAAATGATACAATGTTCCTCCAGAATGATATCACAGAAACACAAGACAAACCAAGACTGAAAAACTGACAAAAACCCCATAATTATAACATATAGTTACAACAGTGCAAAGCAATACTGTAATTTGATAAAGAACAGACCATGGGCACGGTAAAAAAAAGTCTCAAAGTCTCTCGAAAGTCCCAACATCTCACGCAGACGGTAGAAGGAAGAAAAACTCTCCCTCCCATGAACCTCCAGCGCCGCAAACACCCTGGAAGCACCCGACCGCAGCCGACTCTGAGTCCGTCCGAAAACTTCGAGCCTCTGACCAGCCCTCCGACACCGAGCACCATCTCTGCTGAGCGCTTCAACCCCGGCCCCGGCAACAGGCAGTAGGCAAAGCTGAGGATCTGGGGCCTTCCCCTCTGGAGATTCTCGATCGCACAGTAGCAACGGCATGTGTTATATGCATAAATACATGAATGGCATATGACATGACGCTACCACGTAAAGCGAGCATGGCTCACTAAAAGCAAAACACGTTCCCTGGACACCTGTGTCCTCCTTTGAACTATTTTAATGTTTTGAAGTTGCAGAACATAACTCGTACAAACGAGTGGGAATGAACCCGGGTTGCGGTACTGGAACAGCGTTACGCTGACCGCTACACTTTCTCACACTTAATGCCCAGAGGTGAGCGTTGGCCTCTCGCAAACTGCAGGCAAAGTTCTACCACGCTGTGCAAATACACCACCCCCCCACACACACACCCCTGCTCCCTCCTAAGCCGGTTGTGTTTCAGCTACAATCATCTAAGCCAAGCTGGGATCCATGGACCTCTCGGTCAATGGCCGGGATCTGCCGCATAAAAAAGGTTGGGAACCTCTGATCTAAGCACGCAGGTTGTTTGTCATTTAAAACCCACCATATCCCGACAAGGTGACAAAGAGTCAGATGCAACTGTCGAGCATTTATTAAAGATATAATCCAGATACAAACAGAGTCCTGGAACTTTTATACCTTAATACTGATAGATCTTCTAAGTACCCTTATATATAATAAAGCGACCAGAAGTGATCACAAAGTATACTGCACTGCTAATTGCATTTAATACAACTCGGAATTAGAAGACATTGGTGAGTGAGGTTTTCATTGCATTGACTGTTTGGGCCAGGATCACTCCAACTCGGAGGTCTGCCCAAGTGTTACAACATGTAGGTGTAGCTTAGAGTGGGACACTGAGTTCAGCAGAGCAAATAGACACCTGGCACAGGTACAACCATGCATCCCATCCCCCATGATCTCACACTTACTTACAGGAAGGAATTATCTGTATACATAATTAACTTGTTAGCCAGTTATTCGCCACACTCCCTCAGTACTGTCCCTCTGACAGTATGCACTCGCTCGGTACTGTCCCTCTAACAGTGTGACACTCCCTCGGTACTGTCCCTCTAACAGTGAGGCACTCCCTCAGTACTGTCCCTCCCACAGTGAGACACTCCCTCAGTACTGTCCCTCCGACAGTGAGGCACTCCCTCAGCACTGTACCTCCGACAGTGAGGCACTCCCTCAGCACCGTCACTCCGACCAGCGAGACACTCCCTCAGTACTGCCCCTCCGACAGTGAGACACTCCCTCGGTACTGTCCCTCCGACAGTGAGGAACTCCCTCAGCACCGTCACTCCGACCAGCGAGGCACTCCCTCGGTACTGTCCCTCTGACAGCGAGGCACTCCCTCAGCACCGTCACTCCGACCAGCGAGGCACTCCCTTGGTACTGTCCCTCTGACAGCGAGGCACTCCCTCAGCACGGTCACTCCGATCAGCGAGACACTCCCTCGGTACTGCCCCTCCGACAGCGAGACACTCCCTCGGTACTGTCCCTCGGACAGTGAGACACTCCCTCAGCACCGTCACTCCGACAGTGAGACACTCCGTCGGTACTGTCCCTCCGACAGTGTGACACTCCCTCGGTATTGTCCCTCTAACAGTGTGACACTCCCACAGCACTGTCCCTCCCACAGTGAGGCACTCCCTCGGTACTGTCCGACAGTGAGGCACTCCCTCAGTACCGTCCCTCTGACAGTGAGACACTCCCTCAGTACTGTCCCTCCCACAGTGAGACACTCCCTCGGTACTGTCCCTCCGACAGTGAGACACTCCCTCGGTACTGTCCCTCCCACAGTGAGGCACTCCCTCGGTACTGTCCCTCTGACAGTGAGACACTCCCTCGGTACTGTCCCTCCGACAGTGAGGGACTCCCTCAGTACTGTCCCTCCCACAGTGAGACACTCCCTCAGTACCGTCCCTCCGACAGTGAGACACTCCCTCAGTACTGTCCCTCCGACAGTGAGACACTCCCTCAGTACTGTCCCTCCGACAGTGAGGCACTCCCTCAGCACCGTCACTCCGACCAGCAAGACACTCCCTCGGTACTGCCCCTCCGACAGTGAGGAACTCCCTCAGCACCGTCACTCCGACCAGCGAGACAGTCCCTCGGTACTGTCCCTCCGACAGTGAGGCACTTCCTCGGTACTGTCCTTCTGACAGCAAGTTACTCCCTCGGTACTGTCCCTCCGACAGTGAGACACTCCCTCAGCACCGTCACTCCGACAGTGAGACACTCCCTCAGTACTGACCCTCCGACAGTCAGGCAATCCCTCAGCACCGTCACTCCGACCAGCGAGACACTCCCTCGGTACTGTCCCTCTGACAGTGAGACACTCCCTCGGTACTGTCCCTCTGACAGCAAGTCACTCCCTCGGTACTGTCCCTCCGACAATGAGACACTCCCTCAGCACCGTCACTCCGACAGTGAGACACTCCCTCAGTACTGTCCCTCCGAAAGTGAGGCACTCCCTCAGCACCGTCCCTCCGACAGTGAGACACTCCCTCAGCACCATCACTCCGACAGTGTGACACTCCCTCAGCACCGTCACTCCGACCAGCTAGACACTCCCTCAGCACCGCCCCTCCGACAGTGAGACACTCCCTCAGCACCGTCCCTCAGACAGTGAGACACTCCCTCGGTACTGCCCCTCCGACAGCGAGGCACTCCCTCAGCACTGTCTCTCAGACCAGCGAGACACTCCCTCAGCACTGCCCCTCCGACAGTGAGGCATTCCCTCAGCACCATCCCTCAGACAAGTGAGACACTCCCTCGGTACTGCCCCTCCGACAGTGAGGCACTCCCTCAGCACCGTCACTCCGAGCAGCGAGACACTCCCTCGGTACTGTCCCTCCGACAGTGAGGCACTCCCTCAGCACCGTCACTCCCATCAGCGAGACACTCCCTCAGTACTGTCCCTACCACAGTGAGACACTCCCTCAGTACTGTCCCTCCGACAGTGAGGCACTCCCTCAGCACTGTCCCTCCGACAGTGAGGCACTCCCTCAGCACTGTCCCTCCGACAGTGAGGCACTCCCTCAGCACCTTCACTCCGACCAGCGAGACACTACCTCGGTACTGCCCCTCCGACAGTGAGACACTCCCTCGGTACTGTCCCTCCGACAGTGAGACACTCCCTCAGCACCGTCACTCCGACCAGTGAGGCACTCCCTCGGTACTGTCCCTCCGAAAGTGAGGCACTCCCTCAGCACCGTCACTCCGACCAGCGAGACACTCCCTCAGAACTGCCCCTCCGACAGTGAGGCATTCCCTCAGCACCGTCCCTCAGACAGTGAGACACTCCCTCGATACTGTCCCTCCGACAGTGAGGCACTCCCTCAGCACCGTCACTCCCATCAGCGAGACACTCCCTCGGTACTGTCCCTCCCACAGTGAGACACTCCCTTAGTACAGTCCCTCCGACAGTGAGACACTCCCTCAGTACTGTCCCTCCCACAGTGAGACACTCCCTCAGTACTGTCCCTCCGACAGTGAGGCACTCCCTCAGCACTGTCCCTCCGACAGTGAGGCACTCCCTCAGCACCGTCACTCCGACCAGCAAGACACTCCCTCGGTACTGCCCCTCCGACAGTGAGACACTCCCTCGGTACTGTCCCTTCGACAGTGAGACACTCCCTCAGCACCGTCACTCTGACCAGCGAGGCACTCTCTCGGTACTGTCCCTCCGACAGTGAGGCACTCCCTCAGCACCGTCACTCCGACCAGCGGGACAATCCCTCGGTACTGCCCCTCCGACAGTGAGGCACTCCCTCAGCACCGTCACTCCGACCAGCGAGGCACTCCCTCGGTACTGTCCCTCTGACAGCGAGGCACTCCCTCAGCACCGTCACTCTAATCAGCGAGACACTGCCTCGGCACTGCCCCTACGACAGTGAGGCACTCCCTCAGCACTATCACTCCGACCAGTGAGACACTCCCTCGGTACTGTCCCTCTGACAGTGAGACACTCCCTCGGCACTGTCCCTCCGACAGTGTGACACTCCCTCAGTACTGTCCCTCTGACAGTGAGACACTCCCTCAGCACTGTCCCTCCGACAGTGAGGCACTCCCTCAGCACCGTCACTCTGACCAGCGGGACAATCCCTCGGTACTGCCCCTCCGACAGTGAGGCACTCCCTCAGCACCGTCACTCCGACCAGCGAGGCACTCCCTCGGTACTGTCCCTCTGACAGCGACGCACTCCCTCAGCACCGTCACTCTAATCAGCGAGACACTGCCTCGGCACTGCCCCTCCGACAGTGAGGCACTCCCTCAGTACTGTCCCTCTGACAGTGAGACACTCCCTCAGCACTGTCCCTCCGACAGTGAGGCACTCCCTCAGCACTATCACTCCGACCAGCGAGACACTCCCTCGGTACTGCCCCTCCGACAGCGAGACACTCCCTCAGCACTGTCCCTCCGACAGTGAGGCACTCCCTCAGCACCGTCACTCCGACCAGCGAGACACTCCCTCGGTACTGCCCCTCCGACAGTGAGGAACTCCCTCAGCACCGTCACTCCGACCAGCGAGACAGTCCCTCGGTACTGTCCCTCCGACAGTGAGGCACTTCCTCGGTACTGTCCTTCTGACAGCAAGTTACTCCCTCGGTACTGTCCCTCCGACAGTGAGACACTCCCTCAGCACCGTCACTCCGACAGCGAGACACTCCCTCAGTACTGACCCTCCGACAGTGAGGCAATCCCTCAGCACCGTCACTCCGACCAGCGAGACACTCCCTCGGTACTGTCCCTCCGACAGTGAGACACTCCCTCAGCACCGTCACTCCAACAGTGAGACACTCCCTCAGTACTGTCCCTCCGAAAGTGAGACACTCCCTCAGCACCGTCACTCCGACCAGCTAGACACTCCCTCAGCACCGCCCCTCCGACAGTGAGACACTCCCTCGGCACTGTCCCTTCTACAGTGAGGCACTTCCTCGGTACTGTCCTTCTGACAGCAAGTCACTCCCTCGGTACTGTCCCTCCGACAGTGAGACACTCCCTCAGCACCGTCCCTCAGACAGTGAGACACTCCCTCGGTACTGCCCCTCCGACAGTGAGGCACTCCCTCAGCACCGTCCCTCAGACCAGCAAGACACTCCCTCAGCACTGCCCCTCCGACAGTGAGGCATTCCCTCAGCACCGTCCCTCAGACAGTGAGACACTCCCTCAGTACTGCCCCTCCGACAGTGAGACACTCCCTCAGCACCGTCCCTCAGACAGTGAGACACTCCCTCAGTACTGTCCCTCAGACAGTGAGACACTCCCTCAGTACTGTCCCTCAGACAGTGAGACACTCCCTCAGCACCGTCCCTCAGACAGTGAGACACTCCCTCAGTACTGTCCCTCCCACAGTGAGACACTCCCTCAGTACTGTCCCTCCGACAGTGAGGCACTCCCTCAGCACTGTCCCTCCGACAGTGAGGCACTCCCTCAGCACCGTCACTCCGACCAGCGAGACACTCCCTTGGTACTGCCCCTCCGACAGTGAGACACTCCCTCGGTACTGTCCCTCCGACAGTGAGACACTCCCTCAGCACCGTCACTCCGACCAGCGAGGCACTCCCTCGGTACTGTCCCTCCGACAGTGAGGCACTCCCTCAGCACCGTCACTCCGACCAGCGGGACAATCCCTCGGTACTGCCCCTCCGACAGTGAGGCACTCCCTCAGCACCGTCACTCCGACCAGCGAGGCACTCCCTCGGTACTGTCCCTCTGACAGCGAGGCACTCCCTCAGCACCGTCACTCTAATCAGCGAGACACTGCCTCGGCACTGCCCCTCCGACAGTGAGGCACTCCCTCAGCACTATCACTCCGACCAGCGAGACACTCCCTCGGTACTGCCCCTCCGACAGCGAGACACTCCCTCGGTACTGTCCCTTCGACAGTGAGACACTCCCTCAGCACCGTCACTCCGACAGTGAGACACTCCGTCGGTACTGTCCCTCCGACAGTGAGACACTCCCTCAGTACCGTCCCTCCCACAGTGAGACACTCCCTCAGAACTGTCCCTCTGACAGTGTGACACTCCCTCAGTACTGTCCCTCTGACAGTGAGACACTCCCTCAACACTGTCCCTCCGACAGTGAGGCACTCCCTCAGCACCATCACTCCGACCAGCGAGACACCCCCTCGGTACTGCCCCTCCAACAGTGAGACACTCCCTCGGTACTGTCCCTCCGACAGTGAGGAACTCCCTCAGCACCATCACTCCGACCAGCGAGACACTCCCTCGGTACGATCCCTCTGACAGTGAGACACTCCCTCGGTACTGCCCCTCCGACGGTGAGGCACTCCCTCAGCACTGTCCCTCCGACAGTGAGGCACTCCCTCAGCACCGTCACTCCGACCAGCGAGACACTCCCTCGGTACTGCCCCTCCGACAGTGAGGAACTCCCTCAGCACCGTCACTCCGACCAGTGAGACAGTCCCTCGGTACTGTCCCTCCGACAGTGAGGCACTTCCTCGGTACTGTCCTTCTGACAGCAAGTTACTCCCTCGGTACTGTCCCTCCGACAGTGAGACACTCCCTCAGCACCGTCACTCCGACAGCGAGACACTCCCTCAGTACTGACCCTCCGACAGTGAGGCAATCCCTCAGCACCGTCACTCCGACCAGCGAGACACTCCCTCGGTACTGTCCCTCCGACAGTGAGACACTCCCTCAGCACCGTCACTCCAACAGTGAGACACTCCCTCAGTACTGTCCCTCCGAAAGTGAGACACTCCCTCAGCACCGTCACTCCGACCAGCTAGACACTCCCTCAGCACCGCCCCTCCGACAGTGAGACACTCCCTCGGCACTGTCCCTTCTACAGTGAGGCACTTCCTCGGTACTGTCCCTCCGACAGTGAGACACTCCCTCAGCACCGTCCCTCAGACAGTGAGACACTCCCTCGGTACTGCCCCTCCGACAGTGAGGCACTCCCTCAGCACCGTCCCTCAGGCCAGCGAGACACTCCCTCAGCACTGCCCCTCCGACAGTGAGGCATTCCCTCAGCACCGTCCCTCAGACAGTGAGACACTCCCTCAGTACTGCCCCTCCGACAGTGAGACACTCCCTCAGCACCGTCCCTCAGACAGTGAGACACTCCCTCAGTACTGTCCCTCAGACAGTGAGACACTCCCTCAGTACTGTCCCTCAGACAGTGAGACACTCCCTCAGCACCGTCCCTCAGACAGTGAGACACTCCCTCAGTACTGTCCCTCCCACAGTGAGACACTCCCTCAGTACTGTCCCTCCGACAGTGAGGCACTCCCTCAGCACTGTCCCTCCGACAGTGAGGCACTCCCTCAGCACCGTCACTCCGACCAGCGAGACACTCCCTTGGTACTGCCCCTCCGACAGTGAGACACTCCCTCGGTACTGTCCCTCCGACAGTGAGACACTCCCTCAGCACCGTCACTCCGACCAGCGAGGCACTCCCTCAGTACTGTCCCTCCGACAGTGAGGCACTCCCTCAGCACCGTCACTCCGACCAGCGGGACAATCCCTCGGTACTGCCCCTCCGACAGTGAGGCACTCCCTCAGCACCGTCACTCCGACCAGCGAGGCACTCCCTCGGTACTGTCCCTCTGACAGCGAGGCACTCCCTCAGCACCGTCACTCTAATCAGCGAGACACTGCCTCGGCACTGCCCCTCCGACAGTGAGGCACTCCCTCAGTACTGTCCCTCTGACAGTGAGACACTCCCTCAGCACTGTCCCTCCGACAGTGAGGCACTCCCTCAGCACTATCACTCCGACCAGCGAGACACTCCCTCGGTACTGCCCCTCCGACAGCGAGACACTCCCTCGGTACTGTCCCTTCGACAGTGAGACACTCCATCAGCACCGTCACTCCGACAGTGAGACACTCCGTCGGTACTGTCCCTCCGACAGTGAGACACTCCCTCAGTACCGTCCCTCCCACAGTGAGACACTCCCTCAGAACTGTCCCTCTGACAGTGTGACACTCCCTCAGTACTGTCCCTCTGACAGTGAGACACTCCCTCAACACAGTCCCTCCGACAGTGAGGCACTCCCTCAGCACTGTCCCTCCGACAGTGAGGCACTCCCTCAGCACCATCACTCCGACCAGCGAGACACCCCCTCGGTACTGCCCCTCCGACAGTGAGACACTCCCTCGGTACTGTCCCTCCGACAGTGAGGAACTCCCTCAGCACCATCACTCCGACCAGCGAGACACTCCCTCGGTACGATCCCTCTGACAGTGAGACACTCCCTCGGTACTGCCCCTCCGACGGTGAGGCACTCCCTCAGCACTGTCACTCCGACCAGCGAGACAGTCCCTCGGCACTGTCCCTCTGACAGTGAGACACTCCCTCAGCACTGTCCCTCCGACAGTGAGGCACTCCCTCAGCACTATCACTCCGACCAGCGAGACACTCCCTCGGTACTGCCCCTCCGACAGCGAGACACTCCCTCGGTACTGTCCCTTCGACAGTGAGACACTCCATCAGCACCGTCACTCCGACAGTGAGACACTCCGTCGGTACTGTCCCTCCGACAGTGAGACACTCCCTCAGTACCGTCCCTCCCACAGTGAGACACTCCCTCAGAACTGTCCCTCTGACAGTGTGACACTCCCTCAGTACTGTCCCTCTGACAGTGAGACACTCCCTCAACACTGTCCCTCCGACAGTGAGGCACTCCCTCAGCACTGTCCCTCCGACAGTGAGGCACTCCCTCAGCACCATCACTCCGACCAGCGAGACACCCCCTCGGTACTGCCCCTCCGACAGTGAGACACTCCCTCGGTACTGTCCCTCCGACAGTGAGGAACTCCCTCAGCACCATCACTCCGACCAGCGAGACACTCCCTCGGTACGATCCCTCTGACAGTGAGACACTCCCTCGGTACTGCCCCTCCGACGGTGAGGCACTCCCTCAGCACTGTCACTCCGACCAGCGAGACAGTCCCTCGGCACTGTCCCTCTGACAGTGAGGCACTCCCTCGGTGCTGTCCCTCCGACAGTGAGGCACTCCCTCAGTACTGTCCCTCCGACAATGAGACACTCCCTCAGCACCGTCACTCCGACACTGAGACACTCCCTCGGTACTGTCCCTCTGACAGTGTGACACTCCCTCGGTACTGCCCCTCTGACAGTGTGACAATCCCTCGGTACTGTCCCTCTGACAGTGAGACACTCCCTCGGTACTGCCATCCGACAGTGAGGCACTCCCTCGGTACTGCCCCTCCGACAGTGAGGCACTCCCTCGGCACTGTCCCTTCGACAGTGAGGCACTTCCTCGGTACCATCACTCCGACAGTGAGACACTCCCTCGGTACTGTCCCTCAGACAGTGAGACACTCCCTCAGTACTGTCCCTCAGACAGTGAGACACTCCCTCAGCACCGTCCCTCCCACAGTGAGACACTCCCTCAGTACTGTCCCTCCGACAGTGAGGCACTCCCTCAGCACTGTCCCTCCGACAGTGAGGCACTCCCTCAGCACCGTCACTCCGACCAGCGAGACACTCCCTTGGTACTGCCCCTCCGACAGTGAGACACTCCCTCGGTACTGTCCCTCCGACAGTGAGACACTCCCTCAGCACCGTCACTCCGACCAGCGAGGCACTCCCTCGGTACTGTCCCTCCGACAGTGAGGCACTCCCTCAGCACCGTCACTCCGACCAGCGGGACAATCCCTCGGTACTGCCCCTCCGACAGTGAGGCACTCCCTCAGCACCGTCACTCCGACCAGCGAGGCACTCCCTCGGTACTGTCCCTCTGACAGCGAGGCACTCCCTCAGCACCGTCACTCTAATCAGCGAGACACTGCCTCGGCACTGCCCCTCCGACAGTGAGGCACTCCCTCAGTACTGTCCCTCTGACAGTGAGACACTCCCTCAGCACTGTCCCTCCGACAGTGAGGCACTCCCTCAGCACTATCACTCCGACCAGCGAGACACTCCCTTGGTACTGCCCCTCCGACAGCGAGACACTCCCTCGGTACTGTCCCTTCGACAGTGAGACACTCCCTCAGCACCGTCACTCCGACAGTGAGACACTCCGTCGGTACTGTCCCTCCGACAGTGAGACACTCCCTCAGTACCGTCCCTCCCACAGTGAGACACTCCCTCAGAACTGTCCCTCTGACAGTGTGACACTCCCTCAGTACTGTCCCTCTGACAGTGAGACACTCCCTCAACACTGTCCCTCCGACAGTGAGGCACTCCCTCAGCACTGTCCCTCCGACAGTGAGGCACTCCCTCAGCACCATCACTCCGACCAGCGAGACACCCCCTCGGTACTGCCCCTCCGACAGTGAGACACTCCCTCGGTCCTGTCCCTCCGACAGTGAGGAACTCCCTCAGCACCATCACTCCGACCAGCGAGACACTCCCTCGGTACGATCCCTCTGACAGTGAGACACTCCCTCGGTACTGCCCCTCCGACGGTGAGGCACTCCCTCAGCACTGTCACTCTGACCAGCGAGACAGTCCCTCGGCACTGTCCCTCTGACAGTGAGGCACTCCCTCGGTGCTGTCCCTCCGACAGTGAGGCACTCCCTCAGTACTGTCCCTCCGACAATGAGACACTCCCTCAGCACCGTCACTCCGACACTGAGACACTCCCTCGGTACTGTCCCTCTGACAGTGTGACACTCCCTCGGTACTGCCCCTCTGACAGTGTGACAATCCCTCGGTACTGTCCCTCTGACAGTGAGACACTCCCTCGGTACTGCCATCCGACAGTGAGGCACTCCCTCGGTACTGCCCCTCCGACAGTGAGGCACTCCCTCGGCACTGTCCCTTCGACAGTGAGGCACTTCCTCGGTACCATCACTCCGACAGTGAGACACTCCCTCGGTACTGACCCTCCGACAGTGAGACACTCCCTCAGTACTGTCCCTCTGACAGTGAGACACTCCCTCGGTACTGTACCTCCGACAGTGAGGAACTCCCTCAGCACCATCACTCCGACCAGTGAGACACTCCCTCGGTACTGTCCCTCTGACAGTGAGACACTCCCTCGGCACTGTCCCTCCGACAGTGTGACACTCCCTCAGTACTGTCCCTCTGACAGTGAGACACTCCCTCAGCACTGTCCCTCCGACAGTGAGGCACCCCCTCAGCACCGTCACTCCAACCAGCGAGACACTCCCTCGGTACTGCCCCTCCGACAGTGAGGAACTCCCTCAGCACCGTCACTCCGACCAGCGAGACAGTCCCTCGGTACTGTCCCTCCGACAGTGAGGCACTTCCTCGGTACTGTCCTTCTGACAGCAAGTTACTCCCTCGGTACTGTCCCTCCGACAGTGAGACACTCCCTCAGCACCGTCACTCCGAAAAGTGAGACACTCTCTCAGTACTGACCCTCCGACAGTGAGGCAATCCCTCAGCACCGTCACTCCGACCAGCCAGACACTCCCTCGGTACTGTCCCTCTGACAGTGAGACACTCCCTCGGTACTGTCCGTCTGACAGCAAGTCACTGCCTCGGTACTGTCCCTCCGACAGTGAGACACTCCCTCAGCACCGTCACTCCGACAGTGAGACACTCCCTCAGTACTGTCCCTCCGAAAGTGAGACACTCCCTCAGCACCGTCACTCCGACCAGCTAGACACTCCCTCAGCACCGCCCCTCCGACAGTGAGACACTCCCTCAGCACCGTTCCTCAGACAGTGAGACACTCCCTCAGTACTGCCCCTCCGACAGTGAGGCACTCCCTCAGCACCGTCACTCCGACCAGCTAGACACTCCCTCAGCACCGCCCCTCCGACAGTGAGGCACTCCCTCAGCACCGTCCCTCAGACCAGCGAGACACTCCCTCAGCACTGCCCCTCCGACAGTGAGGCATTCCCTCAGCACCGTCCCTCAGACAGTGAGACACTCCCTCAGTACTGCCCCTCCGACAGTGAGACACTCCCTCAGCACCGTCCCTCAGACAGTGAGACACTCCCTCAGTACTGCCCCTCCGACAGTGAGACACTCCCTCAGCACCGTCCCTCAGACAGTGAGACACTCCCTCAGTACTGTCCCTCTGACAGTGTGACACTCCCTCAGTACTGTCCCTCAGACAGTGAGACACTCCCTCAGCACCGTCCCTCAGACAGTGAGACACTCCCTCAGTACTGTCCCTCAGACAGTGAGACACTCCCTCAGTACTGTCCCTCAGACAGTGAGACACTCCCTCAGTACTGCCCCTCCGACAGCGAGACACTCCCTCAGCACCGTCCCTCAGACAGTGAGACACTCCCTCAGTACTGTCCCTCCCACAGTGAGACACTCCCTCAGTACTGTCCCTCTGACAGTGAGACACTCCCTCAGCACCGTCCCTCAGACAGTGAGACACTCCCTCAGTGTAGCTCCGGTGCCTCAGCCTGAACTTTGGGCCCGTGAAAGGTGCGGTTCTGCAGCCTGGGCTGCAAGTGCTCAGTCACATGAAAAAGATGTCCGCACCCCCAAGAGAGAAGATTAAAATTGCACCAGTCCGGCTGATACAGCGAGGAGGACCATCTGCCTGACGTCTAGTACAATGAGCAGGAATGAACAACCACATCCTGATAACCCCAGCATGCAGCCTGTGATAATGTTGTTAAAGAATACGTCTATGAAATGTAAAAATTGGGACAGGATTCTGCCAGAACTCTCCATTGTGAGAGATACCATGGTTTACTGATGACCTTCTAAATACCTGACTCAGCACCATTTCTCAAATCTGCATTTCAGAACCCACCTACAGCGGAAGATGCCACTGCCCACAAGGCTAATCCCAGGGAAGGTTCTCCAAAATCCCTTGAGTTCAGGGTGATCATGGAGATTTACTGCAAAGTCTCTGCTCAGTGTGACACAAGCCAGGGGCTACTGTTGGTTACTGAAGGGATGGCCTATACTTTCATCGGAAAGAAACCTTTCCTGTCCCACTGCTGATCAGCGCACAAGGCATCTTACAGAAAGCTTTGAAGGCCTCCAGTGGCGTTTCTCTGGGCCAGTGGTGTAGTGGTATCCACCCCCCCCCCCGCCCCAGACTTCGGAGCGAGAGGTCCCAGGTTCAAATCCAGCCGGCTCCTTGCTCTCTTTCCATTCGTGCTGGGTTGAGCGCCAAGCTGGCGACCCGGCCTCGTAAAACGGACGAACGGTGGAAAAAGAAACGCGGCAAAGTTGCCGCCCGATGTGCCAGAAGGTACATTATTTCACCAGTGGGGTCAGGAATGAAAAGACAACGAGCTTGGGCATTGCAATCAAAATGGAGAGGAATTATTTTGAAACAATTCATTAACTATTCACTGCAACAAAATCATGAAAACTTTAAAAAAAACTCCCTTTAAATTAATAATGCAAGGCTTGCATGCTTGCATCCAATTGTGTGTTCTTCACTCTAACTTCAGAGCACTGTAATGAAGATTGCCACACCATGCATGCTTGGAAAAGCAAACTCTACACCAACACTACTTCTGAACCCACAAGATGTCCAACCGTACTGAAATGGTTCTGGAGGACCTAAATGGGCAGTGACAGCCACTTTATATAAAGTCCAACTGACAAATCAACAAACATTCCACTAAGACACCAATCCACATTTGATTTCTGCTCATTCAACCTGGAAAAATTGTTGATTTTTAACAACCTAAGTAAAAATCAAAACACACTCGTGTTGGTGTCTATATCATCCAACCCCAATCCGTTGGCCGGTCAGGAACAAACTGAAGTCTAGTGCAGGTGGAAGGATTCCCCGGACAAAACGTAATCTTTTCCAGTATGGAATGTTTCACCGTGGTCCCGATTCACATCCATTGGGTCGATTCTACTCCCCGATAAAATGCCAGGGTCTCATGGATTGTGTTGAATTCATTTCTCTGGAGTAAAATGGTCTAGATTAAGGTTAGTAGTGGGAGTCCATTATTCCCAGCGGGTTCAGTATCAGAAATGTAGATCCCAGTCAAATCCCTCCAGGGATTAAACACTGAATTAGAAGTAAAATTACGGCAGGAAGATTTAAAAGAGAAAAATAAACTTGGCTGGTTTTCAATCCTTCCACACTTGCCCACAAGGTTTCCAGTTTACTGAAAGCGAATGAGTTTGTCGTAGTCGGGGTCGATGTTTCTACACAATAACATCGATAGCGACATCCCAAGGAGCTGTGGGAGAGGGAAGGGAGAGTGTGAATGTAAGTCCGACCTGGAGCGCAGGGGAGTGGTATCCCCTGCGGGCGCGGCGACATGGCGTGCACTATTTCACCTGGAGCGAAAGTCCAAGCGCTCAAGCCACCATTACACACTCACGCCCACAGGACAGAAATCCCCAATCACCCTTCCCAGCTCGCTGGTTAAAGACTCACTGCAATGCACCCAGCTCTTGGATTTATGTGCAAGAACTCTCAATATTATTCGTCAGTAGGGAGGTGCAGGTCACAGCTGGGGCCTCCTCCCCACCGAAGGGACGGGTGTGGAATGAATATTCCACTGTGGAAGGTTTTGCAGATAATCTCTGTGCCCTCGCATCGCCTGCGGAGCAGAAGGTCTGCCCCCGGCTGACTTTGACAATCTAACAGAAGCCAGTCTGGACACTCGGCTTGGGGTCCCCACATGCAGCTCAGGCATCAGTAAGGTTACAGGCAAATCAGCCCACTATGCCCCCCTCATCCCAGAGTTAACTGCTCCTGTTCCTCCCACTTCCTCGCTTGCCTCCTCACGTGATGAGGGATGCTGACTCCTCCACACAGTCCACAAGCCAACCTCAGACCCTCATGCCCTCAGGGTGGAAATATCTTTCCACTTCTCCAACTCCACCCTCCCCCCCCACTTCTTCCACCAGCCATCATTTTGCGGTTCGATTCTGAACACCTCTGACACCTCAAACCTGCAAAGAACTTTTAATTAGGCAGATAATGACAAGCGGTTCCAAAAGGGACGGATCTCAGCTTTGTCGCGGCTCATTGGTCAGTATTCTCTGCGTGGTGTAGTCAGTGTTAACTGGCACACCACAATGCTGGCAGTGCACGAGTCTATGTCCTTTCACTAGGTCCTCCAAAATGCTGTACAGTTCACTCAGCGGTAGTGGACAAGTTATCTGACAGACCTAACTCTTCTCTGTTCTGTACGGCCTGCTCTGTTGTAGTAGATGGGCGAGTTAACTGATCTAACTCTTCTCTTTTCTGTAGGGTCTGCTCTGTTGTAGTAGATGGGCGAGTTAACTGATCTAACGCTTCTCTCTTTTGTAGGGTCTGCTCTGTTGTAGATGGGCGAGTTAACTGATCTAACTCTTCTCTTTTCTGTAGGGTCTGCTCTGTTGTAGTAGATGGGCGAGTTAACTGATCTAACGCTTCTCTCTTTTGTAGGGTCTGCTCTGTTGTAGATGGGCGAGTTAACTGATCTAACTCTTCTCTTTTCTGTAGGGTCTGCTCTGTTGTAGTAGATGGGCGAGTTAACTGATCTAACTCTTCTCTTTTCTGTAGGGTCTGCTCTGTTGTAGTAGATGGGCGAGTTAACTGATCTAACGCTTCTCTCTTTTGTAGGGTCTGCTCTGTTGTAGTAGATGGGCGAGTTAACTGATCTAACTCTTCTCTTTTCTGTATGGCCTGCTCTGTTGCAGCAGATGGGCGAGTTAACGGACGTAACTCTTCTCTCTCCTGTAGGGCCTGCTCTGTTGCTGTCCATCGCCCTAACTGCTTTCCCTGTGGCTCCCCCTGCCTTGCTGTAAAAGACGGCTTAGCTGGCAGCTCTGTCTGCTCCAGTTCATCTCCAGAGAGGCTGGAGGGCCCAGAGGTTGCTCCCCTGCGCTGTCGTAGTCTATCTGCAGTGCTGAGCATATGGTGGTTCACTAGCTGAACGGATGACAGGGCAAGCAGCATCAGCTGGAAGGAGAAGGCAGGAAAAGCGACTGAAAATTGGCATTCACCTGACATATCTGCTTTCATTTGTACTGCCCGCGTTTGGAATTTGTGCCAATGCATACACCCAGTGGCCACTTTATTAGGTACACCAGCTCGTTAATGCAAATATCTAATTGGCCAATCATGAGGCAGCAACTCAATGCATAAAAGCATGCAGACATGGCCAAGAGGTTCAGTTGTTGGTCAGACCAAACATCAGGATGGGGAAGAAATGTGATCTAAGTGACTTTGACTGTGGAACGATTGTTGGTGCCAGATGGGGTGGTTTGAGTATCTCAGATACTGCTGATCTCCTGAGATTTTCAGGCTCTGGAGTTTACAGAGAATGGGGCAAAAAAACCCCAAAAAAACATCCAGTGAGTGGCAGTTCTGTGGGGGTAAACACCTTGATAACGAGAGAGGTCAGAGGAGAATGGCCAGACTGGTTCAAGCTGACGGGAACGTGACAGTAACGCAAATAACCACCCGTTACAACAGTGGTGTGCAGAAGAGCATCTCTGAATGCACAACTCAGTGATCCTTGAAGGGGATAGGCTACAGCAACAGAAGATCACGAACATAGACTCAGCGGCCCCTTTATTAGACTCAAGATTGCTTAATGTCATTTCTAGTACGCAAGTGTAAAGGAGAATGAAATAATTGTTTCTCCAGATCTGATGCAGCCCAAGAAAACCCCACAAAAGATAAAGAATGCAATAATAATGATAAAAAACACAATATAAATACAGAAGTTAGCTTATATACATGGACTGATGGGGTACTGGAGTTACCTAATAAAGTGGCCACTGAGTGTATGGAGGGGCTCGAGAGAGGGGTTTGCATTGTCAGTGTCACCCATCTCCACCCTGAGCTGTAGTCAGACCTGCTTAGCTTGGAACCCTGCCCAATGTTCAGTCAGCTCCTCAATCCAATTCTACCCCTTAGATCATCCGATCCACATTATTGCTCGCTCTGCCTGTTATCGATAACACAGATATCAGTACACTCACAGCAACAAAGACAGATTGTGATAATATTATTTTCTATTCAATCCTATACTTTGAGGTGGAATGGGAAAAGGGAGAAAGAGCTCTCGATTCCCAATTTCTCTTTCTGAGTGATGAGAATTTCCCTGAGCTTGACCACACTGACTTTCACTAGAGAAACACACACACACACACTGAACCTCACTGGGGGAACAGGTCACACACACACACTCTGACCCTCACTGGGGGAACAGGTCACACACACACACTCTGACGCTCACTGGGGGAACAGGTCACACACACACACTCTGACCCTCACTGGGGGAACAGGTCACACACACACACTCTGACGTTCACTGGGGGAACAGGTCACACACACACACTGACCCTCACTGGGGTAACAGGTCACACACACACTGACCCTCACTGGGGAAACAGGTCACACACACACTCTGACCCTCACTGGGGGAACAGGTCACACACACACTGACCCTCACTGGGGGAACAGGTCACACACGCACACACTGACCCTCACTGGGGGAACAGGTCACACACACACACTGACCCTCACCGGGGGAACAGGTCACATACACACACTGGCCCTCACTGGGTGAACAGGTCACGCACACACACTCTGACCCTCACTGGGGGAACAGGTCACACACACACTGCCCCTCACTGGGGGAACAGGTCACACACACACACTGACCCTCACTGGGAGAACAGGTCACACACACACACTGACCCTCACTGGGGGAACAGGTCACATACACACACTGACTCTCACTGGGTGAACAGGTCACACACACACTGACCCTCACTGGGGGATCAGGTCACACACATACTGACCCTCACTGGGGGAACAGGTCACACACACACACTGACCCTCACTGGGGGAACAGGTCACATACACACACTGACCCTCACTGGGTGAACAGGTCACACACACACTTTCCTCACTGGGGGAACAGGTCACACACGCACACTGCCCCTCACTGGGGGAACAGGTCACACACACACACTGACCCTCACTGGGAGAACAGGTCACACACACACACTGACCCTCACTGGGGGAACAGGTCACATACACACACTGACTCTCACTGGGTGAACAGGTCACACACACACTGACCCTCACTGGGGGATCAGGTCACACACATACTGACCCTCACTGGGGGAACAGGTCACACACACACACACTGACCCTCACTGGGGGAACAGGTCACATACACACACTGACCCTCACTGGGTGAACAGGTCACACACACACTGCCCCTCACTGGGGGAACAGGTCACACACGCACACTGACCCTCACTGGGGGAACAGGTCACACACACACTGACCCTCACTGGGAGAACAGGTCACACACACACTGACCCTCACTGGGGGAACAGGTCACACACACACTAACCCTCACTGGGGGAACAGGTCTCACACACACACTGACCCTCACTGGGGGAACAGGTCACACACGCACACTGACCCTCACTGGGGGAACAGGTCACACACACAGTGACCCTCACTGGGGGAACAGGTCACACACACACACACTGACCCTCACTGGGAGAACAGGTCACACACACACACACTGACCCTCACTGGGGGAACAGGTCACACACACACTGACCCTCACTGGGGGAAAAGATCACACACACACTGACCCTCACTGGGTGAACAGGTCCCACACACACACTGACCCTCTCTGGGGGACAGGTCACACGCACACACACTGACCCTCACTGGGGGAACAGGTCACACACACACTGACCCTCACTGGGGGAACAGTTCACACACACACTGACCCTCACTGGGTGAACAGGTCCCACACACACACTGACCCTCACTGGGGGAACAGGTCACACACACACTGACTCTCACTGGGGGAACAGGTCCCACACACACACACACTGACCCTCACTGGGGGAACAAGTCACACACACACTGACCCTCACTGGGGGAACAGGTCCCACACACACACTGACCCTCACTGGGGGAACAGGTCACACACACACTGACCCTCACTGGGGGAACAGGTCCCACACACACACACACTGACTCTCACTGGGGGAACAGGTCACACAGACACTGACCCTCACTGGGGGAACAGGTCACACACACACACACTGACCCTCAATGGGGGAACAGGTCACACACACACTAACCCTCACTGGGGGAACAGGTCACACACACACACTGACCCTCACTGGGTGAACAGGTCACACACACACTGCCCCTCACTGGGGGAACAGGTCACACACACACACTGACCCTCACTGGGAGAACAGGTCACACACACACACTGACCCTCACTGGGGGAACAGGTCACATACACACACTGACTCTCACTGGGTGAACAGGTCACACACACACTGACCCTCACTGGGGGATCAGGTCACACACATACTGACCCTCACTGGGGGAACAGGTCACACACACACACTGACCCTCACTGGGGGAACAGGTCACATACACACACTGACCCTCACTGGGTGAACAGGTCACACACACACTTTCCTCACTGGGGGAACAGGTCACACACGCACACTGCCCCTCACTGGGGGAACAGGTCACACACACACACTGACCCTCACTGGGAGAACAGGTCACACACACACACTGACCCTCACTGGGAGAACAGGTCACACACACACACTGACCCTCACTGGGGGAACAGGTCGCACACACACTGACCCTCACTGGGGGAAAAGATCACACACACACACACACTGACCCTCACTGGGGGAAAAGATCACACACACACACACACACACACACACACACACACACTGACCCTCACTGGGGAAAAGATCACACACACACACACACACACACACTGACCCTCACTGGGGGAACAGGTCACACACACACACTGACCCTCACTGGGGGAAAAGATCACACACACACACTGACCCTCACTGGGTGAACAGGTCCCACACACACACTGACCCTCACTGGGTGAACAGGTCCCACACACACACTGACCCTCACTGGGGGAACAGGTCACACACACACTGACCCTCACTGGGGGAAAAGATCACACACACACTGACCCTCACTGGGTGAACAGGTCCCACATACACTGACCCTCACTGGGTGAACAGGTCCCACACACACACTGACCCTCTCTGGGGGACAGGTCACACGCTGATTCTAACTGGGATATTGGTTCCTTTACCAGGTGGTCCCAAAAGCTATCGTTGAAGTCAAATCTATAGCCAATTCAACGGCACAAAACTAATGGCTTTTGGGACCGCCTGGTCAAGGAAGCTAATTAAACTCCAGGAAAAGAATTTTAACAAAGACGAAGGTCTCACTCTGAAGTAAGAACTGGAATTTGATTGTACAAAAGGTGGAAGAGCAGAAACCTGATTGGATGACGACTAACCAATCAGGAGGGATGGACGATGGGGGTATAAATACCACCGAACTAGACCTGCCCGGGAGTCAACCCTGAAGAAGATGGCAGAGTTTGTCATCGAAACGTCAGTTATAATCAATACCTGTACTCAGCTGGAAGCCTGAGAAGAGGTTAATTCATACAGCGTCTCGTCACACCATAATTGGCGTGGAAGTAAATAAGCACACCCACAAACACTCACACGACATGCAGATGTTAATTTTCACCTGTTCAACTGAGAGTTACCTTGCCAATATTCTAAGTAGGAAGCTCTGGGTGTGAAATGCAAGCAAACGAAGGAGATTTGGGTTAGTACAGCCGGCGACTGACAACACAACACTTCACACACTTGCAAAGCCAGGCAGCTGTGAAAAGGAGGGCAAGTTTGGAGCTCCCCAATACTGCCCCCCCCACTGTTAAAATCGACTCCAGTCCTTCCTGCCATCCAACTCCCCTAACTCACCATTGGTCAACTCATTGCCTGAGCCCACCTCCCCCGAAGGCGTTAACAAAACAAAAACGCTGGAGGAACTCAGAGGGTCAGGCACCACCGGTGGTGGGGAATGGACAGTCAACGTTTCGGGTCGAGACTGTTCCTGCTCGTGCTCCAGATTCGCTGAACCTCGATACACTTGACAAAAAGAAACCAATTTTGTTTTGGAGGATTGTTGGCCGACCTTGGAGGTTAGGTCGCAAATGTTTCGTCGCTAGTCGAGGGGACATCGTCAGTGCACAATTAAGTATTGTTTCTGCTGGGTGCTTGTGCTCATATTGGTTTGACTCGTTGTTCTGCGTGATCAGGACCAAGGAGTGAGCGCTGGACGTCTGAGGAACCAGCACTCACAATGACTGATAATCAGGGATACAGGCCGGTGGAGATCATTCAGCCTTCCAGTGGGCCAGGACCCAGTGCAGACCAGTAGCCAGCATGACAGCCAAACAATCAAAACGATAAGTCGGACGATTATAAACACGAGCACTCGGCAGAAACAACTCAATTGTGCACCTCCACTGGTGGTGAAACGTTTGCGGTCCGACCTCCAGGTTCGGCCAACAACCCTACAAATGAGTAGCCAGTCTGAGCTACCAATCTCCCCTTTCGCTTCGATTCGCCAACCTATCTGCCATCGCTCGCCTCCGTTTTCCTCGCCTACCGAGAAGGCTCTTCGGGGTGTGCCCACCCTGCAGAAATGTCCTGCTCTCCCTGACCTGAGTTCTCCAAGACCCTCCCTCTCTGCGGGTCCCGCTCTCCAACCACACTCTCATGCAGGCTCACTGAACTGCCCAGACGAACGGTCCCAGCCCGAAACATCGACTGCCCATTTCCCACCACAGGTGCTGGGGTCCTCCTGCAACTTATCTGTTGCTGCGGATTCAAGCATCTCCAGACCCTGGTGCACCCTCCCCTCTCCCCACCGCTATAGGGTTACTCTGTCCGATAGTTACCTCACTCACCCAGTCCAACCTCTCCCACCTACAGTCTCCACTGCCCATTACCTGTTCCACCCCTCACCACAAAGAACCTGCCCTAAATTCCCCAGCAGACCCAACCTGAGGTCGTCTACTCCAGACTCCCTCAATACCACTACACCCACTCTCACTGACCAAATCCTTCCACTCGCTCTCTTCAGAAACTGCTCTGAAGTTTCCACTCCCCCGGGTGAGCCTCTCCATTCGTGCACCCTCCACCACCCCTTCCAACACCACAGAATAGAGTCTGCAATCTCCTGGAGCCCAGGTTGAGGGGTTGAGGAGTGGAGGGTGTTGGAAGAGGCGGAGTGGGTATGGGAGATAGAGGAGGATTTCCTTCCACAGTGCTGAATATTGACTCTCGCTCGTGAGGCTCTTTTTTGTTGCTGACGTCCCCTCCCTGGACTACCCCCCCCCGTCCCCCCGACCATTTCAAACACTGCAAAGTTCACTGCAGTCGAAACATCAAAGCCCAGGCACCTGGTGGGGAGCATTGGGAGATCAGCCCAGGATCCCGCGCGCTCGGTCCGGTTCCAGCCCAGGCAGCATTTCAGGCTACAGCAGAGAAGCTGCAGGAACTGAACACATCGTGACTTAGTAGCAGGCCCTGATTCCTTCCCAGCCCCCACCCCGAACCTAGCCCCGCGTGGGAAAGGCGTAGAGAGATACGGCCCAAATGGGGGCAGATGAGACTAGCTTAGACCGCAAAATGGAGGAGCAGAATTAGGCCCTTTCATCATGTCTGATCCATTTTCCCTCTCATCCCCAATCTCCTGCCTTCTCTCTTCACCCATTCATGCCCTGAGCAATGAAGAACCCATCAATGACTTGGCCTCCACAGCCACCTGCGGCAACAAATTTTACAGCTTAGGTAAGCGTCTTGGTCCAAAGGGTCTGTTTCCATGTGAAATAGCCCCACCACCTCCCCTCCAACCATTCCACTGAACACCCCACAGTCTTCCACTTGAAACAGTAACTCTAGCTTCTCTTCCCGCAGATGCTGACCGACCTGCTGGGTGTTCCCAGCATTTTATGTTTTTATTTCAGGTTTTCAGCATCTGCAGTGGGCTTTTCTCCCCTCAATTTTTCTCACACTGAATCTGACCCCCACCCCCCAAGTCTCACTGTGCGCTCTCTGGGCCCCCTCCCCCATACGTGTCAGGCTTTCCATAGTGACTCACCTCTACCACAGTGATACCAATGCAGATGATCGTTATGCTGATGACGTTTTCTTGCACCCACTCAAACACCCTCTTCCTGCAGCCCTGGGAAAGAAAGACAAAAAGCCCGGTCACCTCGGCAGCGTTTCCTTGCCCTCACCCGGCATTACCGCAGCGAACGGTGGGACCCTCAACTGCATTGATGCATGGAGGATCGTTGAGGTCCATTGCTCCCAGACAGTGGCGGCTGAGGGAGATACGGACGTCGTAGGGCACACTTACTTTTATTAATCGGGGCACTGAGTTCTAGGGTCAGCAAACCAAGTTGCAGCTTTATAAAACTTCTGGTATCTCATTTAATTCTGGTCTCCACAGTATGGGAAGAAAGTGGAGGCTTTGGAGAGGTATACCAGGCTGCCTGGAGTAGAGGGCTGTGGTTTTGGGATGATGCAGATGAGAGGTCAGTTGGTCCCTTTCCAAAAGGAAATAGCCAGGACCTCCTGATTAGGATGATACTGTCCAGTGAGGCAGTATTTTTGCTCCCTTTTGGAACTACTTTTTTGTTCTATTTTTTATTATACCTTATAAATTTTTATCATATATTGCACTGTCCTTCTGCCACAAAATAGCAAATCACACAGCATATGTCAGTGACAATAAACCTGATTCTGACTCACACAGTACTGTGCAAAAGTCTTTTAGGCACATATGTATAGCTAGGCTGCCTGAGACTTTTATACAGTACTGTAGTAATTTTATCTACTGCATTGTACTGCTGCCGCAAAAAAAAACAAAATTCATGACCCATGTGAGTGATGATAAACCTGATTCCGATTTAGGTTTCTATTCTGGACTGAGAGTGGGAAGGGGGCAGGGAGAGGGGAATCATGGTTGGGAAAAGGGGAAGGGAGAGGGGAGGGAGTGGGAAGCACCAGAGAGACATTCCATAATGATGAATAAACTAATTGTCTGGAATCAAATCATCTTGCCTGGTGTCTCAGAGCTAGGTTTGTCTGCACCCATGACCCCCCACACTAACCCTGACACTCCTTCCTGTCCCACAGCCTTCCACCCTCACCATTCATATATATATATATATATATATATATATATATATATATTTGATAGCTCTGGGCCTCTATTCGCTGGAATTCAGAAGAGTGAGGGGTGGATCGCATTGAAACCTATCGGATGTTGAAAGGCCTCGATAGAGTGGATGTGGAGAGAACATTTGCTATGGTGGGAGAGTCTCGCACCAGAGGACACAGCCTCTGAATTAGAGGGGTGTCCTTTTCGAATGGAGATGAGGAAGAATTTCTCCAGCCAGTGGGTGGTGCCTCTGTGGGATTTGTTGCCACAGCGGATGTGGAAGCCAAGTCAGTGGGTGTATTTAAGGCAGAGGTTGATAGATTTTTGGTGAACACAGCAGGCCAGGCAGCATCTATAGGAAGAGGCGCAGTCGACGTTTCAGGCCGAGACCCTTCGTCAGGACTAACTGAAGGAAGAGTGAGTAAGGGATTTGAAAGCTTACTCACTCTTCCTTCAGTTAGTCCTGACGAAGGGTCTCGGCCTGAAACGTCGACTGCGCCTCTTCCTATAGATGCTGCCTGGCCTGCTGCGTTCACCAGCAACTTTGATGTATGTTGCTTGAATTTCCAGCATCTGCAGAATTCCTGTTGTTTGATAGATTTTTGATTGGTTAGGGCATGAAGGGATTTGGGGAGAAGGCAGGAGACTGGGGCCAAGAGGAAGAATGGATCAGCCATGATGAAATGGCAGAAGAGACTCAATGGGCCGAATGGCCTAATTCTGCTTGTTTATCTTATATGTGTCTAAGGCTTTTACACAGAGCAGTATCCAGCCAGAACCCAGACTACTCTGGGGCAACAGTCTCTGATATTGAGTTGACTGGACTCTCAGCACCAACCCACCCATGCTGGTTCCAGGGATCGGTACATCATCAATTGCTGAAAAATTAACAGTCGGATGGACCTTTATCATTGGTGCATTTCCGATCGTCTCATCACAGGAAGGGTGTGGAGACTTTGAAGAGGGTGCGGGAGGTTTACTCGGATGCTGTCTAGGTTAGAGGGCACGTACTACATGAAGGATTCTCACAAAGTGGGTTTGTTTTTTCTGGAGGATCAGAGACTGAGGGGGGTCCTGATAGAGTTTGTAGGATTTACAACGGTTTTCTGGTTTGATTTAATATCAGAGAGCGTGTGCAGTTTACAGCCTGAAATTCTTACCCTTCACAGACATCCACAAAACAGGGGAAAAAACCCAAAGAATGAATGATGGACAACATTAGAACCTGAAGAACCCCCCACTCCCCCATCAAGCTGCAGTAATGTGTCAATGCTCCCCCCTCACTTGCTCCAGAAAAAAATCAACCCCCTCCCCCAGGGGAAGCGGGGGAAGGAGGCTAGTTGGAAGGCAATAGGAGAAGCCAGGTGAGTGGGAGAGGAAGGAATCTGATAGGAAAGGAGAGTGGACCATAGGAGGAGGGGACCCAGGGGGAGGTGAGAAGGTAAAACGTCAGAGTGGGGACATTTAATTAGCCTGGCCTAACATTGTGGGTGAAGGGCCGCACTGCTCTACGTTCTGATCAAAGGGTAGACCCTGCAACCAGGCTCACAGGACAGGGGGACAAGGTCAAGTTGAACAGAGACTGTCCCAGCCCAGACTAGTCCAACCCATTCAGAATCAAAACGAGAAGCTGTTGGAAATACTCAGTGGGTCAGTCTCCATGGGTGGGAACAGATAACATTTCAGGTTAAAGACCGTTCATTAGAAATGGAAGGAGGCAGAAGTTCGTTCACCTGTAAGGAAGGTGGGTGAGGGGAGACATTGCTGGTGGGGTGAAACCAGGGTGCATTTTCAATTGCAGCACCAACCTGCTAGAGGAACTCGGTAGATCGAGCAGCATCTGTGGGAGGGGGGCGGGTGGTTTACAGGAATCGTCCATGCTTGGATTCATACTGGAGTGGGAAGGAAGCTGCCCCTTTTCCCTCTCCTCTTTACACCGGCTTTCTTGCCTTCTTTCCCCTCTGCCGTCAGTCCCAATGGAGGGTCTCGATCCTAAACATCAACAACTCTCTTCCCCCACTCCCTCCCCACACACAGAGGCCGCTCACCCCGCTGAGTTCCTCCAGCACCTTTTGTTTTAGCTGACTCGTCAGGGCCCCCCCCCCCCCCCGCTCCGCTCCCCGCAGACGCCGCCTGGCCTGCTGAGTGTTCCAGCACCCTCTGTTTTTATCTCAGGTTTCCCCGCGGCTGCGGTCCCTTTCGATTTGCAGCCCATGGGCTCGAAGGTGAGGCCGGCACAGTCTGAGTCCGGGGAGCATTACCTGGGTCTTCTCCGTCAGTGGGCTGCTGCCAGGAGCTCGGCAGAACCCAACTTCCTGCGTGACGTTCAAGTCGGTGAAATTTTTGGAGAAAGAGCTGTGGCAGGAACACGGGAAGGGGAAGAACTGTTTTTCACTCGGCTCTGAAGCATTGCTTACAATGCTAGGGTTCTTCTGCCACTCCATAGAGTTGTTCCAGCCGCAACAAGCGAACTACAAAAGGGGGAAAAGGTTTCGTTCATTAAACATGGTACTCCATGGCTAGAACATGATGTGTCAGTCTGTGACTTTACAGTAGCCCAACTATAAATGTTTAATTCCACTCATGAGCTGAAGTAAAGTTAAAAAAAAAACCCTCCCCACCCCCAAAGCTCCAGGGTAAAAATTAGCCCCTGCCCTGCAGAGACTTGTGTGGAATCACCCCCCCTCCACCCCACTACCAAACTGGCAAATCAATTTCGTACTGTCACACCTACCAAGGTACAGCGACATAACTTGGATTTGCACGCTGCCCAACATCAGTACATCGAGTAAGTACAAGGGAAGAGAGCAAGCGCAGAGCGCAGAATAGAGTGTAGCAGTCACTAAGAAAGCACTGAGCTCGCTGTCAATAAGGTGCAAGGCATGACAAGGCAGATCCTGAGGGTGACAGTGCGTATTATCATACAAGCACTCTGCTTAATCGTTTCACAAGTGCGGGATAGGAGCTGTCCTTCAGACCGGTGGTACAGGCTTCCAGGCTTTTGTGTCTTTTGCCTGATGGAAAAGGGGGAGAAGAGGGGATGCTAGGGGTGGGGGGAGTGGGATCGTTGCATTGACTGCTGCTTGTTGAACGCAAACTGCTGGAGAAACGCGATGGGTGGGGCAGGCCGTTCGCAGCAGCCCTACATTAATTTCATTTTATTTTAAAGATTGGCTTTACCCGCCGCGTGCGCGTCGAAGCGCCGGATGCGCCGAGGACCGGCACGGTCCGAGGGTGTGCTGGGGGCGGCCCGCAAGTGTCACTAGGCTTCCCGCGCCAGTATAGCACGCTGCGCACCCCACTCCCGCTGACCCACACAGCCTCGGAATGTGGGAGGAAACGGGAGCAGCCGGAGCAATCCCACCCGGTCACGGGGAGGCGTTCGGGCAGCGGCGGGAATTGAACCCCCAGTCGCTGAAGTTGTGCAGTGTTACACTGACCACGGTGCTACTGTGATGCCCTTCTGCATTCCTCAACAGCACCCGTCCGAGTTTACCACTCAGCCACATGCTAGAGGCTACACACAGCAACCAACTAATCTCGCAGCCTGCCCACCCACCTTCCCCCTCGAGTGGTCTCATCTGCCGGCTTCTATTCTTTCCCCTCCCCCCCCCAACACACTTATTCTGGCTTCTGCCACCTTCCTTTCCAGTCCCGACGAAGGGTCTCAGCCTGAAATGTTAACTGCTTATTCTCCTCCGTAGACGCCGCCCGACTGACTGAGTACTTGCCGCATTTTGTGTGTGTGTTGCTCGAGTTCCCCAACGTGCCCTGAATCTCTCTCTGCTCACAACCTACCGATCAATGCGCTTTCGGGACGTGGGAGGGACCCAGGGGAAGTCCACACGGTTACAGGCAGAGGATGCAAACTCCACACAAACAGCGCCGGAAGTCAGGTTGGACCCGAGGTCCATGGCGCGGCGGGAGAGCGGCCCAACGCCGTACCACCGTGCAGACCCGCAATGAAGACAGTCCGTGTCTCAGGCAACTGCTAGCCTTGCCAAGGAAGACCATATTTCCCAAATACATTTTTTAAAAACCCTCATCTGGAAGGAATGTGCTTGCAATTTTTCCCTCCGCGCCGCCCATTCTCCTGCCCAACGTACGTAACTGAGCAAAGTGTCCATCCATTGAAAGGTCAGGGATTCAGCCTGCAGGATCTACCCTGGGCCCTACACTTTGATGCAATCACGATGAAGACATGGCTGCAGCTCTACTTCATTAGAAGTTTGAGGAGATTTGGTAATGTCAGCAAAGACTCCAAGCAAAATGTCTGCACAGAGGTGGAGAGCACTCTGCTGGCTGCAGGAACCTGCAGAGGGTTGTAGACCTAACCAGCTCCCTCATGGGCACAGGCCTTCCCTCCATCGAGGCTATCGTCAGAGGGCAATGCCTCAAAGAGGCAATATCCATCATTAAAGACCCTCACCCTCCAGGACATCCCCTCTTCTCATTACTTCCATCAGGGAGGAGCTACAGGAGCCCGAAGACCCACACCCAGTGTTTTAGCAACAGCTTCGTCAGATTTCTGAACGGTCCATGAACCCCTGAAAGTTACCTCGCTCTTTCTCTTTTGCACTTTTTTATTGTAAATAATTTTAATCTTATCATGTCTTGCACCGTACAGCTGCCACAAAACAACAAACTTCACAGCACATCACCGAGGATCTCACGTGGCCTGTACATACCGGCTGTGTGGTGAAAAAAGCACAACAGCACCTTTCACCTCAGACGGTTGAAGAAGTTTGGCATGAGTCCCCAAATCCTAAGGAGTTTCTACAGGGGCACAATTGAGAGCATCCTGACTGGCTGCGTCACTGCCTGGTATAGGAACTGTACTTCCCTCAATCGCAGGACTCTGCAGAGAGTGGTGCGGACAGCCCAGTGCATCTGTAGACTTCCCACTATTCAGGACGTTTACAAAGAGAGGTGTGTAAAAAGGGCCCGAAGGATCATTGGGGACCCGAGTCACCCCAACCACAGACTATTCCAGCTGCTACTATCCGGAAAACGGTACCGCAGCATAAAAGCCAGGACCAACAGGCTCCGGGACAGCTTCTTCCACCAAGCAATCAGACTGATTAATTCATGCTGATACAATTGTATTTCTATGTTATACTGACTGTCCTGTCGTACATACTATTTATTACCAATTACTATAAATTGCAGAGTGCACATTTAGACAGAGACATAACGTAAACAATTTTTACTCCTCATGTATGTGAAGGATGTCTGTAATAAAGTCAATTCAATTCTGCCGTTGTTGACAACAGGAATTCTGCAGATGCTGGAAATTCAAGCAACACACATCAAAGTTGCTGGTGAATGCAGCAGGCCAGGCAGCATCTCTAGGAAGAGGTGCAGTCGACGTTTCAGGCCGAGACCCTTCGTCAGGACTAACTGAAGGAAGAGTGAGTAAGAGATTTGAAAGTGGGAGGGGGAGGGGGAGATCCAAAATGATAGGAGAAGACAGGAGGGGGAGGGATGGAGCCAAGAGCTGGACAGGTGATTGGCAAAGGGGATATGAGAGGATCATGGGACAGGAGGTCCGGGAAGAAAGACGGGGGGTGGGGGGGGACCCAGAGGATGGGCAAGAGGTATATTCAGGGGGACAGAGGAAGAAAAAGGAGAGTGAGAGAAAGAATGTGTGTATAAAAATAAGTAACAGATGGGGTATGAGGGGGAGGTGGGGCATTAGCGGAAGTTAGAGAAGTCGATGTTCATGCCATCAGGTTGGAGGCTACCCAGACGGAATATAAGGTGTTGTTCCTCCAACCTGAGTGTGGCTTCATCTTTACAGTAGAGGAGGCCGTGGATAGACATGTCAGAATGGGAATGGGATGTGGAGTTAAAATCTGTGGCCATTGGGAGATCCTGCTTTCTCTGGCGGACAGGGTGTAGGTGTTCAGCAAAGCGGTCTCCCAGTCTGCGTCGGGTCTCGCCAATATATAAAAGGCCACATCGGGAGCACCGGACGCAGTATATCACCCCAGCTGACTGCTGTTGTTGATGCTGGTTGCGTTGTCCTGCTGAGCATTGTAGGCACCATATTTCGGAGCTGGAATACATAGTGACACTTGCGGTCTGCCTCCAGCATGTCCTTAGTAATGTTGGCTGTTAACACAAACGACCAACTGTATGTTTCGATGTAGGTGTGTTAAAAAAAAATTTGGATCTTAATCTGAATGTCAGTAATTCTGATCCGGCCTGTAGGGGAGAGATTGGCCAGAGGGTGGCGCTGCCATTCACCCTCCATTCCTTTCCTGTCCACATACCTATCCAATTTTTTTTAAATGACAAAATCGAACCTGCCTCTACAGTTACATCGAAACCAACAGTGAAACGCGTCACTTGCGTCAACGACTAACACAGTCCGAGGATGTGCTTGGGCAGCCCGCAAGTGTCGCCACGTTTCCTGCGCCAACGTAGCACGCCCAGAACTTACTAACCCTAACCCGCACGTCTTTGGAATGCTGGATGAATCTCACACAGTCACGGGGGGATGTGTGAACTCCTTACAGTCAGCAGTGGGAATCGAACCCCCGTCGCTGGCGCTGTAAAAGTTCCACGCTAACCACTGCGCTACTGTGCGCCCTTTCCTTCAGTCATTAGCTTCCTGAACCAATCCGCACAACCCTAATCGCCAGGGTTTAGCAACACACTTAAATCACTTTTCACTAAAATGGACTGTGTTTCACACACACACACACACACATTACTTCATTAGGGTTTTGAGGAGATCTGGTACGTCATCAGAGACTCTACAGATGTACTGTGGAGAGCATTCTGAGTGGTCGTGTCAGTGCCGGGAGTGGAAGACTCCCAGCTCCATCACGGGCACTACCTACCTGTGATGGAGAGCACTTGGTCAAGACACTGCCTACACACGCTCATTCACTCACAAACATCGGCTTGTCCTTCTGCTGAGCGCAACGTCTTCCTGGTATGTTGCCATAACGGGCCCTAAACCGAGCTGATGCGCTCGGGTTGGCTTTTTGGTGCCTTTCCCGCCAAACACGGCAAAATATTCAATTTCTTTAGTAATGGGGATGTATAAATGTGTATATGCTGTCAGTGGGCACGTGGCCAAGTGGTTAAGGTATTCGACTAGCAATCTGAAGGTCGTGAGTTCGATCCCCAGCCGAGGGAACTTGTTGTGTCCTTGAGCAAGGCACTTAATCACACATTGCTCTGCGACCACACTGGTGCCAAGCTGTATGGGTCCTAATGCCCTTCCCTTGGACAACATCAGTGTTGTGGAGAGGGGAGACTTGCCCAGGCCTGCGCCCTGGAGAGTGAAGACTTTCCAGGCGCAGATCCATGGTCTCGCAAGACTAACGGATGCCTTTACTTTATGCTGTTTGTATTTAAGGTAGATACTCCTGTTTATTTTGCCGGTCTTCCATACAACCTTGCCCAGGCCTGCGCCCTGGAGAGTGAAGACTTTCCAGGCGCAGATCCATGGTCTCGCAAGACTAACGGATGCCTTTACTTTATGCTGTTTGTATTTAAGGTAGATACTCCTGTTTATTTTGCAATATGATCGTAAGTACATTGCGGGCTGCATCGTATTCTGATTCACGTGTAGTCTTAAGTTAACATTGTTGGTATGTCCTACAGTTAAAAAAAAAGGAGCTGATCACCTTCAGTAGGGGAGAGAGATAGGGGCTGCTAGAGGGTCACACTGGACATGAAAAAAGTTGGAGTTTTCAGTGTGTTCTCTTCTAGAATTTTTGTTTAAATATTGGCATATTTCCTTTCACTGATTTTTGTAGGTTTTTGATGCACCTAATACACTAAAGTGCTTAGTGACTCCAGCCAGCTTCTCTTTGCTCATAACCTCCATATTTAACCGTCTTTAAAAGGTGATGCCGCAAGAGGTGGTATCCTTCGTGAAGGACCCTCACATCCAACTCAAGCCCTCTTCTCTTTCCCACCATCAGGAAGGAAGCACAGGAACCTGAAGATGTACACTCAGTATTTTAGCGACAGCTTCTCCCCCTCCACCACCGGATTTCTGAACATCCATGAACATTACCTCACTATTTCCCTCTCTTTTTGCACTGCACATTTATTTTTTAATCTATTTCTTATTGTAACCGATAATATTTTTTAATGTTATGCACTGTACTGCTGCCACAAACAATAATCTTCACGACATATGTCAGTGATGATAAAGCCAATTCTGTTTTCGTGCTTGTAAAAATGTTGTGCATTACTCATGTTTAGATTATTTCTTGCAAATGCAAATTAAATGTCGCAATGTGCCCGTGACGCCACCACAAGGAAGCTTTTCATTGCACCTGTACACGTGTTTGTGCAGATGACGATAAACCCGACTTTGACCCCGCACCTAATCAACACGCACAGCACGCTGGGGGAACTCAGCAGGCCAGGCAGCATCTGCGGAAAGCAGTAAACAGTCGCCAGTTCAGGCCCAGACCCTTCATCGCGACTGGAAAGTCAGAACAAGAAGGTGGGGGTGGGGGGGGGGAATGGTGGGGAAGAAGGACAAGGTGGCAGGTGATGGGTGAATCTGGGAGAGGGGGAGGGGTGAGGTAAAGAGCTGGGAAGTTGGTAAGTGAGAGAGATAACAGGGCTGGAGGAGGGGGAATTTGATAGGAGAGGGTAGAAGACTGTGGAAGAAAAGGAAGGGGGAGGAGCACCCAGAGGGAGCTGATGGGCAGGTAAGGAAACAAGGTGAGAGAGGGAAGCAGGTACTGGGGGAACGGTGAGGGGGGAGGGGCAATTACTGAAAGTTTGAGATTTTGATGTTTGCGCCATTGATGTTCATGCCCCATACTTGATGTTTGACTCTGACTGGAATTGCTGGGGTGAACGTCTTCCGACCAAGGTGATTCGCTGTTGCCACGGTAACAAACCACCTGAGTCCTTTAACTACGTTACCCGGCAACCATTAGCGTTATAATGAGGGAACGAGATCAGCCATTCATAAATATTACATTGGTGTAAGATCAGATACGAAGGGACCATGGTACAGGCGGCCTGCGGCTCCCTCTATTCATCTGGTTTCAGTTTCCATTCACAAATCAAAGGTTAAAGTGTATGCGACTTCAGAGCTCAGCTGAGCAGTGCCACTGTAATCAGAAACCATCTGCTCCTGATCTGTGCAGGGTCTAAGATCGATCCAACCCTTCCCTCCCACATAGCCCTCCAGTTTCCTTTCACCTAAATCTCTCTTGAGTATCCCTAATGATTCTGCCTCAGTCAGGCCTCTCTTCTCTCTACCACCATTGGACCCACACCACCAGGCTCAGAAACTATTATGACCCTACACCCACCAGGCTCCTGAACCAGCATGGATAACTTCACGCGACCTCAACTCTGAACTGGTTCCACAACCTACAGACTCACTTTCGCGGCCTCTACAACTCATGTTCTCGGTGTTATTTATTTTTGTATTTGCACAGCTCGTCTTCTTTTGCACATTGGTTGATTGCCCGTCTTTGTGCGTTTGTTTATTGACATAGAGTGCTATGGAAGCTTGTACGGCGTATAGCTCTGGGTTTGTGCTCCAAATGGGTTTTTTTTTTCCTCGTTTTTTTTTGTTAGTAGGGGTTCTTTTTCCCTTCTTTCTTTTTTCCAAAAAAAAGCTTTAACTTTTTTTTATTATATTATTGATATAATGTTTAGCTTGGTGATAGTTTAACTCTTATTATACATATTGATATGTTGACTTGATTATTTTAATGTATTTTTTTGTTGTTGATCTTCAACAATAATTAATAAAAAGATTTAAAAACGAAAATGAATGACATACAGTGCAGAGTTGGCCCTGAGCCACCCCACCCAGCAACTCCGCCCCCCCCGCCACTCCTCACGGTCACGGGGAGGTCCCTGGAACTGTAAAGCGTTGTGCTAACCGCTACCCAACCACGCTGCCCCATATAGATATAGTTTTTCATAAGTTCTATCGTACTTCTTTATTTCCCTGTAAATGAGTCTCAAGGTGACATATACGTACTTTGATAACAGATCTATTTTGATGCCAACCACCACCCCTGACGCACATACCCATCTCCGACTGAGAAACCTGGCCCCGATATCCTTCTGTACTTATATCCAAAGCCCTTGTGTTAGCCACAGCGTTTGAATTCTCCTCTCACCTTGAGCTGGATATAATCCCAACTGTCCTCCAGGTTCTGAAACTGTTTGTCATTCCGGTTGTACTTCGTAATCAGGTCTTTCACTGCGAAACTTAGCTTCCTCTCAATCTGAGTGAGGACGAGGAAGATGGAAAACAGGCTCAGCTGAGCTGGAGTAATCCCAGAGGCCCCAGAACTTCACACCCACGTCCATTTCATCCACCCCTTTACCTCGGACAGATCTCCCACGTTTCATGGCCGTCAGAGGGAGCCTCGAGGGGAGGTGAAACGGGGTTGAATTGTCGAGTACCGGGGGAATAGCTTTACGGCGAGAGGGGGAAGGTTTTAAAGATGTGTGGGGCAAAGTTACTTTTTAACACAGTGCTTAGAGTGAGCTGCCAGGGGAAAATACAACTGTCGCGTTTAAGAGGCTGTACAGCCAAGAATGTCAGGAATCAAGGAAGGGGTCCTTGGTATGAGCTGGGATTTTGCAGAGGAGATTGAAAGGTGATTGATCGAAGTGTATAAGAAGCACAGACAGAGTGGACAGCCGGTACCTTTCTCCCCAGGCTAACAATGGCCAGTTCTAGAGGATGTCCTTTCAAGATGAGCAGGGGGAAGTTCTGAGTAGGATTTTGGCACGGAGAGTAGTAAATACTTGGATCACCCTTCTGGGTGCAGTAGTAAATACTTGGATCACCCTTCTGGGTGCAGTAGCAGTGGCAGATACACTTGGGACATTTAAAAGACTCTTAGACAGGCCGACGGATGAAAGAAAAATGGAGGATGATGTGCTTTGTGGGAGGAAAGGGCTAGATCAGGGGTCCCCAACCTTTTTTATGACCTGCACCAATGCCATTAAGCAAGGGGTCCTCAGACCCCAGGATGGGAACCCCTCTTGGAGTAGGTTTAAAGGCTGGCACAATATAAAGCACTGGTGAGGCCTCACTTGGAGCACTGTGGGGCCCCTTATCTCAGAAAGGAAATGCTGACACTGGAGAGGGTTCAAAGGAGGCTCACGAAAATGATTCCAGGATTGAACCCGCTTGTCATATGAAGAGCGCTCTGAGCCTGCATTGACTAGAATTCAGAAGAATGAGGGGTGACCTCATTGAACGGTGAAAGGCCTTGATAAGAGCGGGTGTGGAGAGGATGCTTCCTATGTCTATGTGTGGAGAGTCTAAGACCAGAGGACCCAGCCTCAGAATAGAGGGGTGTTCTTTGAGAATGGAGATGAGCAGAAATTCCTTTAGCCAGAGAGTGGTGAAACTATGGAATTCTTTGCCACTGGCAGCTGTGAAGGCCAAGTCTTTACATATACTTAAGGCAAAGGTTGATAGATTCTTGGTTGATTGTTCAGGGCATGAAGGGATACGGGGAGAAGGCAGGAGATTGGGGCTGAGAGGAAAATTGGATCAGCCATGGGGAAATGGGAGCACAAACTCAATAGGCCGAATGGCCTGATTCTGGTCCAATATCTTGTGGTCTTATGGCTTAACATCATGGGCAAAGGGTCTGTGCTGTTCTATGCCATAATATGCAGGGAACAGAGGGATATGGATTACGTGCAGACAGAAGATATTTGTCGTTGTGTCCAGCACAGACTTAATGGGCCGAAAGGTCTGTTCCTGGAGCTGGTCACGGTTCTACTTGACCAATCACTCAGTCAAAGAGCTGGGCTTTAGAGAGCTTCTGTGATAGTGGGGGGCTGGGGAGGGGGACGGTTGGAGGAATGGGGTGAGGTGATTGGGATGGCCAAGAGAGATGGGATATCTGAGCGGCCGTGGGGGAGGAGGTGAATGGGAAGGGCGGAGGGTGGCTGAGGGAGGCTGAGAGGAGAAGGGAGCAAGGGTGGCGGGGGGGCAGAGGGAGGCAGGAGACCAGCCTGGGGAGGGGGTGTGGGGTGGATGCCCATGGGGAGGAGGGGAGCGGGGCGAGCAGCCCAGACAGAGGGGGTCCTCTCAGAGGGCAGATGGGATTAGAAGGGGCAAGTGGTGAAGTCACAGGGAAGGGTCCAAAAGTGGGGCACACAGTCTCAAGGGAGGCCAAACAGATCAAAACTGCAGGAAAAAGGAGACCTTGGAAGATCGGTGGCAACATTGAAGGGCAAGATCCTGGGGTATTAGGGCAAGGAGGGCACTTCATCACACATCCCCACCCAACCATCTTCCTGTCCCCAAATTCCCACCCACCTCCCTACCCTATTACACCCTCTCCCCTCACTCCATCCCACTCACCCCTTCCTGTCCAAACCAACCGCCCCCCCCCAACACACACACACACCTCCCACCTCCCCTCCCCACACCCTTTCTCCTCCTTCCTCCAATATTCCCACCCGAACCACACACCTCCCCACAATGAAATCCATAACCCCTACTCACCACCTTCCTCTGTGTGTAAACCAGAACTCCGATGGTGATCTGGAATGCCATCAGGAACACAAGTAATATGAAGTACTGGGAACGACACAAGCAGACCGTGTGTGAGGCTGGCCACTACAACTGCACCCCCTCACACCATTTGCTGATCCACAACTCCGAACAGAAAGGGAACCACTCTGATACCTCCCCCACCCCTCCTTCAGCTTTCCTACACCAACTCCACATCTCTGAGGTTTCCTCATATCCCATGTCCCTCGTAGCAGTGCCTGTACTCACTGGAGTCTGGAGTTCAGGAGGTCTCAATGAAGACTACCAAGCATTGAAAGGCCTAGATGGAGTGAACATGGCGAGGATGCTTCCCGCAGTCGGGGAGTCTAGCATCAGAGGGCAAAGCTGAAGAATATGAGGATGTCACTTTGGAACAGAGATGAGGAGTTTCTTTAGCCAGTCTGTGGAAGTCTTTGTCCCAGATGGCTGTGGAGGCCAGATCATTGGGTATATTTAAAGTGGAAGTTGATAGGTTCTTGATTCAGGGCATCAAAGGTTACGGAGAGGAGGCAGGAGAATGGGGTTGAGAGGGATAATAGATCGGTCATGATGGAATGGCGGAGCGGATTCAAAGGGTTAAATGGCTTAATTCTGTTCCTGGGTCCTTATGGTCTTCTGGTCTATCCCTGGACTTGTAGGCCAAAGTCCCAACCCAACCCTCCCTCCACATAGATGGTGTTGAGCCTGTGGAATGCGTTGCCACGGGCACCTGTGGAGGCCAGGTCATTGGGTATATTTAAAGTGGAGGTCGATAGGTTCTTGATCAGTCAGGGAGTCAAAGGTCACGAGGAGAAGGCAGGACAATGAGGTTGAGAGGAAGAAAAATCAACCATGATTGAAGGGCGGGACAGGCACGATGGGCTCAATGGCCTAATTCTGCTCCTATGCCTATGGCCTTTATCAATTCCTGACCTCTGACCTCTGACCCATAGGCAACCTTTATCGAACACCTGCCGGGACCTCCCTCCTCCAATCTTTCAGCCGTCGCCAAAAAGAGGAACCAGGCGTAAACAATATTAAATTAGAAGATGCCACCTCTTGAAAAGCCGCAAGAATTTTTTTGAGAAAAAGGGGAAATGAGTAATTTGAGCTGTTTCGATCATTTAGCCCAAAATAAAACCGGGGTAAAGCACAAGTGTGAACGAGGGAGAATCTCTTCCTGTTGACAACCAACCCCAACACATGAAGTATCCAGATAAAAATCGGCGCCACCCCGCCCCCCCACCCCGAGCTCCTCAAGGAGAATGCTGGGAAAACTTAGCGAGTCAAGCTGTCTACATGGAGACAGAAGGTATTAAGTTGATCCTTCAGGTTGAGAGTGTGCACCAAGATTCAAAGTACCTTTATTGTCAAAAAATGTATAAATTATACAATCTTGAGATTTGCTTCCTCACAGGCAGTCACAAAAGGAACCCAAATTAAAGAAAAAAAATGAAAATAAAAATAAAAGGCCAACACTCGACGTGCAAGAGAAAGGGGGGAGAAAGCATCCTATAATGAGCAGAGTTGTGGTTTTTGAGGAGGATGCAAAGAATATCATGGACGAAACGAATATCTAACGAGGACATCATGAACAGAGCAAACACAAAAAGAGAAATAATGTATGAGATCATGAAAAGGCAACGAAACTTCATTGGACATGTGATTAGGAAAGAGGAATTAAAATGCATGGTAATTATGGGAAAGATTGAAGGGAAGAAAGCAAGAGGAAGGCAAAGACAAATGATGATGGAGACAGCAGCCAGAGAACTGGAAATGAATACCAATGAATTGATCCACTTGACCCGAAACAGGAGTGTGTGGGCCATGGCAGTCAAAGCTCAAACTGGGCACAGCACCTGATGATGATGATGATTATGAGGCGACCAGAACTGAATGCAATACTCCAAGTGTGGTCTAACCAGGGACTTATAGAGCTGCAACATTACCTCGTGGCTCTTGAACTCAATCCCCGACTAATGAAGGCCAACATACCCGTCCACCTTTTTAACTGCCCTGAAAACCTGTAAGTGTTGCAATCATGCAACTAAGCCATCAACAGCAAAATGGTTAGACACGGAGCAGTGATCCCTCTGCACCGGGGGCCCCAACCATTTTTACGCCATGGACTCCCACCATTAAGGAAAGGGACCATGCACCCCAAGTTGGGAACCCCTGCTCTACACGGTCCCATTACGCAGTCCCAATGCACGGTTCCGAGACAACAGTGGCGCAATGGTGCGGATGCTTTACACCTGGAGAGATCCTGGTTCAGTCCTGACCTCGGGCACTGTCTACGTGCGACAGCATGTTTCCCCTCAGAGCTCTGGTTTCTTCCCCACGCCCTGATGGTAGGTTAATTGGATGCTGTAAATTGCCCGTAGTGAGGGGGTGAATGGTGGAACTTAAGGGGAGGTGACGTCGGAATTTTAAAATAATGATTAATGTACTATTACAGGGGTGAGGATGGATAGTAAAGACCTAACGGGCCAATTGGCCTAATTCCATGCTGCCTCTGTCTGAGTGAGAAGGGCAGCAGGGGTCGGACAGAGAGGGAAAAAGCTCCCAGAAATAGAAGAGGCTCTGATTATACTGCGTCCCCTTTAACATGCCTCCAGCTAACTGTGCAGACGCGTGACCCCCCCACCCCCACCCCCATGCCCTTCCCGACAGGCTCCAGGCTGCGAAGAATCTGCCCTTTGTTCTGCCAGCTCCCACACACTGGGAACTACCATTGCCACTTGTCTCCACACAGTCGCTACGCCTCAGCCGAGGGGGGGGGGGCGGCCAGAGAGTCTTCTATCAACCCTCCCTCCATTCCCGACACTTTGCCCATTTCTGAGAAACAACTTTATGCAAAAATTTGCAGAGTTTTGTTTTGAGATTCAAACCAGGAGTGGCTGAAAGCTTTGGGGTACTCGAGTGAGGAACAGATGTTTACTGAAAGGTCCTCTCTTTCTTTATTTAGCAGTTGGTTGGTTTTCCCCACCTTAAAAACTCGTTGCGCACAATTACAGCAAGAATGCTGAAACTCTCTCCTTCCTCTCGGGTCAAGACACTGTCGACAAGAGAGGCTGCCGATGCTGGAATCTGCAGCAACGCAGAAGGTACTGGAGGAACTCAGCGGGTCAGGCGGCAGCTGTGGAGGGAACTGAGCTGCTGATGTTTGGGGTCTTCGAGGGTCTTGACGCGAAATGTCAACTGCCCGTTCTGCATTTCATTATCGACATTAACCCCAGTCCAAACCCATCCACTCAGCCCTCCTCCCAGAACTGCCTTTTCCCCGTGGGTAAGGCGACGATCAAATCAGACAGCCCTCACCAGCCCTACCCCGACCATCAACCTCCCAATCACAGCAATCCTACGCAAAGGACATTTTCATCCTCCCCACAGTCATAGGCTGCTATAGCTCCGAAACAGGCCCTTCGGCCCCTCTAGGCTGTGCCAAACTGTTAATCTGCATCGTCCCATTGACCTGCACCTGGAGCACACCCCTCCCGAGTACTTTTTCAAATTTATCTTAAATGTTGAAACCTGCATCCAACCACTTCCACATTAACTTCCGCATCCCCCCCCGCCACATGAGGGGAAATTTATAACGATACTGACTCGTACATCTTTGGGAAGGGGAACCAGAGCACCTGGGTTCCAGGGAGAACGTGCAAACTCCACATAGAAAGCACCTCCTCCCACTGGGCAGAAAGTACAAAAGCCTGAGAAAATGTACCAGCATCAGCTTCTATCCCAGTGCTATCAGACTCTTAAGAGCTCCCCTCGAGCTAACAGATGGAGTCTTGATCTCAAAGTCTACCTCATCGTGGCCCTGTAACTGGATCACTTTACTCTGCTTTCAGTTGTTGCTCTTTCCCCCGGTCCCACCTCCCTGCACTGACGTGATGAAATATCCTGTACGGACGGCAATGGAAACAAAGTTTTTCACCGCACCTTGCTGCACGCGGCAATGACGGCCCAGTTTGCCGAGGTCAGGATCGAACCCGGGCCTCTGCGGTTGTGAGGCCGCGGCTCCACCGCTTCATCGACCGCCTTCGCCCCACCCAGCGCAAAACGTGGGACTTCCTGATGGGCACTCGCTTCAATTCTATTTCCCATTCCGACATGTCAGTCCGGGGCCCCCGCTATGGCCAGGGAAAGGCCGGACTCAGGTTGGAGGAGCAACACCTTATCTTCCATCTGGGTGGCCTCCAACATTCTCTAGTTTGAAGCTCCTGATGCAGGGCCTCAGTCCACAAACATTTCTTAACCAGTAAGTCAACAAGCCAAAGTTTGAACTGGATTATGCAAGTCAAGGACAGTGACAGCAGGAACATCGATTTCTCAAACTTCCAGTAACTGCCTCCCCGCCCCCACCTTCTCTTTCACCGTTCCCCATTCCTGTTTCCCTCTCCTACCTTATCTCCTTACCTGCCCATCACCTCCCTCAGGTGCTCCTCCTCCTTCCCTTTCTTCTACCCTCTCCTATAGATTCCCCCTTCTCCAGCCCCGTATCTCTTTCACCAATCAACTTCCCAGCTCTTTACTTCAACCCTTTCCCCTCTCCCGCTTTCACCTTTAACCCAGCACCTTGTACTTCTTCCTCCCTCCTCCCCCTCAACCTCATGTTCTGACTTTCCAGTCCTGATGAAGGGTCTCCGTTAGAAACGTTGACTGTTTACTCTTTTCCATAGGTGCTGCCTGGCCTGCTGAGTTCCTCCAACATTTTGTGTGTGTTGATCTGGATTTCCAGCATCTGCAGGCTTTCTTGTGTTTTGGGCCCTACCGGCTGCCCCATCCAGCTCCCCCATCTGATCAGATCAACCCCATTGCTTCCCTCAGCTCGCAGTCCCCTGAGTACACCAGCATCAAAATCTCTGACGGACTCCCCCCAAACCATCCCCCCCCCCCGCGTGGCACAGAGACCCTTCTCTGTGTGTCTGGATTCCCCCCACACACACCCCAACGTCCAACACGGCGCCCGCCCCCATCCTGCGACGTCAGCGCTGTGACACAGGAAGCATGGCTGCCTCTGTACACAGCGAGATCCCACTCAGAGGGACGCGACGGGGACCTGCGCGGAGCCAGTTCGGGCCGCACCCCTCTCGTGCCCTCCCCCTCCTCCCACGGGCAGGAAGGGAATCACTGGAGTGTTCGCGGCTGAACCCGCGTGGACCGGATGCCTCGAGCTGTCCTGACAAGTGGAGTGCGAGCAGACGACAAAAGTTAGGAGAGGGGGCAGGTGGCGTTGAGGAGGCAGGGAGTCTTCAGAAAGACTTGGACAGATTAGGAGAATTGGACAAAGGAGTGGCAGTACGGTCATGGACTTCGGTGAGAGGAATAAAGGCAAAGATTATTTTCAAAACTGGGAGTGAATTTAGAAATCAGAGGTGCAGAGAGGTGCACCACAGGATTCCCTAAAGGATAACTTCAGTAGTAAGAAGGCAAATGCCCTGTTAGCAGAGAATTTCCAGGGGACTAGAATATAAAAGCAAGAATGTAACGCTGAGGCTTCGTAAGGCGTTGGTCAGACTGCACTTGGAGTATCGTGAGCCGGTTTTGGGCCCGTGATCGAATGGCGGAACAGACTCAATGGGGCATCTGGCCAAATTCTGTCCCCACACCCAGTGGCCACTTTCTCAGGTACGCCTGCACACCTCGTTAATGCAAATATCTAATCAGCCAAGCTGGCGGCAGCAACTCAAGGCATAAAAGCATGCAGACATGGTCAGGAGGTTCAGTTGTTGTTCAGGCCAAACCTCAGAACGGGGAGGAAACATGATCTAAGTGACTATGACTGTCAGATGACCGTTGGTGCCAAATGAGGTGATTTGAATCTCAGAAACTGCTGATCTCCTGGGAGTTTCAGCCACGGCGGTCTCTGGAGTTTACAGAGAACAGTGTGAAAAACAAAAAAAAACATCCAGTGAGCGGCGGTTCTGAGGGTGAAAACGCTTTGTTAACGAGAGAGGTCAGAGGAGAATGGCCAGACTGGTTCAAGCTGACAGAAAGGTGACAGTAACTCAAAGAATCACACATTACAACAGCGAGAAGAGCATCTCTGAACACACAGCATGTCAAGCCTTGAAGTGGATGGGCTACAGAGGCGGAAGATCACAAACATACACCTAGTGGCCACTTTATTAGGTACAGGAGCTACCTCATAAAATGGCCACTGACTGGATGCCTTATGATCTGTTGTTTGCTGATATGATCAGCTTTTGTCCCTCCTCTTTATTCACACCCGGAATGAAGGGGGAGGAGCTGGGACTGCAGGTGTCAGTGACATTGGCGGTCACCACTACCTCAGTCCCCGGCCGGCAGTCTGCCACAACACCCGTGTGAAGAGCTGTCCAGCCAAGCTTCGGTCAGTGCCGGCTGCAGGGCCGTGCGGCCCGGCTAACAGGCTTTGGTCTCGGCGGTTGCCAGCGCCGCGCCTACTTACAATTCCCAACATGCACTTGATTTCCTTCAGCGCACCGAGGCACCCGAGGAACCCCATCATCATGGTGAAGATGCCGAGGCCGGAGAACAAGTACGACCAGAGGTGGAGAGGGACCGATGCGGTTTCTGGTGGGGAACAGCAGGCAGGTCACCAAAATGGGCCAACGTCACATGGCTGCATACGCAGATACATGGGCTCACACACGTGTACACTCAAATACACACAGAGACAAACACGCACACACAAAAAAATACACACACACGCACACACACAACACATCCACAAACACACACACACAAAAACACACCCACAAACACACTCACATACAGAAACACAGGCGTGCACACCTCTCAAAGAGCAGAGAACACGGTACAGCACAGAAACAGGCCTTTCACCCCACATTGTTGTACCAAACTAATTAAACTAGTAACTAACCTAATCCTAAACAAGAGAAAATCTGGAAATCTGAGCAACACACACAAAATGCTGGAGGAACTCAGCAGGCCAGGCAGCATCTATGGAAAAAGTTGACATTTCGGGCCAAGACCCTTTGACGTGTGCTTTTTCCCATAGATGCTGCCTGGCCTGCTGAGTTCCTCCAGCATTTTGTGTGTGTTACTAAACTAATCCTTCTGTCTACACCACATCCATACACCGCGTCCCCCCCCCCCCACATTCTCTGCATATTCACGTACCTGTGTACAAGTCTTTTAAATGCCTCTATCACTTCCTCTACTACCACCTCAGGCTTCTGAGGGTTCTGAGTACCCTCCTTCACAGAGTGAGAACAACATGGGAAAAGATCCTTCACAGAGTGAGAACAACATGGGAAAAGATCCTTCACAGAGTGAGAGCAACATGGGAAAAGATCCTTCACAGAGTGAGAACAGGATGGGAAAAGATCCTTCACAGAGTGAGAACAACATGGGAAAAGATCTTTCACAGAGTGAGAACATGGGAAAAAATCCTTCACAGAGTGAGAACAGCATGGGAAAAGATCCTTCACAGAGTGAGAACAGGATGGGAAAAGATCCTTCACAGAGTGAGAACAGGATGGGAAAAGATCCTTCACAGAGTGAGAACAACATGGGAAAAGATCCTTCACAGAGTGAGAACAACATGGGAAAGATCCTTCACAGAGTGAGAACAGGATGGGAAAAGATCCTTCACAGAGTGAGAACAACATGGGAAAAGATCCTTCACAGAGTGAGAGCAACATGGGAAAAGATCCTTCACAGAGTGAGAACAGGATGGGAAAAGATCCTTCACAGAGTGAGAACAACATGGGAAAAGATCTTTCACAGAGTGAGAACATGGGAAAAAATCCTTCACAGAGTGAGAACAGCATGGGAAAAGATCCTTCACAGAGTGAGAACAGGATGGGAAAAGATCCTTCACAGAGTGAGAACAGGATGGGAAAAGATCTTTCACAGAGTGAGAACATGGGAAAAGACCCTTCACAGAGTGAGAACAACATGGGAAAAGATCCTTCACAGAGTGAGTACAACATGGGAAAAGGCCCTTTTGCCCAACTTGTCCGTGCTGTAGCATTAGACATTTCAACCCTGGGATAAAAATATCAGCTCTTTATCCCATCTATGCCTCCTATAATGACAAATGCACTGACACGTACACATACTCACAGACGCGTGCACATAGACACACATACACACACGCACAGAGCTACAATGATACAAACACACACACACAGTGCTACAAAGATACAAACACACACACAAAGATACAAATACACACACAGCTACAAAGATACAAACACACACATATAGCTACAAAGATACAAACACACACAGTTACAAAGATACAAACACACACACAAAGATACAAACACACACATATAGCTACAAAGATACAAACACACACACACAGCTACAAAGATACAAACACACACACAAAGATACAAACACACACAAATAGCTACAAACACACACATATAGCTACAAAGATACAAACACACACACACAGCTACAAAGATACAAACACACACAAATAGCTACAAACACACACACAGCTACAAAGATACAAACACACACACAAAGATACAAACACACACACACAGCTACAAAGATACAAACACACACACAAAGATACAAACACACACATGCACACACACACACACACACACACACACACACACAGCTACAAAGATACAAACACACACACAAAGACACAAACACACACAAATAGCTACACACACACAGCTACAAAGATACAAACACAAACACACACACACACACAGCTACAAAGATAAAAACACACACAAAGATACAAACACACACACACAGCTACAAAGATACAAACACACGCATGCACACACACACACACACACACGAATGCAATTCAGAACTCTTATAAAACCACTCCCACTCACAGTACCTACCTGATCCATAAGGGACAAGAGTCTCTCACCAGACTAGACTCTCCCTGCCCACCCCTCCCTGCTGCTCCAGGGATCATTAATTACCAAAAAAATAACATTGATCACTTTCTCTGATAGAGGCTGGCAGATTTTTAGCACTCGGGGCATTGTGTGCAGTTCTGGTCACCCCATTACAGGAAGGATGTGGAGGCTTTGGAGAGGGTGCAGAGGAGTGTTACATGGAGAATGGGGCACTTGACTGCTCATTCCCTCTGTCACTGAATAAGATCAAGGCTGGACATTTCCCACAGTGAGGCTTTCCTTCAGTAACTCCACGTCCTGTAGGATGTTGAAGAGCACGGCATAAGAACTGACCCTTTGGGTGATGAGTTCTGCACCAAACACAATGCTGAATCCAACCAATTCCCTTCTGCCTGTACGTGATCCTTTCTTCTTAATGGTTCGGTGTCTGTATCTGGGTGTCAGCATTCTAGCCCAACCCTAACTGGCCTCCGGAAGGTGATGGTGCACGTTGAGTTGGTCGGGTGAACAATTGTTTTCTCTGTGCTGCAGATCACGGTCTGCCTGTTGCTTGCTTGGTGGGTGGTGGGTTCTGATCTTTTTTTGCTGAAATGAGTGGGGGGGAGGAGGAGGGGGGAGAGTTGATGCTTTGCTGCTGCTTGTGCGTGGGAGGGAGGGATTGGGGAGGGCCTTTGGGGTTTTAACGTTTTTACTGTCACTCATTCTTTGGGGTACTCCTCTGTTTTTGTGGATGTCTGTGAAGAGTAAGAATTTCAGGTTGTATACTATATACATTCTCTGATATTAAATGGAACTATTGAAGTATTGAGCCTCCCTGAGGGGCTGCTGAGCGTGCGATGAAGGAATCCCCCACAACACTGTTGGGGTGGGAGTTCCAAGACCCCAGAATACAGAAAGGCTGGTCACGATTTCCAGTCGCCACGGTGCGTGACCAGGAGGGCGTCGTGCAGACAGTGGTGATCCCCTGCCCCCCCGTTACCCTCATCCTTCTTGGGGGTAGAGGTCACAAGTGTAGAAGGTGGCTATCAGACTACCCCAGGCAAGTCACTCTGCAGCCACAGATGAGTGCTCAGGGGTGTTGATGATGTGTCAGCCAAGTGGGCTGGATTGTCCTGGATGGGATTAACCCTCTTGAGAGCCGCTGGTGGTGCGGGCACCCAGGCTACCGGAACGCATTCCTTAACACCCCAGACTCATGCTTTGTAGATGATAGGCAGGCGTTGGGGTGTCAGGAAGTAAGTCAGTCACTGTACGATACCCAGGCTCTCCACCTTCCCCTGTAAGTGATGTGGCTGGTCCAACTGAGATTCGGGTCAATGAAAGGCAAAGATAGAGTGAGCATGGAGAGGATGTTTCCTGTAGTCTAGGCCTAGAGAGCACAGCCTCAGAATACAAGGGCATCCCTCCACAGCAGACATGAGGAGGAATTTCTGGGGCCAGATGGTGGTGAATCTGTAGAATTCATTGCCACAAGTGGCTGTGGAGACCAAGTCATTGGGAATATTTAAAGTGGAGGCTGATAGGTTCTCCATTAGTCAGGGCATCAAAAGTTACAGGGAGAAGGCAGGAGAGTGGGGTTGAAAGGGATAATAAATCAGCCATGTTGGAATGGCTGAGCAGACTCGATGGGTTGAATGGCCTAATTTTGGTTCAAAGTCTTTATGGTCTTCTGGTCTATATATACAAAGGTCGATCAATCCGTAGACCCACAGACCAAACTCCCAACCCTTGCCAGCCTGTCACACACTGGAGAGTGGTGAATCTGTGGAATTCAGTGCCACAGGCAGCTGTGGAGGCCAATTAATTGGGTACACTTAAAGCAGAGGTTGATAGGTTCCTAATTAGTCAGGGCATCAAAGGTTAAGGGGAGAAAGCAGGAGAATGGGGTTGAGAGGGTTAATAAATCAGCCATGATGGAATGGTAGAGCAGACTCGATGGGCCGAATAGCCCAATTCTGCTCCAATGACCTATGGTGACCCCATTCCTCACCCCCTCAGGACATTGACGGTGGGAGGTCTGACGAAAGTTGGTGGTTAGGTCCTCCCTTCTCAGAAATGGTGACTGCCTGGTACTTCCCTGGCACAAGTGCGACCGATGGCTTACAAGCCCAAGCCTGGATGTTCTCAAACCTTGCTGTATGTGGGCTTGAGCTGCTTCGTTTGATGAGGAAATGTAAATGCTATTGAATATCGTGCCTGCTTCTGGTCGTATGATGGAAGGAAGATCATTGATGAAACAGCTGAAGGTGCTTGGGACGAGGAACAAGGATCTCCTGCAGTGATGTCCCAGAGCTGGAACTATTGGCCTCCAACAACCACAGCCATCTTCTCTTATGTAAAGGACAACCCCTTTGATGACCATTGACCAGTTTTACCAGATCCTGGCAAAACCCAATCTGGGCATCAGTGAGCTGGGCTTTGGGGAGTAAATGCCAGTTGAATTCAACGATGACTTCCATCTGATGATGTCTCTCTCACATGGTGACAAAGCGTTTGCAGATGGATTGCCAAGATGGGAGAACAACTCAACTCAAACCTTCAACCACTGAGTTACACATTTTCCGAGTTACTTACAATGACCTTTCACTTTACTGAAGGTCAAGAGGAGATGGATTGGGTGGCGGTTAGTCAGATTGGATTTACAAAGCATAGTACATGGAACAGCACGGTGTAGGCCCTTCAGCCCACCTTTAACTTAATCCAAGAGCAATTTAACCCTTCTCTCGCACACAACCCTTCATTTTTCTTTCATCTTTGTGCCTATCTAAGAGTCTCTTAAAGGCCTCCTAATGTGTCTGTCTCCACCACCACCCTCATTAGTGTGTCCCGCGCTCTCCGGGTAAAAACACCTACCTCTGATATGCCCCCTATACTTTCCTCCAAACGCCTTAAAAGTATGTCACCTCACATTAGCCACTGCTGCCCTGGGAAAGAGGCACTGACTATCCACCTTAACAATGCCTCTTATCGTATTAGACATCTCTGTCAAGTCACCTCTCATCCAGCTTTGCTCCAAAGAGAAAAACCCCTAGCTTGCTCAATCTTTCCTCATAAGACATGGAAATGTCAAATCTCCTCTGCACCCTCTCTGACCCCTGTCTTGCTTTCTGTGAACAGGAAGAGCCTGGGCATTTTCCACAGTGTTGGCTGGATGCCGGTGTTGTAACCGCACTCGAGTAACTTGGCTCTAGGCACAGCCCATTTCTAGAGTCAGGGTGCTGCCCGGTGCCACAGTCTCTGCTATCTCCAGCACTCTCAGTGGATCCAACCCCGCACTTCCGCTGGAGCCTCGACACCTCGGTCCTGTGCATCGCTCTCACATTCTTGGAAATGAAGAGGTCCCTGGTGACAGGTCCACCGCCACACGGGGACTGGACGCGGCTCGGACTGACTGAGCCTCACTCTGATTGTTGGCTGTGAAGTGACTTTGCTGCATCAACTGCTAACTGTGTCTATTCCCTTTTATATTCTCAGCATCTTGATAAAACCCTCTGCATCTTCTCTTAGTGGTGTCACATCCTTCCTGTGGTGGGGGAGCTGGAATTTACCAGCTGCGGTCGAACAATTGCAAGTTTAACATATTCTCTCTGATCTGGCACTCCAATGATGGCAGAGAGCTGGTATATGACATCCCTAACCGTCTAAACCTACCTGTCCAGGGTTAGTCGCTCTCATTCCACACGTGCCAACAAACTTACCCCACCCCCCTCTCCAATTATCTTAGCCCTGCCAGTACTCTGGCATGGATGGCTGAGGGTGTCAAGGCTCATAAAGCACCTGAACAGGCCTTCGGTCCATGTCTGCACCAACAATTAAGTTGTATATATATTACTACAGTACTCCGCAGAAGTCTTAGGCACCCTAGCTGTATATATCTGCCCAAGACTTTTGCACAGCACTAATCTTGCTTGCCAGCACTTGGTCTGTCACGTCGTATGCCTTGGTGATTGAAGTCCTTCAGGGTTGTGAGAGAACCTGTCTCCACTGCTGCCCCTCAGGGAGAGCAAGTCCAGCTCCCCACCGTCCTCTAAGTGCAAAGGTGTTCTTCCTGAGGTCCCCTCTAAACTTGCCACCCCAATCTAGGACAACGTCAGCAACTCAGATACGCCAACAGAAAGAGTGAGAAGGATTCAGGCCAACGGGGGACACGGGCCGCTCGTTCTACTTACCCAGCACTGCAATGAAGCTCGTTTTGTCAATAAGAATCCAAAGGCCAAAACCCAACATCACTCCGCCCAGGAACTGCAAAGGGTTAAAAAGGAGGGATCAGCTCGCAATTGCTTCACATCCAGTGCCAGCGCTTAACACCAAAGTTTGACAGCCTGCACTCGCTGGAGTTTAGAAGAACCAGGAGGGAAACCTACCGAGTATTGAAAGGCCTAGATAAGAGTGGACGTGGAGAAGATGCTTCCTGTAGTGGGGGAGTCTAGGACTAGAGGGCACAGCCTCTGAAAACAAGAGCATCTCTTTAGAGATGAAGAGGAATTTTTTTAGCCTGAGGGTGGTGAATCTGTGAAATTTACGGCCACCGATGGCTGTGGAGGCCAAGTGATTGGGTATTTTAAATTGGTTAGTCAGGGCATCAGAGGTTACAGGGAGAAGGCAGGAGAATAGGGTTGAGAGGGAAAATAAATTAATCACGATGGAATGGCGGAGCAGACTCAAAGGGTTAATTACGGTCTCGCGGCCTAAAGCAGAGTAAGTGTCTTCTGGCTTTACATGGGTTCAGCTGAGGTGTTCAGGAACACCCTGTTAGCTGGTAAGGTCAAGTTCAAAGCTACACCACAGCAGGAGAATGATTCCCAAACACCAGTACCTGGCTACAGGCCTCAAACAGCTTTGGTGGGCCAACAGATCTACACCAAACTACCCAGCCACCTCCCCATCTTCTGAACAAATTGCCACGATTCAGTCAATGTCCCTGTACCGCCGAGACACGGAACCCTGCAGCTGCTAGAATCGGGAGTGAAAACAGAAAAAAAAAACTGCTGGAGGAACTCAGGGGGTCAGGCAGCATCTGGGGAGGCAGAGGGACAATCGGCGTTTCAGGTCTGCATTTGGACTGTCCTGTCTCTGGGCGTAGTCAGTGTGAGTGGAGATGAGAGTATAGCTCCCTCTACACTGTCCCAGCAAATGCCCACAGGACAGGGGCAGGCCTAGTTGGATTCAGAGTGAAGCTCTCGCCATACCAGGGGTTCCCAACCTTTTTTCATGCCATGGACTGATGCCATTAAGCAAGGAGTCCGTGGACCTCAGGGAACCCCTGCTCTGTACCGTGCCATCACAAACTCACAGGGACAGGAGTATGGGTTAGGAGGAGAAATGGAAGAAAAGGGTTGAACATGGAGCAGAGGTGTTTTATCGCAATCCTGGCACACACTTGCAGCTCAGGGAGAAGCAGGGGTAAAGAACTGCATGGAGAAGTGATGCGGAAGATTGTGACATCAGAACAGCGAGGTGCTGGTCTCCGCTCTCGTTGTTGCACGAGCGACCTCTCTCTCCCTCGCTGGAGATACCAAAGGGCTGGGTTATGGACTCTAGTTCAGGATCTCTTTTGGGGGGCTTTTGCTATTGCTTGCGTGGTGGGAGAAGGGAGTGGGGGGGGTCAGTGTTTCTGCTGGTGCGTTAGTAGTGGGAGGGGCGTGTCGATTATTCTGCGGCTGCTTGTGCGTGGGGCGGGGGCTTTTGGGTTCTGATGTTACCATTATTCATTCGCTGAGGAGTTTCTTGTTTCGTGGATGTCTGTGAAGAGTAAGAATTTCAGGTTGTGTACAGTACACATTCTCTGATATTAAATTGAACGATTTGAACATTGCCCACATACTCCCAGGGCACAGAGCGTACAGGTTAGACAGAGTAAAGCTCCCGCCAGACCACCCCTCAAGCCTGAATGATACTTACAAAGAAAAAGAGGTTGAAGATAAACAAGAAATACTTTGTGATAGCGATACAGCTTTTTGAAGCCATCTCTGATAATGTGCTCCTGCAAGACAAAAGATAAAGATCAGATTGTCAGTAACGTTCTGGAGAGTAACAAAGTGTGGAACTGGAGAAATTACACAACTCAGGGGAGAGAGGGGAAGCAGGTCCAAAAACCATGAGATGGGTATCTTGGTCTGCATCGACAAGAGGGGCTGAAGGGCCAGTTTCTGGATTCCATGACCACTACAGCTCATTTATATAGATTGTATGGTCACACCTCCCTTGTTTTGCGATCCAGCTGCACGTGCTTCCTGAAGGGAAACTGGGTTGATTGGATGTGACTCACTGTGTGAGCCCTGGGAATGCCGAGGGTTATTCTACAAACTGCAGAGCAACTCCCAAGCCACAGGTATTTCACATCAACAGCTTAGAAATTCCTGCAACGCCTGGAGCTTAGGCTCGACGCTCGGGGCAGCTGTGCACCACAGGCTGCCTCAGACACGCGTCCATCCGTGCCGATCCCAGTGGGTCCAGAAACCCAAGCAGCTGAGCAACACTAAATTGGCACTGGAGGCAATATGCTGCCCAAAGTGAAGCCTGCTGCTGGGGATGGGAACATGGATGGTCGAGCTTGGGTGATCGGGGAATTCAGGAGTGAGATCAGTGCAGGGATTGGGCTTGGGGAGATCTGGGGGGGGGGAGACCAAAATATTCCAAGGCCAAGTCTAAGGTTGACTTGTGTGGGCTTCCACTCCAGCACCAACCTGACTCCCCCACCCCCCCCGAGTCATCATCATCATCTGTCGTGTTGTATGACATCATCACTATGCGCCATATTGCCTATCGTGGGAAAACATGGTCCCATGACCATGATTGTTCTTGGCAAAATTTTTTGACAGGTTTGCTATTGCCTTCTTCTGTGCGGTGTCTTTACAAGATGGGGGACTCCAGCCATTATCAATACTCTTCATTGTCTGCCTGGCATCAGTGATCACGTAACCAGGACTTGTGATATACACCGACTGCTCATACGACCATCCGCCACCTGCTCCCATGGTTTCACGTGACCCTGATCGGAGGGGAGGCACTAGGCAGGTGCTACACCTTGTCCGAGGGTGACCTGCAGGCTAGCGGAGGGCTAGCAGAGGGAAGGAGCACCATACACCTCCTTTGGTAGAGACACATCTCCACCCCAACTTCCTGATAACTCCCACAAATTCCCTACACAGTGCTCTGAAAGGAGCAAGTGTCATAACGTGCGTAGCATGTCATGTTTAGAATGCACAGATTGAAATCACTAGTTGAATTCATAGTAAGGAGCAATTCCATCTGGAAATGGTCATGTTCCGCACTGGAAAGAAACTGATTTGCTAACACCGAGCACTGTAGAAGACTGCAAAATAAATTCAAATTTCTTGCACTGCATGCGTTACCAGAAGTAGTTCCAACATCATCTCCCACTCTCCGGGGAGGGAGCCTGTGCTCAGCACTGTCTCCCTGCTATCCACCCACACGAAGGGGTGGACCGGTGTTAGATTAGTAGAATAAGCCAGGCCCTTCAGCCCAACCCTCCCATGCTGACCAAGATACCCAAATGAGGTTGCCCCACCTGCCCTCATTTAGCCCACGTCCCTCTAAATATTCCCCAGCTATCCAAGTATCTTCTAAATACTGGTGGCACAAGAGATTCTGCAAGTGCTGGATATCGCCAGCAAGACACATAAAAATGCTGGAGGAACTCAGCCACCATGGAGAAAAATGAGCCGTCAACAAGGGTCTCGGCCCGAAACGTCGATGGTTTATTTCCCTCCATGGATGCCGCCTGACTTCCTGAGATCCTCCAGCATTTTGTACGCACTGTTCTTCAAAGGCGTTACGGCATCTGACTCAACTAGTTGCTCCAGCAGCTCGTTCTGTATATGCACCTTCCTTTGTGAAAAGGAATTGCCCCTCAAGTCTCTTTTAAGTCTTCCCCCGCTCACGTTAACCCCCTGCCCACTCGTTCCGGATTCCTTCTCCAGGGACAAAGACCGTGTACATTCAAAAGACGAGTTGTGTACACAGTGCTGATGTATTACTGCCACATGTGTCAATGGCTTTCATTTGTATGACACCCAGACAGATCATTCTGTATACATGGACGTCAGAGCAGTAGAGAGAATGCAGAACAACACGCATAAAATGCCGGAGGAACTCAGCAGTCCTGATGAAGGGTCTCGGCCCGAAACGTCGACCTGTACTCTTTTCCATAGATGCTGCCTGGCCTGCTGAGTTCCTCCAGCATTTTGTGTGTGTTGCTCGGATTTCCAGCATCTGCAAATTTCCCCTTGTTTGTGAAAGAATACAGAATAAACACGAGAATGTCTGTGTATGCTGGAAATTCAGAGCAACACGCACAAAATGAAGGAGGAACTCAGCAGGTCAGGCAGCAGCTATGGAAATCAATAAACGGTCGACATTTCTGGCTGAGACTCTTCTTCAGGACTGGAGAGGAAAGGGGAAGACGCCAGAATAAAGAGGTAGTGGGAGAGGGGAGGGAAGCTAGCCGGAAGGTGATAGATGAAGCCAGGCGGGTGGGAAAGGTTAAGGGCTGGAGACAAAGCGATCTGATAGAAGAGGAGAGTGGAGCACAGGAGAAAGGGAAGGAGGAGGGGACCAGGGGGAGGTGATAGGCAGGTGCGGAGAGGTGGAAGGAAGAGGGGAGGGAGAGACTGTTTTTTTTAAGCATCAGAAGGAGAAATTGATCTTCATGCCATCAGGTTGGAGGCCACCCAAATGGAATACAAGGTGTTACTCCTCCACTCTGAGGGTGGCCTCATCTTGGCATAAGCAGCGGCCGTGGACCGACACGTTGGAATGGGAATGGGAATCAGAATTGAAATGTTTGGCCACCGGGAAGTCCCACTTACAGCGGACGGAGCCAAGACGCTCGACGGAGCGGACCCCAATTTAATGACGGGTCTCATCAATGTAGAGCTACAGTGTTTCAGCCACTGAGTAAATAGACACGTAAAACACAATTGTCTTGCTGAGGGCGATTGAGAGTCAAGAGTTTATCTTCAGAGTAGGAGGGGGCTGTACCAGATTATGTAACAGTGGGGTAGAAGCTGTCCTTGAGTCTGGTGGCTTGTGCTTTCAAATTTTTGTACCTCCTGTGCAGGAGAAGAGAGGTTGGTCAGGATGGGTGGAATCCTTGATTATGTCGGCTGCATTCCCAAGGCGGTGGGAAGTGCAGACGGAAGCCGGTTTGAGTTATGGACTGGGCTGTGTATGGAACTGGTGATTCCGTCGGCATCTGCTGTCGAGCATCAGGTGGTCAGGTGACTATTTCAGAAGGACAAGAGGGGAGGGAACAAGCGGTTCCGATCTCCTCAGGACACGGGTGGCCAGGCCGTAAGGGAAACGACTGGGACTGGGACTGACCAGGACCAGACCAAAGCCATGCCAGGGTGCCAGGGTGCCAGGGTGGCCTGGCACCATCAGGAGGAGCAGGGGGCACAGAATGGACTCCTGTCAGACACCGGCGCTCCAGGAGAGGGAGATCCCAGCATGCAGGCAGGGGTTAAAGGTTGTGCTCCCCTGACCTTGTGACTCTGCTGTCTGGTACCCAACGTGCTTTAACTGGTCCCCTCCCCGCTTGTCCTTCTGGAACAGTGACTTGACCACCCAATGCGAGGGAGAGCTCGACAGCAGGTGCCAACAGAATCTCCCCGTCCCAAAGGCAGCCCAGTCCATCATGCAGACCGGCTCCCCTCCATTGACTCCGTACGCACTTCCCGCCGCCTCGGGAAAGCGGCCAACACAATCAAGGAGGAGCCAGGCTTTGAATTCACTGTCCCCGGAGCTGGGGAGCCTGCCTGTCGCCCAGCCAACAAACAAACAGCATCCAGAGAATGGCTGGATGGGAGCCAGCCAGGCAAAAGAGCTTCACAGCAGAACTGCCTGGTGATCCAAGTGGGGACGAGAGGACACGGAGGAGGTGGGGGAGAGACAAAGGGCAGCGGGGAGCGAAATGAGGGGCAGCAGTGGGGAGACAAGGGGAAAGGGGGGAAGGATAGAGGAAAGGGTGGGTGGAGGAAGTATAGAGGAGAAAACAGAGACTGAGGGGAAGGAGAGGGGGAGCGATAGAGTGAGAAAGGGGGAAGGGGAGAGACTGTGAGGGGGTAGAGGGAAGCGGGTTGAGGAAGGGGGGCTTGAGAGAGGGAGGAAGGGGAACTGGGAAAAGGAGTGGGAGTGAGAGGATGGGGTGTGAGGGAAAGGAGCAACGGCAAGGGAGGGGGAGGAGGTGGGGAGCGGAAGAGGAGAGATAGAGGAAGTAGGAGAGATAGGGAGAGGTGAAACAGGCGTGCAAGGGTTGTGAGAGAGAGAAACCACGGGGGTAAATAGGGAGGGTGTGACAACGAGTGAGAGAGTGCAGTGACAAAAGGGGTAAGGGACAGAACCCACCCCCCCCACACCCAACAGCCAACCCATGATAAAGGGACAGTGACAGTTGTTGGGCGAAAGGGTGAGAGATCTGTGAACATCTGGGAGATTCCACAAAAAAAACTCAGCCTGAGAACAAACGGGCAATGGCGAGAACGTTCCCTAATCTCCAACACAAATATCCTGACATCTGCAAAGTTATTAGCAACGTGCAGCCCAGTTCCTGTCTCCATAGATCCTGTTGTTCGGAATAAAATTCCTGGAACAGGCATACGTACAAGGGGAGGACTGTTGGCAAACAGCAGCGTTCCCCTCCCCCCCCGCCCCCCCCCCCGGCTTCTGCAGCCGATTCCTGACGACTCCCACTTCCCAGTCCCATGTTTTCTGCTTCGATCCGCTTTCTTCTCATTTCTTCCCGTGGCTTTCTCCACCGTGACACCTTCTCTCCCGTCCAAACCCGTCTCCCCTCTCCTCTTCTCTCTCTCTCCCTCTGCCCTCTTCTACTAACTCTCCCCCCTCTCCATCACTCTCACTCCCACCATCTTCCTCCCTCGTCAAAATATGGAGCATATTTTCTATTTCTGACTTCGAAAGGTGTTGGTGTCCGGAAAGATATTTGTACTCAAACTACTGCAAGTTACAACTACTGCGACAAGTAACGGGAACAGGCACAATACACTGGCCTGTATTACAGGAGGGTTTGATATGAAAGTAGAGACATCTTGTTTCAATTATACACAGCCCTAATAAGCTCGTGTTTGGAACAACGTGTACAAATCTGGTCATAAAGAAAGTGAAATGAAGGTCCACGAGTTTTGACAGGTTCGTCCCTTGAGAAGGCGTTCCTCAGACTGGACGTTAGAAATGATCTCATCGAGCTCGAGCGAGGAATGATCTTATCAAAAGGTACAAACTTCTTACGAGGCTCCACAGAGGAGCACTGGCACTCCTGGCTGGACCAGGATTCGCAGTCAGGACAACCAACCATTCAGGATCGAGGTGACAAGGGATATATTCACCCACAGGCTGGTGAAGCTTTGAGACTCGCAACCCAAGAGGTTGAGGAAGAGTCTGGTTCAAGATTCAGATTTTCAGTGGGTCTTTAGAAGTGAGGGAGCTGGGGTTGGAACGTGAGAGTGGCATAGAGGTAACAGGGTCTGACTGATTTAGAGCACGGATGTGCTACGGCTGGCATTACTGAGCATCCCTGCCCCTCACAACAAGATTTGATGTAAGTCACCTCCTACCCTACCCTTTGCCCTTGCACCCCACTCTCTCTCACTCCACCCGCACATCTCCCTCCTCTATCCTCTCCCCTTCTCCCCATTCCGAGCTTACTCTTTGCCCCCTCTCTTCCACCTCTTTTTTACTCCCTCCTGTCACCTCTCGTCCTCCCCCCCGCCTCTCGCTCTTAACTCTCTCCCCAGTCATTGCCCTCCTCTTTCCTTTTCTCTTCCTCCACCCTTCTTCTCCTTGCCCCTCACCCTCCCGTTCTCTGCCGCCCCCTCTTCCTCACCTGCCTGCTCTATCTCCAGCTTCCCCCCTCCATCACACACACACACCACCTCCTCATCCTCTCTGTGTTCCACAACCTCCCTCCTCCTCTCCCCACTCTGCCCTCAGCCACCCCCATTTTCCCACCAGTCTCTTTAAACACCCTTTGTTTCAATCTCCTGTTAATATCCCTCACCAACTCCCTCCTGATCCCTTTTCCATCTCCCCCAGTCTCCATTTCACTTTCCCTGCCTCGATCTCTCTCTTCTATTTTTTTCTGCCTTCCTTTTCCACATCTTTTTCTTGCCATCCCCTTTCCCCTGTTCCTCCTACCTCCTTCTCCCCACCTCTCTCCTTTTTCCAATGTCTTCCTCCCTTCCACTCCCACTTCTCTTTCTTGCCCTCTTCATCTCCTATCCCTCCTGATTCCTCCTTCCCCTTCTCCTCTCTCTCAAACTCTTTCCCATTTTTCCTTCTTTAATCCCCCAGAGTGCTCTCTCACCCTCCCCTCCGTCCCTCCTGCCCACCCTCTCTCGCTCCCTTTCTCTTCCCCCCACCCTCACCCCCCCTCCCCACCATTTCTGTTCTTTGACACGGCTGAACTCAGATCCAGCCAGATCCCTGCAGTAAATGCCATTAATTCAAACTTCAGATAAAGACTGCGTTTCAGGCCACATTCATAATCACCCAGAAACAGACTTAACCGACACTTGCACTGCTGTACACACACCCAAACACCACACCGCACCCCCTTCCCTCCCCACCCAGCCACATTTTAATCACACAGACCTGCAACGCTGCCTGCTTTCTGTCGAATAACGGACTGGCAAAGATTCTGTGCAGGCTGTTATCCAGGCAGGACAATGGGAAGGATCTGTTCAAAACAGATTTGGCTCGCACACACTCGCAGAGCACTCAGAGATGGCTTCCTCAGGCAGATTCAATGTGGTATCACAGGAAGCTGCACAAAACTCACACAAACAGGAAAACGGAACTTTCTCATCTTTAACTGGTTGATTGGAACACGTTCTTTCAAAGCCAGGTGGCTGGGTGCCAGCTCTGGGAGAGCTTGCGATTAAGTTTCAGTGAACCAAACACACTGTAACAGAACGTAGAGACTGACCTTGTAATCCAAGATAAATCAACAAAAGCCCTGAGGAGAGTGGCCTGTCAACACGGCATTAACCAGAGGGGCCTCCCCTCTCGCTGCCCCAGCGATACTCGTGAAAATGGCCCAATCTTCCACTGGCGAACTCTCGGTTGTACCTCAGAGGACCCCCCTCCCACGGCAGAGAGTTGTAGGGACTCAGGATCGACCCTGACCTCGGACACTATCCCTCCACTTCTCCCTGTGACCGGGGGGGGGGGGTTTCACTGCGGTTTCCTCCCGCAGGTCAGTATATTAACTGGGCGCCGCAAATCACCTCGAGCGTGCGGGTGGGGGATAGAATCTAGGAGTTGGTGGGAATGCAGGGAGCACAAAATGGAACTGCGTGTAGGATCAGGTAGAAGTGGGTGGTTGATGGTCAGCACAAAGTGGGCCGAGGAGCCTGTTGCCCCACTGTATCTCACTACGACACACCACCGCCAAGTTTCAGCAGGTAGGCCAATAGGTACATTTCATGTCAGAGAAGGGTATACAATATACATCCTGAAATTCTTCTTCTTTGCAAACATCCACAAAAACAGGAGTGCCCCAAAGAATGAATGACAGTTAAATGTTAGAACCCCAAAGCAATGACAGTTAAACGTTAGAACCCCAAAGCACCCCCCCAGCTCCCCCCTCCCACACATAAGCAGCAACAAAGCAACGACAACTGAAGTTCAACTGACATCTAGACACAAGAGGAATCCTGGCATCTCCCTTCCATTACTGCTTCATCCATTCCCTTCACCCTGAGCATCTAAGTCAAAGTCAAGTTTACTGTCATATCCATACGTGCTTACATGCACTGGTGCGGTAGAAAGCTTACTTGTGACGTTGCTGCAAGTTTTTCACTGCCCCTGTCCATACATGTCCTTGTGCCAGCTCTCTTGACCATTCTGCCCATTGTGTCTCTGCTATCTCGCAGCACATTTCCAGTCCTTCACAGCCTCAAGTTCTAGTTCAAGTTTATGGCCACTCAACCATACACATGTATACAGCTAAACGAAGCAATGTTCCTCAGGGCCAAGGCGTACATAAATCACACACAACACATAATAATAACAATCCATTAATATTAACAGATAAATAAGGTACTCTGTAGAGGTACAAGTTGCCAAATGATAGTTAAATAGACAACAATAGATTGTTACAGCCTGATGTGGTAAAGGGGATTAGCCCCCACTATCTATTAAATGCTCCCAGTGGGGTGCGATTCAAATAGCCTCTGACAACCAAGTCCAGCTCCCAGCCTTCACGTGTGGCTTAGCTGCTAAACCTGGAGGTACAGTTTCTACTGACAGGAGAAGGGGCAAAGGTGGGTTACTGGTGCCTTAAAACCAGTCGCTTCAGGCAGATGGAACTCGTCAGCTGTTGCTGGCAGCTCTTCTAGGAGAAGAGAAACTCTGATCTCAAACCTCCGCTGCCTTGTGGCTATCCCACTCATGGGGAAGGCCTCGGGAGTAAACCTCCGAGGGAAAAATCCAGAGCTAGAGTCCCAAAGGCAGTCCTATGTTGAGTTCAACGCTGACTAGCAACTCCTGCGACGCTGCTGGTACCAAACTTTAGATCTGCCGTTCCTTTAGATTCATCAGATGCATGGGGAGGGGGAGTTTGCTACATGGGCAACAGCTTGCCCTCCATATCGTACTGCCCAAGCTTATGTAATCTGGACAATAAAGGCTGATTTATACTTCTGTGTCAAGTCGACGCCGTAGGTACGGCGTTGCCACAAACCCTACGCAGAGCCAACGCGGATCCCTACGCCGTAGCCTGACGCGCACCTCTCCCAAAATGTAACTACGCGTCGCGGCAACGCAGAACGCAACAGCTGTGATTGGCCCGCTTGGTAGCATCGCATTTCCTCCTACGCTGCAATAGCCTCCCATTGGGTGACTGAAGGACAGGGAAGGAACTCTGGCTGCAGTGCTTTCCATAAAGCTTTACAGACCCCCGAAATTATGGAGGACACATTTCGCTTTTACGAAAAAAGACGCTCCCTTTAAACTTGTTTACCCCGAGAAAGACTACCGTGACCATGAAGCCTTGCGCGGGCAGGTGTGTGCACATGCGTGACGTGCCCGAATTGTAGAGCGGCGCAGACACACCAACGCACAATTATAAATGCTCACAACGTGCGTAGGCCACTTGCGTAGGTTACGGTGTCCATTTGACGCAGAAGTATAAATCAGCCTTGAGGATACAACATTCATGGTCGAACCTGATCAAGAGTGCCTCAAGGTAGCAGAGTATTCAGAGAAGTCTACTCAGAACCTGTTCTCCCTTGTGTGCCTATCAAGGCCCCTCCAATCCTCCTGCCCCCACCCTCCCCACCGACAGTGGGGGGAAAAACAGAGAAACTACTGGAAACATTCAGCAAATCGGGCAGACCTTATGGAAAGAATGACTGAGTCCATTTTTCAGGTCACAGACTTTCTGTCAGAGGAAACAGGTTAGCTTTAGGCAGCACGGAGAGTTGGGTGTGGTGGTTAGAATAAAGACAATATTTTGCTGATAGGGTGAGACCAGTGGTGTCCCTGTGATGCAGTCATTTGGTTAGTAGGTTCATGAGGATACTCGGGAAGAGAACACCATCAACAAAACAGAAAAGACATGAAATGAGGGAAGTTTGAAAGAGAGAGTGAACCAAACAAAGTAATGTAGAAGCCACGAAACGCAGAGCTGTAGGAGGTGAGGAATGATAGGTAGGCATCACAGGGGCAATTGACAATGTCAGGAATGCAAAGAACCCAGTGTAAAACTCACACAGTCACAGGGAGAACATACAGACAGCGTCAGAGATCAGGACTGAACCTGGTGACTACCAGTTTACCACATAGTCACAGGGAGAATGAATGTACAGTGTGAAAGATGGACAGTGTCAGAGATTGGGATCGAACCTGGTGACTACTAGTTTACCACACAGTCACAGGGAGAACATACAGTCTATACTCAAGGACAGTGTCAGAGCCTGGTTTCCTGGCACCTTCACTGCCCTGGCTCTCAGGAGACCCTGGAGAGGGTCCAGAAGATGTTTATGAGAATGATCCCGGGAATAAAAGGGTCAACACACAACTGCAGAGTCCCCGAAAGAGGATGCACGGCCACGGCGCCCCGATCAGCGCTGAGGCAAGTGAAGTCCATCCAGGAGCCTGATGGTTGCCGGGCGACAACTGCTGAACTGGGCAACGTGGGGACCCAAGACTCCTGCAGCTCCTGCCCAACAGTGGTAGCAAGAAGAGAGGGAGAGAGGTCGGACACAGGCAGACGCCGCTGAACACCTGCCTGTTTCCCGCTCTCAGCGATGTTAATCCTGCTCGATGCTTTAATTGGCGTGGAGTCACAGAGCTGAGCACGGGTTCATCTTCTGCCATCAGGCCTCAACCCCCAGCGATGGCCGCCCGGGCTGTACCCGCAATCTCCAGAGTCTAGTTCACCGAATCCCCAGGAGATCAGAAAAGCACCAGATCATTTAATCAGTTCAAAGGAACATCCTTAAAAGGGAAATTACAGGCTGCAAACTTCAGCGATCACAGTTGATAAAATTTGTATAGGTATATGGATGAGAGAGGAATGGAGAGCTATGGTCTAAGTGTAGGTTGATGGGACTCAGCAGGACAATCGTTTAGCCTGGACTAGATGGGCCGAAGGGCCGTTACTGAGCTCTGGTGTTCTATGACCCTGTTAGAAAGGGATTGAAAGGAGTGACTCCCAGCAAGGGTAAGTGAGAATTAAGCAAATGGCGAGCTGAGTGGACAATGGCATTCCTGGAGGGGAAAACCTTTCCTGGCACTGGCCAAGGGCCTGGGGATCATCCATCTTTATGGTCAAGTCTCAAGCAACGCTTCCTCTCCTCTGCTGCCCTTGTGGTTAATTATTGTCACATACGCCAAGCTACAGCTAAAAGCTTGCCTTGCACCCCGTTCCTGCAGATCGAATCGTTACGCAGTGCGTCGAGGTAGAATGAGGTAAAATGATAACAGAATGCAGAACAAGATGTAACAGCTGCAGAGAAAGTGCGGTGCAGGTTAACAATAAGGCATGAGATCACAGTGAGGTGAAGAGTCCGATTTAGCGTACGGGGGAATTATTAAATAGCATCCTCACCCAGGAGCCTGGTATTGTTCCCTACTTCCCCGAATAGACCCAGGCAATAGACTCCACCCACTATGATCGAGATGTCTCGCTCATCTCTGCGCACTGCAACCCACAACCCAGATAATGAGTTGGGCATTGCCCGCATCTCAGCCCAGAACTCGGGCACTGGACTCCTTGGCCCAGCACTGAGCCATCGTCTTCCATGTCCGGGACCCAGGCACGCTGTAGGAGAGCATGGGACATCCAAGCAGCCATCTTGTGGCCCCCTGCACCTAAATAGAGAGTGATTAGATAACTTCACTCACCACAACTCTGAACTGATTCTACGACCTGCAGACTCACTTTCAATGGCTCTTTACAACTCATGATCCCATGATCACTTTTTTCATTTGCACACTTTGTCTTCTTTTGCACATTGGTTGTTTGTCAGCCTTTACGTATAGTTTTCACAAATCCTATTATATTTCCTTATTTAGATTATGAGAACACTCAGTCCTCTTTTATTGTCATTTAGAAACGCATACATGCATTAAGAAATGATACAATGTTTCTCCGGAGTGATATCACAGAAAACAGGACAAACCAAAGACTAACACTGACAGAACCACATAATTATAACATATAGTTACAGCAGTGCAAAGCAATACCATAATTTGATGAAGAACAAATCATGGGCACGGTAAAAAAGTCTCAAAGTCCCTGACAACATACATCAAAGTTGCTGGTGAACGCAGCAGGCCAAGCAGCATCTATAGAAAGAGGTGCAGTCGACGTTTCAGGCCGAGACCCTTCGTCAGGACTAACTGAAGAGTGAGTAAGAGTGAGCAAGTAAAAATCCCTTACTCACTCTTCCTTCAGTTAGTCCTGACGAAGGGTCTCGGCCTGAAACGTCGACTGCACCTCTTTCTATAGATGCTGCTTGGCCTGCTGCGTTCACCAGCAACTTTGATGTATGTTGCTTGAATTTCCAGCATCTGCAGAATTCCTGTTGTTTGCGTCAAAGTCCCTGAGTCGTGATAGCAGGTGGCAAAAGGGAGAAACTCTCTGCCATAAACCTCCAGGCACTGTCAACTTGCCGATACCTTGGAAGCAGCTGACCCCAGCTGACCCTGAGTCCATCCATCCAAAAACTCCGAGCTTGCGAGCAGCCTCTCCGATACAGCCTCCCGAGCGCCATCCTCTGCTGAGTGCCTTCGACCTCTCCCCGGCCGCTGAAACACGCAAAGCCAAGGATTTCGGGGCCTTCAGTTCTGGAGATTCCAGTTACCACACAGTAGTAGCAGCAGCAAAGCAGTCATTTCAGAAGTTTTCCAGATGTTCCGCTGTGCTCTCACGTCTGTCTCCATCAAATCAGGATTGTACACGGTCCCCTACTTGACAGATAACAGATATTCATCACCGAAGTGGCCGCGCGCGCTGTCGTCACGCCACCATCTTCTCCCCCCCCTCATTTTTCTGTAGATGAATCTCAAGGCAGTATATGGCGATGTATAGTATACGTGCTTCAATAATAACATTTCACTTTGACATTGCCTGGGTTGTGGGTAGGCAACGTAGAGACAAGGGAGATGCCCAGGTCCTGGGTGGGGTGGGACGTAGAGTATGTTTGGGGATGGAAGGTACAAGGCAGGGACAAGGACATTGAGGAAGTGGAGGAGGCCACAGTTTGATGAAGAAACAAAGGAGAATAGAGATTTAACTTCACACCAAGCCAAGTGCATCCCAGAACTTTCAGATCACCTTCTCCCTAGTTCAAGGATTCACAGCTCACGCTCTCTCTCTTGAATTTTTGCTGCCCTCGCTCTCTGCCTCCCCGTTCCAGCTCAGATCTTTTATTCCCATAGGAACAAGCGATACAAGCAGGAGTTAGTCAAGAGAGCGCTGGAAGAATGGTGTTTGGGAAAATTATGGCTGACCTGATCTCCCTACCCTTCCCTTTCTCTCCCTCCTTTCACATTCCTGACCACTCACCCATCCCCATGTCCATGTCCGGGACCCAGGCACGCTATAGGAGAACATGGGACATCCAAGCAGCCTCTCTAATCTACCTCAGTCCTCAATACGTTCAGTGTCTCTGACATTGTTGTTCCGTCGTTAAGCTGAGTCGGCTCTTCATGACCTCATGGACTCCTGCACACCAAGCCTTCCTGTTGGAAACTGCCTCTCTAAGATCCCCCAAGGTCATACACATTGTCTGAGTAATATTATCTATCCATCATAGCCTCTGTCATCCTCTCCTTCTTTTATCTTCTGTTTTCCCTAACGTGAGAGTCTTCTCCAAGGAATTTTGTCTTCTCACGATGTGGCCAAAACACTTGAGCTTTTGTCTGATAATCAAGCCTCCTCGTGAGCAGTCAGGCTGTATTTCTTCAAGTATTGACTTGCTGGATCTTCTTGCTGTCCAACAAACTCTTAACACTTTTCTCCAACATCCAAGTTCAAAGGCGTTGATTCTTTTGTATTCAGCCTTACCTTCACAGCCATACATCACAACTGGAAATACCGTAGACTTGACTATACGGATCTTCGTAGATGATATCTCCACTCTTCAGTATTTTATCTAAATTTGCCATTGCTGCCCTCCCCAGAAGTAAACACTGTTTAATTTTGTGGCTGCAGTTACCATCCATAGAAATCTTTGGACCGAGAAAGGCAAAATCCGTCACTGCTTCCAGTTCCTTTCCATTTATTACCACAGAGTTAACGGGGCTGGTCAACGTAATCTTGGTGTTCCTAATATTGAGCAACAAGCCAGCTTTTGCAATTTCTTCTTTCAGTTTGATTAGAAGCTTCCTCAGATCGTCCTCACTTTCAGTCATTAGAGCAGTATCATCTGCATATCTGAGGTTGTCAATATTTCATCCGGCAATTTTGATTCCAACATTTGAGTCCTCCAGACCAGCATGCCTCATGATCTGCTTATCATATAAATTAACTAAGTAGGGTGACAGCACGCGGCCTTGTCGTATTCCTTTCCCGATCCTGAACCAGTTCGTTGTTCTGTGTTCAGTTCTAACTGTTGCTTCTTGATCTTCGTACAAGTTTCTCATAAGGCATATCAGATGTCCAAGTATCCCCATCTCTTTAAGGATTTGCCATAGTTTATTTTGGTCCACACTGTCAAAGGCTTTGGAGTAGTCAATAAAACGTAGATAAATACTTTTCTGGAATTCCCTGGATTTCTCCATTATCCAGCGTAGGTTAGCAATTTGGTCTCTGGTGCCCCCGCCTCTTCCAAAACCAGCTTGTACATCTGGCAGTTCTCATTCCATATATCACTGGAGTCTTCCTTCAATAATTTGCTAGCATGTGAAATTAGTCAAATTGTTCAGTAATTTGAACATTCCTTTACATTTCCCTTCTTGGGAATTGGGATATCAACTGATCTTCTCCAGCCTAAAGGCCATTGTTGGATTTTCCAGATCTGCTGGCAAATTGCATGCAACACTTTCACAGCATCACCTTTTAAAATTTTAAACAATTCAGCTGGTATCCTGTCTCATCCTGCAGCCTTATTATGTTTTCTATCGCCCATTCGACTTCACTTTCCAGAATGTCTGGCTCTAGATCGATGAGGGAGTCATTGCAGGTGTTTCCGCTGTTGCGATCTTTCCTTGTACAATTCTTTTGATGTCTTCTGTTTTTGTAAGGTCCTTGTCTTCTTTGGCTTTTACTATACTCATTTTTGCATGAAATGTTCCTTTGATTTCCCTAATCTTCTTGAATAGATCTCTCGTTTTTCCATTTCTGTTGGCTTCTTCACATGGCTCCTTTAAGTAAGTTTCCTTATCTTTCCTCACTATCTTTTTGAACTTTGCGTTCAGCTGGAGGTATTTGTTCCATTCTCCATTGGCCCTCACTTCTCTTCACCGCTCAGCCACTTGTAGAGCCTCTGCAGAAAGCCATTTTGATTTCCTGGTCTTCTTTTTGTTTGCAATAGTTTTGTTGCCACCACTTGTATATTGCTCCTTACTTCTATCCATAGTTCCTCTGGCTTTTTCTCTCCCTGGCTTAATCCATTGAATCTGTTCTTCACCTCCATGGCATATTCTTGATGGATGCTACCAACATCAATCTTTGCTGGTACGTTGGTTTTCCTGATGCTCTTCAGTTTCATTCTGAATATTGCAACAAGCAGCTCATGGTCTGAGCCACAATCTGCTCGTGGTCTTGTTTTAGCTGACTGTATAGAGCTCTCCCATCTCTGATTGCAAAGTCAGTCTGGTTTCGATGTTGACCGTCTGGTGATGTCCATGTGTAGAGCCGCCTCTTAGGCTGTTCGAAGTGGGTATTTGCTATAACCAAAGAGTTAATTTGGCAAGATTCTACCAGTCAATGTCCTGCTTCATCCCATACTCAGGTGTCCTCTGATTTCCAACTTTGGCATTCCAGTCCCCAGTGATAAATGTACATCCCTTTCTGGTGTCATATCCAGGAGGTGCTGCAGTTCTTCATAAAACTGGATAATTTCATCCTCTTTGGCATCTGTGGTGGGAGCATAACTTGGATCGCTGTGATGTTGAAAGTCTTGCCATGAATTCATATTGCGATCATTCTATCGTTTTTTGGGGTTGTATCCAATCACTGATTTTGATACTCTTTTGTTTTTGACAATTAAAGCCACTCCATTCTTTCAACACACATCAAAGTTGCTGGTGAACACAGCAGGCCAGGCGGCATCTCTAGGAAGAGGCACAGTCAACGTTTCGGGCCAAGACCCTTCGTCAGGACTAACTGGATGTGTGTTGATTGAATTTCCGGAACTTTGATGTGTGTTGCTTGAATTTCCAGAACTTTTTTGTGCGTTGCTTGAATTTCCAGCAACTGCAGAATTCCTCGTGTTTACACTCCGTTCTTTCTGCAGGTTTCCTGCCCATAGTAGAAGATCTGTTGCAAAATTACCCATTTCAGTCCACTTTAGTTCGCTGGTTCCCAATATGTCAATGTTTAATCTCGCCATGTCGTTTTTGACCACATCTAGTTTACATTGGTACATGGATCTTACATTCCAGGTTCCAATGGTGTATCGATCAATATCGGACCTTCTTTTCATTTCCGGGCACATCAGCAGTTGGACGTCCTTCCGACTTTAATCCAATCACATCATAGCTCTGGTACAACTCATACTTGTCCTCCGTTCTTCCACGTTCGCATGTTGGGCACCTTCAGGCCTTCAGGGCTCATCTTCCGTTGTCATTCTCATACATCTCCGGTTACTTTTATCCACAAGGTTTTCTTGGCAAATTACTGGAGTGCGTTGCCATTTCCTCCTCTGACCTCTCTGCCATGACCTATCCACCTTGAGTAGCTCTACATAGTTTAGCTCACAGCATCACCGTCATACACAAGTCCCCTCACCACGAGAAGGTAACGGTCCTTGAAGAGGACTTTGACATTAGGGAGTTCAAACCATTCTCAATCCTCAAGGCAGAAATTTATCCTCCTCTCTCCAAATGTACAAATCCTTACTCTAAAATGATAATTTCTTACTCTAGCTAACCCCATTAGGGGAAAAGAACCCTCTCAACATCTGAAAAACCCTTTTAGAATCTTACATGTTTACTTGCCAGAGCAAGGTTTCATTGACACGGTTTGTGGATTGGACTCTGACTTCACGTTATGATGTGTTTCTAGTTTCTGGTCGCTCCTTTTTTTGTTGCTATTTTGGGCAACTTTGAATCAGGGCAGCCTGCAGACAACAAACACCAAGCTGAAATGAAATATGCCTGGACTCTTTCGAATTTGAGTTTTAAATTCAGTGTTTCTCGCTTTTTTTTGGTTGCCGTTTGCTTGATTTGTTTTTTTTTGCTGTGTGGAGGGGGTTGATGCTTTTCTTTTTTTTCGAATGGGTTTGCAGGGTTCTGTTTTGTTTCGTGGCTGTCTGTGGGAAGGCGAATCTCAGGGCTGTATACTGCATACATACTCTGAGAATAAATGTACTTTGAATCTTAAAATCATTGAATCATAACTCCACTGTGGATGGTCCCTAGCCCGGTGCGAAAGGAGGAGGGTTGAGCATGGCACTAGCTACCCATCCCATAAAAACCCAGAGCAACAGAAACACCAACAGAAGCTCGAAAGACCTAATTCCTGGGAGAGGAAGGATACACCAAGAAGATGGGCTACACCTAGGGACAATTTGAAAGACTGGCCCAGGAGGGAGGATTCTGGCGAGCTGCTGTTGGCAGACTGTACCCCAGTAGAGGGGGGGTTCAGACTCAAGGAGATGTTTACTCATTAGGAGGCAGTTAATCCCACTGATTCCATACTGTTGCTCACCTCATACCCAGCATCATTGCTTTATTCTCATTGCACATTCCCCTTCATTCAAAGTACATTTATTATCAAAGTAAGCATACATTATACAACCTTGAGATTCGTCTCCTTACAGGCAGCCACAGAACAAAGAAACCCAAAGGAACCCATTAAAAAAAAGACCATCGAACACCCCATGTGCAGAGAGAAAAAGAAACAAATCATGCAAACAATAAACGCAAGCAAATAGTGTTCTGAACTGAAGTCCACAAAGGGGGTCCATCATAGACCTTTAGTTCAGTGCAGAGTGGAGCAGAGTAAACTATCCTGTCCCTTGCTTTAGGCCTTGACACCGACCATTTCAATATGACCCAGCGCCTGAATCATCGTCCAAACTGGGTTCGATTGCTTCGGTATTCTCTGGAGCCTGGACCACGCCACCTCGCTTCATCCTATACCCAATCTTTCCAATCCAGCCCTGCGCCTAAACTGATCAAACCTCGGGTCTTCCTCACTCTCAGCGATGAGCCCGCTGCCTTCCCTCGCTTCAGTCCTCCCACATCAAATTGCCTCCAGGTCCAAAGGGAAGTTACAGACGATTGTTTACGGCGATCGTTTGCCAGATAAAGAGTGACCAACAAAGTATTTAGCTGTTTTCCTTGTTTCATTTGGCCACCAGCCAGAAGTCGCTGAGACTCACCAGCACCATCTCCAACCTTTGCTCTTCTCGCCATTGATAGCAGCTTTATTTGTCACACGTACAGGGAAACACCCAGCGAAAAGCATCGTTTGGCATCAAATCAAGTCAGCGGGGACTGTGCTGGGCAACTGTCACTAATATCGCATGCCCACGACTCACTAACCCTAATCCGTGCATCTTTGCAATGTGAGAGGAAACTGGAGCACCTGGAGAAAGTCTATGCGGTCATGGGAAGAGCATACAGACTCCTTACAGACAGCGGAGGGAATCAGACACCCAGTGCCTGCAAAGAGTGGCGTTAGCCTCCATGCTACTGTACCGTGAAGTACCATGGCCAACTAACCTCAGACAGTACACCTTTGTAATGTTGGAGAGAGTGGAAAAAAAAAAGACAGCAAAACCCAGGTGGTTACAGGAAGAACATGCAAACTCCACAGAGACAGCAGTGGAGGTCAACATTGAATGCTCGTTCCTAGAGCAGTGTGGCTTCAATACTTTCCTCTCTGTCATCTAATTTCCAATGAGTACCCGTCCAGCCTGATTATTTTTTCCTCAAAACACAACTGCTTCATTTCAAAAACAAAGGAACCTTCTTTGATCTTAGTTATTTAGTGCCCAGTACGCCGCTGGTACTTGGGCCAGCAATGACGGCCCCCTCCCCTCCAAAAGGACAACATAAACCTCCAAGAGGACCACAACCTTCTCATAGGGTTTGGAGGCTTGCATTCCTTAATGACCCAGAGTCAGGGCTTTGTGCTTTGGCTCTTGGTAGACGTGACGGTATGGAAAGACAGAGAGGGAGGACCTACATTTCTGCCCTAAACGCCAGCGGCATAACAGGCAGCAATGAAGGTCCTCCATCTCTGGTGATGTTCAGGGCTTCCTGCATCATAGCTTCCACTCGGTTTTCACCGCTGTCAGCCGTGCAAGTCCCGGGTGGAGGCTCAGGAAATACCGTCGCACTCAGACGTAGAAGGATTCTTCATTGCCGTTTCCATTTCAATTTTGTTTGACCAGTCGGGGTGTTAGCCCTGAGCTGAACCTCTGAACCTGGAGGACCGATGGACCACTCTTAGTCTGTGCTCTGTCTTTTGACCTGTTTGACATGGGTGACCCTACCAAGAGCCAAAGCATAAAACCCTGACTCCAGCCAACATAACTCTCTGGGTTATTGAGGTTCACAAGCCTCCAAACTACGACAAGGTTAGGGTGCTCTTCTATGATCGACCTTCTAGTATACGCAATATTCCACATCCTGTCCCACCAACATCCTGTATAATTGCAGCAAGAACTGTTCTACTTTTGCGTTTCGCACACCTTGCAATAATGGCCAATATTTCCTTTGCTCTCCAAGTTACTTACAATACCGTTCTCTTACAAGTTCTCAGACAACATTCTGGAGTCTCTTTCAGGCAATCTTCTAACCAACACTGTTCTCTCACAGTAAAACAGGGCATCAAAAACCTGCAGATGCTGGAACTCAGAGATAAAACATACACTCAGTGTCAATTTATTATATGTTAATACAAATGAATAATTAGCCAATCACGCGGCAGCAACTCAATGCATCAAAGCACGCGGATATGGTCAAGAGGTTCAGTTGTTGTTCAGACTAAACATCAGAACTCTGCTTCCCACTCCCATTCAGGTATGTCCATACGTGGCCTCCTCTACTGCCATGATGAGGCTAAACTCAGGTTGGAGAAGCAACACCTCATACACAGTCTAGGTAGTCTCCAGCCCCTTGGTATGAACATTGAATTCTCCAACTTCCGGGTAATCCCCTCCCCTTCCCTTCCTCTATCCCTATGTCACTCTGCCCCCTCCCCCAGCTGCCTATCACCTACCTCATGGTTCCGCCTCCTTCCACTACCCATTGTGTTTTCCCCTATTCCTTCTTCACCTTTCCTGCCCATCCCCTCCCTGCTTCCCCTCCCCCACCCCTTTATCTTTCCCCTTACTGGTTTTTCACCTGGAACCTACCAGCCTTCTCCTTCCCACCCTCCCCCCACCTTCTTTATAGGGCCTCTGTCCCTTCCCTCTACAGTCCTGACGAAGGGTTCCGGCCCGAAACGTTGACTGATCGTTTCCACGGATGCTGCCCGACCTGCTGAGTTTCTCCAGCGTGTTGTGAGAATGGGGGAAGAAATGTGATCTAAGTGACTTTGATCATGGAATGATTGTTGGTGCCAGACAGGGTGGTTTGAGTCTCTCAGAAACTGCTGATCTCCTGAGATTTTCACACACAACGGTCTCGAGAGTTTACAGAGAATAGTGCAAAAAGCTGAAAGCATCCAGTGATCGGCAGTTCTGTGGGTGAAAACGCCTCGTTAATGAGAGAGGTCAGATTGGTTCAAGCTGACAGGAAAGTGACAGTAACCAAATAACCTCACTCTACAATAGTGGTGTGCAGAAGAGCATCTCTGAACGCACAACACACGTCAAACCTTGAACTGGAACGGCTACAGCAGCAGAGGGCCATGAACATCCGGGAGGCACCTACTAAAAGTGGCCACAGAGCGTACGTAGCTGAGGAAGGGGAAGCTGAGTGGAGCCACCACAGGGACCACGGTTTAGGGCTCTACCGCTACTGGACAGGGAGACGCAGGTTGGGTGAGGAAGCCCCTTCAACGTCCCAGAACTCTCTGCCTGAGCTCTGTGGGTATGTCCCCTCCTCAAGGACATGCAGCGGGTACAGAAGGCAACTCGAGAGCAGACAGGGAAGGGCAATTAAATGCCAGCTCAAACCTCTGAAGCCCGCAAACTCCAAATGACTGATAAATAAACTCAACTGGCTGCATCACTGTTTGGTATGGGGGTGGGGGTGGCTACTGCACAGGATCGAAGTACACTGCAGGGAGTTGTAAAATTAGTCAGCCCCATCACGGGCACTAGTCTCCAAGAGATCTTCAAGGAGCATTGCCTCAAAAAGGCATTGCCCGTTATTAAGGACCCCCACCACCCAGGACATGCCCTCTTCTCATTGCTACCATCAGGAAAGAGGTACAGAAGCCGGAAATTAAATTTATAACTTAAATTTTTAATATTTAGTATCGATTTGTAATCCAGGGAGCGGGAAGCGCAGAATCAAATAGCGCTGTGATGATTGTACATTCTAGTATCAATTGTTTGCGACAATAAAGTATAAAGTAAGTATAAAGACACACACTCAGTGATTCAAGAGCAGCCTCTTCTCTTCCCTCTACCATCAGATTTCTGAATGGACACTGAACCCATGAACACTACCTCACTACTTTATTTCTGTTTTTACACTACTTATTTAACTATTTTATGTATAATATAAAATACTAAAGTGCAATACATCTTATTTTACATACATTACATTGATATATATTATAATGTATACAATACATACATATACACACACACACACATATATACACACAGATACTGTAATTCAGGTTTTTCTATATTTAATCATACATTGTACTGCTGCTGCAAAGTTAACTCATTTCGCGACATATGCCGGTGATACTAAACCTGATTCTAAACACTCCTAGCATTTTCAGGGGCTAATTTTTGGATCTCCATTTGAGCAAACTGTTCCCCACTCGCTTATCTGTCTCACTTGCAGGGCACTCCGCGTCTTCCGTCCGATTTGCTTTCTCAATCTAACCTTTCTCTGTTTGGCCTCCTACAGCGCTCCAGAGATTTAAATGTGTCGGCAGCAGAACGCTCCTGTTAAGTGAGTCACCGATGTGATCGATGGAGGCTCTGGGATGAAACCCAAAGCATTCAAGCTAGTTCCAGCTTGCCGGCTTGCGAATGACTCATACACCCTGACAAATGCTTTCTGTTAGCCAAACCACATCGGTATATTACTGTCAGCTGCTGGGTGGCGGTGGCACCTCAGCAGTTAAGGGCTGCTGTCCTGCAGCCCCAGTGACGGGGTTTCGATCCCGGCCCCCGGTACTGACTGGGCGCAGTGTTTGAACTTTCTCCCCGTGACTGCGCGGGTTTCCCCAGATGCTGAGACAGTCTAAAGAAACGCGGGTTTATCGGCTTACTGTAAATTTTCCGTAGATTGGGGTGGGGGGGTGGAGTGAGTGGGTGGGGGTAGGAATCGATGAGCACATGAGCCACAGGGGGGCCTAGAGGGAAAAAAGTGGGGGGAGTGAACTCATTCCGAGAGCCAGCACAGACTCGGTACGATTTTGTGGTCCAGCCGGGGATTGTGGTAGAGGCTGATGTCACAGGGATGTTTAGATGACTCTGAGTTAGCACATGGACGTAAAAAAGATGGAGGGTTGTGTGCTGTGTAGAGAGAGAGGCCCGTTTTTGTGGGCACGTGGCTAAGTGGTTAAGGCATTCGACTAGCGATCTGAAGGTCATGAGTTCGAGCCCCAGCTGAGGCAACGTGTTGTGTCCTTGAGCAAGGCACTTAATCACACATTGCTCTGCTACGACACCAGTGCCAAGCTGTATGGGTCCTAGTGCCCTTCCCTTGGACAACATTGGTGTCATGGAGAGGGGAGACTTGCAGCATGGGCAACTGCTGGTCTTCCATACAACCTTGCCCAGGCCTGTGCCCTGGAGAGTGAAGACTTTCCAGGCGCAGATCCATGGTCCCGCAAGACTAACGGATGCCTAAAAAAGAGAGAGGCCTCTGTCGTTCAGGGCCGACCATGGGCGTTGCGTCCCAGCTGTCTAGACATGCAGGTCAAGTCAATACAATCTGGAGAGCAAGTGTGGCAAGTTCCCTCCCTCCACACGTCGGACGAACCCAAAGGAACGGCAGAGACCGATACAGTTTGGCACCAACAGTGTTGCAGGAGTTGCCAGTCAGCGTTAAACTCAATGTAGGGACTCCAGCTCCCAATCTTTCCCCCCGCCCCTACCTCGGGGTTTACTCTCGATGCCGTCCCCATGAGAGGGTATAGCCACAAGGCAGCGGAGTTTCCTTCTCCTAGATAAGCTGGCGTGCCACGTCTGCCCAAAGCGAGTGGATTTAAGGTGCTAGTAACCTGCCTTTGCTCCTTCTCCTGTCAGTGGAAATGGTTCCACCAAGGGCTGTGTAGAAGGGGAAGGGTTAATTTGATCGTGCAGTAGGTTTACAGTAGCCAGTGAACATTGTGGGCCAAAGAGCCTGTACTGTGCCATGACCTAATGTTGCATATCGGTGTCATAAGAGGAAGGATGAGAATATAACTGACTCGGCAGTATGTGGCACCTTACCAAATGCTTTCTCGGAAATCAAAATGCTCATTTACCCAACCTCACTCCACTAGCTCTAACTTTGAAGCAGTCTACCAAATTTTCCTCACATAAAACCACACTCTCTGCCGAAACACTCTTTTAAACAGTCTACTATCACTTCCTCTATAATAGAAATGTGTTTGCTTAATATTTCCTGTTTTCTATCTCCTTCCATTCTTCTCATTAGTATGACGGGGCATCAACAATTTCAGGAAACCGCTGGGAGATCTGGAAGAGCAAAGTGCTAGTGTATATTAGATTGCGATCAGACAATGGAGACAAAGAGACATAAGGGGATCGTTGAGGATATGCAGCATAGATACAGTCCAATGAGAAAGTCATACACCACGAAATTAGGCCATTCAGCCCATTGATTCTGTGCCAACCATCAATATATTAACCTCAATTTTTTTAACACTTTTTTTCTACCCACATTGCCATCAATTCCCTCCAGATTCCACTACTTACTTGCAAGAGGGAAAAATCTAACCGGCTAATTAATCTACCAACCAACACATCTCTATAAAACCATAGAGTATAGGAGCAGAATTAGGGCCTTTGGCCCATCAGTTCTGCTCCACCATTCGATACAGGCTGATCGCTTTTTCAGCCGCATTCTCCAGCCTTCTCCCTGTAACCTTTAACTCATTTGCCATTCAAGAACCTGTCAATCTTTGCCTCAAATCCATGGCCTCCACCGCCCACTGTAGTAACAAATGCCACATTTTCAGAAAGAGAAGACATTCCTGCTTATCTCAGCTCTAAAGGGACGTCCCTTTATTGTGAGGTTATGCCGTTGGATCCTAGACTCTCCTACTAGTGGAAACATCCCTCCATATCCACGCTACCCAGGTCTTTCAGTATCCAGTAGGTTCCAATATCACCATCCCCATCCTTCCAAACTCTATCCAATGCAGACCCAGAGACATCAAGCGCTCCTCATACATTAATCCTCTCATTCCTGGGGAGCATTCTTGTGAACATCCCCCAAGGCCAGCACATCTTTGCTTAAACACTGGGCGTAAAATTGCTCACCATATTCCAAATGCAGCCTGACCAACGCCTTATCTGGCCTGACCGACGCCTTATGTTCTAGTCCCCTTAAAATGAATGCTAATGTTGCATTTTTAGTATCGTCTCAACGTGCAAATTAACCTTAAGGGAATCCCCTACAACACAAGAGGAAACCTGAGCATTCAGAAGAATCTCATGCGGTGGCAGGAAGTATGCATCTGCTGGATGCAGATAGGACAGAAGGTCAGACTTCAACCACCACCATATTCCAAAGTCATTCTCAAAAATCTAAAAGGAGTTAAAAGAGTTCTGACAGATACTTTCGGGGAGAAAAGGGCTAATAAAGTGTTGGTCCTTTACAAAACTAGATTGAGGAATTAATAATTTGTTAACAGATGGAAAGTGAATTAAATGGATAATTTTGCATCAGTCTTTACAATAGAGGACACTTCTGTTTTGCAAGTGCAAAGTACTAAGCTAATTAAAAGGAAAAGGTGGGTCCGAAATGTGATTCTAATTTCATTTGTTACTTTAAGTAAGGCGCGCATGTATTATGATGTATGCAATTCACCTATTTTTACATATAATCCGTAATGAATTATTTAAACAAATAAAGAATGCTTAATCAATATATATATATATATATATATACACACACACACAAGATTACTCAAATATCACTGAAATATTAAATACAAACACTCCTTCCTGCTTAGCTGTAAACTCCAACTCTATATAGAATGCACCTCATCTATAGATGCAGTCTATATAATACAACTACTATACAGGCATCCACAGCATAGTAATTTTTTTAAATTGTTCCATTCAGGCCTGAAGATCTAATCGCTGTGGAGGATTTCTTACTCTTGTGAGATAACTTCTTTCCTGACAAAGGGGAATCACTCTGTTGGCAGGTTAGACTTGTGGCTGTGAAACAATCCCAGGTTCTGGGGTCCCCTCTGTGGTGGTTGAAGGAGATGACTCTGAGACTGCAGGACGTGTTTCTGATGCTCTGGGTGCCTTTCTTCTCCCTCCTTTTTCTTCTTCAAGTTTGTGCATCTTCATCTTGGGAAGGTGCATTTAGTTTACTGGCGTATTCTTTTATTAATCCTTCATTGCTCCCTTTACGATCTGATCTCTCCTCTTAGTTTACACATTAGATTAGATTATGAAGACACGCAGTCCTCTTTTATTGTCATTTAGTAATGCATGCATTAAGAAATGATACAATGTTTTTCCAGAATGATATCACGATAACACATGTCAAACCGACTTAAAAACTAACAAAAACCACATAATTATAACATATAGTTGCAATAGTGCAAAGCAATACCACAAATTGATGAGAACAGACCACGGTAAAAGTCTCAAAGTCTCTCGGAAGTCCCATTATCTCACGCAGATGGTGAACCTCCAGCGCCGCCAACTTGCCGATGCAGCATCCTGGAAGCATCTGACCACAGCCAACTCCGAGTCTGTCCAAAAACTCCAAGTCTCCGACACCGAGCACCGAGCACCATCTCTGCCGAGCGTTCCGACCCCACATCCACATTATCTGACGAATCCTCTGTTTTCATATCTCCATTGACTCCTTTCTTTTTGGCCTTCCGTTCATCCAGCTGGGCTTTGGGCTTTGCATCTACTTTTACAAGCAGCTTTTTGTCTCCTGCTTGAAGTTTCTTAATGCACACAGAGTAGATTCTGGTTTTTGAAACTCAAAAGCCAAATGTTTGCAACTTTCCTGAAGCTCCTTGAACTCTCTTCCAGCTTAAAACCAAGCCACATTTCACAAATACCAATTTCGCAAGTAACTGCCTGATTAACACATCAGAAGCTTTATCAGATATGTTGCCAACAAAAACTGTTGCCTACCACTGCTTTCGTCAGTTTCACAATCCCTCTGAGCAACATGGTCTTTCCTTGGTCCAATATGCTTTCCAACCAGAGGCTCAGAGATTAGCACCAAAAACTGCTTGTCCACTGCTGGGAAATAGTTTATAGCGTTTGGCATGGACTGTTGTGGCATCATCCTGTACCCTTCTTAGTTCACTTTCAGTTGATGCTATTACAGGGGATGTGGCATGCAAATGGTAGATGGATCTCCAATCAAGTTGCCAATTTGTGGTTGTTTGATGTATGTGAGCCCCTGACATAACAGTAACACTATTTGTTTGGCCAGGCAGGTTTCTGTTTAGACATTGCAATTTTGTTCAAGTTCACTTTCGTTCCTGACTGCAACTCGATTGCATCTCTGTCTGCTGTTTCCATTGATACAGCAATTTCAACTGTTCTTTTAAATGTGAATTGTGCTTTGGGTAGGAGCTGTTTTTGAATGCTTTCTTGTAAGATTCCACAATGAAATAATCTCAGCAAATCATTAAGCCTATCTTTGAACTGACAACGCTCAGACAATCACTTCAATTCAGTCACATACACTGAAATGGACTCCCCTTCCTTTTGATTCCACTCATGAAACCAAAAGAGCACTACAATCAATGGCTTTGGTTCTAAGTGTTCCTGCACTACTTTGACGTTATCAGCAAAGCTCATTTCTGCTGGTTTGGTTGGAGCAGTCAAACTCCTAAGCAGACTGTATGTTTTCCTATCCAATGCACTCAGCAAGATTGGTACTTGTTTCTTATTGGCTATTCCATTTGCTTTAAAATATTGCTCGATCCATTCAGTATATAAAATTCAGTTATCCATTATGTCATCAAATGCATCAACCTCTTTTTTGCTCTTTTTATTAGCATTATCACTCAGTACTCACTGTTTATGAACATGTGAATTCTTCCATTTTCTGCCTTTTTTTAAACTCAACCATCTCTGCACATGCTGTGTTTTTTCTTAATATACTCTACCATTTTTCGCTGAGCTTCAACAGGCCGGTAACCATCTCAGGTTAGCTTTAAAAGTACCTCACCGCCACTGTTTTATATTGTCAGTCCAAAACATTAAACTAATTGAAAGGAATAGATGGGAATACAAAATGTGATTCTAACTTCATCTTTGCTTTAAGCGAGGAGCACACGTATCATGTGGTAGCATCATGACATATGCAATTCACACATTTTTACATATAACCTGTAATGATTTAAACCAATAAAAATTGCTTAATCAACATATTTACCATAGTACTCAAATATTACCAAAATATTAGATACACAACAGACACCAGTAATATCTGCAAACTGGTGACGGGAAGGGAGGGAGAACCTCAGGAAAATCACGATCAGAATGGAAGCAGTACTGAGCTAAAGGGAGACAGATCCCAGGGCTCTGAGAGTTTTAAAAGTTTCTAGTGAGATTGATGATGGATTGGTCTTAATTTTCCAAAATCCTCTCAATTCAGGGAAGGTTCCATTACAGTGGAAAATAGCGAACATAACACATTTATTCGATAGGGGAAGGTAGCTGAAAGCAGGAAACTGCAGGCTTGTGACACTTAACATTTGTCACAGGGAAAACGTTAGTAGCTACTATTGAAATCAGCACAGCAAAGCACTTAGGAAAACACTAAATCATCAGGGTTACAACACACACACACACACACACACACACACAAAATGCTGGAGGAACTCGGCAGGTCAAGCAGCAGCCATAGAAAAGAGTAAACAGTTGACGTTTCAGGCCGAGACCTTTCATCTGGACTGGAAGAAGGATGAGGAGTCAGAGTAAGAAAGATAGAAGGAGTCATCAGGGTTTTGTGATGCAGATTAACTCAATGTATTGGAGACTGTTGAAGTGGTAGCATTGGGAGTGTTGATGTCCAGCGAGGTCTTAGGGGTGCAAGCCCACTGTTTCCTGAAAGTGGCAGCACAAGTAGGTAGGTAAAGAGGTCATACAGCATCATCATCATCATCAGGTGCCATGCCCAGTTTGAGCTTGACTGCCATGGCCCACACATTCCTGTTCTGGGTCAAGTGGATCAATTAATTGGTACTCATCTCCAGTTCTCTGGCTGCTGTTTCCATCATCATTTGTCTTTGCCTTCCTCTTGCTTTCTTCCCTTCAATCTTTCCATAATTACCGTGCATTCTAGCTCCTCTTTCCTAATCACATGTCCAATGAAGTCACATTGCCTTTTCATGATCTCATACATTATATCTCTTTCTGTGTTTGCTCTGTTCCTGACATCCTCGTTAGATATTCGTTTCGTCCATGATATTCTTTGCATCCTCCTCAAAAACCACAACTCTGCTGCTTTAATTTGTTTCCTCGTGTTACTAGATATTGTCCAACATTCTGAGCCATATAACATAGCTGGATAAACGTAACATTTCAGTACTCTGAGGCGGGTTGTCATGCCTAGTTTAGTATTGGTCAGTATACTCTTCATTTTCATAAAGGTGCCTTTTGCCATCCCTATTCTTCTCTTGATGTCCAAGTCACACCTGCCATCTGATATCACCCAGCTTCCTAAGTAGCAAAAGTTCTGTATTTGTTTTATGTCTTCCCCGTTTATTCTCAGCCTGCAGATAGGATTCTCCTTCTTTTTGGACATCACCATACATTCTGTCTTTTTGCAATTGATAGATAGACCCATTTTTGCACTTTCTTCAACAATTATATCAATTAAGTTTTGTAGTTCTTCCTCCGTACTTGCAATTAACACAGTGTCATCCACGTATCTAAAATTATTGATGTTTTCACCGCCAACTTTGATTCCCAAGATGTCTCTTATTTGTTTCACTGTATACATTAAACAAATCAGGGGAGAAAACACACCCTTGTCTAACGCCTCTCTTGATTTTCATAAACTGACTCACTTCTCCATCTATTCTTACAGCGGCAGTTTGTTCCCAGTACAGATTTCTGATTAGGCGGAGGTCTTTCGAATCTAGATCTAGAGTTTCCTGTAATATTTTGAATAACTTATTGTGCTTCACTTCATCAAATGTTTTTGTGTAGTCGATACAACAAACAAACAAATCTTTTTGCATTTGAATAGCTCGTTCTGATAGTATCCTTAACATCAATATCGTGTTTCTTGTAGCTAAACCACATTGTTCTTTAGCTATTTCAGCTCAGTTGACTTAATTAGTTGGAATATTGAATGGTAGGGTGAAGATATAACTCTACCAAAGGAGATAGGAGGTGCTCCTTCTCTTCGCTAGCCTGTAGGTCACTCTTGGGCAAGGAATAGCTGCTGCTTAGAGTCACTCCACCCCCCCCCCCCCAGGTCAGGCTCATGAAGCCATGGGAGCAGGTGGTGGATGGTCCTTCCAGCAGCTGGTCCATATCATAAGTCCTGGTTATGCGACCACTGACAATCCCTGAAGAGTATTGATAACGGCTGGGGTCACCTGTCTTGTAAAGACACTGCCCAGAAGGCGGCAATGGCAAACCACTTCTGTAGAAAAATCTGCCAAGATTAATCACGGTCGCGGAAAGGCCATGATCACCCACGCCATATGAAGTGGCGCATAATGACGACGATGACCGAGTGTAAAAGTTGGGAAGACATTTTCCAGTTGTATACAACATTGGTTAGGCTGCATTTAAAGCAACATGTCCCGTGTTGATCACCACATTACAGGAAGGGTGTGGAAGCTTTGGAGAAAGTGTAGAAGAGGTTCACCAGGATTTGCCTGGATTAGAGAGCATTAGCCTTAAGGAGAGTGTGGGCACGTGGTCAAGTGGTTAAGGTATTCGACTAGCGATCTGAAGGGCATGAGTTCGAGCCCCAGCCGAGGCAGTGTGTTGTGTTCTTGAGCAAGGCCTGCCCTTCCCTTGGACAACATTGGTGTCATGGAGAGGGGAGACTTGCAGCATGGGCAACTGCCAGTCTAACATACAACCTTGCCCAGGCCTGCGCCATGGAGAGTGAAAACTTTCCAGGCACAGATCCATGGTCTCGCAAGACTAACGGATGTCTTTAATTAGCCTTAAGGAGAGAGTGGACAAACTTGGACTGTTTTCTCCAAAGTGTTAGAGGAACAATTAGAGAGACATTGATGAAATTATGAAATCCATGGATAGAGTAGCCATTCAAGCCATAATTTTCAAATACAAGCGGGCTTAGGTTTCAGGTCAGAGGAGGAAATTTAAAAGGAGATGAGGAAACCTTTTGGACATTGAGATTGGTGGGAGCCTGGAACACAAAGCCAGGACAAGTGCTGGAATGTTTAGACAGACAATGGACAAGCAGGGAATGGAGGGATATGGACCATGTGTGGGCAGTTGGGATCAGTTCAGACTAGCACCATTTTGGGCAGAAGACTCTGCTCCTGTTTGTACTGTTCTATGTTTCATATGTAAGTACATGCACTGTGGATAATGGGGAAGTGGTTGATGTCACATATTTGGATTTCCAAAAAACATTTGATAAGGCGCTGTACTGAAGACCATTGCAGAACATTAAACTTCACAATGTAGGAATTTATGTTGGGTAGGAGGTTGGCCGGATGACAGGAGACAGAGCAACACATTTCGGTTTACTATTTGTCTTGGCAAGATGTACAGTGTTATACCTCAGTGCTGCAGCCTCAGATTTTTAGATTACACAGCAGTGGGCAAAAGGTTTAGGCATGTATATAGCTAGGGTGCCTAAGACTTCTGCACAGTACTGCAGTAATTTTATGTATTGCACTGTACAACTGTTGCAAATAAAAAACAAATTCCATGACATACGTGAGTGACGATAAACCTGATTCAGGTCTGGGTCTCTGTTGTGGACTGAGAGTGGGAAGAGGGCAGGGAGAGGGGAATCATGGTTGGGAAAACGGGAAGGGAGCAGGAAGCAACACACATAAAAGTTGCTGCGTCTCTAGGAAGAGGTACAGTTGACATTTCAGGCCGAGACCCTTCATCAGGACTAACTGAAAGAAGAGCTAGTAGGAGATTTGAAAGTGTGAGGGGGAGATCCAAAATGATAGGAGAAGACAGGAGGGGGAGGGATGGAGCCAAGAGCTGGACGGTTGATTGGCAAAAGAGGTATGAGAGAATCATGGGACAGGAGGCCCAGGGAGAAAGAAAAGGGGGCGGGGGGGAAAAAGCCCAGAGGATGGGCAAGGGGTATAGTGAGAGGGACAGAGGGAGAAAAAGGAGAGAGAGAAAAAGAATGTGTGTATATAAATAAATAACGGATGGGGTACGAGGGGGAGGTGGGGCCTAGCGGAAGTTAGAGAAATCAATGTTCATGCCGTCAGGTTGGAGGCTACCCAGGCAGAATATAAGGTGTTGTTCCTCCAACCTGAGTGTGGCTTCACCTTTACAGTAGAGGAGGCCGTGGATAGACATGTCAGAATGGGAATGGGACAGTGCGTCCGCCAGAGAAAGCTAGAAAGAAGAGGGAGCAGAAAGCATCAGAGGGACATTCTATAATGATCAGAAACCAATTGTTTGAAATCAAATGACCTTGCCTGGTGTCTCAGGGCTGGGCATGTCTGCACCCACACCACCCCCCACCCCTCACGCACCCCGACCGCATCTGGTACTTTTTCTCTGCCATCTGCCGCACACCGCTCTGCGGGGCTCCACTCTCAAAATTGCCAACAACCTTTGCTCCTCCCAGATCTTCAAACTCGGTCTCCCTCCACATTGACAAATACAGTACAGTGCAAAGGTCTTAGTCACCCTAGCTATATACATGTGCCAAAGACTTTTGCACAGTACTGTATAAATGAAGAAACTGAAGAATTTTTGCTTGCTAAATTTTGTTAGTGATAAATAAACAAATTTTGAAGAGGACACAAGGAAGTTACAAGGTCAAAGTAAATTATCAAAGTATATATACAGTACGCCACCATACACTACCTTGAAGTTATTTTCTTACAGGCATTTACAGGAAAATAAAGAAATACACTATAATTTACCAAAATTTATACATAAACAAAAACTGACAAACAACCATTGTGCAAAAGACAAACTATGCAAATAAAACTAACTAAATAATACTGAGAACATGAATTGTAGAGACCTTGAAATTTAGTCTGTGGGTTGTGGAATCAGTTCAGAGTTGAGGTGAGTGAAGTTACCCACACTAGTTCAGGAGCCTGATAACTGTTCCTGAACTTGGTGGTGTGGGATCTCAGGCTCCTGGAAAGAGAGCTGTTCCCCTCTCAACAGTTGACAGTTAAGGAATATAGGCAGCAGACAATTTTCTGGGAAATGCAGTATAATGGGTGAGTAGGTTCTTGAACAAGGGTGAAAAGTTTCTGGGTTTGGTGAAAAGGGTTCAAGACACTCACTGGCCAACAATTGTCCAAATACTTGATGTAAAATAAATCTAGAATCTCTTTCGCAGGCCTCTGTCTGAATGCCCAGGGCACTCCCTCGCCTTCCCTATCTACATACCTTCCCCAGACACACCTCCTTCTCTCCCCCACCTTCAAGGAAAATGTTTCAAAGTTTCAAAGTTTATTATCAAAGTGTGTACAAGGCACCATGAACCAGCTTGAGATTCATTTCCTTGCCTGCGTTTACAGGAAAATACAGTAAAGGAATACAACTGAATTTATGAAAAAAAAACAGATGTACACAAAAATTGACAACCAATGTGTAAAAGAAGACAAATTGTGCAAATAAATACACAAACTACTGAGAACATGGGTTGCAGGGTCATTGAAAATCTATAGTTATGGATTAAGTTCAGGGTTGAGGTGAGTGAAGTTATCCATGCCGATTCAAGGAGGAGAAGATGGCGGCGTGATGCAGCGCGCGCGGCCTCTCCGGTGATGAATATCTGTTATCTGTCAAGTAGGAGGCCGTGCACAATCCTGATTTGATGGAGACGGACGTGACAGCACGGAGGAACATCTGGTGAAACTTCTGAAATGCCTGTTTCACTGCCGCTGCTACTGTGTGATCCAGAATCTCCGGAGGGGAAGGCCCCGAGTCCTCGGCTTTGCCTGTTGCTCGGCGGCCGGGGCGGGGTCGAAGCGCTCGGCAGAGACGGTGCTCGGTGCTCGGTGTCGGACGGCCGGTCGGAGGCTCGAAGTTTTCGGACAGACTCAGAGTCCGTTGCGGTCGGGAGCTTCCAAAGGTGCTGCATCAGCAAGTTTGTGGCGCTTGGAGGTTCATGGCAGGAAGAGTTTCTCCCTTCTGCCGTCTGTGTGAGATGATGGGGCTATCGGGACTTGAGACTTTTTTTTACCATGGCCATGGTCTGCTCTTTATCAAATTACGGTATTGCTTTGCACTGTTATAACTATATGTTATAATTATGTGGTTTTGTCAGTTTTAGTCTTGGGTTGTCCCGTGTTTCTGTGTTATCTTTTTGGAGGAACATTGTATCACTTTTTAATGCATGCATTTCTAAATGACAATAAACGAGGACCGTGTGTCCTCATAACTTAATCTAATCAGGAGCCTGACAGTTGTAGGGTAATAACAGTTCCTAACCCAGTGGTGTGGGACCTGAGGCTCCCGTGCGTCCTGCCCGATGGTAGTAGTGAGAAGAGAGCCTGGCCTGGATGGCGGGAATCCTTGATGATGGATGCTGCTTTCTTGCAGCAGTGCTCCTTGTAAAAATATGCTGGATGCTGGGGAGGGCTTTCCCTGTGATGGACTGGGCTGTATCCACCACGTTTCATAGGCTTTTTCATACCAGGCCGTGATGCAACCAGTCCAGATTCACTCCACAGTGCACCTATAGAAGTTTGTCAAAGTTTTAGGTGACGTGCTAAATCTACACAAACTTCTAGTAAAATAGCTGAGTGTGTGCTCAAGAAACAGCACCTCCTTTTGTTTCCAGACGTGTTACACATTACATTCCAGATAACCAGCCACGTATCCCATCTTCGCCTTCTTCGTGATGGCACTTGCGTGCTGGTCCCAGGGCAGATGCCCTGATGTGATAACACCAAGGAAATTAAAGCGGCTGCCCTCCCCACTTCCGATCCCATTATGTGGACTAGCTCATGGACCCTCAGATTCTTCTGCTGCGGTCAATAATCACCTGTTTGGTCTTGCTGATGTCGAGTGAGAGGTTGCTACGAATACTCAGCAGATCAGGCAGCAGGTGTGGAGGGGAAAGCTGATAACATTTCCAGTTCCTGATACTGTATCAGAACCAGATAAAGATTTTTTAAAAAAGAAACAAGTTTCAAATCGCTGAGAGGAGGTGGGAGGGTGGAGAGATTAAAGGAGAAGGTCTATGGGAGGATAAAGAGTTGTTAGTTTTATGTGGAGAGGGTGTGGGCTGCAGCAACGTAAAAATGGGGAAGACAATCATGAAATAGCCAGAGAGAGAAAGATGAGGCTGAAAATATGGGATACGTGGCTGGTTATCTGAAATGTAGTGTGTAACACATCTGGAAACAAAGCAAAGTACCATTTCTTGAGCACACTCAGCTACTTTGGAACACTGGAGACAGCCCAGGACAGAGGTCAGATTGGAAATGGGAAACAATAGACAATGGGATCTTAAGAGAAACCACGCAGCTGAAGGAACTCAGAGGGAGTCGACGCATTGGGCTGAGACCCTGCTTTAGGACTGGGAGTGGGATGGAGACTCAGACTGATGGGTAATACAAGCTTAGGGTCACCTTAATAGACTGAACGTAGATGCTCTTTGGACGAGACAGCGGTCAGTCCTACCTCTGGGTGGCACTGTACCGGAGGGGTTAGTGCTGGCGGTAAAAATCGAGGTTCAATTCCCTCCGCTGTCTGGGAGTTAGTGCATTCTACCAGTGAGCGCATGGGTTTCCCCCGGGGGCTCTGGTTTCCTCCCAAATTCCAAAAAGACACACAGTTAAAGTTAGTGAGCTGTGGGCATGCTACATTGGCACTGTCAGCGTGCTGACACTTGCAGGCTGCTGAGCTGAGCACAATTCTTGCTGATTTAATTTGACACAAAACGGTGCATTTCTCTGTATGCTTCAACGTACAAATAAAGCTAATCTTTTTTTTAAATCTCCAATTTACAACTCCAGAGGCCTTATTTCAACTGTGACCCAAGGTCTTCTCTGCTTAACCGTGGCGGCTTCCCTCACCACAAGACACGCGAGCAGAATTAGGCCATTCAGCCCATCCAGTCTGTTCTGCCATTCCGCCATATGGCCAATTTATTCTCTCTCTCAACCCCATCCTATATGATAACTGGCCGCTGTAAGTTACCCATTAGTCTGGGTGAGTGACGAGAGAATCAACTGGGGATTTGATGGGCACGTAAGTTACAGGTCTACAAGGGAAAGGGAAATGGGTCTGATTAGATTGCTCAGCATGGACCCAATGGGCTGAATGGTCTCCTTCTCGGCTGTAATAAGTAAGCAGGCTCTACAAGGTGGTCTCCCGACCTGAGTCTGGTCTTTGCCGCCTCAAGACAGGGGAGCAGCCGTTGTGGTTGCACAAGGAGGTGACTGGGGACGGAAGATGGCTTCTGGTTTCTGCCCCTTTCCTTTCCAGTCCTGACAGAGGGCCTCAGCCCAAAAACGTCGACTGCTCATTCCCCTCAACCCGACATGCTGAGTTCACGCAGCAGTGTGTGTGGCTCGAGATTTCCAGCATCTGCAGAATTTCTTGAACTTGTTTGTTATGTTATATTTACTATTATCACATAAACTGTTTACTCTGGGAGCTTCATGGACGCAAACTATTTCGTAACACCCTGGTGCAATTGACAATAATCTAATCTAATCTAATGTACACTCAAGTGGTTGACCTCACATTTTTCATGTTACGCTCAGCGGCCACTTTACTTGGGACCTCCTGTACCTAATAAAATGGCCACTGAGTGCACGTTCATGGTCTTGTGCTGCTGTGGGCCGTCCACTTCAAGGATCAAAGTGTTGTATGTTCAGAGATGCTCTTCTGCACACCACTGTCGTCAGCCTGAAACAGTCTGGCCATTCTCCTCAGATCTCTCGCACGTTAACAAGGCGTTTTTGCCCACAAGTCTTTTTTGATCTTTGCACCATTCTCTGTGAACTCTAGAGACCGCTGTGTGTGAAAACCCCAGGAGGTCAGCAGTTCCTGAGATACTCAATCCACCACATCTGGCACCGACAATCATTTCATTGTCAAAGCCACTCAGTTCTCATTTTTTCCCCCATTCTGATGCTTGGTCTGAACAACAACTGAACCTCGAGATCATGTCTGCATGATTTTATGCACTGAGTTGCTGCCACATAATTAGCTGTTTAGATACTTTATACTTTATTGTCGCCAAACAATTGATACTAGAACGTACGATCATCACAGCGATATTTGATTCTACGCTTCCCGCTCCCTGGATTACAAATCGATAGTAAATATTAAAAATTTAAATTATAAATCATAAATAGAAAATAGAAAAATGGAAAGTAAGGTAGTACAAAAAAACTGAGAGGCAGGTCCGGATATTTGGAGGGTACGGCCCAGATCCTGGTCAGGGTCTGTTCAGCAGTCTTATCACAGTTGGGAAGAAGCTGTTCCCAAATCTGGCCGTACGAGTCTTCAAGCTCCTGAGCCTTCTCCCGGAGGGAAGAGGGACGAAAAGTGGTTGGCTGGGCGGGTCGTGTCCTTGATTATCCTGGCAGCACTGCTCCGACAGCGTGCGGTGTAAAGTGAGTCCATGGACGGAAGATTGGTTTGTGTGATGTGCTGTGCCATGTTCACGATCTTCTGCAGCTTCTTTCAGTCTTGGACAGGACAACTTCCATACCAGGTTGTGATGCACCTGAGAAGAATACTTTCTATGGTGCATCTATAAAAATTAGTGAGGGTTTTAGGGTACAGGACAAATTTCTTCAGTTTTCTCAGGAAGTAAAGGCACTGGTGGGCCTTCTTGGCAGTGGACTGTGCTTGGTTGGACCAAGTCAGGTCACTTGCGATATTGACCCCGAGGAACTTAAAGCTTTTGAACTGTTCCCCTTGCGCACCACCGATGTAAATTGGGTCGTGCAGTCCGCTACTCCTTATGAAGTCAACAACCAATTCCTTCATCTTGCTGACGTTGAGGGATAGGTTATTGTCTTCGCACCATGCCACCAGGTTCTTAATTTCCTCTCTGTACTCAAACACATCATTACCCGAGATACGGCCTACAATTGTGTCATCAGCAAACTTATATATACTTGCATTAACAAGCAGGTTTACCTAATAAAGTGGCCACTGAGTGTCTCGTCCATTTGCCATGTTCTCACCTGCTCAGTCTGTCTATACCCTCTGAGAGAAACACGATCTGTAGTAACACACAAGTGCTTAATACACCTGTCCCCACCAGCTTCAAAAGGGTGACGATCACACAGTGCCCGAGAGAAGCAGGGCAAGCTGCTTTAATAACAGAGACACTGTGATGGAGTACTTTGAGAGAGTGGTCCTGGCCAGGATCAACTCCCTAAGCAAGGACCTAGACCCTCTGCAATTTGCCTATCGCTATGGACCATCTTTAGAGGTTGCAGTCTCACAGTCTCTCCACCAGGACAATAGCAATACACACATGGGGCTGCTGTTAATGATTACAGCTCAGCGTTCAATACAATCATACCCTCAGTTCTGATCAACAAGCTCCAAAATCTGGGCCCCCGTACCTCCCTCCGCAACTGGGTCCTTGACCTCCTCACTGGGAGACCACAGCCAAGTAACAACTCCTTGCCGACAACCAACACTGATACACCTCGGGGGTGTGTGCTTATCCCACTGCTCTACTCTCTCTCTCTATACACCTGTGACCGTGCGGCTAGCCACAGCTCAAAAGTGCCATCTATAAGTTTGCTGACAGCACGAGTGTCAGTGGCAGAATCTCAGATGGCGACGAGGAGGCGTACAGGAGCGAGACACATCAGCTAGTTGAGTGGCGTTGCAGTGACAACATTGCACTCAACACCAGGAAGATCGAGGAACTGGTTGTGCAGTTCAGGAAGAGGATGCCAAGGAAACAAACACCACTCCTCTCTGAGAGATCAGCAGTGGGAATGGTGAGCCGTTATAATTCCTGAGTGGCAACATTTTTGAAGAGCTATCCCGGCCCAACATATTTACAAAGAAGGTGTGGCGATGGCTATTTTTCATTAGGAGTTTGAGGAGATTTGGAATGTCAGCAAAGACTCTAGCGAATTTGTACAGGTGTACTGTGGAGAGCATTCTAACTGGTTGTATCACTCTCTGGTACAGAGGGGCCACCACACAGGACCAGGAAAAGCTGCAGGGAGTTACAACCCCCAGCCAACTCCATCACGTCCCCAGCACCGAGGACGTCTTCAAAAGGCGATGACTCAAGAAAGCAGCATGCATCATGAAGGACCCCCATCACCCAGGACAGGGCCTCTTCTCACTGCTACCTCAGGGAGGAGGTGCAGGAGCCTGAAGTCCCACACTCGATGTTTTAGGAACAGCTCCTTTCCCTCCACCATCAGATTTCTGAACAGACAATGAACCAACCAATGAACACCACAGCACCTCACTATTATTGGTCTCTTTGCTCTACTTATTACAGATAAGTAGTGCTATATAGTACTTATAACACAACATATATATTGATGTTATATATGTGTTATTGTAATTTATAGAGGAGAGCCATCCGCAGGACCACCGATGCGGCAGAGAGGGCCTCAAGATGGCTGTGGCTCAAAAGAGGGGAGCCATGGAGTCATAAGTAGCTAGCCATCTGGACACAAGCTGGGGTCTGATCAGCCCCGGCTGGGTCACCTGGAGGAGGTTGTATGATGTTGAAAGACCCGAAACACCCGATGATTGCAGGAACATCACTGAAGGTGTGTCCAGAGGCATCAATAGATGTATGTACACAGCCTATGTATTGCACTTTATCACTGCTGCAAAACAGCAAACTTTATGACATATGCCAGTGATTAAACTTCACTCTGAACCTGCTTCTGAAGGTTGAGGTCAGAATAACAGGTGGAGAGAGGGAAAGAGCAGGAGCTGGTAAAAGTGACTGCTTTTCGTTACGTATACATTATTTATTTGCATGCTAACCATACCTTCGCAATCACACACACAGCCAAACCTCCAATCACACCTTCATAATTCCCCTCAGGCAACACACATCAAAGTTGCTGGTGAACGCAGCAGGCCAGGCAGCATCTCTAGGAAGAGATGCAGTCGACGTTTCAGGCCGAGACCCTTCGTCAGGACTCTTCATAATTCCCCTTATCTGATTTAAGACACTTGCATTGAAGTGCATAACTTTCAAACTTAAATGTAAAAATCTATCAGATTATAATCACTCTTCCCCAAAGGCCTCTTCCTGACAAGATTATCAATGAATCATTTTTAGTGCACAAAACACGGGAGTTCCCGACCTTTGACATGCCATGGACCCATACCATTAAGCAAGGGGTCCGTGCACCCCAAGTAGGGAACGCCCAATCTAAAACACTGTTTACTCAGATTGGTTGCTTAACATATTGATGTAGAAAGCACCTAATATGCATTCAAAGAATTCATCTTCCATTTTAATTTGTCAATTCTGTGTGACTAAGATACTACCTTGTCGCAGGCAGCCCTCGTTTCCCCTGTCATATGCAACACACGGTACTGCAGCTACCATATGGCAGTTGCCCCAAATTGCTTTTAATTGGGCAGCGGGTACTGTGACACCATTTCAGCATTAATATCCCCCTTTATCAATGATACGACACCGCCCCGATTTCCTTCCCTGTCCAAAATATCAAATATCCTAGAGCATTCAGTTCCCTCCCACCGCCTCTCTCCTCCCCATTCTTCCTCGCCAACCTCCCTGTATCTTTCCCTCTTTCCTCCCTTTATTCGTCTCTCCTTCCCGATCCTTTCTCTCTCTCTCTCCTCTCCTGTATAATTTCTCCTTTTCTATCTCTACCTGATTCTCTCCCTTTATTCCTCCCTCTGGTGTCTCTCTTCCTCCCTTTCCTTCTCCTTCTCCCCACCCCATATTCTTTCCCTCGCCTCTCCCGAATTTTCTTTCTTTCTCTCCCCGATTCTTCTTTCTCTCTCACTACGCCGATCTGATTCCTGGCTTTATTTCTCTGGCTTTGACACCTGCCTCTCACCTTTTGAATGAAAAGTTTCTCCGCAAACTCTCTGCCGATGTCGTAAGTCGCTGCCACTCCCTATTGGTCCACTCCGCACAATCGGGGGAGCAAGGCGCTCAGCGTTTGATCGACAATCCGAGCAACCAATCAGTTGAACGGGGGCGGAGGAGCGGGATCCGCAACCAACCAGGACATCGAGAGCGCAGCCAGGAGGCGGGATCGTATTATACCCAGCCTTCAGGATGTCGACAGGCTTACATAACGAGATCCCTCCAACCAATAAAACCGGTAACTCCAGAATACTCTGAAACTCATTAGAAATATGATCACCTGAAAGTTTAATGATGTTTCTCTCTCCACAGATGCAGACTGATCTTGATCTGCTGAGTGTTCCTGATTTGGAAGTTGCCTCGTCTGCAAAGAGCAAAATTTCCCGGTAGCCAAACATTTTACCTCCACTCCCCATTCCCGTGCCGACATGCCGGTCCATGGCTTCCCCTGCTGACATGATGGGGCCACTCTGCATCTGCTGGAGGAGCAACACCTCACATTCCGTCTGGGTAGCCTTCAACATGAAGAAATGAAACATCGATTTTTCGAACTTGCAGTAATATCTTCCCCTTCCCCTTCTCTATTTTTCCATTCCCTATTCTGGTCCCCCCCCCACCTTACCCCTTCTCATCTCCTTACCTGCATATCACCTCCCTCTGGTACCCCCCCCCCCTACCTTTCTCCCATAGTCTCCTCTCCTATCAGATTCCTTCTTCCTCAGCTCTTTACCTTTTCCACCTATCACCTCCCAGCTTCTTACTTCAACCCCTCTCTTCCACCCACCAAGCTTCCCCCTCTCCCAGCTTTAGCGCTCACATGCCAGATCGTACTCCTCCCCCCCCACCCCACAACTTCTTTGTCTGCTTTCTTCCCCTTCCTCTCCAGTCCTAATGAAGGGTCTTGGCCCAAAATGCCAACTCTTTATTCCTCTCCATAGACGCTGCCTGACCTGCTGAGTTCCTCCGGCATTTTTGTGCGTGTTACTTTGGAAATATATATTATCCTTCCTTCTTCAAACCCATCCCGGTCCTCTTTTGGTTGCACAGTGAGAGCACCTTCTCCAGATGGTCTGCAGGAGTTCAAGAAGACAACCAACTTATCCAGGGAAAATGGAACAGATATCAAATTTTACATCTGCCAGCTACACCCTCTCCTGAGAACAGCTAAAAATATTATGTCTGCTGGAGCTGGGATCTTACTGCGTCCAGACATTAAAAATGCCAAATATCAGAAATGTTACTGTCATGGGAAGTTAACTTTCCACAGCGGTGGCCCAGTGAATCATTCAATATACATAAGTAAATGATTTAGCAGACCACAAAGCATCCAGGTCTGGAATGGCTGACTCACCCTAACAAGTTTGTACAAATACAATGCGACATCACCCGGTACAGAAGGAAGAGGGTCTCTCAGGGGATCTCCCGGTCCCCTTGCCCCTGGGCCTGGCCAAGCCGGCCACTTATGAGTCTAGGCAGCAAGCAGTCAAGGGCTCTGTGTCAGGGTCGTTGGTTGTCAGTCATAACCAACAATGACACGAGACCTGTGCGGGAGAGCTCTTAAAGTGGAAAAGCCCCTCCCTGGACACCCCATACACCCTCATTAGGATTAGATTGTTAGTATGCGAGCCATGGGAAAACCATCCCTATTGTGTTTATTGATCGCATTACTGGAGATAAAGCGTCACTGGACTCTGTCACTTTGATTTGGCCCATGCTTTGATTAGTCCCGCTTGGTGGCGCAATAATATCGGCGCCGGTCCCCAGAGCGAAGGTTCCCGAGTTCGAATCCAAGTCAGGTTGAGCGTCGAACTAGCAACTCGGCCACGTAAGAACAAGAATAGCTTCACACTGTCATGGTGGTGCCCCGATAACTCCACTGCCGAGTTAAGGGCTATTCTTCTTCTTCTCCTATGCTTTCATTAACCTGGTCCAACTCCGCTTGCCTTTCTTGGGATTTATGGCTGATTTGGGTGGTGGGGTGGAGATACGTCTCTACCAAAGGAGGTGCTCCTTCCCTCCGCTAGCCTGCAAGTCACCCTTGGGCAAGGTGTAGCACCCGCTTAGCCCCTCCAATCATGGTCATGTGAAGCGACGGGAGCGGGTGATGGATGGTCGTACGAGCCCAGCGCAGATCACAAGTCCTGGTTATGCGACCACTGACAGCAGGCGGACAGTCTCTGAAGAGTATTGATAATGGCTGGGGTCACCCGTCTGGTAAAGACACCGCCCAGAAGGCGGCAATGGCAAACCACTTCTGTGCCAAGAATATTCATAGTCAAAGACTCTGATCGCCCCCGTCATACGACACAGCGCATAATGATGAGGATGACTAATGATCATCTAACTTATTTATAGTGGGAGAGGAGTGTCAGGTATTGCTGTAAGTTTGTATGTGCAAGGGAAGAATTGAAATAGGCAGGGGGTTTCTAGGGTAGGGTTAGGGCCTGAGCCAACTGCCTGCCCCTCTTTCTGTGCCCAGATGTCCTTGGGGGAGGAGCATACAGTGACTGTGGGTACAATGGTTGATTTCTGGGAACTGTGGGCTCCTCAAGGGTTCGAATGTGGTTTAGATAGTAATGATCATATTTTAATTTGAAGCTGTATCTAGTTTATGAAGTCTGGATGATTGTACAGTGTTTGACGTTTGAATAAACTTCTGTTTTTAAGAAAAAGGAAATGAAAGCTCACTAAGGAGCAGGGAGGGTGGGGAAAGGGTGTGGGGTAAAACCAGAGGGAGCAAGGGGATCAGCTGTAAGTAAGGTTATCGGGGAGCAGGTGGAACATGAGAATGCAGACCAAGGAAGAAAAGGAAGGAGGGAGGGGGCTGTGAAGTGCGGCGCAGAAAGGCGTGCCCAGCAGTTTAGACAAGACATGTCCTCCATTCCCAGAGGGAAAGCTGAGGGAAGGAGCAACAAGGAAGCTGAGCCAATGCCGCATTTGGCAGTTTGGATCTGGAATGCAGTGTCACAGCTCGGAGTGGAGGCAGACCGTAGTGTGCTAAAGGGAGGGGACAGGAAAGAATTGGCAGGGCTGTCTGAAAAGAGTGGAACCAACTGCTTTAGTTGTAGCGTTGGAAGGAAGCCTCTTCAGAGAATCCTCTCCCAAGAATCACCTGCGGGAAGAGCTGAGTAGGTCAGGCAGCAGCTGTGGAGGCAAAGGGATTGCCGATATTTTGGGTGAAGGCCTTACATCGGGACCCTGTTTTGGGACCCTTCATCAGAATCCTGCATTGGGACCCCGTAGCAGGAGCCTGCGTCGGGACCTGCTGAGTTTCTCCACCAGTTTGCTTTCGCTCCAGATTCCAGTACCCGCGGTTTCCTGTGTCTCCGAGCCGCCAGCTGAATCCTTGCTGAAGTCTCTTTGTCTCGAGTCCATGCTTGGGCAGGGAGATCAGACTTTTAACTAATATTCTAGGAGAAGTCTCACTAAAGCCCTTTAAGATCCAATAAGACATCCCCGCTCTTGTATTGAAATCCTTGTACAGAAGGAACACAGGACATAGATTACTACAGCACCTTCAACCCACAATGTTGTGCTGAGCTTGGAACCTACACGGAGATCAGTCTAAACCTTCTCTCCCCTCCGTAGCCTTTCATTTCCCTGTCATCCCTGTGCCTGCTTAAGAGTGTCTTAAATGTCCCTAAAGTATCTGCCTCTACCACCACTGGTACAGGATTTTCAGTGCTCACTTTCACGTTCCAGTATCTGCAGCTTTGTTTTGATATTCGTGTTGTAAGGGTACAGTGTGACTCACTGCTTGTGTACTCCAGGCCTCTATTTATAAAGCCTGGGTTCCTGTTGGTATTTTTAACGACGTTCTTAACCTGTTCTGCTGCCTTCACTGAACTGCTCACACAAGCCCACAGATCTCAACACACACAAACCATTATCATCCGATGGTGTTTTCTACATTGTCTCCTTACATTTTTCCTCATAATGCAGTACTTTCCACATCTCCACATTAAACTTTGTTTTCCATCCTCAAAGTTCAGAGTAGAAGTTATTATCAGAGTACATCACCACATACAACCCTGGGATTCTTTTCCCCGTGGACATATTCAGCAAATCTAAAGAAGAGCAATTGTAAATCGGATCAGTGAAAGATCAAGTGAGCACAGAAGACAACAAACTTTGCAAATGCAAATATAAACAAATAGCAATAAATAACGAGAGCATGAGATAAAGAGTCCTTAAGGTGAGATCATTGGTTGCGGGAACATCTCAAAAGGAGAGTGTAGTTATCATCTTTTGTTCAAGAACCTGATGGTTGAGGGGTGGTAGCTATTGTTGAACCTGGAGGTGCGAGTCCTGAGGCTCTTGTACCTTCTACCTGTTGGTAGCAGCGAGAAAAGAGCAGGCCTGGTTGGTGAGGATCTCTGAAGCTCGATGCTGCTTTTCTACGGCAGCATTTCATATAAGTGTCCTGCACTCAACGTCAGCAAGACCAAGGAGATGATTGTGGACTTCCTGGAGAAGTCGGGAAAACACACACACACACACACACACACACACACACACACACACACACACACACACACACACACAGACACACACACACACACACACACACACACACCCTCATTGAGGGGTCAGTGGTGGAAAGAGTGAGCAGCTTCAAGTTTCTGGGTGTCAACATCTCGAGGATCTGTGCTGGGCTGAACTCATTGGCGTAATCATGAAGAAGGCAGGCCTTCATGAGGAGTTTGAGGAGATTTGGTCTGTCACCGAAGACTCTAGCGAATTTCTACAGATATATGGCGGAGAGCATTCTAACTGGTTGCATCACCGTCTGGTACGGAGGCACCAAGGCAGAGCAACACAAGAAGGCTGCAGTCTCAACCAGCTCCATCACGGGCACACACCCCTCCCCAGCATCGAGGGCATCTTCCGGAGGCGATGGCTCAGGTAGGTACCATCCATCACGTGGGCCCTCACTATCCTGCACATGGCCCTCTTCTCGTTACTACCTGAAGACCCACACTTGATGTTTTAGAAACAGATTCGTCACCTCCACCATCAGATTTCTGAATGGTCCATGAACCCATGAAGACTTCTTCTTCTTCTTGCGCCCTTAACTCCTGGTGGAGTCGTCGGGGTGCCGTCATGACCAGCTTTGCACCAGTTTGATGTGCTCATCGTGCGGCGTGTCTTGGGCATCTGAAACCTGGCGGAGCCCATCCCTCTCCAGGTTTGACCGCAGCCAATTTCCTCCAACTAGGTCGCTCGCCTCCGTCGCGAACACGTGGCCGTTATAGTTCATCTGAGAACCTTTCCGCCCCGGCCGGTGACTTCACCATGGAAGTCTTTCGCCCAGTGGTGCCGTGTTAACACCACCCCCTCACATGGTTTAGCCCGCCAGCTGTCGCGGTTTACCGGGGTATGGCGTTTGGGGCCAACACGTGAGAGATTTAGGAGATGGATGAGGACCAGTGATGCCCGTCCACCCTATCTAGTAGGGAGCAGCATGCCAGACATCAAAGGTACTACCTCTATCCAGAGCCCCCTATACCCTACCTGAACACTACCTATTTTCCTCTATTTTATACTTTATACTTTATTATCGCCAAACAATTGGTGCTAGAACGTACAATCATCACAGCGATATTTGATTCTGCGCTTCCCACTCCCTGGATTACAAATATTAAATATTATAAATAGTTAAAATTAGTACATATTAAAAATTTAAATTATAAATCATAAATAGAAAATAGAAAAATGGGAAGTAAGGTAGTGCAAAAAAAACCGAGAGGCAGGTCCGGATATTTGGAGGGTACGGCCCAGATCCGGGTCAGGAGCCGTTTAGCAGTCTTATCACAGTTGGAAAGAAGCTGTTCCTAAATCTGGCCGTACGAGTCTTCAAGCTCCTGACCCTTCTCCCGGAGGGAAGAGGGACGAAAAGTCTGTTGGCTGGGTGGGTCGTGTCCTTGATTATCCTGGCAGCACTGCTCCGACAGCGTGCGGTGTAAAGTGAGTCCACGGACGGCACTACCTTTAAAAAAAGCACTACTTTTTTAAATTTCTTGTTGTAACTTAGAGTAACATTTTATGCGTTGCACTGTACTGCTGCTACAAAACAACACATTTCGTGACATGCAGTATGCCAGAGATGACAAGCCTCATTCTGACATCCTCCCCGAGAGCGAATTTTATCAAAGTACGCCCAGTTTTTACAGGGAAGAGAAGAGGTGGTTTCCCCCGACGTGGCAATCTCAGGGTCAAGATTATCGTCACACAACAGACAGACATACACCATTATCAATGCCCTGATAACGAGCTTTTCATAGCAGCAGTACAATACATGACAAATGCCGGTTTAAATTCTAGATTCAAGATTATTTAATGTCATTTCCAGTACACAAGTGTAAAGGAGCATAGAATAATCGTCACTCCGGATCTGATGCGGCACACAAAAAAACAGAAGATAAAGAACACAATAATAATAAACATGAAAAATAAATATAAATATATAAGATAGCTTATATAAATAGATTGATTGTATGTTCATAGGGTGACGCTAGGCTGCACATTGGGTGACTGAAAGGAAATAATAAAGTAGTGGTGGAATTAGTGGGTGGAAATGTTAATCAGTCTTACTGCTCGGGGAAAATAACTAATTTTGAATCTGGTGGTTCTGGTCTGGATTTTTTAAAAAAATTTTATTTATCGAGATACAGCATGGAATAGGCCCTTCTGGACTCTCGAGTCACACCTAATTACGGGACAATTTACAATGACCAGTTATGCTGGGTGGCCTCCTCTCTGATGGGAGTGGGACAAACAGTCCGTGGGCAGAGTGGGTGTCAATAGACAATAGGTGCAGGAGTAGGCCATTCAGCCCTTCGAGCCAGCACCACCATTCACTGTGATCATGGCTGATCTTCCACAATCAGTACCCTTTTCCTGCCTTCTCCCCATATCCCTTCACTCCGCTATCTTTAAGAGCTCTATCTAACTCTTTCTTGAAAGAATCCAGAGAATTGGCCTCCACTGTCTTCTGAGGCAGAGCATTCCACAGATCCACAACCCTCTGTGTGAAAAAGTTTTTCCTCAACTCCATTCTAAATGGTCTTCCCCTTATTCTTAAACTGTGGCCTCTGGTTCTGGACTCCCCCAACATCGGGAACATGTTTCCTGCCTCTAGCGTGTCCAATCCCTTAATAATCTTATATGTTTCAATCAGATCCCCTCTCATCCTTCTAAATTCCAGTGTACACAAGCCCAGTCACTCCAATCTTTCAACATATGACAGTCCCGCCATCCCAGGAATTAACCTCGTGAACCTACACTGCACTCCCTCAATAGCTAGAAAGTCCTTTCTCAAATTTGGAGACCAAAACTGCACACAATACTCCAGGTGTGGTCTCACCAAGGCCTTGTACAACTGCAGAAGGACCTCTTTGCTCCTATACTCAACTCCCCTTGTTATGAAGGCCAGCATGCCATTAGCTTTCTTCACTGCCTGCTGTACCTGCATGCTTGCTTTCAGTGACTAATGAACAAGGACACCCAGATCTCATTGTACTTCCCCTTTTCCTAACTTACCACCATTCAGATAGTAATCTGCCTTCCTGTTCTTGCCACCAAAGTGGATAACCTCACATTTATCCACATTAAACTGCATCTGCCCACTCAACCAACCTGTCCAAGTCACCCTGCATTCTCATAACATCCTCCTCACATTTTACACTGCCACCCAGCTTTGTGTCATCTGTAAATTTGCTAATGTTACTTTTAATCCCTTCATCTAAATCATTAATGCATATTGTAAATAGCTGCGGTCCCAGCACCGAGCCTTGTGGCACCCCACTAGTCACTGCCTGACATTCTGAAAAAGACCCATTAATCCCTACTCTTTGTTTCCTGTGCAAACATGAGGAATTCTGCAGATGCTGGAAATTCAAGTAACACACATCAAAGTTGCTGGTGAACGCAGCAGGCCAGGCAGCATCTCTAGGAAGAGGTACAGTCGACGTTTCAGGCCGAGACCCTTTGTCAGGACTAACTGAAGGAAGAGCTAGTAAGAGATTTGAAAGGGGGAGGGGGAGGGGGAGATCCAAAATGATAGGAGAAGACAGGAGGGGGAGGGATGGAGCCAAGAGCTGGCCCAGTGGCCACACATTTTAATTCCACATCCCATTCCCATTCTGATATGTCTATCCACGGCCTGCTCTACTGTAAAGATGAAGCCACACTCAGGTTGGAGGAACAACACCTTATCTTCTGTCTGGGTAGCCTCCAACCTGATGGCATGAACATTGACTTCTCTAACTTCCGCTAATGCCCCACCTCCCCCTCATACCCTATCTGTTATTTATTTATATACACACATTCTTTCTCTCTCTCTCCTTTTTCTCCCTCTGTCCTTCTCACTGTACCCCTTGCCCATCCTCTGGGCTCCCCCCTCCCCCTTTCCTTCTCCCTGGGCCTCCTGTCCCATGATCCTCTCATTATCCCTTTTGCCAATCAACCGTCCAGCTCTTGTTGAAAGTCCCATCATCTCACGCAGACGGTGAACCTCCAGCGCCGCAAACTTGCCGATGCAGCATCCCGGAAGCATCCGACCACAGTCCGACTCCGAGTCCGTCCAAAAACTCCGAGCCTCCGACTAGCTCTCCAACACCGAGCACCGAGCACCATCTCTGCCGAACGCTTCGACCCCGGCCCCGGCAACAGGCAATAGGCAAAGCCGAGGATTTGGGGCCTTCCCCTCCGGAGATTCTCGATCGCACAGTAGCAGTGGCAGCGAAGCGGGCATTTCAGAAGTTTCTCCAGATGTTCCTCCGTGCTTCTCACGGCTGTCTGCATCAAATCCGGATTGTGCACGGCATCCTACTTCACAGATACGATATCATTCGGTACGACCGCGCGTGCTGCGTCGCGCTGCCATCTTCTCCGCCATACCCATCATCCTTGTGCCTATCTAAGAGTTTCTTAGCTATCCCTAAAGTATCTGCCTGTACCACCACCCCTGGGAGGGCATTCCATGAACCCACCACTCTCTCTGTAAAATCTTACCTCTGACATCCCCCTGTACATTCCTCCAATCACCTTCATGAACACTACCTTAATACTTTCTTAAAATTTCTATTTCTGTGCCACTTATTTTAACTTAACTATTTAATATGCACATACATAATTACTGTGATTCAATTTCTTTTCTATATTTATCACGTAGTGCTGCCGCGGAGTTAACAAATTTCATGACATATGCTGGCAATATTAAACCTGATTCTGACCTTAAAATTAAGCCCCCTTTCCTCCCTGGGAAAAAGTCTCTGGCTGTCCACTTGATCTATTCCTCTCCTCATCATGTACATCTCTATCAAGTCACCTTTTTTTTCAGATTAGATTATGAGGACACGCAGTCCTCTTTTATTGTCATTTAGTAATGCATGCATTAAAAAAAGATACAACGTTCCTCCAGAATGATATCACAGAAACACAAGACAAACCAAGACTGAAAAACTGACAAAAAACACATAATTATAACGTATAGTTACAACAGTGCAAAGCAATACCATAATTTGATAAAGAACAGACCATGGGCACGGTAAAAAAAAGTCTCAAAGTCTCTCGAAAGTCCCATCATCTCACGCAGACGGTAGAAGGAAGAAAAACTCTCCCTGCCATGAGCTTCCAGCGCCGCAAACTTGCCGATGCAGCACCCTGGAAACACCCAACCACAGCCGACTCTTGAGTCCGCCCGAAAACTTCGAGCCTCCGACCAGCCCTCCGACACCGAGCACCGAGCACCATCTCTGCCGAGCGCTTCGACCCCGGCCCCGGCAACAGGCAATAGGCAAAGCCGAGGATTTGGGGCCTTCCCCTCCGGAGATTCTCGATCGCACAGTAGCAACGGCAGCGAAGCGGGCATTTCAGAAGTTTCTCCAGATGTTCCTCCGTGCTTCTCACGGCTGTCTCCATCAAATCCGGATTGTGCACACTACCGATTTAACAAATACGATATCATTTCGTAGCAGCCGCATGCGCTGCGTCGTGCCACCATCTCCTTTCAACCTCCTTTGTTCCAAAGAAAAAAAGCCCTAGCTCGCTCAACCTATCCTCATAAGACATGCTCTCTAATCCAGGCAGAATCCTGGTAAATCTCCCCTGCACTCTCTCTAAAGTTTCCTTATCCTTTTGATAAAGAGGCGAACAGAATTGTGTGGTCCATAGGGTTTTATAGAGCTGCATCTGTGCTTTGTGGCTCTTGAACTCAATCCCCTGGCTAATGAAGACCAACCCCCCATATACCTTCGTGGCAATTTTGAGGGATCTATGGACGTTGACCCCAGTGTCCCTTTGTTCCTCCACACTGCTAAGTATTCTACCATTAACCCTGTATTCTGCCTTCAAATTCAACCTTCCAAAGTGCATCACTTTGCACATCTCTGGGTTGAACGCCATCTGCCGCTTCTCAAGCTTCTGGAGTGTTCAACTCAGAATCCAGGTGAGCGAAGAAATGATCAGCGGGAAAGGCAGCCACTGCAGAGAGAGCAGGGGGTCAACACTGAAGGTTCAGAGTCTCATCTTGAAGGAATGATTTAGAGAATTCCTGCATTCAATCAACGGATTCACACCGCCCTCTGCTGGCGAGAGGAGCAAACTGCAGCAATATGCAATTACAGTCGTATTCATGCTCAGAATCAGGTTGTTTATCACCGATTTATATCGTGAAATTTGTTGTTTTTGCTCCAGAAGTACAGTGAAAGGATATAAAAATCACTATAAATTTAAAAAATAAATAAATAGTGCAAAAAAAAAAGGAATAACAAGGTTGTGTTCATGGGTTCATGGACAGTTCAGAAATCTGATGGCAGAGGAGAAGAAGCTGTTTTAAATTGCTGAGAGCACAAACTGATGGGGCAGCGACGCGACCCGCTGTCGCTGATCTGGGTACATGGAGATCAAGAAGGACACCACTTTAACCAGGACCCCGCAAAGGTTCTGACGCAGGCAAACACAAAGCAGGCACACAAGTTTTTAGAAGCGTGGCTCTCTTCTGAAAACCCTGCAGTCAAGGGCATTGAGACAGACTCCACCTATGAGCCCTGAAAGCCAAAGAAACGTGAACCAATGAAATTCAAAGGTCAGCTGAAGAGTTAACCAATCAGGACCGAGGCTAGTGGACGGGGGGCCTGTACGAACATGAACGCTCCCTGACAGAAACACCAATAACTGCCCACTGAAGATGTCACCTCGACTTCTGAAGAAACGTCTGCAAGCTCATTGCCAATTTCGGCGAACGCTGCACCATCAAATTGGTGAGGGTCTTCAGGCTGCTGTAACTTCTCCCCAACAGTGGTCATGAGAAGAAGATGATAGACGCTAACTTCTTGAGACACTGACTCATAGAGACATTTTGAACTGGGGAAGGTTTTGCCAGAGATTGAGCTGGCTGAGTGTAGAACCCTGCGCAGCCTCTTGAATTGACTTTGTTACTTACATCCTTCATATACATGAGGAGTAAATATTTTTATGTTATGTCTCGTCTAAATGCGCAATGTGCAATTTATAGTAATTTATAATAAACAGTTGTGTTGATGTGCGTTGAAGTCTCTGTAATTGGCCATGATGCAACTAGTTTGAGTGCTTTTCATGATACATCTATAGAATTTTAGAGGGTCTTTTCTGATAAATGTTGACTGTTTATTTCCCTCCTTTGATGCTGCCACCTTGCTGAGTTCCTTCAGCGCTTTGTGTGCGTTGCTCAGGGTTTCCAGCATCTGCAGAACCTCGTGTGTCTCTGTGTTACGGGGATCAGGGCCTCATCACGGACGGGCAGTTTGCTAAAACTTCCTCATGTTGCTATTTGTCCCGGTCACCCTCTCCCACCTCAGCTCCTTGTTTCTGCACATGGAGAAGGCGCTCTTCCCATTCATTGACATCTACACGTCCTACATTTTAACTGCCTGGTCTTTGCCTCTTTATTCACGCCAAACATTTCTAATGAACTGCTCAACCAATCTGCCACGTCCATATATGGTCCTTCGTCCTCAGGTCCCTTGGTATGGCCCTCATCTCTTCCACTTGAATGGATGCGGTGGAGACCTTCGCCCATTCTGGATGGGGCTGGACTCCAAAAAAACAGTACCAGGCTCTGACCTTAAACGCAAGAGATCCTGCAGACGCTGGAAATCCGGAGCAACACACACACACACACACACACACACACACAATACTGGAGGAACTCAGCCGGTCGGGCAACATCTATGGTGGGGAATCAACAGCTGATTGCTCCCAGCGCAGCCTCCTCCACATCGGTGAGACCGACATAGATCGAGGGACCGCCTTGCTGAGCACCTTCGCTCCGTCCACAGCAGGTGGGATTTCCAGGTGGCTGGTCATTTTAATTCCACTCCTCATTCCCATTCCGATATGTCAATTCCGTGGCCTCCTCTACTGCCACGATGAACATTCTCTGGTTGGAGAAGCAACACCTTATATTCTGCCCAGGTAGCCTCCAACCTGAGGGAGGTGAGAGGCAGGTGAGGAGAAGTGAAGGGGTAGGAGGGGAGCCAGAATGGGGAATGGAAAAAGAGAGAAGGGGGAAGGTGAGAAATTACCAGAAGTTATCAATTCCTCTAACTTCCATTAATTTCTCTACCCTTCCCCATCTCCCTTTTCCCATTCCTCATTCTGGCTCCTCTCCTATCCCTTCTCTTTTCCTCACCTGCCTCTCACCTCCCTCTGGTGCCCCTCCTCCTTCCCTTTCCCCCATGGTCCCCTCTCCTCTCCTATCAAATTCTTTTTTCTCAACCCATTACCCTTTCCACCCATCAGCTCCCACCTTCTAGCTTCATCCCCGCCCCCCAACCCTTCCAACCGCCTTCCCTCTCGCCTGGTGTCACCTATTACTTTCCAGCTTGAGCACGCTTTCTCCTCGCCACTTTATTCCAGCTTCTTCCCCCTTCCTTTCCAGTCCCTGATGAAGGGTACCAACCCGAAACATTGACTCTTTAGTCCTTTCCACAGATGCTGCCTGACCCGCCAAGTTCCTCCGGCATTTTGTTGCTTCAGGTTCCAGCATCCACAGCCTCTCGCGTCTCCACGTGTCCATGATCTGTGTAAACAGTAATCATCTGTCATTGAGACAATGTCACAGATGTAAATTTATTATCAAGGTGCATATATGTCATCGTATACAACCCTGAGCTTCATTTTCTTGTGGGCATACTCAATAAATCCACAATAGGGGAGGGAACGTTGACTCAGACCATGAGAGGCCTGCGTCAGGCATTTCCATGCCTTACAAGATGCAGGTTGGAAATCTGTGAACCATAACAGAATCAACGAAAGACTGCACCAACTTGGCCTTTCAACCGGTACGCAAAAGTCAACAAAGTGTGCAAATACAAAAACAAAGGATTAATAATTAATTAATTAATAAATAAGGAGTAAGTATTGAAAACATGAGATGGAGAGTCCTTGAAAATGACTCCATAGGTTGTGGGAACAGTTCAGTGATGGGGCAAGTGAAGTTGAGTGAAGTTATCTCTATTGATTCAACAGCCTGATGGTTGAGGGGTAATAACTGTTGCTGAACCTGGTGGTGTGAGTCCTGAGGCTCCTGTACCTCCTTCCTGATGGTAGCAGCGAGAAGAGAACATGTCCTGGGTGGCGGGGGTCCCTGATGATGGATGCTGCTTTCCTGCAGCAATGCTCTGTGTAGATATGCTCAATGGCGGGGAGGTCTTTACCTGTGATGGACTGGGCTGTTTCCGCTACTTTTTGTAGCATTTTCCGTTCAAAGGGCATTGATGTTTCCATACCAGGCTAGGATGCAACCAGTCAATGACCTCTCCACCACACATCTATAAATGTTTGTCAGAGTTTCAGATGTTGTGCCAAATCTTTGCAAACTCCTAAAGATGTAGAGGCACTGCTGTGCTTTTTCACAATTGCACTTACCTACCGCAGGACAGATCCTCTGAGATCATAACACTGAGGAATTTACAGTTGCTGACCCTGTCCTCTTCTGACCACCCCCCACCCCTACCCGGAATGACGACTGGCTCATGGACCTCTGGTTTCCTCCTCCTGAAGTCAATAATCAGCTCCTTGGCCTTGCTGACATTGAGTGGGAGGTGGTTGTTGTGACACCATTCAACCAGATTTTTCATCTCTCTCCTATACGCTGATTTGTCACCTCCTGTAATTTAGCCAACAGCAGTGGTGTCGTCAGCAAACTTGAATGTGGCATTGGAGCTGTGCTTAGCCACACAGTCATCGTGTAAAGTGAGTAGAGCAGGGGACTAAACACACCACCTGTGAAGCTGTGTTGATAGAGATTGGGAGGAGATGTTGTTCCCAATTTGAACTGACTGGGGTCTGCAAGTGAGGAAATCGAGGATCCAATTGCACAAGGAGGTACTGAGCCCAAGGTCTTGAAGCTTATTGATCAGTTTTGAGGGGATGATGGCATTGAATGCCAAGCTGTGGTTGATAAAGAGCATCCTGAGGTATGCATCTTCGCTGCGCAGATGTTCCAGGGTTGAATGAAGAGCCAGTGGGATGGCATCGGCTGTGGATCTGTTGCTCCAGTCAAACTGAAGTGGATCCAAGTCACTCCTCAGGCAGGAGTTGATATGTTTCATCATCAACCCTCAATGGTCATTGAGACAGATTACCATGCTCTTCCTAGGCACAGTGTCAAGTGAAGGCTGCCTGAAACAGGTAGGCACCCCAGATGGCCAAAGTGAGAAGTTAAAGATCTCAGAGAGCACTCCGGCCAGCAGATCAGCACCAGGTACCCCATCTGGGCGAGATGCTTTTCATGGGTTCACCCTCCTGTAGGCTGCTCACAAGTCAGCTTCAGTGACTGAAGTCACAGGATCCTCGGGAGTTCGTGATGACTCCTCCGTGTCATGACGGTCAAAGCGAGCGTTGAGCTCATCTGGAAGCAAAACCCTGGTGCTGCCTATCTTGCTTGATTTTACTTTATAAGAGGTGATAGCATTCAAACCCTGCCACAACTGTTGAGCATCCTTTGTTGATTCTACTTTGGACCAGATTTGCCACTTCGCCCATGAGGTGGCTTTCCGGAGATTGTACTTGGACCTCTTGTAACTCTCGGTCACCGGACTTGAATGCCTCTGACCCAGCCCTCAGCAGACTGGAGATGTCATGGTTCATCCAGGACTTCTGGTTGAGGAAGACTCTGAATGATTTTGTGGAGACACACCTGTCAATGACTGTTTTAATAAAGTCTGTGACAGCCACGGTGTATTTATTCAGATCTACAGATGAGGGCTTGAACACGGCCCAGTCCACCGACTAGAGGCACTCCTCTGCCTCCTGTGACCACCTTTTTTTGTTGTCCTAATCTCTGGAACTTTGCTCTTTAGCCTCTGTGCGTAGACAGGTATGAGAAAGACAGCCAAGTGATCAGATTTACCAAAATATGGTCTGGGCATATAACAGTGGGCATTCCTTAGCTTTGCATAACAGTGGTCGAATATGTTGGGACCCCTGCTACAGGTTATATACTGATGGTAATTGGGAAAGAATTCTTCCACTTCTACCAGATTCTTTCATCTCCAGCCCTTTACCTTATCACCTCTCATCACACTTCATCCTACCCTCCCTCTCCCACCCAACTTCCGCCTCACCTGGTTTCACCTATCACCTTACAGCTTGTGGTTCTTTCTTTCTCCTCTCCATTTTATACCAGCTTCTTCTCCCTTCTTTTCCAGTCCTGATGGATGGTCTCAGCCCAATATGTCAACCCTTTATTCCTTTCCACAGATGCTGCCTGACCTGCTGAGTTCCTCCAGCATTTTGTTGCTCCAGATTCCAGCATCCTCAGCCTCATGTGTTTCCACATGTTCATGATCTGTGTAAGCAGATGTTGGAATCCACTGTTTTTTTAATAATACTTTTTTTTATAAGATTTATACTCACTGGCAGAAAGCAATATAGCAGCTAAACTAACGGTCTATGACCTTTCTCATTTTTCATTGACTAAATATTAGCAGATTACCCATGTGATGTAATTGTTTTTAGCCTATTAACTAGTTTATCTCCATCTAGGAATTTCTCTTATCTTGTCTATAAAAGTGAGTAATTTTTCAGATGCACCATCTTTATTCTTTTGTCTTACTTGGCATTAATTCCCCTCTTAGCATCGTTTCTCAGCTCTTTATTTAGCTTCCTTAGTATTTGCACATTTGTTTGTACTCTAAAATAAATGGAAATCATGGAATGAAGACTACTTGTCATTCCTGACTCCCAGAAGAAACCTAGTGATCAGAAAATAAACAGAGATCCAATACAGCAATCATCTGTCACTGAGACGATGGCAACCCTTGTTGTCACAGCTGCACACTCTGGTTAACAGCAAGGTAGAGATTAATGTACCATCCAGGCATCCAAAGGACTTTAAAAGGCTACTCAAAGACCAATCGTCCATTGGCGTGGAGAGCTAACTGATAAACCTAGATGAAGTCATTGATCTTCCAAATGTATGTCATCAAGGAACAACTTTATTCACCATATACATTTACATGTATTAGGAATTTGCTGTGGTGTGTTGGCATGACATGCATCAAAAATCAACATTCAACAATTATAAAGAATAAAGAATTACATAAAAATCTCATTTTTTCATAAGAAAACATTGTTGACCCCCCCCCCACACACATCATTCACACTTCATTATGTAATATTTTGCAAAGAATAAACTAGACAATAGGACCACATTCTTCATTGACAATGGCCCTGGATATCCAATGATCATAGAGAGATGCTGACAACATTACGGTAGCATTTTATGTTAATTCGAGTTTGTGTTAACCTATACTTTAAATGTACTGTGCTGATGCTGCTGCAAAAAGCTCACCTTTGTGGCATTTATACCCTGGGTACGGATGTCAATGACAGTAAACTTGGATTCTTTTTATCGCTTAGCAACCCTTCATTGGTACAACCTATGAAACAGGGTGCTATCACTACTGTTATGTTTTTGTAACTTCAAAACATTAAACTAGTTCAAAGGAAGACACAGGAGTTGGAAAATGCAGGTCTAATTTTAACTTTACTTTAAATGAGGTGTCTATGTATCACCTGGTAGCATGATAACATATGCAATTAACATATTTATACATGTAACCCATAATGAATTATTTAAACGAACAAGGTTGCTTAATCAAACTCTATATAACACACACACACACACACATATATATAATTACTCAAATATTATTGAAATATCAAATATACAACTCTCCTCCCTGCTTAGCTATAAACTCCAACTCAATATAGAATGCATCTCAACTATATACACAGTGTGCTATACAATACAACTACTATATACAGACACGAGGAAATCTGCAGATGCTGCAATTTCAAGCAACACACATAAAAGTTGCTGGTGAACGCAGCAGGCCAGGCAGCATCTCTAGGAAGAGGTATAGGCGACATTTCGGGCCGAGACCCTTCATCACTATACTATATACAGTTCCGTACTATATACAGACGTCAATGGCATAGTAAATTTTAAATTGTCCCATTCAGGCCTAAAGATTTAATCACTGTGGATGATTTCTTACTCTTGTGGGATAACATCTTTCGTGACAAGGGGGATCCCTCTGCTCAGCCAGTGAGACTTGTGGCTGGGACCTCCTCCGTGATGGTTGCAAGAGTTGGCTTTGGGACTGCAGGAAGTGGTTCAGACAGCTGTGGACACTTTTCTTCTCCTTCCTTTTTCTTCTTCAAGTTTGTGCATCTTCATCTTGGGAGGGTGCATTTAGTTCACTGGAGTATCCTCTTATTAATCCTTCATTGCTCTTCTTGGTTTCCTCATCCCCAACATCATCGGACAAATCCTCTGTTTTCCTATCTCCATTGACTTCTTTCTTTTTGGCCTTCTATTCGTCCAGCTGGGCTTTGGTCTTTGCGTCTCCTTTTACAAGCAACTTTTTGCCTCCCACTTGAAATTCATGCAATAATCTTAATGCAGGCAGAGCAGATTCTGGTCCTTTATACTCAACAAAAGCTGAAAGCTTGCAACTTCCTTGTAACTCCTTAAAGTCTCTTCCATCTTAAAATCAAGTCACATTTCGCAAGTAACTGCCTGATTAGTGTATCAGAGGCTTTATCAGATATGTTGCCTACATAAACTGTTGCAGTTGGACCACTACATCCGTTACTTTCACACTTCCTCTGAGCAGCATGGTCCTTCCTTGGTCCAATATTCTTTCCAACTAGAGGCTGAGATTAGCATTAACATCTGTTTATCCTCTGTTAGGCGACAGTTCGTTGTGTTCAGCTTGGAGACAGTTGCAGCATCATCCAGTACCTTTCTTAATTCACTTCCAGTTGGCTTCATTTCAGGGGATGTAGCATGCAAATGGTGGGTGGATCTCCAATCAAGCTGTAGATGCCTCAACTAGTCCCATCCCCACAATACTGGCCCTCCTGTTTTTACCATATACAAGCCCAAAGTGGCTTATTGGTTGTTGTATTTCACCGTTACAAATGTCATTCCCACTGGAGTTATCTTTTCTCCAGTATGGGCTCTTAGTTGGATATCTGCAGACTTCAGCTCAGTATCTTTGAAATGCCCTTCAAACTCATTTTGTGAAATGACTGAAACACTCAGGTAGTGTTCAATTCAATTTTAATTAATTCGCTGTTCACTTCTGGTGTAAGCCATATTACTTGTCTATTGCAAATTTTCACACTTGTAAATCTCAAGGCTAGTGCTCTGTGTCACTCTCATCATTATCCATTTTTTTAAAATCAGAAGTGTGCAGTTTAGTGCTCTTTATGAAACTGCAATTTTTAGCTTTTTCTCTTCCCTGCATAGTCCATTTATTTTTGTCAGCTCAACATACTCTTTGTATGTGTCCTACTTGGTTGCATTTTCTGCAAGTTTCACCCTTCAACCTGCATTGGTCTGGTGTATGAGAGCCCCTACCACAATGGTAACACAATTTGTTTGGCCAGGCAGGTTTCTGTTTAGATGTTGAAATTTTGTTCAAGGTCACTTTCATTCCTGACTGCAACTCAATTGCATCTCTGTCTGCAGTTTCCACTAAAACAGTGATATCAACTGCTCTCTTAAAGGTAAGTTGTGCTCCAGTTAGGAGCCATTGTTGAATGCTTTCTTGCAAGATTCCACAAACTAAATGATCTCTTAGTGTGACATTAAGCCCATTATTGAACTGACAATGCTCAATCTCTTCAATTCAGCCACATTTGCTGAAATGGACTCCCCTTCCTTTTGATTCCTCTTATGAAACCCCTAAAGCGTTCTGAAATCAACAATAGCTTCAGCTCTAAATAGTCTTACATTACTTTGACAATATCAGGAAAGCTCATTTCTGCTGGTTTGATTAGAGCAGTTGAACTTTGAAGCAAACTGTATGCCTTTAAACCCAATGAACTCAGCACAGTTGGTACTTGTGTCTCATTGGCTATTTCATTTGCTTCAAGATATTGTTGAATTAGCTCAGTATACATGAGCCAATTATCCATTGTGTAATCAAAAGCATCCATCTTTCTGATGTTGCCAGCCACTTCTGATTTTTTTAATGATTATTATCACCCAGTACTCACTCTTTATGAACTCATAAATTCTTGCTTTTTTTAAAAACTCGATCACGTCTTCCCTTCAGAAGAAAGCGTGCTGTGCTGCTTTTTATTTAATTCGATATTCCTCACTGCATTCTTTTTTAGTTGTGTTTCACAGGTCAATAGCTGTCACAGATTCATTTTAAAAATAACTCCTCGCCAGTGTTATGTTTTGTAACTTCAACACATTAAATTAATTCAAAGGAAGACATAAGAGCTGGAAAATGCAGGTCTAACTTCGAGTTTACTTTAGCGAAGCGTGCACAAATCACATGGTAGTGTGATGACCATGCAATTCATGTATTTATACATATAACCTATAATGAATTATTTAAATGAACAAGAATGCTTAATCAAACAATATATACCCAAGATTACTAAAATATTATTGAAATATTAAAAACTCAAAGGCTACTGCCTACAATCCTACCATTAGAGAAATTCGGACAAGTTGCAATATCAAGCCGGGTGTAGAGGACATCAGAACTTGTTGGAAGGACAGCTACCCATACAACAATTAGTGGGAGTGTTGGATCGGGGTGTAGAATTGTTACTTATCTTGTTTAATTTTACTATGCTTAATTGTATTTTTATATAATCACCATTGTTCGGTGAATTTCCAGTAATTACGGTACAGTTGCTTCTGTATTTTTTCTAGAAACTTCTTAGTTTTCACACAAGGTGTCACACTACTTGAATCTGGCTATTTTGTAGACGAATTGTTCTCACTGAAATTTTTGCTTATCATTAGTCAGAGTATGACACCACATCAACTGCTTTTTCTTTTTCCTTTGTTCTCTCAGTTCCTCTTTCTTTGTCCTTGTAACACTAATAAAATAAAGTGGGTGGCAGTTCTGTGGGCAAAATCACCCTGTTAATGATGGAGGTCGGAGGAGAATGGTCAGAGTGGTTCAAACTGACAGGAAGGCAACAGTAACTCAAATAACCACATGTTACAACAGTGGTGAGCAGAAGAGTATCTCTGAACGTACAACACGTTGAACCTGAACTAGAACAAGCAGGATCTCCCGGAGGCCACCCATCTTAATTCCATTTCCCATCCCCATTCCAATATGTCCATCCATGGCCTCCTCCACTGTCGTGATGAGGCCACACTCAGGTTGGAGGAACAACACCTTATATTCCATCTGAGTAGCCTCCAACCTGATGGCGTGAACATTGACTTTTCGAACTTTTGGCAATGATCCCCTCCCTTCACCATTCCCCATCCCCTTTTCCCTCTCTCACCTTATCTCCTTGCCTGCCCATCCCCTCCCTCTGGTGCTCCTCACCTCTTTTCTTTCTTCCATGGCCTTCTGTCCTCTTCTATCAGACTCCCTCTTCTCCAGCCCTGGATCTCTTTCACCAATCAACTTCCCTTCAGGTTTCCTCTATCATTTTATGTTTCTCAATCCCCTCTCCCCACCTTTTAAATCTACTCTTCAGCTTTTTTTTCTTCAGTCCTGTCGCGGGGTTTTGGATCAAAATGTCGACTGTACTCTTTTCCATAGTTCCTCCAGCATTTTGTGTGCATTGCTTGGTTTTCCAGCATCTGCAGATTTTCTCTTGTTTGTGATCGAACCTTAAGTGGATGGGCTACAGCAGCAGAAGTCTACAAATGTACAGTCAGTGGCCACTTCATTAGATACAGGAGATACAGGAGCTACTGAATGTACCATCAACGTCATCATGTGCCGTGCCGTATGACGTCAGAGGTCATGGATGACCATGATTGGTCTTGGCAAATTTTGCTCCAGAAGTGGTTTGCCATTGCCTTCTTCTAGGCAGTGTCTTTACAAGACGGGTGGCCCCAGCTATCATCAATTCTCTTCAGAGATTGTCTGCCTGGTGTCAGTGGTCGCATAACCAGGGCTTGTGATATGCTCCAGCTGCTCATACGACCATCCACCACCTGCTCCCATGGCTTCACAAGACCCTGATCGGGGGCGGGGGGGGGAAGGGCAGGGGGCGGTGTCAGGGGCTAAATAGGTGCCCCTTGCCCAAGGGTGACCTTCAGGCTAGTGGAGGAAAGGAGAACTTTATACCTCCTTTGCTGGAGACGTATCGCCATGCTGCCATCCAATTGAGTGTATACAGATATTTTTAACCTCTCTTTACTTCCTTCAGAAGTTCCCACCAGCTTTAAGGAGACCACCGTCTTCTCAGAAAAATAAGGTAAGGTGCCTTAATGAGAACCATCCTGTGGCTCTGACATCTACCATCATGAAGTGCTTCGAGAAGCTGGCACACAGCAGTTCCAGTCTCCCAGACAACTTCAACCCTCAGCACTCTGGTGAAACAGGTCTGTGGCAAATGCCATCTCCCTGGCTCTGCCCTCATCTCTGGAGCATCTGGACAGTAAAGGTGCCAATGTTAGACAATTGCTTTTTGACTACAGCTTCTCCTTCAATACTATCATTCCAAACAAATGTACCTCCAAATGCCCAGACTGGGACTCAACACCTCCCTTTGCAATTGGATCCTTAAGTTCTTGACCAAACTTCTATCATGTCATGGAGACTTACCATTAAACCGAGGGGTCCATGATGTGCTGAGCTGTCTGCAGTTCCTTGCAATCTTGGGCAGAGCAGTTGCCCGCACCAAGCCCTGAATAGAATGATTTCGATGGTGCTTTGGTAAAAATTGCTGAGGCTCAATGGGAACATGCCTAATTTCATTAGCCTCCTGAGCAACTAGTGAGCTTTCTTGACCATGTCATCTGCCTGCTTAGACCAGGGCTGGCTACTGGCAATGCTCCAAGGAACTTGAAGCTTTCAACCCCCTTGACCTCAGCACTGTTGATGTAAACAGGAGTGGGTGCACTGCCCTCCCTTGAAGTCAATCACTAGCTCTTCTATTTTAGTGACATTGACGGAAAGGTTGTTGTCATGGCAACACATCACTAGGCTCTCCGTCTCCTTCCTGTACCTGACACATCATTATCTGAGATACAGTTCACTACAGTGGTTTAATCTAGAAACTATGTTCTGTGTAACTCAGTAATTGTGCCAATAGTAAACCAATTAAGTACATGATTCATGGGGTTAACAGATCCCACGACTGAGTGTGAACCTTGTTGTGTGCCTCAATAACCTGGGGAGCTATATTGGCTGGAGTCAGGGTTTTATGCTTTCGTTCTTGGGAAGGTCACCCATGCCAAACAGGTCAAAGGGTAGAGGTCAGGCTAAGAGTGGCCCACCGGTCCTCCAGGCTCGGGATTTCAGCTCAGGCCTAACGACCCTGACAGAATTGTTATGGAAACAGCAAAGAAGAATCCTTCTACATCTGAGTGCGACAGTATTCCTGAGTCTGCACCTGGGACTTGCATGACTGACAGCAGTGAAAACCGAGAGGAAGCTTTTTGTACATTCTCCACATGATCGCATGGGTTTCCTTCCAATGTCCAAAGATGTCCAAAAATAATGGTAGATTATTGTAAACACGAAGGAAGCACTGAGCACAACCAGAAATGGAGGACCTTCATTGCTGCCCTAAATGCCAGCGACGTAACAGACAGGAATATGTGTCTACATTGCACACACGCTCTACCTCAGGTCTCTAAGTAAAGGAAGGGGACTTGCAGGTAGCTAAATATCCACAGGGTATGACGCAGATCATTTCCAAGAGAATTTTTTAAATTTTAAAACTAAACTTTATTCATAACAAAAAAATTATACCAATGAATAAACACAAGAGATTCTGCAGATGTTGAAGATCAAGAGCAATACACACACACAGGCTGGCAAGGGGGCATAGTGGTTGGCACAATGCCCTACAGTACCAGTCTGTAAGGAGTTTGTACGTTCTCCACATGATCGCATGGGTTTCCTCCCAATGTCCAAAGATGTCCAAAAATAATGGTAGGTTATTGTAAATTATTCCATAGTTAGGCTAGGATTAAATTGGAGGATTGCTGGGTGGCATGGATCCACGGGGGTTGAGGGAACAGTTCGCATTCATGGCATCCTAACTCCTGAATCACCAACTGGAAGTTTAGAGGAGCGGGATCCTGAACTGTAGGTCAATCGGTTCTACAGAATTCGAAGGCCAATGGCCAAAGTCTGGAGACTGGAGGCCAGAGGCCTGTCCTGGAGCTGGAGGAATAGGTGAAGTCAGGTGGGTGGGAAAGGTAAAGGGCTGGAGAAGAAAGAATCTGATAGGAGAGGAGAGTGGACCACAGGAGAAAGCTTGGTTGTGCTGAGGACAACCTTTGTCTTGGGGACCTGAATAAAAATCCCTGAAAGGATGATGTAGTTGCTGTCATCCAGAGAACTGAAGTGAAAAGACTCTTGTTTAAAGAAAAGCATTTGAAATATTTCTGACAGGAGAGGAGAGAACTAATCTAGGCATTCTCCTCTGATCTCTCCCATTGACAAATGTGGCCTCCTCTACGTTAGGGAGGCCCAGGTTCAATTCCCACCCCTGCCTGTAAGGGGTTTGTACGTTCTCCCCATGACTGTGTGGGTTTCCTCCAGGTGTTCCCATTTCCTCCCACAGTCCAAAGACGTACTGTTACGTAACCGGCAACAATGAATATCAATCGAGACAGGTTATATAAAAACAACCAAACATTTATTAAACACGGATAAACAATAAAAAAAACAAACAAAAACCTTAACCGGAAGTTAACCGCTATGCAGTCGTTCAACGAATCGTCACTCGGCACTGATTCCTAAAGCGTTAAATGCGAAAACAGTTCTTAAAGCTGTAAAGTCAGGTATAGTTCTTAAAATGGTAAATTCGAAAGTTCAACAGACTTATACGTTCAGTTAGGAGAGACTTCTCTGGAGAAGGATTTCTTCATAGACGTGACTTTCCTGTTGGTTCTGTCCAAAGGATTCACGATGCGGGAAGTAAACAGTTTAAAACAGCCGACCTTAAATTCTAGAGAACACTTTGCATGAACTACCCTGCTCTTTTGGCAAGAGTTGTCTTTGATGCAGGTCACTACTCCTTCAACGAAGATTCAATAAAGTTGATCCTTTGTTAAACTGCCGAACGATACCAACTTCTCTTAATCCTTCAGGTCCTGTACTTTGATAAAGTCGTCACTCTCCAGTACTGCTGGAAAAAGGTACATCAACACATCTAGCAAAAGTTGCCAGTCCAGCACTATTGTACCTTGCAACAGAACGTAACACTCAGTTTTAAAAATGAAACTGCGTCATAAAAACAAAAACACAACAGAAACGGAGACACATTAACGTTCTAGCTGGAAAACTAAAAACTAACTGCATCAGCTGGGGTCTTCCTTTATGTACCCATAGTGCACACGTCATCACGTGACCTCACAACGGCGGAAAAATTACATCAGGTGCCCTCCAAAAGACCATTACATCATTCTCACAAAAAAAATCACAAGATCTCAAGGTATGTAACTGTACCGATTGGGTAGGTTTATTGGTCATTATAAATTGTCCGATGATTAGGCTAGGATTAAATCGAGGGTTGCTGAGCAACACGGCTCAAAAGCTGGAAGGGCCTGTTCCACGCCGTATCTCAATAAACAAATAAAAAACAAACCCAAACATTTCTCATTTCCCCAAACAGTCCTTCCAGGTGAGGCAACACCTCACCTGCGAATCTGCTGGGGTCCTCCATTGTGTCCAGTGCTTCCAATGCGGCCTCCTCCACACTGGTGAGACCCATCGTAAATTGAGGGACCCACTTCATCGAGCACCTCAGCTCCATCTGCCAAAAGCAGAATTTCCTGGTGGCCAAACATTTTAATTCCCATTCTCATTCCAGTCCGACATGAAGGTCCATGGCCTTCTCACAGAGGAGGAGCAATGCCTTATATTTCATCTGGATAGCCTCCAACCAGACGGCATGAATATTGATTTCTGCTTCCGGTAAAAAAATGTTTCCCTCCCCCTCCCCTCTTCTTCTATTCCCCACTTTGGCCTCTTACCTCTTTTCACCTCCCCCAGGTCCCTTTCTCCCATGGTCCACTCTCCTCTCCGATTCCTTCTTCTCCAACCCCTTCCCTTTCCCATTCACCTGGCTTCACCTATTACCTGCTGTCTCTCCTCCTTTCCCTCCCCCCCCACCTTTTTACTCTGCCATCTTCCTTCTTCCTTTCCAGTCCTAAGGGGTCTCTGCCTGAAACATCAATTGGAGAGAGTTGGTAGACCGCCGGACCGGGTAGACTTGGAGCGAGGGTCCGAAGAGCAGCGACGATCAGGGGAGCTCAGTGGTGGATGACCTGCTTATCAGTGAGATCCAACATTGCACAACAGACTGTTTCATAAGATTGGACCCTTCTTCTTCTTTTTTCATTTTCTTTACTACTTTACTAAAGGGAGGGAGGAAAAGATGGCAGCACGACGCAGCTTGCAGCAGCCTCTCTGGTGAATGATATCTGTAATTTGTCAAGTAGGATGCCGTGCACAATCATGATTTAATGGACACAGACGTGAAAGTACGGAGGAACATCTGGTGAAACTTCTGAAATGCCTGTTTCGCCACAGCTGCTGCTATGTGATCCAGAATCTCCGGAGGGGAAGACCCCAAGTCCTCGGTTCTGCTTGTTGCTCGGCGGTCAGGGTGGGGTCAAAGCACTAGGCAGAGATGGTGCTCGGTGTCGGAGGGCTGGTCGGAGGCTCGAAGTTTTCGGACGGACTCAGAGTCGGCTGGGTCGGGTGCTCCAATGCATCGGTAAGTTTGCGGCGCTTCCATCTGCGTGAGATGATGGGGCTATCGGGACTTGAGACTTTTTTTTACCGTGCCCTTGGTCTGCTCTTTATCAAGTTACGGTATTGCTTTGCACTGTTGTAACTATATGTTATAATTATGTAGTTTTGTCAGTTAGTCTTGGTTTGTCCTGTGTTTCTGTGATACCTTTCTGGAGGAACATTGTATCATTTTTTAATGCATGCATTTCTAAATGACAATAAACGAGGACTGAGTTTCCTCATAATCTAATCTAATCTAACCATATAGTCAAAGCGAGAATTATAAAGCTTAATCGTTCAATCGCATATTGCGTACTGTTGCTATTTTGGGGTACTGATTTGTAACAGGGGACACATCGCGCAGCATCTACCCAAACGAGATTTCTTAAGTTTGGCCGGGCCGGGGGCTATCATTAAGCTGCTAGCCAAAGCGTGAGTTGCTCACATTGGAGAGGCTCCAGAGGAGGTTTACAAGAATAACCCCAGAAATGAAAGGGTTAAAATATGAGAAGCGCTTGATGTCCCTGCGCCTGTACTCACTGGAGTTAGAAGAAGTAAGGGGAGTCTCACTGAACTTAGGTACTGACCATTACACTGCTGGCATTTAGGGCAGCAATGAAAATCTTCCATCTCTGGTGGTGTTCAAGGCTTCCTTCATCGTGTCAGCAGCTTTCTGTCAGTTTTCACTGCTGTCGGTCCCAGGTGGAGACTCAGGAATACTGTCACACTCAGATGTAGAAGGATTATTTGCAGGTACAGCAGGCGGTGAAAAAGGCAAATGGTATGCTGGCATTCATAGCAAGAGGATTCAAGTACAGGAGCAGGGAGGTACTACTGCAGTTGTACAAGGCCTTGATGAGGCCACATCTGGAGTATTGTGTGCAGTTTTGGTCCCCTATACTGAGGAAGGACAATCTTGCCATAGAGGGAGTACAAAGAAGGTTCACCAGATTGATTCCTGGGATGGCAGGACTTTCATATGATGAAAGACTGGATCAACTAGGCTTATACTCGTTGGAATTTAGAAGATTGAGGGGGGATCTTATTGAAACATATAAAATTCTAAAGGGATTGGACAGGCTAGATGCGGGAAGATTATTCCCGATGTTGGGGAAATCCAGAGCGAATGGTCACAGTTTAAAGATAAAGGGGAAGCCTTTTAGGACCAAGATGAGGAAAAACTTCTTCACACAGGGAGCGGTGAATCTGTGGAATTCTCTGCCACAGGAAACAGTTGAGGCCAGTTCATTGGCTATATTTAAGAGGGAGTTAGATATGGCCCTTGTGGCTAAAGGGATCAGGGAGTATGGAGAGAAGGCAGGTACAGGGTTCTGAGTTGAATGATCAGCCATGATCATACTGAATAGTGGTGCAGGCTCGAAGGGCCGAATGGCCTACTCCTGCACCTATTTTCTACGTTTCTACGTTTCATTGCTGTTTCCAGAACAGTTTTGTTTGACCAGTCAGGGTTGTTAGTCCTGAGCTGAACCCCTGAACATAGAGGATCGGTTAACCACTCTTAGTCGGGCCTCTACCCTTTGACCTGTTTGGCATGGGTGACCCTACCAAGAACCAAAGCATAAAGCCCTGACTCTGGCCAACGTAGCTCTCCGGGTCACTGAGGTATGCAAGCCTCCAAACCCAACGACAAGGATGAGAGGGATCTCACTGATACATAGTGGATATTGAAAGGACTAGACACAATGAGCTTGGGAAGTATGTTTCCAATAGTGGGAGAGTTTAGAACCAAAGGACACAGCCTCAGAATACAGACATCTATTTAGAATATATATAAGGAGGAATTTCTTTAGCCAGACAGTGGTGAAGCCAGACAGCTGTGGAGGCCAAGCTATTGGGTTGACAAGTGGAGGTTGATAGCTTCTTGATCAGTAAGGGTGTCAAAGGTTACAGGGAGAAGGCAGGAGAATGGGGCTGAGAGGGAAAATAAATCAGCTATGACCAAATGGCGGAGCAGATTCAATGGGCTGGATGGCCTAGTTCTGCTCTACGTTTTATGATCTATGATGGTTATTAAGAATTAAAACAGGATTTTGTTCAGCAAGATAAATGGGATGAATAAGGGCAAATGAAGATTAATTCAGATCTGTGCAAATTACTGTATTTAAATCAGGGTAAGACTTAAAAACACCAGGGCCCTTGGCAGTGTTGTAGAACAGAGGGATTTGGGATATGGTTCCCTGAAAATGCCATCACAAGTAGACAGAGTGGTGAAGAAGGCTTTTGGCATGCTGGCCGTCATCGGTCAGGGCACTGAATATAGATGTTGGGATGTTAGTTTGCAGTTGTAAAACATGTTGGCGAGACTTCATTTGTAAAATTGTGTTTAATTGTGGCCACTCTGCCTCGGACAGATGCCATTCTGCAGGAAAAAGTGCACAAGAGATTATGAGGATGTTGTCAGAACTCGTTGGCCTGAACTATAGTGAAAGACTGAGCAGACTAGGACTTTATTTATTGCAGCATAGGAGAATGAGGGGTGACTTTAGCAATAACATCATCATTATGTGCCATGGGCAATCATGGTCTTCTATTTGAGAAGTTCTTTTCTATCCATGACCATGATTGTTCTTGGGAATTTTTTTCTATAAAACCGGTTTGCCATTGCTTTCTTCTGGGCAGTGTCTTTACAAGATGGGTGACCCCAGCCATTGTTAATACTCATCAGAGATTGTCTGTATGGAGTTAGTGGTCACATAGACAGGATTTGTGATCTGCACCAGTTGCTCATACGACCATCTACCACCTGCTCCCATGGCTTCATATGAGCCTGACTGGGGGGGCTAAGCAAGTGCTATACTTGTCCAAGGGTGACCCACAGGCTAGTAGAGGGAAAGAGCACCTTACACTTCCTTCAGAAGAAGCGTATCTCCACCCTACAACCCTAGGTAGCCTTATAGTGGTGTTTTAAATCATGAGGTGGATAGGTAGGGTGAATGCACAAAGTCTTTTTCCTGGGGTTGGGGAGTCAAGAGTTAAAGGACAGTGGCCACTTTATTAGGTACAGGAATGGACCTAATAAAGTGCCCACAGAGTGGAGCCCGGCGTGGTCTCCTGCTGCTGTCGTCCATCCACTTCAAGGTTCAATGTGCTGTGTGTTCAGAGATGCTCTATTGTAATGTGTAGTTATTTGAGTTACTACCACCTTCCCATCAGCTTGAACCAGTCTGGCCATTCTCCTCCGACCTCTCCCATTAACAAGGTTTTTGCCCACAGAACTGCCACTTACCGTATGTTCTTATTTTTGGTTTTCACACGATTCTCTGTAAACTCTAGAGAAGGGGTTCCCAACCTGTTTTATGCCATGGACCAATACCATTAAGCAAGGGGTCCATGGGCCCCAGGTTGGGAACCCCTAATCTAGAGACTGTTGTGTGTGAAAATCCCAGGGGATCAAGAGTTTCTGAGATACTCAAACCACCCCATCTGGCACCAATAATGATTCCACAGTCAAAGTGACTTAGCTCACATTTCTTCCTCATTCCGAAGTTTGGTCTGAACAACTTTTGATCATGCTTGCATGCTTTTATACATTATGGTGCTTCCTCGTGATAGGTACCACGCAAGAAGGACAAGGGAATCTGAAATAGATTATGTACCAGGCACCAGGCACTTCATTATGTCAAAACCACTGTGACAGACTGGACAAGAATAAGATTGGATGGCCCACCATCAGATTTAGACAGGCAATGATAGCTTCAGCCCAATCTCTGCCACATTAGCCTGTGAATACATTTAAACAGACATCCCACAGATGAATCAGGCATTAGCCTGGCAGAGTTGTTTTCAATCGCCACCCAAGCTGATGTTCAATCTGTCTGGCAGAATTGACCCACCAGAGGTTCAAAGTTCAAAGTAAATCTATTATCAATGTACGTACATTCAGTGGCCACTTTATGAGGTACATCTGTACACCTGCTCATTAATGCAAACATCTAATCGGCCAATCATGTGGCAGCAACTCAATGCATAAAAGCCTGCAGACATGGTCAAAAGGTTCAGTTGGTGTTCAGGCCACACTTCAGAATGGGGGAAAAATGTGATCTAAGTGACTTTGACTGTGGAATCGTTGTTGGTGCCAGATGGGGTGGTTTGAGTATCTTAGGAAACTGTTGATCTCCAAGGATTTTCATATACAACAAGTTTCTAGAGTTTACAGGGAGTGGTGTGAGAAACAAAAAAAGCATTCAGTGGGCGGCAGTGTTGTGGGTGAAAATGTCTTGTTAATGAGAGAGGTCAAAGGAGAAGGGCCAGACTGGTTTCAAGCTGACAGGAAGGCGATGGTGGCCCAAATAACCATGTGTTACAACGGTGCTGTGCAGAAGACCATGAACGTGCACTCTGAGTTGATTTGCGCACTTTCTTTCAGTCAAGCTCCCGGCGCAGTTGTGTGACAGGTTTTTCAGCATTCCCAGGACTTAGCTTACCGCCCTAGCACATCTATTCAGTTTCTGTACTTTGCCCAACTGAGTGAAGCACGTAACTACTTGCTTCAGAGTTGGGAGTATGTCGTCCTGTACGTACAGCCTCGTACCCTGCCCCATGTGCTGTTTCTATCTGACATGGGGGTGGGGGGGGGGGAAGTGTTTACAGTCCACATACAGAGAGGCAAAGTAGAATGATTTCCTTGCAAAGGTGACTATTAACAAAGGTCATTCTCAAAACAAAATTTTAAATACACAGAATTGCATTGAGCTGTGGTTTTATTGCCTAAAATAGGTGTGAACAAATATTTAAACAAGGTAAACCTATTGTCCCATCCCCAACTTGGACCGTATTTCTTCGGCTCTTTTCACCCTTATACCTGCTTCCAGTGCTGTAATGATCCTTCACTCTGCCCTCAGCCTGCAGATGCAATAGTACTACAGTATTTCATAAGACCTACATGTTTCTTTTAATAAATTCCCTCCCATCTACTGAACTTTTTTTTTAACTACACTTCCTTTATTTTGAACCATTATGCGCGTTTCCTCAAATATGTCTGTTTCCTCAAAGATAAGATATCCTGAAGTGGGAGGGTGAGGATCCAGAGGTCGTGGTACATATAGGTACCAATGACATAGGTAGGAAAAAGGAAAAGGTCCTGAAAGGAGAATATAGGGAGCTAGGAAGGGAGTTGAGAAAAAGGACCGCAAAGGTAGTAATCTCGGGATGACTGCCTGTGCCACGCGACAGTGAGAGTAGGAATGCAATGAGGTGGAGGATAAATGCGTGGCTGAGGGATTGGAGCAGGGGGCAGGGATTCAAGTTTTTGGATCATTGGGACCTCTTCTGGCGCAGGTGTGACCTGTACAAAAAGGACGGGTTACACTTGAATCCTAGGGGAACCAATATCCAGGCGGGGAGATTTGCGAGGGCTACTGAGGTGATTTAAACTAGAATGGTTGGGGGGTGGGAATCAAATTAAAGAGACTAGGAGAGAGGAGGTTAGTTCACAACAGGGGGATGGGAACAAGTGCAGATAGACAGAGGGGTGTAAAATGAGGGTAGAAGCAAAAAGTAGTAAGGTGAAAAGTAAAAGTGGCAGGCTGGCAAATCCAGGGCAAAAATCAAAAAGGGCCACTTTTCAACATAATTGTATAAGGGCTAAGAGTGTTGTAAAAGCGAGCCTGAAGGCTTTGTGTGTCAATGCAAGGAGCATTCGTAACAAGGTGGATGAATTAAAAGTGCAGATTGTTATTAATGAATATGATATAGTTGGGATCACAGAGATATGGCTCCAGGGAGACCAAGGATGGGAGCTCAACATTCAGGGATATTCAATATTCAGGAGGGATAGACATGAAAGAAAAGGAAGTGGGGTAGCATTGCTGGTTAGAGAGGAGATTAATGCAATAGAAAGGAAGGACGTTAGCTGGGAGGATGTGGAATCGATATGGGTAGAGCTGCATAACACTAAGGGGTAGAAAACGCTGGTGGGAGTTGTGTACAGGCCACCTAACAGTAGTAGTGAGGTTGGGGATGGCATTAAACAGGAAATTAGAAATGTGTGCAATAAAGGAACAGCAGTTATGATGGGTGACTTCAATCTACATATAGATTGGGTGAACCAAATTGGTAAGGGTGCTGAGGAAGAGGATTTCTTAGAATGTATGCGGGATGGTTTTTTGAACCAACATGTCGAAGAACCAACTAGAGAGCAGGCTATTCTAGACTGGGTATTGAGCAATGAGGAAGGGTTAATTAACAATCTTGTCATGAGAGCCCCTTGGGTAAGAGTGACCATAATATGGTGGAATTCTTCATTAAAATGGAGAGTGACATAGTTAATTCAGAAACAAAGGTTCTGAACTTAAAGAAGGGTAACTGTGAAGGTATGAGACGTGAATTAGCTAAGATAGACTGGCAAATGACACTTAAAGGGTTGACGGTGGATATGCAATGGCAAGCATTTAAAGATCGCATGAATGAACTACAACGATTGTTCATCCCAGTTTGGCAAAAGAATAAATCAGGGAAGGTAGTGCACCCGTGGCTGACAAGGGAAATTAGGGATAGTATCAATTCCAAAGAAGAAGCATACAAATTAGCCAGAAAAAGTGGCTCACCTGAGGACTGGGAGAAATTCAGAGTCCAGCAGAGGAGGACAAAGGGCTTAATTAGGAAAGGGAAAAAAGATTATGAGAGAAAACTGGCAGGGAACATAAAAAATCTGACTGTAAAAGCTTTTATAGATATGTGAAAAGAAAAAGATTGGTTAAGACAAATGTAGGTCCCCTACAGACAGAAACATGTGAATTGATTATGGGGAGCAAGGACATGGCAGACCAATTGAATAACTACTTTGGTTCTGTCTGCACCAAGGAGGACATAAATAATCTTCCGGAAATAGTAGGGGGCAGAGGGTCCAATGAGATGGAGGAACTGAGGGAAATACATGATAGTAGGGAAGTGGTGTTAGGTAAATTGAAGGGATTAAAGGCAGATAAATCTCCAGGGCCAGATGGTCTGCATCCCAGAGTGCTAAGGAAAGTAGCCCAAGAAATAGTAGATGCATTAGTGATAATTTTTCAAAACTCTTTAGATTCTGGATTAGTTCCTGAGGATTGGAGGGTGGTTAATGTAACCCCACTTTTTAAAAAAGGAGGGAGCAAGAAACCAGGGAATTATAGACCAGTTAGCCTAACGTCGGTGGTGGGGAAACTGCTAGAGTCAGTTATCAAAGGTGTGATAACAGCACATTTGGAAAGCGGTGAAATCATCGGACAAAGTCAGCATGGATTTGTGAAAGGAAAGTCATGTCTGACGAATCTCATAGAATTTTTTGAGGATGTAACTAGTAGAATGGATAGGGGAGAACCAGTGGATGTGGTATATTTGGATTTTCAAAAGGCTTTTGACAAGGTCCCACACAGGAGATTAGTGTGCAAACTTAAAGAACACGGTATTGGGGGTAAGGTATTGATGTGGATAGAGAATTGGTTGGCAGACAGGAAGCAAAGAGTGGGAATAAACGGGACCTTTTCAGAATGGCAGGCAGTGATTAGCGGGGTACCGCAAGATTCAGTGCTGGGACCCCAGTTGTTTACAATATATATTAATGACTTAGATGAGGGAATTAAATGCAGCATCTCCAAGTTTGTGGATGACACGAAGCTGGGCAGCAGTGTCAGTTGTGAGGAGGATACTAAGAGGATGCAGGGTGACTTGGATAGGTTAGGTGAGTGGGCAAATTCATGGCAGATGCAATTTAATGTGGATAAATGTGAGGTTATCCACTTTGGTGGCAAAAACAGGAAAACAGATTATTATCTGAATGGTGGCCGATTAGGAAAAGGGGAGGTGCAACGAGACCTGGGTGTCATTATACACCAGTCATTGAAAGTGGGCATGCAGGTACAGCAGGCGGTGAAAAAGGCGAATGGTATGCTGGCATTCATAGCAAGAGGATTGGAGTACAGGAGCAGGAAGGTACTACTGCAGTTGTACAAGGCCTTGGTGAGACCACACCTGGAGTATTGTGTGCAGTTTTGGTCCCCTAATGTGAGGAAAGACATCCTTGCCATAGCAGGCGTACAAAGAAGGTTCACCAGATTGATTCCTGGGATGGCAGGACTTTCATATGATGAAAGACTGGATTGACTAGGCTTATACTGGTTGGAATTTAGAAGATTGAGGGGGGATCTTATTGAAACATATAAAATCCTAAAGGGATTGGACAGGCTAGATGCAGGAAGATTGATCCCGATGTTGGGGAGATCCAGAACAAGGGGTCACAGTTTGAGGATAAAGGGGAAGCCTTTTAGGACCGAAATTGGGAAAAACTTCTTCACACAGAGAGTGGTGAATCTGTGGAATTCTTTGCCACAGGAAACAGTTGAGGCCAGTTCATTGGCTATATTTAAGAGGGAGTTAGATATGGCCCTTGTGGCTACGGGGGTCAGGGGGTATGGAGGGAAGGCAGGTAGAGGGTTCTGAGTTGGATGATCAGCCATGATCATACTGAATGGCGATGCAGGCTCGAAGGGCCGAAGGGCCTACTCCTGCACCTATTTTCTATGTTTCTATGTATTTGTATTAGCTTACAGATCAACGCTAGCGGCTCTGGCAGTCTGCCTTCCAGTAACAGACTGGAAGCACAGTACCCACCCCTGCCGCCTTTCTCTGTCCGTGCCGGAGGGTGGGCGCCGGGCCGGTCCGAGGCTCCCTGGGCCTCAGCCACGCGGTGGGCTGAGGGGGAAGGAGCGGGAGGGCACGGCTCAGCCGGCTGAGCGGGCGGGCGGCTGTTGCAGGGGTGGGCGGAGCTGAGCTGATGCAACGTTGTGGTACTCGGAAGCGGATCCATGTGGATGCGTGGCGGGCCGGCGCGATGGTAACGTGGGGATCGATGAAAGGCGACGCAGTCTGAGGTAAAAGAAAATTAAGAGTCGGTGGGAACGGGGTCCGAGCGGCAAATGTTGGGGCAAGGAGCGAGTGCAGGAGATGGAGGGAAGGGGAGGGCAATGGTCGGAAGGAGGAGAGGCGGGATGAGTGGGGGAGGGGGTAGCAGAGGTAGAGGTAGGGAAAACGGGGGTGGAAGGGGAAGGGGTTAGCAGAGGTAGAGATAGGGGAAACGGGGGTAGGAGGGGAAGGGGTTAGCAGGGGTAGGAGAGACAGGGTTAGTAGGGGTAGAGGTAGAGGAAACGGGGGTAGGAGGGGAAGGGGTTAGCAGAGGTAGAGGTAGGGGAAACGGGTAGGAGGGGAAGGGGTTAGCAGAGGTAGAGGTAGGGGAAACGGGGGTAGGAGGGGAAGGGGTTAGCAGGGGTAGGAGAGACAGGGTTAGTAGGGGTAGAGGTAGGGGAAACGGGGGTAGGAGGGGAAGGGGTTAGCCGGGGTAGGAGAGACAGGGTTAGTAGGGGAAGAGCTAGGGGAAACGGGGGTTGGAGGGGAAGAGGTAGGGGAGACGGGGGTGGGGAGGGAGCGGTTGGGGGAAGGGGTGGTGCGGATGGGGGTAGGAGGGGAAGGGGTTAGGGGTAGGAGAGACGGAGTTAGCAGTACAGGTAGGGGAAATAGGGTAATGGGTAGAGGTAGGGGAAACGGGGGTAGGAGGGGAAGGGTTTAGCAGGAGTAGGAGAGATGGGGTTAGCAGGGGTAGAAGGGGAAGAGGTAGGAGAGACGAGGGTGGGGAGGGACCGGTTGGAGGGGGGAAGGGGTGGTGCGGATGGGGGTAGGAGGGGAAGGGGTAGTGCAGATGGGGTAGAAGGGGTATCCCACCTCTCCTGGAAGTCCTGGGAGTCTCCGGCATATTGATAGCAGCTCCCTGACACTCGCAAATTATATACAATATCCCTGAAATCGACTTTTTTTTGAGAGTGAGTGAGAGGGAGAGTGACAGAGAGCATCCTGATAGGTCTACCAGCACAGAGAGACCAATCAGTTTTATCTCTGTGCGGGTTTTACAGTCGACCTCTCTCTTTCTTTCATTGTCCATCAGTTCAGTTTAGTGTCCCTCAGCGCCATGGCAGAGTGTTCCAAAAAAAGAAAATATAAAACGTACGTCACCCCAGACTACACTAAAGTGTACCCCTGCCTAATAGGGGTCAAAAATAATGACGGTGTTGCTCGCTGCGCTGTTTGCAACAGTGACTTTTCTTTTGCCCATGGTGGGTTAAATGACTGTAAAAGACACTTTGAGGTGAGTTCTGGATTATGTCTCAAATAATCTTGAAGGACTGGTGCCAAACTACAAAAGTTTGCCAGTTGATGAGTTCTGGGGGAAGCTGTCCAAAGTAAAATCTGTGAGCACAGGGCAGTTGAGATTCAAATGCTCTGCCAGCTGATGAAGGTGCTTTTGGTGCTGCCAAATTCTAATTGTGATGTAGAAAGGGCATTAAGACAGAATTCAGAAGCCAGCCGTCTCACAAAACACTTGTGAATCTGATGTCTTGCGAAATTAACAAATTAATTGACACAGACTGCTATGAGGTTGAGACCTCCCTGAAATGAGTTTTTGCAGGGTGGGATGTCTGGTAGGAGAAATGGGGTTAGGGGGAGGGAAGGGCAATAGGAGAGAGGAGTGTAGTAGGGGAGGGAGTGGGAGAGGGACAAAGGGGGTTGAGGCGGAGGGGTAGTCGAGAAGATTGGGTGGGAATGGGTAGGGGAGAGCACAGGAGTGGAAAGATAGAGTGGGGTGGTTGGAATTTGGAAGGGTACAGCTGATGGGGATAAAGGATGGCAAGAGATAAATAGGACAGGAATTGGGGGGAAGAAGTGGACTTAGTAGATAGGGCTGCGAGCTGGAGTGGAGCTGGGAGTCAGGGAAAGTTAGAAAGGATCAGGAGCAAAGAGAAGTAGAACAGAGTAAGGGGAGGATGAAGGAACCAGTGGGGTGGAAAAAGAAGGGTGTGAGTGAGGTGGGAAGAGGGACAGGTAAGTAAAGGGAAAATTTTGGGATATCTACTCTGGGCTGGAGTGGAAGTAATGCGGACCAGTATGATTCAGTCATTGTGCTAAACGTAAGCACTATTAATATCAGGGTGGGGGTAGATTCTGTTCTGTCAACATGGTAAGCATGGCACTAAATTAACGTGGAGAATATGTGTGGAACAAATAATGGAGAAATGAAGGTGGTTCTTGTTAACCATGACACAGAAAATATGCCATTCAGCCCAGTAGAGCAATTCCATGCTCCCCTTATTCTCCCGTCCTCCTGGGATTTATTCTCTTACATGTCCATTGACTCCCTTTTAATTCCATAAGCAGAATCAGGCCATTTGGCCCATCATAGCTGATATATTTCCCTCTCGATCCCATTCTCCTGCCTTCTCCCCATAACCTTTCACGCCCTGGCTAATCAAGAACCTATCAACCCTCACCTTAAATGACGTGGCCTCCACTCCTCATACGATAAGCCTTTCATTCCCGGAATCATCCTTGTGAACCTACTCAAACCCTCTCCAATGTCAGCACATCCTTTCTTAATTATGGGGCCTGAAACTGCTCACAATACTTCAAGTGAGGCCTCACCAGTACCTTGTAAAATCTCAGCAATACATTCTTATTTTTATCTTCCAGTCCTCTCAAAATAAATGCTAACATTGCATTTGACTTCCTCGCCACTGACTCAACCTGCAAACTAATCTTTAGGGAACCCTGCACGAGGATTCCCAAGTTCCTCTGCACCTCAGATTTTTGAAATTTCCCCCCATTTAGAAAATAGCCTGTGCTTTTATTCTTTCTACCAAAGTGCTTGACCATACACTTACCAAAACAGTATTCCATTTGCCACTTCTTTGCCCCTTCTCCTAATCTGTTGTAAATCTTTCTGCAACCTCCCTGCTTTCTCAGCACAACCTGCTCCTCCACCTATTTTTGTATTGTATGCAAATTTAGCGACAAAGCCATGAATTCCATTATCCATATCATTGATGTAACATAAAAAGAAGCAGTCCCAACACCAGACCCGCCAGAATATCACTAATCACCAGCAGCCAACCAGAAAAGGCTCTGTTTACTCCCACTCTTTACTCCTGCCAATCAGCCAATCTTTTATTTATGCTAGTATCTACCCTGTAACACCATGGGCTCTTGTTAATTACAGGATTAATCTACCCTGTAACACCAGGCTCTTGTTAATTACAGGATTAATCTACCCTGTAACACCAGGCTCTTGTTAATTACAGGATTAATCTACCCTGTAACACCAGGCTCTTGTTAATTACAGGATTAATCTACCCTGTAACACCAGGCTCTTGTTAATTACAGGCTTAATCTACCCTGTAACACCAGGCTCTTGTTAATTACAGGCTTAATCTACCCTGTAACACCAGGCTCTTGTTAATTACAGGCTTAATCTACCCTGTAACACCTTGCTCTTGTTAATTACAGGCTTAATCTACCCTGTAACACCAGGCTCTTGTTAATTACAGGCTTAATCTACCCTGTAACACCAGGCTCTTGTTAATTACAGGATTAATCTACCCTGTAACACCAGGCTCTTGTTAATTACAGGCTTAATCTACCCTGTAACACCAGGCTCTTGTTAATTACAGGCTTAATCTACCCTGTAACACCAGGCTCTTGTTAATTACAGGCTTAATCTACCCTGTAACACCAGGCTCTTGTTAATTACAGGCTTAATCTACCCTGTAACACCAGGCTCTTGTTAATTACAGGCTTAATCTACCCTGTAACACCAGGCTCTTGTTAATTACAGGCTTAATCTACCCTGTAACACCAGGCTCTTGTTAATTACAGGCTTAATCTACCCTGTAACACCAGGCTCTTGTTAATTACAGGCTTAATCTACCCTGTAACACCAGGCTCTTGTTAATTACAGGCTTAATCTACCCTGTAACACCAGGCTCTTGTTAATTACAGGCTTAATCTACCCTGTAACACCAGGCTCTTGTTAATTACAGGATTAATCTACCCTGTAACACCAGGCTCTTGTTAATTACAGGTTTAATCTACCCTGTAACACCAGGCTCTTGTTAATTACAGGCTTAATCTACCCTGTAACACCAGGCTCTTGTTAATTACAGGATTAATCTACCCTGTAACACCAGGCTCTTGTTAATTACAGGCTTAATCTACCCTGTAACACCATGGGCTGTTATTAAGCAGCCTCATTTGTGGCACCTTGTCAAAAGCCTTCTGGAAGTCCCAAGTACTCCACATCCACTGATCCTTCTCTGTCCATCCTGCTTGTTATTTCCTCAAAGAATTCCAGCAGATTTGTCAAACAAGATTAAGGAGACCATGCTGACTACGACCTATTTTATCATGTGCCTCCAAGTACCCTGAAAGCACATCTTTAATAATTGACTTCAACATCTTCCCAACCACTGAGGTCAGGCTAACTTGCCTATAATTTCTTTTCTTCTGCCCCCCCCCCTTCCTGAAGAGTGGAGTGACTTTTGCAATTTTCCAATCCTACAGAACCATGCCAGAATCTATTGAATTCTTGAATGATCATTTGAATGTGCCTTTCACTTGGCACGTACCTACACAGGGGTGATGTATCCTATCCAGCTAATCTGCCAGCACATGTAGCAAGAATCTGGAGCCACACAATGATAGAATGTGTGCCTCCACACAGACAGCATCGGGGCTTTGAGGCAGCCGTGCTAACTTTGGGGCTGATAGGGTCATGGAGTTACACAACACAGAAACAGACACTTTAGTACAACTTGCAAGGTGCCTACCTCATTAGTACCATTTGTCTGTGCTTAGCCGATAACCTCTCAACCAGGGGTAGCCAACCTTTTACATTCCATGCGTCAATTTTTTCACGCACGAGTTCAGATGTGATTTTTTCACGCATGAGTTCTATTTTAAGCAACATACATCAAAGTTGCTGGTAAACGCAGCAGGCCAAGCAGCATCTATAGGAAGAGGCGCAGTCGACGTTTCAGGCCGAGACCCTTCGTCAGGACTAACTGAAGGAAGAGTGAGTAAGGGATTTGAAAGCTGGAGGGGGAGGGGGAGATGCAAAATGATAGGAGAAGACAGGAGGGGGAGGGATAGAGCCGAGAGCTGGACAGGTGATAGGCAAAAGGGGATACGAGAGGATCATGGGACAGGAGGTCCGGGAAGAAAGACAAGGAGGCGGGGGTGACCCAGAGGATGGGCAAGAGGTATATTCAGAGGGAGAAAAAGGAGAGTGAGACAAAGAATGTGTGCATAAAAATGAGTAACAGATGGGGTACGAGGGGGAGGTGGGGCCTTAGCGGAAGTTAGAGAAGTCGATGTTCATGCCATCAGGTTGGAGGCTACCCAGACGGAATATAAGGTGTTGTTCCTCCAACCTGAGTGTGGCTTCATCTTTACAGGAGAGGAGGCCGTGGATAGACATGTCAGAATGGGAATGGGATGTGGAATTAAAATGTGTGGCCACTGGGAGATCCTGCTTTCTCTGGCGGACAGAGCGTAGATGTTCAGCAAAGCGGTCTCCCAGTCTGCGTTGGGTCTCACCAATATATAAAAGGCCACATCGGGAGCACCGGACGCAGTATATCACCCCAGTCGACTCACAGGTGAAGTGATGCCTCACCTGGAAGGACTGTTTGGGGCCCTGAATGGTGGTAAGGGAGGAAGTGTAAGGGCATGTGTAGCACTTGTTCCGCTTACACGGATAAGTGCCAGGAGGGAGATCAGTGGGGAGGGATGGGGGGGACGAATGGACAAGGGAGTTGTGTAGGGAGCGATCCCTGCGGAATGCAGAGAGAAGGGGGGAGGGAAAGATGTGCTTAGTGGTGGGATCCCGTTGGAGGTGGCGGAAGTTACGGAGAATAATATGTTGGACCCGGAGGCTGGTGGGGTGGTAGGTGAGGACCAGGGGAACCTGGTCCTCACCTACTCCAGAGGACCAGGTGGTGGGAGGATGGAGTGAGAGCAGATGTACGTGAAATGGGGGAGATGCGTTTAAGAGCAGAGTTGATAGTGGAGGAAGGGAAGCCCCTTTCTTTAAAAAATGAAGACATCTCCCTCGTCCTAGAATGAAAAGCCTCATCCTGAGAGCAGATGCGGCGGAGACGGAGGAATTGCGAGAAGGGGATGGCGTTTTTGCAAGAGACAGGGTGAGAAGAGGAATAGTCCAGATAGCTGTGAGAGTCAGTAGGCTTATAGTAGACATCAGTGGATAAGCTGTCTCCAGAGACAGAGACAGAAAGATCTAGAAAGGGGAGGGAGGTGTCGGAAATGGACCAGGTAAACCTGAGGGCAGGGTGAAAGTTGGAGGCAAAGTTAATAAAGTCAGCGAGTTCTGCATGTGTGCAGGAAGCAGCGCCAATGCAGTCGTCGATGTAGCGAAGGAAAAGTGGGGGACAGATACCAGAATAGGCACGGAACATAGATTGTTCTATATTAACGTTTTTTTACAAGAATTGAATGGGGGTACAAGATTTGAATGGCACATCTGAACTCGTGGAATGTAAAAGGTTGGCCACCCCTGCTCTAAACCTTTGAGAATCGGGTTTAATATCACTAGCATGTGTCGTGAAATTTGTTAATTTTGCGCTGAAGTACAACGCAATGCATGATAATAGGAAAAAACTGAAGTAAGTATACAGTATATATAAAACAGTGAAAAAAAATAGGAAATAAAAGACAGTGAGGTAGTGTTCACGGGTTCAACATTTGTTTAGAAATTAGATGGCAGAGAGGAAGAAGCTGTTCCTGAATCGCTGAGTGTGTGCCTTCAGGCTTCTGTACCTCCTTCCTATATTTCTGATCGAAAAGCTTCAGAACCTGGGCCTCTAGACCTCCCTCTGCAACTGCATCCTCGCCTTCCTAATCAGAAGACTGTAGTCTGTGCGGATTGGAAATAACGTCTCCACCTCGCTGTCTATCAACACTGTCACACTTCAGTGATGTGCTTAGCCCACTGCTCTACTCTCTCTATGAGAACAAGGCATGTCCTGGGTGGTGGGGGTCCTTAATGATGGATACCAACTTTCTGAAGTACCGCTCCTTGAATATGTCCTCGTTACTATGGAGGCTAGTGCCCATGATGGAAGCTGACTAATTTTACAACTGTAGCTTAACTCGATCCTGTGCAGTAGCCCCCCCCCCCCAGTACCAGACTGTGATACCAGTTAGAATACTCTCCACAGTGCATCTCCAGAAATTTGCAAGCGATTTTGGTAACATACCAAATCTTCTCAAACTCCTGATGAAATACAGCTGCTGTCTTGCCTTCTTTATAGTTGCATGGGTCCAGGTTAGGTCCTCAGAGATATTGGCACCAAGGGTACAACTCACTCTCTCTCCTTCTGGTCCCTCTATGAGGACTGGTGTATATTGCCTTGTTTTAACCCTTTCTGAAGTCCACAATCAGTTATTTGGTCTCACTAACTTTGTGTTCAAGGTTTTTGCTGCGAAACCACTCAACTAGCTGGCATATCGTGCTCCTGTACACCCTCTCGTCACCATCTGAGATTCTGCCAGCAATGGTTGTATCATCAGCAAATTTATAGATGGCATTTGAGCTGTGCCTAGCCGCACAGTCATGGGTGTAGAGAGAGTTCATTTCCAATCCACACAGATTGTGGTCTTCCAGTTAGGAAGGCGAGGATCCAGTTGTGGAGGGAGGCACAGAGGCCTGGATTCTGGAGCTTTTCGATCAGAGCTATGGAATGATGGTGCTAAATGCTGAGCTGTAGTCAGTAAACAACATTTTTAACATTGTAACTAACCACTTCTACCACTTATTCTGGCAGATTGTTTCATATTCCTTCTACCTTGTGGTGGAAAATACTTGCCCTTTAAATCTCCCCCCCGCCCCTTAAATCCGTGTCCTCTTAGACTCCTCCACCCTGGGAAAGAAACTGTGACCGTCCATCTTATTTACTGCCCCTCGTGCTTTTACAAACCTCTATAAGTTCAGTGCAACACACATCAAAGTTGCTGGTGAACGCAGCAGGCCAGGCAGCATCTCTAGGAAGAGGTACAGTCGACATTTCAGGCCGAGACACTTCGTCAAGACTAACTGAAGGAAGAATTAGTAAGAGATTTGAATAAGTTCACTGCATCAGTCTCTAGCTCCAGGGAAAATGGTCTCAACCTATACAGTCTCTCCTTGTGAATCAGGACCTTCGGTCCTGGCGATATCTTTGTGAATCTTTTCTTTACCTCCTCTTGCCAAATTGAATTGAATTGACTTTTTTTCTCACATCTTCACATACATGAGTAAAAATCTTTACATTATGTCTCCTAAATGTGCAATTTATAGAGATTTGTAATAAATAGTATGTACAACAGGACAGTCAGTATAACATAGAAATACAATTGTATCAGCATGAATTAACCAGTCTGATGGCCTGGTGGAAGAAGCTGTCCCGGAGCCTGTTGGTCCTGGCTTTAAAGAACTAGAGGTCTCAAGTTTAGGGTGAAAGGTGAAATATTTAAGGGGGATCTTCTTCATTCTGGGGATAGTGTGACTGTGAAACAAGCTGCCAGCAGAGGTGGTGGATGCGGATTCAGTTGTAACATTTAAGAAGAGTTTGGATAGGTAGGTGGATGACAGTGTTATGAATGGGGTCTAAGCAGTAAACCAGTGCCGGCATGGACAAGATGGGCCCGTGCTGTTGTGCTGTGCAACTGTACGCCACCCACACACTCTTCCACGTCATTAATATACTGTATATGATAAGGAATACAACCGATCCCTGTGGCACAAACCTCCACCACTTTCTGTCGGTCTTCCCTCCCCCTCAGCCTCCCCCTCCCCGCTCCCCCTCCCCTCTCCCCCTCTCCCCTCTCCCCCTCTCCCCTCTCCTCCTCTCCCCTCTCCCCCTCTCCCCCTCTCCCCCTCTCCCCCTCCCCTCTCCCCCTCCCCTCTCCCCCTCCCCCCTCCCCCTCCCCTCTCCCTCTCCCCCTCTCCTCCCCCCTCTCCTCCCCCCTCCTCCCCCCTCTCCTCCCCCCTCTCCTCTCCCCCTCAGCCTCCCTCTCCCCTCTCCCCTCTCCCCCCTCTCCCCTCTCCCCTCTCTCCCCTCCCCCTCAGCCTCCGTCTCCCCTCCCCCTCCCTCTCCCTCTCCCCTCCTCCTCAGCTTCCCTCTTCCCTCCCCCTCAGCTTCCCTCTCTCCTCCCCCCTCAGCCTCCCTCTCCCCCTTCCCCTCAGCCTCCCTCTCCCTTCCCCCTCTCCCCTCCCCCTTCAGCTCCCCTCAGCCTCCCTCTCCCCTCCCCCCTCAGGCTCCCTCTCTCCCTCCCCCTCTCCCCTCAGCCTCCCTCTCTCCCTCCCCCTCTCCCCTCTTCCCTCCCCCTCAGCTTCCCTCTCCTCTCCTCTCCCTCTTCCCCTCAGCCTCCCTCTCCCCCTCAGCTTTCCTCTTCCCTCCCCTAAGCCTCCCTCTCCCCTCCCCCCCAGCCTCCCTCTCCCCTCCCCCCCAGACTCCGTGTCCCCTCTCCCCAGCCTCCCTGTCCCCACCCCCTCGGCCTCTCTCTCCCCTCCTCCTCAGCCTCTCTCTCCCTCCCCCTCAGCTTCCCTCTCCCCTCCCCCTCAGCTTCCCTCTCCCTTCCCCCTCAGCCTCTCTCTCCCTCCCCACTCAGCCTCCCCCTCCCCTCCCCCCAGCCTCTTCCCCTCCCCCAGCCTCCCCCTCCCCCTCCTCAGCCTCAGCCTCCTTCTCCCCTCCCCCTCCTCAGCCTCCTCCTCCCCGACCCCCTCCTTAGCCTCCTTCTCCCCCACCCCCTCCCCTCTTCAGCCTCCTTCTCCCCACCCCCTCCTCAGCCTCCCTCTCCCCCTCCCCTCCTCAGCCTCCCTCTCCCCTCCCCCTCCCTCTCCCTCTCCCCTCCCCCTCCATCTCCCTCTCCCCTCCTCCTCAGCTTCCCTCTTCCCTCCCCCTCAGCTTCCCTCTCTCCTCCCCCCTCAGCCTCCCTCTCCCTTCCCCCCTCAGCCTCCCTCTCCCCCTCAGCTTCCCTCTCCTCTCCTCTCCCTCTTCCCCTCAGCCTCCCTCTCCCCCTCAGCTTTCCTCTTCCCTCCCCTAAGCCTCCCTCTCCCCTTCCCCCCAGCCTCCCTCTCCCCTCCCCCCAGCCTCCCTCTCCCCTCCCCCCCAGACTCCGTGTCCCCTCTCCCCAGCCTCCCTGTCCCCACCCCCTCAGCCTCTCTCTCCCCTCCTCCTCAGCCTCTCTCTCCCTCCCCCTCAGCTTCCCTCTCCCCTCCCCCTCAGCTTCCCTCTCCCTTCCCCCTCAGCCTCTCTCTCCCTCCCCACTCAGCCTCCCCCTCCCCTCCCCCCAGCCTCTTCCCCTCCCCCAGCCTCCCCCTCCCCCTCCTCAGCCTCAGCCTCCTTCTCCCCCTCCCCCTCCTCAGCCTCCTCCTCCCCGACCCCCTCCTTAGCCTCCTTCTCCCCCACCCCCTCCCCTCTTCAGCCTCCTTCTCCCCCTCCCCCTCCTCAGCCTCCTCCTCCCCGACCCCCTCCTTAGCCTCCTTCTCCCCCACCCCCTCCCCTCCTCAGCCTCCTTCTCCCCCTCCCCAGCCTCCTTCTCCCCCCACCCCCTCAGCCTCCCTCTCCCCCTCCCCTCCTCAGCCGCCTTCTCCCCCTCCCCTCCAGCCTCCCCCTTCTCCCCTCTCCCCTCCTCCCCCCTCAGCCTTCCTCTCCGTTCTCCCCTCCCTCCTGCTCCCACCCCACCCCACCCCACCTCCTTAAACACCCATTCCCCCTCCTCTTTTTGCTGGGGCCATCCTCTACTTGCTGGGGCCATCCTCTACTGGAGCTCCTATGCCAGGGACGTCCACATTCCCAGCAAGGGAACCAGTCCAGCTTTCCTTGCTGATGTGGCAGCAGCTGACTCTGCCTTCGTTCCAGCCCCTTCTGCCGGAGAGCGGCCACAAGCAGCTCACTTGAAGCCAAGCAGCAGCTGTACACTTCACTCTCAGACTGAGGCCCTGCATGCTAAACCCACAGATCAGCAGTGGCAGCTGTCGGGTAGATTGAAGCTCTCCAGACCGCTTGTTCTTTCCGTTCCACAAGTGTTCTTTCTATTCTGAAAAGTAAAGTCTTTACCGGTTCTCGGGCAGGAATGGACTGCTACTTCTGCAGGAGTAAAGTGGCTGTGTGATCGAAGCTTGTGTCTTAGGGTTGGACATTGTATGGCCGTATGTATTGGGGGTTTAAGAGACTGAAATATTTTATACAGCAGAGGCTGTGAGATGTAGTACATGGAATAAGGGGCCCTGAGACCTGATGTGGGGATATGGGGTGTGTGTGTGTTCCAGAAGTACACAGGATTTAGAATGAGTGCTCTGTCTGTTGCTATGTTTTTGTTTAACTTTCAAAATAGTTTGCCAGTCTGTTAACCTATTAATCCCCAAAATGGTGAACATGATCCAGATACTACCCGTCAACGTTACCCTCTTTGAACGCTCTCTTGCTTCTCCCGTGAGCAGCTCACTTCAACATTAACACAGTTGCTCTGTCTGTAGGTTGAACTTACTCTGCGACTGAGGGGCTGTACCTGATGAGCCTTTGAGGCTGTCGGGGTGGAGTGTTGCCCCCAAAGTGAATGCCTCGCTTCCTATGGTCCCATTCTGAACTGGGCATCACTGCTGGTCTCCTGCTTGGACTCTGCTTTCACCGCTTGGACCCGTATGGAAGCAACCAGAACCCATTTCACCGCTCGGAGCTGAAGGAATTCCGACGGCAGCTGTGTGCAGGAACTGGAACAAAGCTGGAGCAGGAGGTGAGCCAGTGCTCGATCATTACCCGGTGTTGGGGGCACAGATGCAGACCTTGGGGTTAGTGTCCATTAGTTGTTCACCTCTCAAATTCCCGCTGAGTACTGAGTGGGCTTGTTTATTTTTAGTAAAAGTTTATTCACCAACAAAACACTGACCATTATAAATGTACAGTTTCAAATTAAAATATTAATATCTACAGTGCATTCAAACTTCTGAGGGTCCCACCGATCCTGGAAATCCCTCATTGTGCCCATCTGAGTGGACTCTGTTACAGCCAGTCCTGCAATATCCAGCTTTGCCCCTCTAATCTTTCCAAGACCTGGGCAGCACAGTGGTGCAACTGTCTGTCAGAGGCACTGCTTCACGGCGCTGTAGACCCAGGTTTAATCCTGACCTCCAGTGCTGTCTGTGTGGTACAGGTATTGGTTTATTATTGTCACGTGTACCAAGATACAGTGGCTAGCTTGTCTTGCATACTGTTTATACAAATCAGATCTTTACAGCGTGCATTGAGCTAGAACAGGGTACAATAACAGTGCAAAAACTACCGAAAAAGTGCAGCACAGGTCAACAACAAAGTGCAAGCTCATAACGAGGTAGATTGTCAAGTTTATTGTTATTTAACTATATACATGTATATAGAAACAATACAACGTTTCTCCGAACCTGGTTGTAAATGCAACGAGCATATACAACAGTTCTTCCCTGTGTGACAGGAGAACACACATCATAGAACAATAGTCTGTTTTATTATTTCGTACATTATTATTGCACATTAGTGAATTATTGTGTATATTATTATTCCGTACTTTATATTAGTTAATATTATTATCATATTTATTATTATTATTGCTGTGTGTTTTTAAATGTTGCTGCTGTAACAAAATAATTTCCCTCTCAGGGAATAAATAAAGTACTTATTATTCTTAAAGCACAGTAGTATGCATAACACACGATATCGTGAAGGCAAGGATAAAATCCACAGATGAATCACACATAAATAACGAACTAAAGTGCATAAATTAAATTCTGTTAGTTTCCAAACAGATTAACCAGGGACATTTCGAATACAATGCAGCAGGAGTTTGGGGCCTAATTGCCTGAGGGAAGAAACTGTTTCCCATCCTGACCATTCTTGTTCTTATGTATCGGAGTCTGCTGCCTGGTGGTAGAATGTCAAAGAGGATGCTGGATGGATGGCTTAATAATACTAAGGGCCCTGTGTACACAGTGTTCCTGATAATCAGAATCAGGCTTATTATCACCAGCATGTGTCGTGAAATTTGTTAACTTAGCAGCAGCAGTTACATAATACATATTACATAATGGAGAAGAAGAAAATAATACTAAATAAGTAAATTAATTACAGTCTACGTATATTGAATAGATTAAAAATCGTGCAAGAAATAATATATACTGTATTAAACAAGTGAAGTAGTGTTCAACGGGATCAATGTCCATTTAGGAATTGGATGGCAGAGGGGAAGAAGCTGTTCCTGAATCACTGAGTATGTGCCTTCAGGCTTCTGTACCTCCTACCTGATGGTAACAGTGAGAAAAGGGCATGCCCTGGGTGCTGGGGGTCCTTAATAATGGACGCTGCCTTCCTGAGACACCGCTCCTTGAAGATGTCCTGGGTACCTTGTAGGCTGGTACCCAAGATGGAGCCAACTAAATTTACGACCTTCTGCAGCTTCTTTCGATTCTGTGCAGTAGCCCCCTGATACCAGGCAAGTGATGCAGCCTGTCAGAATGCTCTCCACAGTACATCTATAGAAGTTTTTTGAGTGTATTTGTTGACATGCCAAATCTCTTCAAACTCCTAATGAAGTTTAGATGCTGTCTTGCCTTCTTTGTATCTGCATCAATATGTTGGGACCAGGTTAGATCTTGACACCTGGTATGGTCCCTGATCATGTCCCCAATGGATGGTAGTGAGACCCCTATGATCCTCTCAACTGATTGTGAGGCCAAGTGTCCATATTATTGTTCAGGAAGTCTTTAAGATTCTGATAACAGTGGGATAGAAGCTTTCCTTGAACCTGATGATTTGTGCTTTCAGATTTTCTTATCCTCTGCCTGATGAAGGGGAGATACGAGAATGTTGGGGTGGATGAAATCTTTGATTTGGCTGCTTTACTGAGACAGAGTAGGTAGGAGGGATTAGTGTTTGGTGTTTTTGATTTGCTTTTTCGCTGGTTCACCGCACCATGGGCTGAATGGCTGGTTCCTTTGCGGTAATTTTTAATATTCGATGTTCTAGAGTACAAAGAGGAGAGACTGTTTCCTGTGATGTGCTGGGCTGCGTCCACAACTCTGCAAGTTTCTTGCGATCAGTTGCCATACCAAGCCATTATGCATCCAAGCAAAATGCTTTCTATGGTGCATCGATAAAAATTGTTAAGAGTTGATGGGGCCATCCTGAAGTTCTGCACACTCCTGGGAGGTTATTGGTGAGCCTGTCCTGGTCCAGTGTGATTAGAGCAGGACAGGCTATTGGTGATGTTGACATCTAGGAACTTGAAGCTCTCGACCTCAGCACTGTTGATGTAGACAGGGATGTGTGCACCATCTCTCTCCCTCCCCCACCCCATTATTGAAGTAAATGGCCAGCTCTTTTGTTAACATTGAGGAAAACGTTGTGATACCATGTCACTAAGCTCTCTGCCTCCTTCCAGTACTCCGACACATCGTTGTTTGAGATGTGGCCCACTACAGTGATATCACCTGCAAACTTGTACACAGGGTTGGAGCAGAATCTGGGCACGTAGTTGTGGAGTGTATTGCAGAGAAGCAACTTTGCTGAGGACCACAGATTGGTGGAGGTGTTGCCGCCTATCCTGTCTGATTATGTTCTGTTGGTCAAAAACCCAAGGATCTAGTTGCAGAGGGAGATATTAACTCCCAAGGTCCAAAGTTTGCTTAGTATTGAAGGCAGATCTGTAGTCGATAGTGTGACCTAGGTTTCTTTACTGTCCAGAGGTGAGCACAGGACCAGGGAGATGGTGTCAGTAAGGCAAATTACAATGGGAAAGGTTGTCTGAAAAACTGGAGTTAATGTGTGCCATGAACAGCGTCTCAAAACACCTTATGATGTGAGATATTACCATCATGGTGGATTTTGCAAGTTCCCCTGTGACTGAATGATTTTCCACCGGGGTGCCCTCTCCGTACCCCGACCCCTCCCCCCTTTCCCATCTCCCTAGCTCTTCCCCCACTCCACCCCTTATTGACTTTCCCTCCTCTGCTAAAAAATTGTCCCTACTGTATAGGTGGGTGGTACCATCTGGAGGAAGTTGATGGGGAATTTTAAATATGTATGATTAGTTTAAATGGATGGTTGATGGAAACATGGCCTGCTTCAATGTTGAGGGCATGCCCTGTCCCAGGGATGCAGAAGAGGCCAGAAAGGCTTTGTCCCATGCTCAGTGCCAAATGGCTGTAAGCTCACCGAATCCATAGCTTGGAATAAAAGGATTTGCACACCTCCAACCCCCACCGCCACCCGCCCTTACCTCTGCCCTCCTCACAGCGCTAACTGTCAGACCCTGCATTCCCACTCAGTGTGTTCACCGCCCTTCTGTGCTACTCATCCGACCCCCTCCCCACTCCCTCTCTCCCCCCTTCTCCCTCTCCTCTCACCCCTCTGCTCCCTCTCCTACACCCCCCTTCCCCCTCTCTCCTTCCTCCCTGTTATCCCTGCCCTTCCCAGTGCTTGCTGTTCTTCTTTCCTATTACACTCCAGCACCCCACCCTGCTCTCTCTTGGCCCGTTTCCAGCTATTGGTTTGAATGACTCTCGATTGTGTTTCAATCTGCGATAAACTCCACAAGAATAAACGCGAGCCGATGCTTCTTTGTTGGTGGGGGAGGGGGAGGTCATTTCTTTGCTGCTGCTTATGCGTGGGAGGGGGGAGCTGGGGGCGGGCTCTGGGGTTCTGACATCTAACCGTCATTCATTCTTTGGGGCACACCTCTGTTTTGTGAATGTTTGCGAAGAAATAGAATGTTAGGGTGTATATGGCGTACATTTCTCTGACATTTAATGTACATATTAAACTTATTCAATCAAGGTCACGTGGAACACCTGCCCTACGGAAAACAGTCCCTGTAATCATTAACCAACAGGCTCCCTGGGAGTAGGAGTCGCCACAGAGTTTTCAGCATTCCGTGACCTTGTCCTACCCTCCTCCCACTCCCCAGACCAATCCCATCCCAGTCCCAACCCTTCTGCCGTCCTTGGGACCTGTGTGTGAAGGAGTACGATCAGGTATCCACTGCTGGCAGAGTACCGACTGCTAGTCAAGCGATGATCTGAAATAGATACAGTCGCGAAACAGAACAGGCATCCTGACCTGGGTCAGCGCAGAAGTGTTGAAAACCTTTAGAGGTCTGGAGTTGTAGCAGATAGAATGTTAGTTCAAGCATCCAGTTAAGTTACCCTGTGCCTCAGCGTTTCGGACAGAGCTGCGATGGTGGCAGGATTGGCTCGTTAGCCAGTATGACGCGGGAATCTCATCAGATACTTGTGCAATCCATGTCAAAATTGTCTGTAACTTTCCAAATGTCCCCTGCTGTTAGTGCAAGGCAGTGCCACCATTAACTTTCAACTTCACAGCTCACTGTTTAGAAAGTACGCTGGCCTGCAAGTGGATGGCTCAGTTAAAATTGGGTGCCTCTGCTTATTGCCTGGAACACCCAGTTTGTACCCTCATGCTGTGTCTGCTCTGGGCTGGTATAGAGGACACACATTGCTCCCTTTCTAGCATGTGCAGCACTTGTCTGATGGAATGGCTTCAGCGTAGTTCTATACCTAACCTGGAACGTTGGAAACGGCAGTGCAGATGGCACCTTGCCCTGTAGCTAACCCAAAGCTACTGTCACCAGCCTATCATCTCCCTGTGGTGTCCCCTCTTCGGCCCTTTGCCACCTATCACTTCCCAGCTTCTCACTTTATCCTCCCTCTTCCCCCACCTGCCCACCTTCCCATTCACCCGGTCTCACCTATCACCTGTTGGCTTGTACTCCTTCCCCTCCCCCACCTCCTTATACTGACTTTCCCCCTCCCCCATCTTATACTGACTTCCCCCTCCCCCATCTTATACTGACCCCCCCACCTTATACTGACCTCCCCTCCCCCACCTTTTCCTGACCTCCCCTCCCCTACCTTTTCCTGACCTCCCCTCCCCTACCTTATACTGACCTCCCCTCCCCCACCTTATACTGACTCCTTCCCCCTCCTTATACTGAATTCCCCCCTCCCTTCATCTCCTTATACTGGCTTCCCCCCTCCCTTCTTCTCCTTTTACTGGCTTCCCCCCTCCCTTCATCTCCTTTTACTGACTTCCCCCCTCCCTTCATCTCCTTTTACTAACTTCCCCCCTCCCTTCATCTCCTTATACTGGCTTCCCCCCTCCCTTCATCTTCTTTTACTGACTTCCCCCCTCCCTTCATCTCCTTTTACTGACTTCCCCCCTCCCTTCATCTCCTTTTACTGACTTCCCCCTGCCTTCATCTCCTTTTACTGGTTTCTCCCCCTCCTTTCCAGTCCTGATGAAGGGTCTCAGCGCAAAAGGTTAACTGTCTCTAGATGCTGCTTGACCTGCTGAGTTTCTCGAACATTTTGTGTGTGTCTCTGGATGAGCTGTTTGAAGTGACACTGAATCTCTTCTGATTCCCGTGGCAGTGCTCTGCGATGAACGGGGTAGAATGAGTTCCAGTGCCCTGTTAAATCTACGTTAAAGGGTCAGGAGGTACCACGTCAGGGATTGTAGACCAACTTTAGGCTTTTGACAAGTGCAAGGGACATGTTACGGGGGAGGTCATGGTAAATTTGCTTTTATCTGGGAACATTGCGTCCGATGGTCTCCACTGTTCACAAACATTTGGCTCAAAGGCACGTGTGCTAGGAGTCTGATTGGGCGAGCGGCTGGGGGTGGTGGTTGAAATCAACACTGAAGATTAGCTTTTCAGAAACAGTGAGCAGCTGTTACTAAGTACTGCGTTTGAATGTGTTCACATACTACAAGCAGGGATCAGGAAGCATCAGGAAAGGTTGGCGCTGAAGTAGTGTGTTGGGGAGCTTACAGGAGACTACGTGAGTGTATCTGAATGACAGAATGTGTTTTCTATAGAACTTGCAGTTGCTTGAACACTGGTGTCTCTCAGCCTTTCTCACTGATGCCTGTACCCCGGTGTCTCTCAGCCCCTCTGAGCAATGCCTGTATACTGCTATCTCAAACCTGCTGGGTGATGTCTCTCTCCGATGCCTGTGCCCAAGTGTCCCTCAGCCCCTTTCCCTGATATTGGTACGCTGGTGTCATTCAGCCCTTCTCTCAGATACCCGTATCCTGGTGCCTCAGCCCCTTTCACCGACGCTGTACCCCAGTGTCTCTCGGCCCCTCTCTCCAGTGCCCATACCCTGTTGTCTCTTGTTCCTTCTCTCCGATACCCGTTACCCAGTGTCTCTCATTCCCTCTCTCCAATGCCCATTACCCGGTGTCTCCTGGCCCCTCTCTCTGATACCCATTACCCAGTGTCTCCCGGCCCCTCCCTACGATACCTGTTACCCTGTGTCTCCCGGCCCCTCTCTCCAATGCCTGTTACCTGGTGTCTCCCGGCCCCGCTCTCTGTTACCTGTTACCCGGTGTCTCCTGGCCCCTCTCTCCGAAACCCGTTACACGGTGTCTCTCGGTCCCTCTCTCCAATGCCTGTTACCCTGTGTCTCCCGGCCCCTCTCTCTGATGCCTGTTGCCTGGTGTCTCTCATCTTCTCTCTCTGATGCCCATACCCCAGTGTCTGTCGGCCCCTGTCTCCTATGCCCGTTACCCCGTGTCTCTCGGTCCCTCTCTCCAATGCCCATTACCCGGTGTCTCTCGGTCCCCCTCTCCAATGCCCGTTACCCCGTGTCTCTCGGTTCCTCTCTCCAATGCCCATTACCCGGTGTCTCTCGGTCCCCCTCTCCAATGCCCGTTACCCCGTGTCTCTCGGTTCCTCTCTCCAATGCCCATTACCCGGTGTCTCTCGGTCCCTCTCTCCAATGCCCGTTACCCGGTGTCTCTCGGCCCCTCTCTCCGATACCCGTTACCTGGTGTCTCTCGGTCCCTCTCTCCAATGCCCGTTACCCGGTGTCTCTCGGCCCCTCTCTCCGATACCCGTTACCTGGTGTCTCTCGGTCCCTCTCTCCAATGCCCGTTACCCGGTGTCTCTCGGTCCCCCTCTCCAATGCCCGTTACCCCGTGTCTCTCGGTCCCTCTCTCCGATCCCCTTTACCCGGTGTCTCTCGGCCCCTCTCTCCAATGCCCATTACCCGGTGTCTCTTGGTCCCTCTCTCCGATACCCGTTACCCGGTGTCTCTCAGCCCCTCTCTCCGATACCCGTTACCTGGTGTCTCTCGGTCCCTCTCTCCAATGCCCGTTACCCGGTGTCTCTCAGTCCCTCTCTCCAATACCCGTTACCTGGTGTCTCCCGACCCCTCTCTCCGATGCCCATATCCCGGTGTCTCTTGACCCTTGTCACTAATGCCCGTACCCAGAGCATGTGACGCTAGTTGTTGTGTTTTGAAGTCTTCACATACCTGGTGTACACCTCAGTATTTAGATAGTAAACAGGTAAAATAATAATACTATTTAGAAATTATGGTACTTTTCAATTGTCTTTTTAAAAAATTAATAATTTTTGAACAGGTTTTCTATAATGCTTCGTTTATTTCGGTCCGTCCCCGTTATACTTTTATTAACAGTAAAACAATGAACACGTGTAAATAAGCAATAGAACTCATCATTTTTCTTTTTTTAAAAAGTCCATAATTATTGTTATTAATCCATTAACCTATGATAATCTCTGCTCAGAATTACCATGGCACGTGAGCAAATTTTTAATTGCTGATTTGGGCTCGGTCTCAAAAGGGTTCACCGTCCCAATCTGTGCCATCTCTACCACGTCTCTATCCGCTCCTTCAGAGCAGATTTACCCACTGGCATGTCTCTGTCACCCTCTTCTAGGAGATCACTGCACAATGTTCGCTGTCTTTCACCTTTCTTGGGTCCCTACTGTAGGAAGAATCGGTGTTATCACAAGCATCGCTTTGCTTCCCACTCTACCTCTATGTCCAGCATTCCCTCTAATTGTTTTTTTACAGCTACATGGACCAACCATTGCTCTGAGAAGGAAATTTTCACACGGCCTGAAAGTTCCATGGCATTTTAATATTAGCATCATATTTTTAAAAAAGGGAAATTCCAGCTGCGTGGCAATGAAGGCTATGTGTGTGGGAGCATTTCTGTTACTGCACGGCCACGCAGAGTGAAAAGTGTTCTAAGCCCAGTCTGTCTCTGTCCTCCTATGTACTCCTCCATGGACCCTTCCCCATCCCTTGATTCTTTCCCCACTGTTTGCCTCTCCCTCCACCTTTTGTGGTATCTATTCATCAGCAGGTATGTACCTCTCCTGCCTCTCATTAAGTGTATATTGTCTGGTGTCTCCACTCTTTTCAGTGAGTTATTTGTGCAAAGACTGGTGAAACTGACCACCTCTCTCATGGCTATTTTTATTCACAGTTGTCTTTCAGTTCCTTCTGTGTCCCTGGGGATGTGCGGCTGAAGTACTCACTTACTGGTAAAAGAACCCCAAACTAGATTCAAAGATTGAAAGTGCATTCATAATCGAAGATTGTATAAATTATTCAACCCAGAGATTTGTCTGCCTAGGGGCAGCCGCAAAGCAAGAAACCCAAAAGAACAAAATTTAAAAAAACAAAGACCAACCTCCAATGTGCAGAGAAAGAGGGAAAAAAAACCACAAATCATGCAAACAATAAAAGCGAGCAACGACAACAGCATTCCAAACCAAGTTAAGTCCTTAGATCCAAATCCCCAGAGTAGGCCCAAAGCTTCAACATCCGTTCATCGTGTTAACGGTGCAAATCGTTGCAAAGTTCGCAGACATGAAGCACTGTAGCCGAGGGCAGTCTCGCAGCCTCAGTGCCATGGAGAGAGGAGCCCCCAGTCTATCTGGGCTGGTGTTTAAATTGTCCAAGCAGCAGATCGTACCTCACATAGGACCCATGGCGAATTGCTCCAGGTCTCGAATATGCAGCCCAGCGATCTGCTTCGGGCCTAGACTTCGCTGCCAAAGAATCCGTTCTCAACCTCTCCGAACACTCTGCTTTTCCAGTCTACCTGAGCTGGTGTTTAAACTAATTATATTGCCTTTAACATACTCCATATTCACAGTGCAGTTCATGGGAGTGTTATCAGGCAAGATTAAATAAGTGTAAGTGTAGATGGTTAAAAGATTGTGTGTCTGTGTAAAGAACATCAAGTCTCAGTAGCTAAAAGCACAGTAACTAGTGCAGGAGAGTCTAAAGTTCAGGCCAAAATTGGAAATGCGTGTACCAGTAATTGAGTACTTCAGGGCTGAGTGGGCTACAAAGGTGGGAGGGAGCATGCACAGAGAGATTTGAAACTAAGGGTGTCTATTTATTTACAAATATTTAGATACACCACGGAATATCTACACCGCACAACAATCCCTCGATTTAATCATGGGACAATTTGACCCTTTGTCAGGCCCTCCATGGATGCTGCCTGACGTGCTGAATTCCTCCATCATTTCTGTTTATTTATTGAGATACAACACAGAACTAGCATTTCTTGCCCTTTGAGCCACACCGCCCACAATCCCCAGATTTAACCCTAGCCTAAGTCACAGGACAATTTACAATGACCAATTAACCTACCGTATGGTATAACTCAGGAGGAAACCCACGTGGTCACAGGGAGAACGTAGAAACTCCTTACAGGCAGCAGTGGGAATTGAAACCAGATCGTCTGTACTGAAAAGTGTTGTTGCTAGAATCAATCTAATACAAAACTTGTGCTTATGGGTGAATGTGATCTGGTGTGAAGTGTGATAATGGAAAGGTTGACAACTGATGTTACAATGGTTAGTTACAGGTAACCAAAGGCTCTTAGCAGACAGCAAACTGTTGCGGTTAAAGATAGGAAATGAGTCAAAGGGGTTAATTGGTTTGTTATCAGTAGATGGTACTCAATGGTGAGAGGTCGATCCTGCTCTTCATACTGCATGCCTAGAATCAGTGATATGGGTGAGGGGACCAAATGTAATGTAAGATAGGTGGGTATGCAAGTTCTCGTGGAGTACGCAAAGAGATTGTAAATGGATTCAAACCTTTTGTGCCATTATACAGGCCTTCAGCAGTGCTGGCGATGAGGAAGGTGCAGAGGCTTCAGGGGAGTGTAGATCAGGCCATGACGTAAGGAAGAGAATTAGTCCATTCGGCCCATCGAGTCAGCTTCTCCATTCGATCATGGCTGCTTTACTTTTCCTCTCAATTCTATTCTCCAGCCTTTTCTCTGTAACCTTTGACGCCTGTACTAATCAAAGGTCTCTCAACCTCCTAGTGACTTGGTCTTCACCGCCATCTGAGCCTAAGTGAATCTGCAAGGACTTGGAAGATAGAATATAAGGTGGAAAGTAATGTGAGGTCATCCACTTTGGTAGAAAGAAGATGGGCATGCTGTTTTTTTTAAATGATGTGAAGTTGAAAGGTGTCGATAATTCAGTGGGATTTAAGTGACCTTGTTTACAAATCACTGAAGGTGAATATGTAGCAAGCAATCAGGAAGACAAACAGTATGTTGGTCTTTGTTGGAAGAGATTTTGAGTATGGGAGCAGTGTAGCCTCAGTTGTAGCAAGAACTAGGCCTCAATCCTCAAGTTTGCCTGCTGCTGCCGGCCAGGTGAGGGACGCAGAAACACGGCAGCAGAGTTGAACTTAGCTGGGCCTGGTCTTGCCTGTCAGTGCTGCCTCTAGTGTTCGAGCAGTGGAATGACAGGCTGGATTGCATGCGTCTGTACACTGCCAGGAGACTACCATCGATTTCTGGATACTGTCGTTCAGAATCTTGGACTATGTATGTTTTTTGAGTTAGTATGCTTCTTTGATTGATATTTTGAATTATGTTATTTGCTATTTTTGAATGTTTGGCTGCTATTTTGAATGTTTTGCACCTTAGCCCCAGAGGAACACTCTCGTTCGGTTGTATCTATGTATGGTTTGAATGATGATTAAATTTGATTTGAGTATGAGAAAAAATATTGCTCCATTTACAGTATATAGATACCTGGGGTGTTATGTTCAGGTCCAGTTTTTCTGTCTAAGGATGCACCTGCAGAAAAGATTTAGCAGAATCATTTCTAGGTTGACAAATCTGTGCTATGAGGGACCATACTGTGATACTGTGTACATATTTTAGTAGAGAGTTTTAAAGGATTGGAGGCAATCTTAAAAGTTCTCCTGAGCTTGTTAGAGTAGGCCCAGAAGCTGATGGCTTCCCAGGTTTTGCATGTTTGGAATCAAGGATCACAGTCTCAAAATAAGGAGGAAGCTGTTAAGGACAGAGTTGAATAAAACAAAAATCTTCATCCCCAGATACAGCCGGAGGGAGGTGAATCTATGTTATTTATGGCCACAGGCGGCTGAGGAAGCCAAGTCACTGGGTGTATTTGAAGTGGAGCTTGCTAGACGCTTGATTTATGAGGACATCCTAGGTTATGCGAGAAGGCTGGAGAATACGGTAGTAATAAATCAGCCAGGAGCAGACTCGATGGGCCGAATGGCCTGATTCTGCTCTGACTTGTGGTAGATAATCTAACCATGAGGCCTGTGGAGGCTCAGTCGCTGAGACACACAGATCAATTGATTTTTTTCATAGGAAGGGAATCAAAAGATTCAGAATTAGCACAAGAAAGTGGTGCTGAGGTAAAAGACCATCCGTGCTTTTATAAACGAGGGATCAAATGACTTGCTAATATTAGTCAGTATCATTGTTATGGAGAGCACAGAATTCTTAGTTTGTGTTGCGGAGGTTGTTTCTTACCAGTAGCTAGCAGCTCCAACGAGAAACAAGAGCAATTCTTGATTTAGTTAGGTAACACACACAAAATGCTGGAGGAACTCAGCAGGCCAGGCAGCATCTATGGAAAAGAGTAAACAGTCGGTGTTTCGGGCCGAGACCCTTCATCAGGGCTGGAGAAAGAGGATGAGGAGTCAGAGTAAGAAGGTGGGGGGAGGGAAGGAAGAATCACAAGGTGAAAGGTGAAACCAGGAGAGGAGGGGCCTGAAGTGGAGCTGGGAAGTTGATTGATGAAAGAGATACAGCTGGAGAAGGGGGAATCTATTAGGAGAGGACAGAAGGCCGCAGAGAAAAGGAAAGTGGTGGGAGGGGGAACACCAGAGGGAGGCAATGGGCAGGCAAGGAGATAAGGTGTCAGAGGGAAATGGAAATGGGGAATGGTGAAGATTCGGGGGCATACTGGAAGTTCGAGAAATCGATGTCCATCCATCAGGGTGGAGGCTACCCAGCTGGAATATAAGATGTTGCGCCTCCAACCTGAGTGTGGCCTCATCATGACAGTAGATGAGGCCCTGGATGGACATGTCGGAAGGCTATGTTGGGTGTCACTGATGTACAAGAGGCCACACCAGGAGCACAGAGTCTTAGGGAGTGAGGCTTGACAGGTAGAAGATGTTTTAATGGGGGAGCACTTTGCTGGTAGTGATTGTAATTAGATTTAGAAAAATAGGTGTAATGGTACAAGGTTGGCAGGAAGCCAATGTTACTGGACTTAGAAGTGATCTCATAAAAGTGGTCCAACAACAGACACTTGAAGTTAAATCAGTCTCGAAGCAATGGGAGGAACTTATTAAACAGATGTGAGATATTCAGGTTGTATGTTCCTAGTGGAAGACCAGATTGAGGAGGCGTATGAATGTAAGAAAGCCAAATGCCAGGAGCTGATAGAGCAGTGCCAAAGACAGGGGTGAGGGGCAGAGTGTGAGCCTGTAGAGGTAGAGTGTAGATGTTTTGCTGGCTGCTCACTCTGCAGAATCTACTCTCCTCGGCATTAACCAGGGTTGCAAAGAAAAGAGCCATCAGGACCGTCACACAGCCTGCTGGGTTGATGCCTGATCAACCCTGGCTGGGTCGCCTGGGCAAGAGTGTCTGATGTTGAAAGACCCAAACCACCCAAAGACCCCAGATTACATGACTGACTATGTGTCCCAGCCTAGGAAGTATCTTAGCATGGAAAACAGTGTGGGACTGCCTTATCTACGCATGACAAGTGTCTAGGGCACAGGATAGGTTCATAAAGAGGAGCTTTTGCCAGGTACCAAGAGCCTAGTACAATAGAAAACCTGAAGGGTTATGCAAAGTGTAACAGAGAGCGAAGTGGTTATTACTCAGGATGCAAAGCAGCATAAAAATCACAAATTAAATGCAGGATGCAAAGCTGCATACAAATCACAAATATAAATACATAAGATTATCTTATATACAATAGACTAATTGTAGGTACATAAAGGGATGCTGGGCATGGGAGTATCTGTACATAAAGTGACTGACAGGAAATGATAAACTAGTGGAGAGGTATGGGAGCAAATAGGAAAGCAGAGAGAGGGTTTTTTAATTAAGCTATGAAAATAGAGACAAGGAGACATTTACAGTAACAAAGCATTTGGGTTCCTAATGAGTCTTTCATTCTTTGGAAATCTCTCTCTAGCGGGAGGTACCATAAACTGGGTGGTAGAAACAAACAAGAGACGTCAACGATTTACTCTTTCCATAGATGCTGCCTGGCCTTCTGAGTTCCTCTGGCATTTTGTTTGTGTTGGTAAGAACTCAGAAACTGGTTTAATCTCCTCCCAGCAAGGATGCAGTGAACACAAGGCAGACTGTGCTTGCTGAAGCTTAAAGTCATGTCTCTACTGGCTGTTATTGCCACATGACACGGGAAAGAGCAGAGGTTCTCAAGCGAGAAATTCCTTCATTTTAGAAACTTCTTCTCACTAACCCAATCAATAAAAAAAACCTGTGTGTTTGAAAAGTGCTCTCGAAATATGTTTCCTTTCCTGTTTTGTAGGGACTGAAACATTTGATAATTGACAAATCTTTGGGGCAGAGGGACCCCACTCCTCCTCCTCCATTCCCCATTCCTGTTTCCCTTTCTCACCTTATCTCCTTAGCTGTTCATCACCTCCCTCTTGTGCTCCTCCTCCTTCCCTTTCTTTCATAATCTTTTGTCCTCTCCAGTCAGGTCCCCCCCTCCTCCAGCCCTTTATCTCTTCCACCAATCAGCATCCCGGGAAGTGGGTGAGAGAGGGTCTTACTGAACTCCCATTGATGAGAAGATTTAAACTTCTTCAGGGTAGGCATTTTGATGAGAGTTCAGTCTCTCTCTTGCGATCTCTGCTGCTCTCCTTCTCTTTGACTGTGTACTTACCCATCACCTTCTAGCTAGTCCTTTTTTCCATTCCCCTCCCCCACCTATTTATTCCCCTCCCACTTCCTGAACAAGGGTCTTGGCCCAAAACGTCGACTATTTATTCATTTCCATGGATGCTGCCAGACCTGCTGAGTTCCTCCAGCATTTTGTGTGTGTTATTTTAGAAAGGAGTTGAAAGAATACAAAGGAGATTTAAGCAGAAAGATGAGCTCCTTCTTGGTATAGAGAAAGCCAAGCGATACTTAGTTGAAATACGTAATATTTAAAGTCATAGTACGTTGGAAGGGCCCAGTGGTGGGGGGGGGGAGGGTTCAAAAATTAGATAATATAGCTTTAAAGTAATTATTAGAAAGATAAAGAAAGAGTTTTTCATTGGAGGTTGGCAGGAATCTGGAACTCATTGCCAAGAATTATGTTCGAGAATGAAACCTTATACTTGGATGTGTTCCTATCATTGACTGACATGGTGTGATCTTGGTACTGAGATACTTCTCTGCTTTTAGAAGATAGTGCCAGTGGAATTTTCCACTGCTGTAATGAGGCACCTCAGATGTTGGGATTCTAGATCACGCATTGCATTTTACCTCCCTCCCCCCAGCTAGTTGCTTGAAAGCTCGCCGCCACCCGGCTGCATCTCCTTCACGTTTGACCTCTAATGGGAAAGAGCAAGACGGACTCCCAGAGTGTCATTGCAACTGAGTCCAGCACGGGGCTGGTGCTGGAGCAGCCTCACAGACCGGCATGGGGGAACAAGCTGCAGTATATCCTGGCCCAGGTGGGGTTCTCTGTGGGACTTGGAAACGTCTGGAGGTTCCCGTATCTCTGCCACCAGAATGGAGGTGGTAAGTAGCCTGTTACTTGCTTATTCTATGCTCCTCTCTAACTGATGACCTGTTGGACGATTCATGCTTCCCATCACAGTTCTTCTATGGAAACAGCTCACCTCAGTCTAATTCAGAAGCTATTCAGTCATGGCACTCAACTGCCCGCAATACACTAGCTGAAACTAACCCTTCAGTGGGTCATAGATTCGTGGATAGGTTCTTGGATTGGAAATCTACAAAATACACTCGGCTAACTTTTCACTGGTGTGGCACTACACCTTTCAGGGAAATAATTCCTAGTTGCAGGGAGGTGGATGAAACAGCAGGCAGAGTCAGGGATGGGGGATGGGTGTCTACATCACCTTCCAGTCTGCGCAGTGGTAGAATCACAAACCCTCAGCACCTGAATATCTACTTGGAAGAACTGCAGGACTCTGAGCGAAGGTAGGATCAGGTTGACAGTAGAGACATGAGGGAATCAATAGTCACTTCTGTGTTTAACTTTGCAATGCTTCTTGTTACGTACCCCGTAACTGGGTTGCCAAACCAGCAGAAATGGATCACTCAGTTGGAGTCTGGAGTACTAGAACTAAGAAAGTTTTATTAAAGAAACAAGCAACACATTAATCGAAAGGATAATAAATGCAACAGTTCAGCGATGATAAACGCACATGTGCACAGAATTAAGATAACAGCATCAATCAAGCTCTATCGTTGTCTAGGGGTAAATGACCAATTTCAAAATGACTCAAAGTTCAGTCCAGTTAGTAGTTCAGTTCGCAGTAATCGTTGCCATGGCGATGGACAAGGTGGGGGAAGAGAGACATAGAATAGGAACAACTGATCATTCAGAACACGGCTTCACTCACAGACCAGCGAGATGGCTCACAAATAGCTTTTGGGCGGGTCCTTGGTGATGTCACCTGAGGTCACCGACTGTGACCCCTCCTCCAGATGCGGTCGATCCTCTGCAGTGAACCCGGCACCCAGGCAAGGGCGGACACACACCGAGTTCCCGCTGATCGTACCTTTCCACCCTGGTCGTTGTCTGGTACTTCTCACCCACTCGTGAGAAGCGTACCGCTTCCAGGGTCTCGTTACCTCAGGTGGCGTGTGTCCCTGTCTTAGCGAACCTGTCCCTTTTTATCCCCCTGCTGGGGTATCGCCTGTCCATCACTTCAAACAGTTCAGGGTTCAAAGGGGGGAGCCGCTCCAGACAGCTCTCTCTCCCACATCCCTTCATTACACATCTCCAGACGCTGCTCCATTGTTCCTTATCTCTCCTTCCCCTGAGGGCAGGTGGCAGACCAACTGCTGATGCCACTGATGCTAGCCCAGGCCAGCAAACATCTTAATTTTATGTGTATTCTCGTAACATTCTAAACACCAGGCTGAAGATAGGGGGAGATCTCCGTCCAAGTTGCACACCTACCTGAGCTGGAAATAAATTGTCACAAGTCTGAATCCTTAATGTCCCTATCCAATAGTCCAGTAGGAGCACCTTCACCACGAGGATTGCAACAGTTCAAGAAAGCAGCTCAATACCAACTCAAGGGAAATTGAAGATTGGCAATGGATGCTCGCCTTGTCAGTAACATCCAGCTGCTGAGAGATAAGGAAGTACCTTCTGCCGAGTGGGGGACAAACCCAATAAGAGATACCTCCTTTTTTGAAAGCTTGCTTAGTGCCCAAATATTATTTTAGCCAGGGAACTTTATGAAGTGTATTCACTTCTGTAATGGTGGAACTGCAACAGCCAGTTTATCCACACAGAGGTAATAGAACAAGATGCATCATGTGTCAAACCTTGGAGGAGGATGAGGCCGTTTCGTCCCTTGAGCCCACCCTGCCATTCAATTGAACAATGTCTTATAGGGGCATAGAGCTGAAACAGACCATTTGCCTCACTGCGTCCATGAGGACCTGATGCCTCTCCAAGTTTCATCCCGTGTGCCTGCATTAGTCCTGTATCCCTCTATCCCTTTCCTACCTGTCTAAATTTTAAATATTGTTACAGATATTTGCTCTATATTCCCAGTATCTTAAGACTTCATTTCTGAACCTTGGAAGGTCCAGAAGACCACCAGAGTGAGTTCACAACTATCAGCGCCCTTTGACGACATACTTCCTGACGTCACACCTATGCAGCCTGGTTCTAACAGGGTTGAACTCCCCGATTAGAATCTCCCAAACCAGTCCCCGCCAAAGGAAATATTTCTCTCTCTGCCCCTTAAGTCTGATTCACTGAAATGTCCTACTGCTGCCGCCAAAGGGAAGGAGATATCGAAGCCTTAGGTCTCAAAGTACCGGGTTCAGGAATAGTTGTGACCCGTCAACCATCAGGTTCCTGAACCAGTGTGGATAACTTCACTCACCACAACTCTAAACTCATTCCATGACCTACAGACTCACTTTGAGACTCTGCAACTCATGTTTTCAGTAGTATTTATTTATTTGTGGGCCATCCATTTATTTATTATTGTTTATTATTTGTTATTTATCGTTATTATTTATTTTATTTATTATTTGGGACCCGCTCTCAGGGCCTCACAACTGGCCACTTTTTGATATCCCAAGGACATGACCTGGAAGACTAGCACGCCTTCAGGGTGCTAGATTTTCGTGGCTCTGGAGACGGGCTGATTCAGGGCCGGTGCCCTGGCTGAGGCATTGCGGGAGAATATGTAACATTGGGAGTAGCGGGTTAGCTGCCCGCTGTGTGTCCAGAGACCTGAGCCTTTCTGGGCACAGAGCTCGGAAAAAGCAACGCAACAGACTTTTAACATCTTAAATCAGCAAATTGTTTGTTATATCTCCCCTCTTGCTGTGAAACGGGGATACCTCTTTTTCCCTTATTAGGGAGAGAGAGAGCCTGTGGTATGTTGAGTTAGCAGGTGAACAAGTATTCTTAGGGGTACTGCAAGCCTGTGTCTTTATTGATGTTTTGCTGCACGCTTGAGTGCTCGGATGAGGGTGCTGATGCTTTTTTTGCTGATGGGACGGGGGGTTCGTTGTCTTGCTTATGCTTGTGCGTGGCAGGAGGGAGCTGGGGGGGGGTCTTTGGGGTTCTAATGTTTTAATTGTCATTCATTCCTTGGGGCACTCCTCTGTTTTCGTGGATGTTTGCGAAGAAAAAAGATTTCAGGATGTATATTGCATACATTTCTCTGACATTAAATGTGCCCATTGAATCTATTTATCTATTTCTGGATTTTTTTAATATTTGGGCAGTTTATCTTCCTTCATACATTGGTTGTTTGTCAGTTTTTGTGCGTAGTTTTCATAAAACCATAAAATATAGGAACAGAGTTAGGCCACGTGGCCAATTGAATCTGCTCACCATTTCATCATGGCTGATCCATTTTCCCTCTCAGCCCCAATCTCCGCCTTCTCCCCGTATCCCTTCATGCCCTGACTAATCAAGAACCTATCAACCTCTGCCTTAAGAATGCCCAATGACTTGACTTCCACAGTTACCTGTGGCCACAAATTCCACAGATTCACCATTCTCTGGCTAAAGAAATTCCTCTTCATCTCCGTTTTAAAAGGACACACCTCTATTCTGAGGCTGTGTTCTCTGGTTTTAGACTCCCCCACCTTTGGAAGTATCCTCTCCACATCCACTCTTATCGAGGCCTTTCAACAAGTTTCAGTGAGGTCACCTCTCATTCTTCTGAATTCCAGTGAGTAGAGGCCCAGAACCATCAAACATTCCTCATATGACAAACCTTTCATTGCCAGAGTCATTTTCGTGAACCTCCTCTGAACCCTCTCCAATGTCACCACATTCTTTCTTAGATAAGGGGCTCAAAACAGCTCACAATACTCCCAAGTGAGGCCTCACCAGTGCTTTATAGTCTTAACTGTACATCCTTGCTTTCATGTTATAATCCTCTCAAAATGAATTCTAACATTACATTTTCCTTCCTCTTGACCTGCAAATTAACCTTTAAGGAATCTTGCACAAGGACTTCCAAATCCCTTTGTGCCCCATATTTTTGAATTTTCTCTCCATTTAGAAAATAGTCCATACTTTTGCTTCTTCTACCAAGGTGCATGACACCTCCCAACATGTCATTCTATCTGCCACTTCTTTGCCTATTCTCCTAATCTGTCCAAGTCCTTCTGTAGCATCTCTTCTTTCTCAAAATTACCTGCCCCTCCACCTATCTTCATATCGTCTGCAGATTGATGCAAAGTCATCAATTCTGTCATCCAAATCACTGACATATAATGTAAAAAGAAGGGGTTCCAGTACAGACCCCTGTGAAACACCACTAGTCACCGTCAGCCAACAAGAAAAGACTCCCTTTATACTCACTTTTTGTCTCCTGCCAATCAGCCAATGCTCTATTCATGCTTGTACCTTTCCTGTAATACTATGGGCTCTGAACTTGTTAAGCAGCCTCATGTATGGCACCTTGTCAAAGGCTGTCTGAAAATCCAAGTACACAACATCCACAAATTCTCCTTTGTTTATCTTGCTTGTTATTACTCCAAAGAATTCCAACAGATCTGTCAGACAAGATTTTCCCTTAAGGAAACCATGCTGACTACGACTTGTGCCTCGAAGTGCACCAAAACCACATCCTTAATAATTGACTCCAACGTCTTCTCAACCACTGAGGTCAGACAACTGGCCTATAATTTTCTTTGATTCTATTGTATTTATGTTTTTGCCCGCAAAAAAACAAATCTCAGGGTAGTATATGGTGATATATATGTACTTTGAAAATAAACTTATGTTGAAATTTGAACTCTGAACTGTGTTCAGAGGACAGCAAGATACGTATGTGCAAAGCTGTCTTTGTCAGTGAAACCTGTGGACACAGACCTAATCAACAAAATGTAATTCTTGCAGGAGCGTTCCTTTTCCTCTATCTACTTCTGCTTGTGGTGATGGGAATCCCGCTGTTTTTCCTGGAACTGGCAGCAGGGCAGAGCATCCGCCAGGGCAGCATTGGAGTCTGGAAGCACATTGACCCAAAGCTGGCTGGCATTGGATTTGCCAGTTGTGTGGTGAGTGAGAAGGTGGGGGGAGGATGGTGAAGGAACGCCTGCAGGGCCAGATATAGAGGAAGAGGGCGCAGTGCATGTCAGTGAAATTGGAATTACATGTACTAAGATGCAGTGAAAAGCTTGTCTTACAAACAGTTCATACAGATCAAGTCATCACATAGCACATTGAGGCAAAACAGTCTTCAATAAACTTTAACAGTTACGGAGAAAGTACAGTGCAGGTAAACAATGTACAAGATTATAACAAGACAGATTGTGAAGTCAAGAGTCCATCTTATCCTAGGGAACCATTCAATAGACCTAAATGTCCTTGAGCCTGGTGGTACATGCTTTCAGGCTTTTGTGTCTTCTGCCTGATGGGAGAATATCCTGGGTGGTTGGATTCTTTGATTGTGCCGGCTGCTTTACTGAGGCAACAAGAAGTGTTGACAGAGTCCATAGAGGGGAGGCTGGTTTCCATCATTTGTTGAGCTGTGTCTGAAACATTTTTGCAGTTTCCTGCAGTCATGGGCAGAGCCTTTGCCGTACGAAGTGCACTCTACATCTAGACCAGGGATTCCCAATCTGGGGTCCACGGGCCCCTTGCTTGATGGTGTTGGTTCATGGCATAAAAAAGGTTGGAAACCCCTGATCCAGACAGAATACTTTCTATGGTGGACTGATAAAAATGGTAAAGGTCAATGGGAACCTTTCAGCTTCCTGAGGAAATAGAGAGTGGAGACAGGGTCAGTTGGTATGAGGTAACTGGGGTGGGAGGGGTAACTGCAACGTTCCAGGGAGTATGATGGGGTGGGGATGGAAGGGTACAGATGTGGATAGTGAGATTGCTCTGTGAGACCCCCAAGACTGACATCTGCTTTACTTGTTGCCTCTGCCTCCACAGGTCTGTGCCTTTGTCTCACTCTACTATAATGTCATCATTGCCTGGAGTCTCTTCTACTTTGGTCACTCTTTCCAGTACCCACTGCCCTGGGAATCGTGTCCCTCTCTCCCCAACAACACAGGAGTAGGTACGTATCTACACTTAAGTTGTCTTTTCCACACCGCTCTCCCCCGCCCCCCCCCCCGCACAACCAAGTACCTGCTCCCTCACACCACCGGTACTTGCCCTAATTGTTTATTTCCACTCTCTGCCGCAGTGACCGAGTGCAGTAAGAGCTCCCCCACCACTTACTTCTGGTACCGTGAAACCTTAGAGATCACCGGCTCCATCAATGAGAGTGGAGGCCTGGACCCCACCATGACAGGCTGCCTGTTTGCAGCATGGGTCATTGTCTGCCTCGCCATGATCAAAGGAATAAAGTCCTCAGGGAAGGTAACATATGATTCCATTTTCATCATTTCCACAGGGAACTATGGCAGCTCCTGCCAGTCAGGTGTCTGAGGGAGTTATGTTGATTTAACAGTCATCTCTTGAATAAATTGAGGCAGGAGGCACCCAAAAAAATCCCTCTCCAGGGGCTCCAGGAATTCCACCAAAGGAGCAAATCAGCTCCTGGAGAAAATGGGATTGATTTAAAAAAAAATGGGAATGATGAAGAAAGCATCCCATAGGATTTTTGCAGAGCAGAGCGCGAAAGTTTCAGAAGGTTCTGAAAGCTAAAGTTCTCACTAAAGAGAGAAGGGATGAGAGTTCATTGGCAGTTGTTTCGACAGGTAGCCTGGGCAAGTCCATCTCTCTGCTGCTCTGGGGGAGGTTGGCTTATACAGATGGTGAATTCATGGAATTCATTGCCACAGACAGCTATGGAGGCCAAAGTCTATGGGTATATTTAAAGCAGAGGTTGATTGGTTCTTGATTAGTAGGGGCATCAAAGTTTATGGGGAGAAGGTAGCTGAATGAGGTTGAAAGGGATAATAAATCAGCCGTGATGGAATGGCGGACCAGACTCCATGTGTCAAATGCCTAATTCTGCTCACGTGTCTTATGGCCTGTATGAGGAAAGCCAAGAGTCAAGAAAAAGTTGCAGGGAGTGGCTGCAGGCAAACCTTGGAAGGAAGGGTGAGGATTTACAATTCAGTGACCTGCGTAAGAGTGCAGCTGAGAGGAAGGGTGTGCGTCAAATGAATGAGACTGTGTTGGGCAGGGTAGAAGCTGGTCAAAATTGGGCAAGAAGAGAAACCCAACGAATAATTAAGCCCTGGTAATGACACTGGAGGGCCGGCTGGTGGTGTAGTGGTTTCAGCACTGGACTTCAAGGCAGAAGGTCCTGAGTTCAAACCCAGCCGGGTCCCAACCTGAGCAGCAGCAGTGCCTGCGCAGAAGAAAAGCCTGGCAATCTACTTCCATATCGTGCCATGAAAACCCTGTGGACCCTCTGGTCCATGAAGTCACGAAGAGTCGGACTCAACTTAACGACTGAACAACAACAACAAATGACACTGGAAGAGGAGCTGTGGAGTTGGGTAGAGACAGGCAGTGTCAGCGGGGGGTGGGGGGGTAATATTTATTGAAAACAATCAGGTGCAGTATGATTAGGTCAAGGAGTTGGGAATGAGCAGTGAGAGTGGTTGGAACCAAGGGCACTAGAGGTCTGTGTTAGTATGAGGGGTTCAGTGGCCTCTTTTATTCCTACCATGCTTCTAAGCGGGAATATTTTTGCACACACTCACTTGTACTGGGTGGCTAAATGTGCGTTATTCTGGTGAGCAGAGAGTTGTTAACGTCTTTGCCATTCACCCCACAGGTCATGTACTTCAGTTCCCTCTTCCCTTACCTCGTGCTTTTCTGCTTCCTCATTCGAGGCCTCCTACTGGAAGGGTCCGCGGATGGAATTCGCTACATGTTCACTCCTAAGGTAGGGGGAAGTGTTTGTGGGAGTGTAAGAGGGAGGGGCTACAACTTGGACCAGGAAATGGGCTTCAGGTGGTCGTACTGACTGAGATGGTCGGCTGAGGGTTGGAGGCACATTCTGCTCAGTGATGAACTGTCTCATTCCTTCCTTCTCCTAGATCCATTCTACTTTGATTCCCAGGTGGATGAGGTGGGGCAGGTGACCGAGGGAGGTGGAGGGGGGTCTTACACTTTCTCAAATGTGCCTGTTATCAACAAGTGTCACTCTGTGGGAAGTGGAGTAGGAGTCACAACGAACATTTCATTCCTACCCACTGGCATCATTTTCCAAAAGTTATAAATTCATGAAGACTTCAGAGTTACAGATATATTTCCACATCTTGTGTGTCACCACAGACCACTACAGCAAAGAAACAGGCCCTTTGGCCCATTTAGTCTGGCTGGCCTGGTTTTCTGCCTTCTCCCATCTCCCTGCACCTGGACCATTGCCTTCCATGCTCCTCTGTTCCAAACTTAAGTGTTACAATCGAACCTGCATCCACCACTTATGCCGGCGACTCATTCCACACTTGCACCACCCCCTAAAGAAGCTTCCCCTTCAGATTCCCATTAAATATTTTACCTTTCATCCTAAACCTATGTCCTCTAGTTCTAGTATCCTCCAACCTGAAAGGACTGTATGGATTCACCCTGTATAAGATCTCCCTTTATTTTCCTGCGCTTCAGAGAATAAAATCCTAAGCTATGCAATCTATCCCTGGAACTCAGGTCCCAGCAACGCCAATGTAATTTTTCTCTGCATTCTCTGATACCTTTCCTGCGCACTATACTCTAAATTTGACCTCACCTACATCTTCTATAGCAGAACTTCTCAACCTGGGGTCCACGGACCCCTCAGTTAATGGCAAGGGTCCATGGCATAAAAAAGGGTTAGGAACTCCTGTTTTGCAATTTTAACATAACAGCCCAACTCCTGTACTCAGTGCCCTGAATTATGAGGGCTGATGTGCCAAAAACCTAACCTGACCTATTTAACCTATCCCTGTGGGAGAGAGTTAATCAGTCCATTAGACCTGCTATCAGATGTTCTTTGTCTCTTGGCTGAGTGAGATTTAATCGCTGGTTGGTATACTAATGGTTCTGGCTCTGTGCTGTGGTTTTATCGATGGGAAATTGCTTCGAATAAGATAGTGCAACTGATGTAGGAAGTGTCTCAGACTCATTCCAGGAACGTCAGGAAGTGAAGATGGGTTGCAGTGTTCTCAGCCAGGTTTTTGTGACCAAGAAACAGCAATACTCTGTGTCTGTACCGACCCTAGCACTGTGTAAGACCAGGACATGCGAACAGAATTAGGCTATTCGGCACATCGAGTCTGCTCTGCACAGCTAATTTATTCTCCCTGTCAACCCCGTTCTCCTTGTTTCTCCCCATAACCTTTGACACCCATACTAATCAAGAACCTATCAACCTGTACTCTAAATATAGTGGATTCCGGTTAGTTGGGACATCTATTGATCAAGCCAGCTGCTTATTTAGGGCAACTCTTAAAAAAAAACACTAATCAAGAAAATAACCGTAAACAACAGGAGTTCTGCAGATGCTGGAAATTCAAGCAACACACATCAAAGTTGCTGGTGAACGCAGCAGGCCAGGCAGCATCTCTAGGAAGAGGTACAGTCGACGTTTCAGGCCGAGATTCTTCATCAGGAGTCCTGACGAAGGGTCTCGGCCTGAAACGTCGACTGTACCTCTTCCTAGAGATGCTGTCTGGCCTGCTGCGTTCACCAGCAACTTTGATGTGTGTTGCAAGAAAATAATTGTGATTCCCTTTATTTAGGGCACTAATTGGGATAGTAGACTTTAGCTGAACAGTCTCTAACTAGCATCAGACGTGTGCACTTGTGTGGGCATTAGACATTCCACTGTGCTTAGAGCGAACCATTTTGAAGTAGTGTCAATTGTGTGAGCCTGTATTCAAAAAGCAATGATTTTTGTCGCTGATAGTTGGCGAGTAATAAGCAGTAAGACAATTCAGAACTGTTTTGCTCACTGCGGTTTCCAACATTCAGGCTTGGTAATCTCAGAAATGGCTGGGAGTGAAAATGAAACTATTTCACTACATTAACAAGCTATGAACTACAAGAGGTACAGGTATGATCTCCAGAAAGCCATCACAAGGGCGGTGGAGATTCAAATTAGACTGGAATCAACAAGGGATGCTAGACAGCTGTGGTGGGGTTTGAATGCCATAACCTCCTACAAAGTTAAACCTTGTGATATAGGGGACAGCAGAGCTTCGCTTCCAGATGAGCTCAATGCCTTCTATGCTCGCTTTGACCACCAGGACAAGGAGGAACAATTGCACACTCCATGTCTCCCTGTGATCCTTTGGTCTCAGTATTTGAAGATGATGTGCCTTCAAGAGAGCGAATCCAGGGAAAGCATCCAGTCCAGATAGAGTACCTGGCCAAGTACTGAAGACCTGTGCTGATCAACTGGCTGGTGTGTTCACGGATATCTTCAACTCTCACTCCAGCAGTGTATGGTATCCACCAGCTTCAAGCAGGCTTCAATCATACTGATCCCCAAGAAGAGCATGGTAATCTGCCTCAATGACTATCACCCAGTGGCACTTACATCCACAGTGATGAAGTGTTTTGAGAGGCTGGCGTTGAAGCATATCAGCTCCTGTCTGAGTGGCGACTTGGATCTGCTCCAATTTGCCTACCAAAGCAACAGGTCTAGAGCAGATGCCATCTCATTGGCTCTTCACACAACCCCGGAACATCTGGACAACAAAGATGCATACATCAGGATGCTCTTTATCAGTTACAGCTCAGTATTTAGTACCATCATCCCCTGAAAACTAATCAGTAAACTCCAAGATCTGGGCCTCATTGCCCCTTTGTGCAATTGGATCCTGGATTTCCTCAGTTGCAGACCCCAGTCGGTTTGGATTGGCAAAAACATCATCTCTACAATCTCCATCGGCACAGGATGTGTGCTTAGCCCCTGCTCTACTCACTTTACACCTATGACTGTGTGGCTAAGTACAGCTCCAACACCATATACAGGTTTGCTGACGACACCACTGTTGTGGGCCGTATCAAAGGTGGTGGTGAATCAGCAGACAGGACGGAGATTAAAAATTTGGCTGAGTGATGTCAATACAACAACCTCTTACTCAATGTCAGCAAGACCAGGGAACTGATTGTAGACTTCAGGAGAGGGAAAACAGAGGTCCATGAGCCAGTACTCATCAGAGGATCGGGTGGAGAGGGTCAGTAACTTTAAATTCCTGGATGTCACTATGTCAGAGGACCTGTTCTGGACCCATCATATAAATATTTTTTCAAAGAAAGGCCAACAGTTCCTCTACTTCCTCAAGAATCCATGGAGATTTGGCATGTCATCAGAAACTTTGGCAAACCTCAATAGATGTGTGGTGGAAAGTGTGCTGACTGGCTGTATTATGGCCTGGTATGGAAACACCTCTGCCTTTGAGCAGAAAATCCTACAAAGGGTAGTGGGTTCGGCCCAGTACATCACAAGTAAAGCCCCCCCCCCACTCCCCCCAACCATTGAGCACATCTACATAAAACGGTGCTGTGGAAAAGCAGCATCCATCATCAAAGATGCACCACCCAGGCCATGCTCTTTTCTCACTGCACATCAGGCAGAAGGTACAAGAGCCTCAGGACTCGCACCACCAGGTTCAGGAACAGTTACTACCCCTCAACCGTCAGGCTCTTGAACAAAAGGGGATAACTACACTCATTCTATTTCTGGTGTTCCCACAACCGATGGTCTCACTTTAAGGACTCTTTATCTTGTTATTTCATTCTCTCATTTATTGCTATTTATTTATATTTGTATTTGTACAATTTATTCATTGATCCTGTTTACAGTTACTGTTCTATAGATTTGCTAAGTATGCTCGCGGTAAAAGAATCTCGGTTGTAGGTGATGGCATGTATGTACTCGATAATTATAAATTTTACTTTGAATTTGAAGGTATCGACAATCATCTTACAGGTCCACTGGGTAAATTCCCCTGTCAATAATAAATAGAAACTAATACAGTTTTATACTACTGTAGTAGTATTGATAGTGTTCTAATTTGTTCTGCATTTCGTTAAAAACCTAATTTGTTACTCAGTTAAATGGTAGTTTGGCTTTTTTATGTGTTTATAACTATTTCCATGAAACTTTGGCTAATTGGAATAGTATTTAATTGGGTGAAAATGTGCTGGTCCCAATGTGCCCCTATTAACCGGAATCCACTGTATATCCAATGATTTGGCCTCCACAGCCGTCTGTGGCAATGAATTCCACTGACTTACCACCCTCATGCTAAAGAAATTCCTCCTCATGTCTGTCCTAAAGGGGCATCCTTCTGTTCTGAGACTGTGCCCTCTGGTCCTAGACTCTCCCACTATTGGGAACATCTTCCCCCGTCCACTCTATATAGACCTTTCAATAATGGGGCATTATAGAAGAGATTTGCTCTGTCTCTTGTTAGGATAATTCCATTTCTGAAGAGTGGGAGACTGCACTCAATTTCTTGTTGCATAGGTGGCCATTTCACATCAGTTGTCAAACTGCTCTGGCTGGATGGAGTTTTGGTTAGAGGTGGCAGAGTGTACTGCTGTGCTCCCTTACACATTCTCCCTGGACTACATGATTTCCTCAGGGCGTTCCGATTTACTCCACCATCCCAAAGTCATGCAGGTTGGTAGGTTAATTGGCCATTGTAAGTGTGCGGTTAAGGGTCAAATCAGGAGGGCCAGTGGAAAGTTCAGCAGAATAAATTGGACTGAGGGTAGGTGAGTGGTTGATGGACTATGTGTTATTGCCAATTAACTGGCCTCACACTTGTCCCTCAACCACACTTTAGTTAGTTGTGCACAAGGAGAACAGCATGGCCCCTGTCAGCACGCTGTTTTGAAGTTTGAACAAAGAAATGCCGTTTTTATACAGAATCAACTAGTTGAATACAGTTCAAAGTTCAAACTAAATTTATTATCAGAGTACCCACTGTATATGTCACCATATACTACCCAGAGAGTATTGCAGTAGAACAAAATTACAATAGAATCAAAGAAAACACACAAAGACTGAGGGCCATTGTGCAAGTGAAGACAAACTACAAATACGAAAGAAACAACAATAATAATAAATAACTAGAAAATAAATAATACTGACCAACTCGTAACTGTGTACGTTCAAATTCCTGATTTGCATGATCAATCCCCAATCACACTATGGTATTACAGGTGTTAATAGCCAATAGAATTTACACATTAAAGGCCAATAATACTTCAGAACTAGTAAAGTAACTGACCAATATTAAGTGTCACCCTAGAATCCTTGGATTACATCCTTATCTTGTCTCAGTAATCCTAATGGCTCTATTTCAAAGCCCTTTCTTGCCTGGCTGACTGCACACTATCTGTAAGCTATCCTTGCTAGAACTTTGTCTTAGCCCTCACCTTGCCACAACTTCCACGTATGAACCCAAGGAGCCTGTATCTCACTAATAAATTTAAATGACAGTCTAATAAATTTAATTTAAACATTAAAGATTAGCCGATTCTGTACTTCAATCTTCACTTGTAGAGTTGCTGGACATTTCTAAATCGGTTTGGTCTCCTGACTTCAGATTATTTGCATCTTTTGCAGATTGAAATTTTGGTGGACACACAAGTGTGGCGCCAGGCTGCAACGCAAGTCTTCTTCGCCCTGGGTCTGGGCTTTGGCAGTGTCATTGCTTATTCCAGCTACAATCCCCACACCAATAATTGCCATTTTGATGCCTATCTCGTCTCCTTCATCAACTTTTTCACATCCGTCTTTGCCACGCTGGTTGTCTTCGCTGTGCTGGGCTTCCGAGCAAACGTCCTCACTCAGAAATGCTTACAAAGGTACAAGGCATGAGAGTTGGCATATAAAATGGCAACACCCTCCCCCCCCCCCGCCCCCCACAAAATGCTGGAGGAACTCAGCAGAACGGGCGGCATCTATGGAAAAGAGTAAAACAGTCGCTATTTCAGGCCGAGATGTGGACTGTTTACTCTTTTCTGTAGATGCTGCCTGGCCTGCTGAGTTCCTCTTGAGAGGTTTGGGTAAGTAGGTTATCTGGTTTAAAAGTGAATTGTGTGTGGGGGTGTTAATGGGATTAGAAGTGTAATTCCTGTTCGGTTGTAGGTAATGAACCACTTCCAGGAGAGGCAAACACTAGTGAGGACCACAGACTAAATCCTTCCCCCCTTGACTTGAACCTGTGTCAGGCTGGCTGATGTGATTCATGAGCTGGCTTCATGGTGGAGTTGTTCATCAGTTGATTGTGCTGTGTTTCAGGAACACCGTTCTGGTGACAGATCTGATTAACAGTGGCCTTTTGAACAGAAGTTTGATCCCCGAGTCTTTAAACTTCTCAACGGTATCGCACGAGCAATACAGCAAATGGTTTAACTCTTGGGAACCGGAGCTGGTCCGTTATGGTGTGGAGCAGTGTGACCTCAGACAAGAAATGCAGAAGGTAAGTCAGCCAACTTGACTAAGATTAGAAAGTGGGAATTAGTCTGGAAGGTGAGTCACCAATGGACAGGAATAAGAAGAACTGAGTTGTGATAGACTACTGTTTTAGGTGCCTAGACTCAAAAGCAGTCAGGTTGATATATACTTCCATCCATTCATCCACCCCACCCACATACATACACATCAGGCACTTTTCTCCACAGCCCCTCAGCACCCTTCAACCCCCATGTACTGTCACTTTAGACTTCCACTCCACACCTCATGCCCACACTGACACAGTCATTGACCTACTGTGTTTTCATATGCCCTGCTGCGACCTACAGTACTGTGCACAAGTCTTTGACACATTTATATAGCTAGGGTACCGAAGACTTTTGCACAGTACTGTATTTGTCAGCGGGGAGCGAGTTTATAAGTCTAGCGGGAGCATAGGATGTTGGGAATGGCGAGGGTGGAGCGCCGCAGGAGGGATGTGGGGGGAGGTGGCAGAGAAGAAGTGCCAGGGCTAGGGTGGGGGGTGGCAAAGCTACAGACCTGAGACACCAGGCAAGATCATTTGGTTCCAAACAATTGGCTTATTGATCATTACAGAATGTCTCTCTGGTGCTTCCTGCTCCCTCCCCCTTTCCCAGCCATGATTCCCCTCTCCCTGCCCCCTTCCCACTCTCAGTCCACAATGGAGACCCGAATCAGAATCAGGTTTATCATCACTCACATATGTCATGAAATTTATCATCTTATTTTTTGTGGCAGCATTAAAGTGCAACACATAAAATTACTACAGTACTGTGCACAAGTTTTAGGCACTCTAGCAATATATATCTATGCCCAAGATATTTGCACAGTTCTGTAGGAGAGATCCTCTTGCTAAAAGTAACTATGTCACTTTATCATTTCCTATCGGAGTCACCTTGTATAGAGATGTTCCTGCACTTAGTGTCACCTTATATATGTACGATGAAATGCTTTATATACTAATCTTATGTATGTGCAGCTACATTCAGTTAGTTACATATTGTGTTTTATAAGATTGCTTTTACATTTATTGTGTTTTTTTGTATTTTATTGTGTTCTTTCAGTTTATTGTATTTTTTATTTGCATCTGGAGTAACAATCACTTTGTTCATTACACACGAGGGTAAAGGAGAACAATCTTGAATCTTGATTTTTGCCTGTTCTGCTCTGAGCGAAGAATTGCTTCTCTCTATTCACCAGGGCGCTGAGGGTACAGGACTTGCCTTCATTGCTTTCACCGAAGCCATCACGCATTTTCCTGCATCGCCATTTTGGTCTCTCCTGTTCTTCCTGATGCTGCTGAACTTGGGACTGAGCACAATGTTCGGAAACATGCAGGGAATTCTCACCCCACTCCTTGACAACTTCCCCTTGCTGTCCCGGAGGAAGTCACTCTTCACAGGTAAAGCATAGTGCAGTCAAAGCTGGCCAGCGCCCTGTGACTGGATAGTCACTAAACCCACTGTTGCATCTTGATCCAAGCCCATCGTAACATCTGTGGGCGCATTGACACTGCACCCTGCACCCTCTACAAATGGAAACTAATTTAACATCTACCTGTGGTAAACCACAAACAGAGGTTTCCTTCTGTCCTGCTTTTGCACTTGGCTGTAAGGTAGGAGGAGACGATTAGGTGCCCCAAATCCACCACGTTCTGTAGTTCTTCAGATAGTTCATTCTGCTATCCCCTTGATAGAAACCATAAAAAAACTACAGTACAGAAACAGGCCTTTTGGCCCTTCTAGGCTGTGCCGAACCATGTTCTACCTGGTCCCACTGACCTGCACACGGACCATATCCCTCCATACACCTCCCATCCACGATCTGTCCAATTTATTCTTAAATGTTAAAAAAAGAACCCGTATTTACCACCTTGTCTGGCAGCTCATTCCACACTCCCACCACTCTGTGTGTGGAGAAGCCCCTGCAATATTCCCTTTAATCTTTTCCCCCTTCACCCTTAACCCATGTCCTCTGGTTTTTTTCTCCCCTTGCCTCAGTGGAAAAAGCCTGCTTGCATTCACTCTATCTATACCTATCATAATTTTATATACCTCTATCAAATCTCCCCTCATTCTTCTACGCTTCAGGGAATAAAGTCTTAACCTATTCAACCTTTCTCTGTAACTCAGTTTCTCAAGTCCTGGTTACATCCTTGCAAACCTTCTCTGCACTCTTTCAACCTTATTAATATCCTTCCTGTAACTTGGTGACCAAAACTGAACACAATACTCCAAATTCAGCCTCACCAATGCCTTATACAACCTCATCATAACATTCCAGCTCTTATACTCAATACTTTGATTTATAAAATCAAAGCCTCTTCCCGGGATCTTGTCACCACCCACAATCACCCCCCCCACCGCCAGCATCTCACCTGTACCCCAGGTCTGACAGGACCCGTCTCACCTCTTCCCAGGACACGCACTCTTGCTTCGCCACCTCCCAGGAGCCAGTCGACCCCCAACACCCCCTATCTCTCCTCTCTCTGGGGTCTGTTGCCCCCCAACCCCCCACCCTGGGACTTGCCCTTCGGCCTCACCGCTTCTCTGGGTCCAGCCCACCTCTGCCATTCTACCTCACCTAGGATCCTGCATCCCCACCTCGCCGCTTCCCAGGGACCAGTACAAACCTCCTGTCCCACCTCCTCCCGGCGTCCCTCACTGCCTCATTCCTTGCTTTTCTTTTTATTCCAGTGTTCTGTTGTATCCTGGGGTTTATCACTGGACTACTCTTTACACAGCGGTCGGGGAATTACTTTGTCACCATGTTTGATGACTACTCTGCAACATTGCCTCTGATTATCGTCGTACTGTTTGAGCTGATGGCAGTTGCCTGGATCTATGGAGCTGACAAGTAAGCTCTGGTTTACAACTCTCTGTTCTTTTCCCAACATCCCTCTCTCTGTCCACATCCATGTTTTCTGTTATCAGTAAAACTCCATAAATCCAGCATTAGTGGAAGTTTTTATAGATTGTTGGATGTTATTCCAGTGAGACTCCACCCCTCTCCTCCCCTTTCCTCCCCTCTCCCCCCCCTTTCCTCCCCTCTCCCCCTTTCCTCCCCTCTCCCCCCCTTTCCTCCCCTCTCCCCCCTTTCTTCCCCCTCCCCCCTTTCCTCCCCCCTCCCCCCTTTCCTCCCCCCTCCCCCTTTCCTCCCCCCTCCCCCCTTTCCTCCCCCCTCCCCCTTTCCTCCCCTCTCCCCCCTTTCCTCCCCTCTCCCCTTTCCTCCCCTCTACCCCCTTTCCCCTCTCCTCCCTTCTACCCACCTTTCCTCCCCCTCTACCCACCTTTCCTCCCCTCTCCCCTTTCCTCCCTCTCCCCTTTCCACCCCCTACCCCCTTTCCCCTCTCCTCCCCTCTACCCCCCTTTCCTCCCCTCTATCCCCTTTCCTCCCCCTCCCTACCCTCTCCCCTTTCCTCCCCATCCCCCCTTCCTCCCCCTCTACCCTCTCCTCCCCCTCTCTACCCTCTTCCCCTTTCCTCCCCATCCCCCCTTCCTCCCCCTCTCTACCCTCTCCTCACCCTCTCCCCCTTTCCTCCCCATCCCCCCTTCCTCCCCCTCTCTACCCTCTCCTCACCCTCTCCCCCTTTCCTCCCCCATCCCCCCTTCCTCCCCCTCTCTACCCTCTCCTTGCCCTCTCCCTCCTTTCCACCCCATCCCCCCGGCCTCCCCCTCTCTACCCTCTCCTCACCCTCTCCCCCCTTTCCTCCCCTCTCCCCCGCTTTCCCCGGTGGTGTAGGTTGAGTCCTGAGGCTCTTGTACCTTCTACCTGATGGCAGCAACAAGAAAAGAGCATGACCTGGGTGGTGAGGATCTCTGATGATGGATGCTGCTTTCCTATGACAACGTTTGATGTAGATGTGCGCAGTGGTTGGGAAGGCTTTACCTGTGATGTACTGGGCCAAATACACCACTTGTGGGGAAATATGGATCAACTGTAACTGGAGTTACTGTCATTGTAGGTTTATCGATGATATCCGGGAAATGATTGGTGACCGGCCATTCTTCCTGTACAAGTACTTGTGGAAATTTATCTGCCCTATTGTTATGGTGGCTCTGCTCCTTGCCAGCCTAATCCATATGTGCATCAAGCACCCAACGTACCGAGCGTGGAATGAAATCAAGGTAAGGACACTCTGTTACTACTTTATTAGGTGGGAAGGACTCCTGAGGAAGGGTCTTGGCCCAAACCTTGTTCTGTTCATTTCCCTCCATAGGGTGCTGCCCGACTTGCTAAGTTTCTCCGCCATTTTGTGTGTGTGTTTTGCTCAAGATTTCCAGCATCCGCAGAATCTCTTGTGAATCCACTGGAGGAACTTAGCAAGACAAGCAGCATCTGTTGGGGTGGAGGTGCGGGGAGAAATTAATGTTTCAGGCTGAACATCAGGATGGTTCCTCCAATAGAGTGTCTTGCTCCGGATTGCAGTTCTCTTGTGTGAATGGTCGGCATGGACTCAGTGGGCCCAATGGCTTATTTCTGTGCTGAATCTTTCTTTGTTTCAGGGGTTCCCAACCTTTTTATGCAAGGGGTCCGTGGACCCCAGCTTGGGAGCTGCTGTTCTCCATCTTTCTCTAAGATGCACAAACTTCACTCCCGCCACCAAACAAAAACCCCCAGGCACAAAGTGGCAATGAAAAGGTTAAAGATTGTCATGGTGCAAGTCCATAGCTCCCTGAAAGTAGGGTAGTGAAGAAGACGTGAGGCAAACTTTCCTTCATCATTTGAGATATTAAGCTATAAAAAACAGTCGTATGGCAGCTGTATGAAAGTCTAATCGGGCAACATTTGGAGTATTGTGTGCTGTTCTGGATAGTTTATTACAGGAAGGATGTGGAGGCTTTGAAAATAGTGCAGAAGAGATTCGCCAGGATATTATAAGAAGTTGGATTGTTTTCTCTGGAGTTCTGATAGAAGAATGATATAAAATTATGAGAGGCGTAGATGGGCATATTGTGTTTTATTTTCCTTGAGGGTGTTAAAGTCAAAAACTAGAGGACATTAAAGTAAGAGGAGGAAAGTTGAAAAAGGTTTATGTGGTAAGTTTTTTTCCCCCACACAGAGTGGTAGATACCTGAAACGCATAAACACAAGAGATGCTGAAAATCCAGAGTAACACAAAATGTTGGGTGAACTCAGCAGGTCAGGCAGCATCTATGGAGAGGAATAAACTGAGGATGTTTCAGGTTGAGAAAGACTAGAAAGGAAGGGGGAAGAAGGTGGGGGGTGGAGGGGAAGGAGTCCAAGCTGGCTGTGGACAGGTGAAGCCAGGTGAGTGGTTGGGGAGGAATATGCTGCCAGGGGCAGGGGTGGAAGCAGACACGGTAGAGATGATTAAAAGGCATTGGCAGGGAACAGAAGGACGTAGACTATGCACAGGCGGATGTGCAGTTTAAATTGGCATCATGGTTGACACAGACAGACACCATGTTATATAATAGACTCCTGTTCTATACGGCACTATGTTCTAAAAATATCCCTATATTATTGAAGAAAATCAGTGAAAGCAGCCAGGATATTTAGGAAATTCACGGCGAATTACAACAGTGTCCCTCTAACACTCACCTATCAGCTCATCCCACAGAGATGTAGGTGAACACCCTCTACGCCTTACTGCAACGTGATACAGAGGACCTCAGCATGTCTGACCATGACACTAGTCGGGGGGTCTTTGCCCTCTCCACTCTAGTTGTGGACATTAGAAATATCCCAGTCACGAGAAAGTCTGCAGGTTCTGGAAATCCAAGCAACACACACACAAAACTCAGCAACTCAGCAGGCCAGGCAGCATCTATGGAAATGAACAAATAGTCAACCACTCGGGGCGAGACCCTCCTTCAGGACTGAAATGTCCCGGTGCTGGTTGGGGCTGCATTCAGCCCAGCTTCAGATATAAATTTGACCTTTCATCAACTTGATAGTTATTCATCTGCGGTGTAAAGGTCACTAGCCTGCAATGTTGACAGTTTCTATCTCCACAGTTGATGCCTGACCTCCTGAGCATTATTGCTTCATTTCTAATTCTAAATATCTGTAATTTTTTTTTAGAACATAGAACAGGACAGCAAGACATTGTGCTGACCTGTACTCCAAGATTAATCTAACCCTTCCCTCCCACATAGTTCCATTTTGCTTTCATCTATGTGCCTATCAAGCGTCCCTAATGCCTCTGCCACCACCGGCCAACAGTGTGTTCCACTCACTTACCAACGCCGTGTAAAATAGAAACACCACCTCTGACGTCCCCCCTATACGTTCCTCCAATCCCCTTAAAATTAGCCCTGAGGAACGAAAGTGCTGACAGTCCACTCTATTTATGCCTCTTATCATTTTATGCGCCTCTATCAGGTCACCTGTCATCCTCCTCCGCTTCAAGGAAAAATCTCCACCTCGTTCAACCTTACTGCAGCATCCTGGTAAACCTCGTTTGCACCCTCTCTAATGCTTCAACATCCTTTCTGTAATGATGACCAGAACTGAACACAATTAGAATCAGGTTTAATATCACTGGCATATATTGTTAAATTTATTATGCAATACATAATAAAACTCTGAATTACTGTAAACATATATGTATTAGTCATAGAGAAGCACAGCACAAAAACATGCCCTTCGGCCCATCTAGTCCCTGCCAAAACCATTTGAACTGCCTACTCCCATCAACCAGCACCGGAACCATAGCTTCCGTACCCCTACCATCCAGGTACCTGTCCAAACTTCTCTTAAACGTTGAAATTGAGCTCGCATGCACCACTTGTGCTGGCAGCTCGTTCCACACTCTCACAACCCTCTGAGTGAAGAAGTTTCTCCTTAAACTTCTCGCCTTTCACCCTTAACTCACAACCTCTGGGTGTAGCCCCACCCCAAAGTCAGTGGAAAAAGCCTGCTTGCATTTACCCTCATAGTTTTGGTATGCTAGTAAAAAGTTAAATAAGACATGCAAAAAAAGGAGTATTGAAATAATGTTTGTGGGTTCAATCTCCATTCGAAATCTGATGGCAGAGGGGAAAAAGCTGTTCCTGAATCATTGAGTCTGTGCATTCAGGCTCCTGTACCTCCTCGCTGATGGTAGCAATGATGTCCTGGGTGATAAGGATCCTTAATAACAGACACTGCCTTTCAGAGGCTTTCCCTCTTGAAGATGCCCTGGTTGGTCCACAATATCCCAAGTGTGGACTATCATTTCCTTGCTGCTGTTGAACCCAGTCCTCCGTCTAATGAAGACCAACACACCATATGCCTTCCTAATCACCCGATCAACTTGCATGGCAACTTTGAGGCATCTGTGGATGTGGACCCCAAGATCCTCCACACTTGCTCATAATGCTGCCATTGACCTTGTACTCTGCCTCCAAGTTCAACCTTCCAACAGTGTATCACTTGACTCTGTTCCGGTTTAAGCACCACCCGCCACTTTGCAGCCCAGCCCTGCGTCCTTATCAGTCAAACATCTTAACTTACGACAGCCTTCAGCACGGTACACAGTACCACCAACCTTTTTAACCTTTTGTGTTTTCAGGCAGGGGAAGTATTGGTGGAGTACCCAGGCTGGGCATTAGCTATGATGATCACCCTGATTATTGTTGCCTCCCTGCCCATCCCTGTCCTGTACCTCCGGCGAAAGCTGCTGGACAGACAGAGCAGTCGCTCGGACTACTCCGAGTGCGCCTACATCGAGGCTAATGCAGGCGACGAGGCTTCCTTCCCCCTGAACGAGAACGGCGATGAGGCCATGGGGCCAAACGGCTACCTGAAAGTTGACACCGAAGAGGGAGGTATGGAGCGGTCTGAGCTGCTCTCAGACGAGGAAGGAGAAGAGGATGTGTTCGAAATGGACAACATGTCGCAGGAGAAAAATCCTGAAACGGATTTGAAGCTGTAGCTCCCGTGGAGCTTGTTCTTTTTTGGACACTTCAGGCCTTTCTACAAAATACATGGTGCAAAAAAAAAATGTTAACACTGCCATCCGATGATCTGGGTGCGGGCGTTTTCTTGTCAATCTGATTTGGTTTGGAGGCGATTGTCCGCATTAGCAGGACATTCTGTCTCTCTGCCCCCTACAAACATCCACCCTAAACAGACATGGTTACCATATGATGGGCGCAGCCTGTACTAAAGTTTCACCTTAGCAACATCCTAAAGAAACTAATTTATATTTTGGATGAGAAAAAGAACCAATTATGTAGAAAAAGAAGCATGGAGCAAGAAAGAGTGAGTTTCCAAAAGGAACTAAATCTTTGAAAACAATATTGACCATTGGTTTTGGAGCTGGGGTGTGGGGTAGGGTGGGGTATGAGAATGAGGAGTGGGGGGTGCGGGTGGGGAGATATGAGCCAATGTAATGCATGAGAATGGATCTCATTTCGTTATGACACTCGAATTCAACATTTTTTTAAAAACACAACATTGGGGATGAGCTATTGTGGAGTCTCCCACAGAAGAGAAACAGGAGACAAGAAATGATTGGCAAGCTTTTGGAATCTTGCAATGCATGTACCTCTGGGTTTGTACGATGCAGTCAATGCAAAGTATAAATCTGTATTCTGGGCAGTTTATGAGTGGGTATAAAACTCTATTCTCTGCACTTGTACATTTCTAAATCTCTGCAGTGCAGTCAAATGACTAAATGTCCACATGTACACTGGTGTACAGTTTTAAATCCCCAAACACTTCATTCAGTGCAGGATTCTGGATCTGTTCCACGTTAGTCTGGTTCTTCACTTTGTGCATTTGGCCTGTGGTTCTAAATCTCGATTCTATGCAAACTACATATTACTGTATATCTGTACTACACAGTTGGTGCCTAGTTCTAGATTTCTACAGCTCATAGGATTATAGAGCACGGAAACGGGCCATTCGGCCTATCTCATCCATACTAGCCAAGTCAGTCCCATTTGGGCTGTATCCCTCTCAACCTTTCCTATCCGCATACTGTCTTTTAAACATCATTATTGTGTACCCGTTTCAACCACTTCCTGTGGCAAATGGTTCAAGATATCCACCATGCAAATGATCTCAGTGTTTTGGATCTCCAGTGCAGTGTTTCTACAGCTCAGTACTGTACAGTTCACCATGCAGTAGAAGGCTATTCAGCCTGTCGTGTCTGTGCCAGCCAAAAAATAGCTACCCAGACCGCAACTGTACCTTCTGGCGCTTGGTCATACCCATTTCAATTACATTTCGAAAATACCACAAGGGTTTCTGTCTCTACCATACTTTCCATCAGCGAGTGTCAGATTCTTTCCACCCTCTGGATCGAAAAACATACAATACCTTGGCTTCCAGCAGTGACTAAACATATGCTTTTTTTTTTACCCCTCTGACGAGGGAAAAGGGTCCTTACTATTTACTCTTATGGGCACCTCATAATTTTACATATCTCCTCCTAGCTTCCATTGTTCTCAAGGAAGCAATCCCATCATATCCAGCCTCATGGCGAAACATTTTCCAGCTTTGAGCAACTTGATCGTAAATCTCCATTGCATCAACTCCTGTCAATCACATCTTTCCTGTACCCGGTGTACAGTGCTCACACTAACCAGTGTTGTATACCCCTGTTCTAGGGTAGCCAGCCTGCTATTATATATCAGAGTAAAGCATTCCGGGTACCTTTTTCAGCACCTCTGTTTTATGGATTAGAGGATAAATCCTGTGGGGTCCTTTTGCCTATCCACACTGTGTCTTGTTTTAACTCACCACCTCCCCCCACCCCCATGCATCACCTTGCACTTCTCTAATTCATCTGACGCGTTTTTGCCCAACTCACTGGGCCTTCAATGTCCTTTTGCAATCTAAAGCCTTCCTATAGCCCTGCAGCCTATTTTTGAATCATCCATAAACATCTTTATCAGACCCTCTGTATTGAAATGTATATGATTTTGTATTATAAGTGCAAGGGACCAAGTATCTGCCCCAATAGAACAACTTTCCAATCACAGAAATACCTGTCAATAAGTGCCCTCTCTGTTCTGCATCTGATCCAATTTTGGATTAAATTTGCCACTCCACTTTCAATCCCATGGGTTTTCACTGCAAGTCCTTGTCAAAAAATGTGCAAACATATATGCTCAGTGGCCACTTTATTAGGTTGCCTGTATACCTCATTAATGCAAATGTCTAATCAGCCAATCATGTGGCAGCAACTCAATTCATAAAAACCTGAAGAGTGGTCAAGAGGTTCAGTTGTTATTTAGACCAAACATCAGAAAGGGGAAGAAATGTGATCTAAGTGACCTTGACTGTGGAGTGATTGTTGGTGACAGGCGAGGTGGCTTAAGTATGTCAAAAACTGCTGATCTCCTAGGATTTTCATGCACAACACTCTCAAGAGTTAATAGGGAATGGTACGAAAAACAAAAAATGTTAAGTGAATGACACTTCTGTGGCTCAAAACGTCTTGTCAGTGAGAGAGGTTGGAGGAGAATGTCCAGACTGGTTCAAGCTGACAGGAAGGCAACACTCACTCAAATAACCACTTGTTAGAGTGGGTGAGTAGAAGAGCATATCTGAACACACAACACATCAAACCATGAAGTGAATGGGCTACAGCAGAAGACCGCACCAGGTTTCACTCCTGTACCTAATAAAATGGGCACTGATTGTATATAGACTACATCAAACATCTTGTCCTCATCCACCATTGATTCATGCTCATTAAATACATTTCCATTAACAAATCCTTCCTGATCTGTGACTTCCTAAATTTTTTCTACCAGACCTCTGATATATCACCTTTCCTGGGTATTACCTCTTTCTGATCCAAAATCAGGCTCTCGATTCTCTGCTGTCCTGGGATTCGTGACCTCTACATCATGCAGTCAATTTTTGGACTGTGCCTTCAATACACAATTCTAGGAGCTATCCTGTCCAGTTGGTGTATGGTTCTAGATCTATGCAGCGAATTTGGATCATACTTTTAAAGCTCCCTGCAATATGGTCATTGTATGGTGAAATCTGTAAAGTCTAGATCAGAGTAATATACCAACAACAATGATACTAGATCTTTTTACTGTAATCTTTGTGTATAGTTTACGATCTTCATTTGTCATGATCAGCACATCGTCCTTAAACTCCATCTCTGTAGTTTTAGTTGGTGCGTTGTTCTGGATCTCTGTACCTTACAATGCCCTGAGGAGTTGGCACTGTTTTAGATTTCGACATGGTGCACAGTTGCTGTGATTCTGGAGCTCTCCTGTACTCTAAACACCTCTGGATATTTGTACTGTGTAGACTGCACATGGTTCTAGCATGCGTGGAACTGTACAATCTGTTCTTGATTCTAGATCTCCACACTTACACATTCGTACACGTGTCTAGAACCCGACACAGTAGTCAGCAGAGGATCATAGGCTTCTACATTCTGTCTCTACAGTGTTTGAGATCTCCATACCATGAAGCCAGTGTAAGTTTCTACAACTTAACTCTGCAGTGTGAGCACAATTCTAAACTGACAGTGGCTTACAATAATGCTAGTGGTATGTAACCAGGAGCAATGTCACAGCCATGAAACAAAGGGCTACTAGAAAGATAAGCGGAGTGCTGACGCATGCTAGTAACACTGAACTGCAGACTGATACTGATCTTTCTGCAGGACGGGTCTTCCCCTTGAGATCCTCCAGTAATGTAGGACAACTGGGGCAGCGTTCTCCTCATCCACCACCCAGCCTGAAGGGATAAAGACCCAACACGTGGTTTGAGTGGGTGTTCCGGGTCTTATTGACTTCATAGATGCAAGGGATTCTGCAGGTGCTGGAAATCGTGAGCAACGCACACAAATTGCTGGAGGAACTTAGCAAGTCAGGCAGCATCTATGGAGGAACATTTTGGGCTGAGGCCCTTCATCGTGACTGGAAAGGAAGGCCACAGAATAAAGTGAGGGAGAGGGTGGAGGAGGCAAGTAAATGAAACCAGGTGAAGGCAAGGTGTGTTTCTCTCCATCGATACTGCCTGACCTGCCGGCTTCCTCCAGCATTTTGTGTGTGTCGTGCTTGTTGACTTCATTTGGTCATGTGACTTCATTTCTCCAGGAGATTGGAAAGCCCAAATCATTGATTTTTTTAAAATTGGCTTATTATAACATAACGAACAGCTGCAAGGATCTGACCAAATCAAATTGTGGGTGTATACTGTAGTTAGTGTGCTTGTGTATGTGATGTGCATGTGTAGTTGTTTGTACAGTATATATGCGTGTGTGGACCCATGCTTGTCCATTTCCCCACGTGGATACAATTCTGTCTTTGAAGTTCGAAGAACAGACCCTTATTTATCACCCAGTGTTAAAGGATTCAGGCTATTATATAGTTAATGTGAGAAGCTGTTAACTACTAAAAGTAATTATTAATGAGACAGACAATCTTTGTATTCTCTGTTACCAGACCCCTTTCATTTTAAAAAAAATATTGGTATTTTTGAACAGTGCTTCATGAAAAATAAAATGTGTGCAAACAGACAAGTTGAGATTTATTTTGTACACTTGATCCCCTGCATTACAGTCATTTGCATTATGGAAATCAATTCTTACAGAAAACACATCACATTCTAAAAATTTGAGATACAAAGTAAAATTCACTCATTGAATTAATATGGGGTGAAAAAATAAATGCAAATTTAATTTTATCAACTTACTTTTTTAGATGTAGTACCTGTATGCACAGATGTGGCTGTGTAAGGAAACGTCACGATCTGGACTTCCTTTCTAGGAATGCAACAGTGTGGAATTATGCACAATAATCCGATGCCTGTAATTAAAACAAATTTCATCATGTGTTAATTTAAAGTAAATGTTTAACATTACTTAGATCATAGCGCCGTACAGCACAGAAATAGGCCATTCGGCTCAGCCGGTCCTTACTGAACATGACAATGGACAATATAAACTCTCATGTCAAACAGCATGAAGTGAATAACTAGGTGTCAGTTATGTCATTCGAACAATCACATGAGAAATTGCACGTTCACATGGGTAACTTTGTCTGGTATCGATGCCAGGATCTCTGCATTGACCCTGACGCCGTTCTCCTTGATGCTCCCCTGCTGGCGGCAATGCAGTCCCTCAACGCTGCATATTGCTCCCTTGATGCGGCCATGTTTCCTTCCCTCCCTGCTGCCCAGAGACGTGCCCAGGAGAGAGATGGAAACATGTCAGGGCATAGCACAGAAAACCGTGAACATGTTTGCTGGAGCAAGAATTGGAATTAATACTTTCTCATCGCTGCCCCTCCCACAGAATCGTTTTCCCGTGTTCCCTTGGTCCAATTTCTCCAGACCCTGACTCAGAAATGCCTCTCGTACAATAGTCCTCGAAAGCAAATTCAGAATTAATTGTGAAATGTACAGAACCTTCAGGAATGTTCTTAACAGCGTCCTAGTTCTGTTGAACTATTCAAATCATGTCATATCATTTCAATTTAATTCCTTGCTAAAACACAAGTAGTGAACTCGGCGCGGTGTCGTAGTGGTTAGCACAACGCGTTTACACTGCAGGCAACCCGGGTTCAATTCCTGCCGCTGTCTGTAAGGTGCCTGTGACTGCGGACTGCGTGGGTTTCCTCTGAGTGCTCCGGTTTCCTCCCACAGTGCCAGGTAATTGGTCGTTGAGGAGAGGGCCCGTCCTAGGCGACGGGGGTCCCCTTATGATGCACGCTGCCCTTTTGAGGCATCGCTCCTTGAAGATGGCCTGGAGACTGAAGAGGCTATTACCCATGAAGTTCCATCTTCTGCAGCGTACTTCAATCCGGTGCAGCAGCGCCCGCCCCCATGCCAGACAGTGATACAGCTAGTTAGAACGCTGTCCACAATACATCTGTAGAAGTTTGCGAGTGTTTTAGGTGACATACCAAATCTCAAACTCCTAATGAAATATAGCTGCTGTCTTGCCTTCTTTATAGTTGCATCAATATGCTCGAACCAGGTGAGGTCTATCACTACGTGCCTTATTGTATGACATAGGCAATTATGGTCTTTGACCATGATTGTTTTTGGCAATACAGAAGTGCATTGCCGCCTTCCGGGCAGGGTCTCCAGCCATTATCAATACTCTTCAGAGATTGCCTGGTGTCAGGGGTCGTATAACCAGGACTTGTGATATGCACCAGCTGCTCATACGACCATCCACCATCTGCTCCCATAGCTTCACATTTGGCGGGGGGAGGGTTGCTAAGCAGGTGGTAAAATTTGCGCAAGAGTGACCTGCAGGCTAGCAGAGGGAAGGAGCACCTTACACCTCCTTTGGTAGAGATGTATCTCCACCACACCAAGTGATGACAGTGTTGCTAAACTAGTGATTAGGGTTGTGACGATTGGTGCAAGAACCGAGTGAAGGTGCCAAAAGTTGAGGAGAGTTGGGCCAAAGAACAACCAGAACATGAGGAGAAACCCCTTCAGACATTCCAACAGGGCTGCAGCCTCTTCTCGTTCAATACTTGCATGGAATGTGGACTTGCAGAAATGGAAGGAGCCCGGTAGTCCAACTTCAAAGCCTGTTGCACAATGCTGCACTGCGCAACACTCTCCTCCGCTGGACTTCCATTGCAGAGTGCGAGGGCTCCCCTCTGCCAGAAGGCGGAATAGGCTGCCAAGGCTTGTCTGTACAGCAAATGCAGGAGAGGGGGCCAGAGTGTGTGCAGTAACAGCCCACGTAGGAACAGTAGAATGGCAGGAAGGGCTTGTCTGAGAGATGGTCCATGTTGGGTAGGTTCTGCTCCTGGAGAGGTTTGCAGGGCCTGGATCAGACAGGCAAATCTGGCAGAGCAAGAGGTCAGTTCCGCCGGAATCGCCCCATGCCCCGAACCCCTTCACATTCACACGTTTGGACCTCTCCAGCGGCAGCGCACCCTTCCTTTCTCTCTCTCCGAACGTCTGCTCCACGGCCAGCTCCTCGGCAGCCTGACCCAGGCAGGACACCTACTCGAGCACCTTCCCCCTCAAAGCCCTCGGTATTGGACTCCTACAGCTCAGACATCTCCATTTTGTTCTCCTGGTCGAAGAGACAGGTGTGAGTCCTGTCCATGTTTCACCACAGACAATAGGAGGGAAAGCCTCCCCCTGCCTCCTCCCGAATCGACTGAGAACCCCTAGAATCGCCCATCCTCCAACAGCTGGTTGCTAACGCGCCAGTACAAGGACCCTCTCCTCCAACCGCCCCCGGGTAAGTGACAGGATGAGATCCAACTTTGAATGGACTTTGATCTACACCAGGTGGTGTTACAAGCATAGAATCTGCAAAGGCACAGGAAGGGTACGGGCGATCAATTCGAGAGACTCCTCCTCCAGGTGAAGGTATCTGCGTGTGACGATCTCTCTCTCTCCCTCAATGCTGTTGGAAGTTGGTTCTAGAGTTCTGGGTCTTGGGCACAGCTTAATCGATGCGGTTTGTGGATTGCGCTCTGTAGTTCACTTTGTGATGTGCTCCTGGTTTCCAGCCACACCCTTTTTATTTGCTGTTTTGGACGATTTTGAATCAGAGTGGCCTGCAGATAACGTACACAGAGCTGAACTAAATATGCCTCCGTCCTTTCGATTTTGTGCTTTATATTCTGTATTTTTCGCTCTTTTTTGTTGCCATTTGCGCGATTTGTTTTTTTTTTGCGCGGGGGTGGGGGTTGATATTTTTCTTTGGACTGGTTCCGTGGCCGTCTGTGGGAAGATGAATCTCAGGGTTGTATACTACATACATATTTTGATACTAAATGTATTTTTAATCTTTGGAGCCAAAATAGAGAGTTTGCCAGCCAGTTCTTTCTACTTCTCCACCAACACTTGGCTGCGCGGGAGACTGGAGCGAACCTTCTCCAAGAGTACATTGAATATCCCCCTCCCCAAGGAAGGCACACGAGCTACAATCAACAGAAAGAAGGGCACTTTTCATAGGAAATTTACTATCAAAGACCACATACGTCACCACAGACCACCCTGAGACTCATGTCCTTGCAGGCATTTACAGGAAAAAACTATAGAATTTTATGATTTTAAAAAATCTATACATACGCCTACAAAGACTAACAATCAACCAATATACAAAAGACAAATTATGCAATTCAAATTTATTTATCACGTGCATATCAAATCGCTCAGTGAAATGCGACATTTGCATTAACACCCTGCACACCCAAGGATGTACTGGGGGCTACCTGCAAGAGTTGTCTCACGTTCCGGCATCACGCCAGTGTAGAGGCGCCGTACAGAACTAGACTCGCCGGTTCAGTGAGTGAAAGGGCAGGCGCTGATCGCGGGCATGTACAGCAACTGTTTATTCACAAGCAAGTCCAGCAAGCACTCATCCAAGTCGCCCAAATTATAGAAACTACAGCACTGAGCACTCCATGCGCTTGCAAAATCTGTCCAAGTTACACAATAGTAAACAAGCGATAAACATCTATTTAACTAGGTGTGCGCCCAAAACACAAGCCTCTCCCCCTATTAACTGTGACACACCTTCCAGGTGATTTCTCCAGTGCTGCCCGCCGTGGGCTGGAGGGTGTAGCTCAGACTGTGGCTGTTATCTTGAACAGCCCTCTCATATTCTAAAGCTGATCCTCAATATGTTGTGTTCGATATGCGGGACAGTGCAGACAGAACACACACCAGGAGGCCTGTATTTATTATTTCACCTCGTAATTCAAGTCAGAATTACCGATGCCAAGATTAAGGAAGGCATTTTTGTTGGTCCACAAATCAACAGGTCATCAATGACAGGCAATTGGAAGAACTTCTAGTAGGATCGGAGAAAATCACATGGAAGGCATCCGAGGATGTTGTTAAAACAATTCTTGGCAACTACAGAGCACCAAACTACGTGCAGCTGGTTGACAACATGCGTCAAGCATACAAAACCACGAAGTGCAACATGTCACTAAAGATTCATTTTCCGCATTCCCATTTAGACTTCTTCCCTGCAAATCTTGGCGCTGTCAGTGACGAGCAGGGTGAAAGATTTCACCAGGACATTGTGTTCGTGGAGAAACGGCATCAGGGCAACTGGAATCCATCAATCCTGGCTGATTACTGTTTTACTCTTAAGCAAGAAGCCTCAGACACTGAGTATGAACGAAAATCAACGAAACCCTTTCAGCTTAGTTGAACTTTTGCAAAGCGTCAGCATGGTTATGCAATTAAATATATTCCATTCAGTAAAAGATAATTTCTTATTTCTCGAAATTCTTACGTGATACAAGTAGTTTGAAATTATATTTGTGTTCATCTTCAAGCAGTCGATCATAAACAGAAACAATTTCTGAGGAAGCAACACTCTCGAAAGAAATTTTTGTCCGGTGTTATACAAAGCATTCTGTCTAGATTCATCACGGTCTGGCGCGGCAACTGCTCTGCACATAGCCACAAGAAACTTCAAAGACACACACAAAATGCTGGAGGAACTCAGAAGGCCAGGCAGCAACTATGGAAAAAAAAGTACAGTCGACATTTCGGGCCGAAACCCTTTCCACAGATGCTGCCTGGCCTGCTGAGTTCCTCCAGCATTTTGCGTGCGCTGCTCGGATTTCCAACATCTGCAGATTTTCTCTTGTTTTAGAAACTTCAGAAAGTTGTGAATACATCTCAGCACACCACAGAAGCCAGTCTGCCGTCCATGGAATCTGCCTATACTTCTCGCAGCCTCGGTAAATAAAGCAATGCAAACGAAATATATGCAAAAGAATAAACACAGTAAAAAAACGTTTTACATTCTTTGTGTCATGTGGTAAATACATTCAATGGCGCCAACTTATTTTAAAGCATAGCACTGTTATGTTTTTGTAACTTCAAAGCATTAAATTAACTTGAAAGGAAGACACGAGAGTCCGAAATGTGAACGAGTTTCCTTCCAGCGAGGCGGGCACGTATCGTGCGGTAGCGCGATGACGTAACAATTCGCGTATTTGTACATACCTGTATACGCCGCAATGAGGATTGAAACGAGCAAGAATGTTTAATCAAACAATAAATTTACAATATCACTCAAATATTAAATACACCGTTGCCACTCATGTGGGCCCCTCAGGGATGATATACCATTTCAATGTTTGAGGGGCTTCCCTTCCCCATTCAGGCTCTCCAGGTGTGGTAGCAGAAAGACCCCCGACTGAGGTCCTGCCCCACAGAGCCCTTGTGGTAGCTGCACTGAGCGGCCTGGATCGTGCCTTCGGCAGCACTCCCCTTGCGGAGATCTCACTGTGATAGAAGACCGACAAGTTTCGGGAAGGCCAAAGGACTTGCACCAAGTTGATGATCTTCCAGCTGCACCCGACGTTTGCCTCAGCGTGTTCCCCCCGGGAACACCCGTAGATCAGAGAGTCGTTTGCTAAGCAACTGCTGGGGATGAACAAGGACACTTTCTATTCATAATATCTCACTCTCTTCCCCTCACCCCCCGGCTTTCTCTCCCTGTCTGTCTATCTGTCTCTCCGCAGTTCAGCAGGTGGCGGTAGTGCACCGTTTCAGTCGGTCTACCAACCGTCGAAGAAGAAGACTTCTGACTTAAGGGGATGGACGGAGGAACAGCGCAGGGAGCAGTCAAGAGTTACAGCTCCCCCAAGAGCCAGAGGAAAGCACAGAGAACGGTGCCCAAGTTCTGCCGGGCGCTGCCTAGGACAGAAGGAGGAAGAGGAATAACAGACTTCAAAAAATTTACGCAAGTCAAATAAAACTTCTAAGGATATATTTTCATCAACAGAAACAGGATTCGGCTCTCTAGAGAAGCACATACAATTCTGATCAGAAGTACAAGCCACTAAACTTAAATGAGACACAACCCAGAAAAATGAAGAAAGTATCACTATTGAAGAAAAAGTTAACCAATGAAAGAGCATGAGCATTGATGGAAGGCAGCCCCATGATCTGAGCAGACTAGATTTGGACAAGGAAGCGTCAAACACCTGGATCAGAGTTGGAGACCACTTCCCAAAAACAGAGGGGGTTCCTCATGGCAATACAGGACCAGGTGGTTAACCCAAAAAAAAGAACAAAAATACAGAATAAAAGTCCAACAAATTTAAGATGATAAATGCAGAAAATGCCAAGAGAAACCAGGAATAATCCAACACATTACAGGATCCTGCAGCGGTTTAACTCAACCTGATTTCTTACACAGGCACAATCAAGTGGCAAATCCCATTCATCGAAATCTTGCTTTAAAATACAAACTCATAACATAAATCATAACTATAAATAAATGCCTGATCCAGTTTTAGAGTCAGAATATCAGAAATTATATTACGACTGATCTGTTATTTCAGATAGGACGATCCATAATAACCGTCCAGTAGATCAGGAGAGCTACCTGGACTTGATGTTTCAATCCCTATGGTAAGTTGGCACTCTCGATGTTGGCAGTGGGTTTGGAGTGATGACAAGGAGGGAGGGTCGGTACGTCATCGGGATCATCAGGTGGGCACCCTCCTTCTTACAGGATAAACAAGCCAGAACAACTTACTTAATAGATATAGCCATTCCAAATACATACACAATTTATAGAAATCATTAAGTGAAAAAAAACTCCAGAAATATGCTGATTTAAAAGAAGAAATTGAAAGACTTTGGAACATGAACAGGGTATACATTGTCCCAATAGTAATATCGACAACTGGTATCATCCCAAAGACACTACACAATGCTCATTAAACAATTAGGGCTACTCAGCAATATATATGGAAATCTTCAGAAAGCCACAATACTAAACACGACTAGCATAATCCAAAAGTTACTAGCAATTGAGAAATGAGTGTACTTGGCTATTTCTTACTTCAGGCTTTACCAGCTTGAGCTGAGGAAAAATAAATTCCTATAATAATATCAACTAATTAAATAAATATATAAGCGCCCAATGCTATTGACTTAAATTGTATTAAATTTTCAAGAATTTAACAATTTTCAAGAATTTAAACACCTGCTTATGCTTCTCTCTTGCTTCTTGTCCATACCCCACCAAACTATCCAAAATAACAATATTGCTTCCCAGCATCGACTTACTCTCCCACTCATGTGCCCTACATTCCAGCAACACATGTGAGACTGTTCCTGCAAGTTGGCACTGTCTGTATTCACCTGAAGTACATTTAGCAAGTCTAAACAATGTGGCATTTAAACCTATATGGCCAAGTCTAAGCCGAGTAATTATAACTTCTTCCCTTCTGGGCATTTCTGTCCTCCAAAGTAACCTTTTTTTCTAATTGCATATAAACGTCTCCTCTTCAATTGTGTAACCCATAGTCCTCGTCAGATTGAGAGAACATGGTTCTTAATTAATCCTTTGCCCCCCCCCCAACTTAGTGGAATCTGTGGTTGTCCATTATGTCCAGTGATAACAAGAAACCTGTGTGTGAGTTTTTTTAAAGTTACACTGGGCATATCCACTCTCTCTCTAAACCTCAGAATCCAGTGGTATGAACAAGCAAACTGAGATCTTCCTCAGTTACAGTGGATGACCATGACGTCTTCTGTGCCTTGTCATGCCCTTCGCTCTCCACGGAGTGTCGCAATACCACCTTCCTGGCCGTTGGATCTCATCCACCCAGTCCACTGGAGCTGATTTTGCATGCTCGGAATGGTATGTCCCTATCTCAATGGGGTACGAGGCCGCCAGCTACCCTCACCTGGTTCAGCCAGCCTGTCGAAGCAATGTACCGGGGTGTTACTGCTGTTGCATGCAAACAGCAACTCGGAGCCACAGGTGAGAGCTCAGTGTCCAGCGGGGACCAAAGGTGACTCAGCTGCCCTGGAATGGACACGATAAGCCCCTTCACCAGAGGTGCTACCATTCCCTGGACACCCCAAACACCCTACTTAGTGGAATATCAGTATCATAAGCACTGACCTTCATAGATTGTTAGCTAGCCTATCAACTACTTCATTTCCTTCCACCCCTGCATGAGCTGGGATCCACACAAAAAAAACCACTCCTAAATACAGCAGCCACTATGATGTTTGTCTAACTTCCTACAAAACGTCTGGATGACGACTGGACACACTCACCATAAGACTACATAATACAGAGAGGAATCAGAACACACAACTACACAGGTAGACTATAATCCTCTATCTGCTGCAATGCCAGAAGTATTGCCACAATTTCAATAGTATAAACTGAAAGTTTATTAGATAACCATTTTCTTTCTTTCTTTTTAAATCTTTTTACTAATTTTCCAAAATTATAAACAGAATAACAATATTGATACAGAGAGATTGGAATAATCTTATTGTTGATAAGCATGTACAAAAAAGATTTCAAATAATACAGGTATAATAGATTTCCAAACTCTTAATATAATTAATCATAGAGAAAAAAGAAAAAAAAGAAAAAAAAATACAAAGAAACCACCCCCCCAAAAAAACAAAAAAAAAGAAACTAAATACTAAACCCCAAAAAAAGCAAATGGAACAAGGCTAGACCAATATCTTAAATCAAACACGTTCCGTAATGTCGCCAACTCCGCTCCTCTATTCATATATTTTAAGTTAAAAAGAAGGATTCGGAAAGGTCAAAGTACATCATATGAAAATGTTGAATAAATGGTTTCCAAGTCTCTTCAAATTTAACTGAAGGATCAAAAATGTCACTTCTGATTTTTTTCTAAATTTAAACATGATATAGTTTGGGAAAACCATTGAAATGTGGTAGGAGGGTTGGTCTCCTTCCAGTTCAATAAAATGGATCTTCTGGCCATTAAAGTAACAAATGCGATCATCCGACAGACTGAAGAGGATAAAAATCTATGTTCTATCATCAGCAAACCAAAAATTGCCGTAATAGGATGGGGTTGTAGATCAAAATGCAAAACTATTGAGATAATATCAAAAATATCTTTCCAGAATTTTTCCAAAAGAGGACAGGACCAAAACAAATGAGTTAAGGAAGCCACCTCAGAGTGACTATAACCATTTTCTAATTGACAGCTGAAATCCTGGGACATAGACTGCCGCACTGGCATTGTGAGACACTGGGTCTTTAGAGCCATCAGTAAACACCGGTACCATTCCATAATATTGATTATGCATATATAGGGTCATACTACCTATTCAGATACACACCAGGCACATTCTGACTGCCTCTCTCAAACAGTCAAATCCATCCTAGGTGAAAGAAATCACCAGGGAGGAATAATGCTTCAAAACTTGCTATCTTGATGTTCCCAAGAACCTTTCAACATATTCTTAATTGAATGATTATCCTCATGACCACCAATAATTCTAAGCCATCTGCAATCTTCGCAAGTACATTGGCATCACCTGCAGAGCAGTAACGGGAGCAGACCCAAAGCTCCACAACCCAGACAAAAAGCTTGGGCTTGAATAACATCACTGGACAGCTATTTTTTTCCAAAAGTGTCGCTTCCTCAGAATTTTATTTTGCTTATGATAGACTGCTTGCAGCTAAACATAAATATAATTTCAGGCTGCTTGTATCACATAGGAATTTGGAGAAACGAAGCATTATTTTTTTTTATTCTAATGTGTTTACTTGCACAATGGTGCTGATGCATTGTAATAGTTTAACTGAGCTGAAAATGTTTTGTTGATGATTTTCATTTATACTCAGTGTCTGAGGCTTCTTGCTTAAGAGTAAAACAGTAATCAACCAGCATTGATGGATTCCAGTTGCCCTGATTCTGTTTCTCCATGACCGCGATGTCCTGGTGAAACCTTTCCCCATGCCCGTCACTGACAGTGCCAATATCTGCAGGGACAAAGTTGAAATGGGAATGCAGGAAATGAACCTTTAGTGAAATGTTGCACTTCATGCTTTTGTATGCTTGAAGCATGTTGCCAATCAGCTGCACGTAGTTTGGTACTCTTGCGTTGCCAAGAAAATTTTTAACAACATCCTCGAATGCCTTCCATGTGATTTTCTCCGGTCCCACTAGAAGTTCTTCACACTGCCTGTCACTGATGACGTGTCTGATTTGTGGACCAACAAAAATGCCTTCCTTAATCTGGGCATCAGTCATTCTGCGAAACACCTGTTTCAAACATTGAAATTTTTGTGCCTGGTGACAGCAAATTCCATCCTTGCGGTCTTACTGAACCTAGTAATTCTGCTTTTGCCTTTGACAAACCCAAGTCGCTAACCAGGCATTTAACTCAGACTGAGTTATCAGATGAGGCTCACTGGACATAAAGTGTTCAAAATCTATACCAGTATCAGTGTCCTTTTCATTCCCGGCTTGCGCATCATGGCATCTTCTTCTGCCTCCTCTAGACTCCATGTCCCTGGTGGCCTCGGTACTAGGGAAGAACAGGTCTCAGGGCTGAAGGGCGATTGGGTATTCAGTAGATATATTGTTTTTAGTGGAGAAACCAGACGTACTGGTCAGACAGAAGTCCTACTCTGTCACATGATCCCCCTGCTCTCGCCATATTATCGGCATTGACTTCCGAGTAGCTCCCAGCCAAGCTCAAAGCTCGACAGCGCATGTCGCACAGTGAGGACCCCAGGCTTTGTCTTAGTCGCAAATTTCACACCCAAAGAAGAGCGCTTGATACGAGGAACCATGTCCGTCTTTCGTACACACGTCAGAAAGGATCGCGGCTGTTGTAACATCGGCGAGACAATTTGCTATCGCAAATAATCCTGAAGATACACTCAATATGTTCTGCGCGTAGAGCATGCGCATCAACGTGATCACAAACCGATATACACGTAAACGCAACGGTGTGTGTGTGTGTGTGTGTGTGTGTGTGAGATGCTTTTACAACCTTTCAAAAACCTGTCCCGCCATGCCTAAGCATGCCCAAACATGCCTGGACAAGACAGAAATCTTTTCAGCTTACATTATGAGCAACATTTTAATTGATTTGAATTATGAATGTAAATAACAAATATAGACGACTCTTTGTGTGTTAGTGAAAATTCATGGTGATTTTCGTGAGCAGCTGCCCACAATCCATTAGATACACCCACACGCATTCAGGAAGCAGTGCGTCCCCGATTTTAAAAGCCATAATAACTGCCACAAAATAATCATAGGTTCTCTATTAATCCCCCACTCATAACCCACCAAACACCGAAGCACATCAAGGACAGTCATACATCTCCCAAGTATTTTGTTGGCATGATGCTGTCAAACTTCACATCCATCCACATACCAGGAACCTAATCACCAACACTTGTTCCGTCGTCTGTCCAGACCGTCTAAGATCCGTTTACTAAAACGAATAAACCGAGTTTTTTTTTTGCTACTGCAAACTTAAACTCCCCTGTACAGGAAGTGGAAAAATGGAGTGAGCAGCCTGAACCTTATCATTTACAAAATTAGATTCCTGCCCTTTTTTTCCCATACAGCCCCCATCATCAGCATACAAGGACTTGGAAATGTCAGGATCAACTTTAGAAGAAAAAAAAAATATTTATCATAATATTGATCGGGACAGGACAACTCCCTTTTTGGGCTAGTCCGGAGTTTGAAGACTAAAGTCAGAAGTCTTCTTCAGTCAAGCGAAGCGTTCCGTGATTGGACGTTGGGCGGAGGACCGCCCGCCTTATGAATATTAATTAGCGGTGGACAGCCCGATGGGCGGGCTCACGCATGCGTGTTGCGCCTTAGCAACCCTGGGAGCGCCGGGCTGCAGGGCTGCAGAGCTTCGGGTGGCGGCTGTGTGCGCGATGGCGGAAGTTGGCGCCGGTGATTGTGGCTGCGGTGATGCCGAGAGTCAGAAACAGAGACCGAGTGGCAGGACCACGCCCGGGCGGGTGGCAATGGGTGAGGAGCAATCCGAGCGGGCCGGGCTCCCGGGGAGGCCTTTTGCGATTGCCTGGTGTGTTGGGGGAGGCCTCTCCCCTCCGCTCGGAGGGGGAGGCCCATCCCGTTACTGAGGCTGAGGTGGGTGGTGAAAGAGGCCTGAACCGTTGCTTGGGGCGTGGGCGGAGAGGCCTATTCTAGTCCTTGGATGTGGTGAGCTCGCCGTTTTATCTGAACGCTGGAAAATTGAAGTTTAAAAAAAATGCTGGGAATCCTCGGCAGGTCAGATTCCATGGATGCAGAGTGAGGTCTATTTCGTTGCCCGGGGTTTTGTAGAGAAGGGAGAGGTTGGTCTCCTTTGCATCGGAGATGGCGGCTGCTGCAGAAGTTGGCGGGCGGCGGGAGCTCCGCTCCAGGTTAACCTGGTTTGTCACTTTTAGGGGACCGGAGGGTGGTGGTGCTCGGTAGTGTGTGTTGTAGGCCCTGTCTCCCTTGCTTGGATGTTGGCTGTCAGCTTGCCGCTGGGCTTTGTGCGTTAACTGCTTGCGGGCAGTTTCCTTGAGTTCGGAAGTGATGTCCGTGGTCCTTCAGCTGCTCGGGAGATATCTTCTTGCCGTATTGGCCGTAAAAGTCCAATTTCCCGGCTCCTTAATCAGGTGGAGGGGCCAAGATCTAGCATTGATGTTGCATTGTGGGTTGCTAAAGGGCAGTCAGGGCTGTTTGCCTTTTCTCCCGAGGCTGAGGGAACTTTTGACCTGTTATGCTTCGCGAGTTGTGCTTCTCGCTTCCTTTGCTAAAATGACTGGTTTCGTATTGAACGTTCTCTTGGACATCATTGCACATGAAATCTATTTCATTTTGATTGTGTACGCTGTTTGTTCTTTACAGCTGTGTTTACTGGGAGATACAGTGCAGTTTTTGTAAACTTAACTAAACTGTTAGATTTATAATAATTGCGGTTTAAAATAGTTTATACTCGTCCTGGGCTTGTGTTTGTGTGTGGAACTCCAGCTGTTTTCGACCATAGAACAGTATGGTATAGTATGGGCCCCTTAGACCATGATCTGCTGACCTTCGAACCGGCCCCAACTTCAACCTAACCCTTCCCCCCTGTATAGCCTTCCATATTTATTTCATCCATATAACAATCCAAGAGTTTCTTAAAATCTCCCTAATGTATCTGCCTCTACCACCACCCTGACAATTTACCATGCTCTGGGTAAAAGAAAAAAAAAGACACCCCCCCCCCGCCCCATCACCATAAAAGTATGACCTTGCATATTAGCCATTCTTGCCCTGGGCATAAGGCACTGGCTGACCACTCTGTCAGTACTTCTTATCTTATTCACTTCTATCAAGTAACATCTCGTCCTCCTTTGTTCCAAAGAGAAAAGATCTAGCTTGTTCAACCTTTCCTCATAAGGCAGGGGTGGCCAACTTTTTACATTCCATACGTCAATTTTTTTCACTCCCGAGTTCGGATGCGCCATACAACTCCTGTACCCCCCATTCAATTCTTGCAGAAATATGTTAATACAGAACTTGTGCGTGAAAAAATTGACGCATGGAATGTAAAAGATTGGGCACCCCTGCCATAAGGCATGCTCTCCAATCCAGGCAGCATCCTGATAAGCAACACACATCAAAGTTGCTGGTGAACGCAGCAGGCCAGGCAGCGTCTCTAGGAAGAGGTACCATCGACATTTCGGGCCGAGAACCGTCGGACCGTACCTTTTCCTGGAGATATTGCCTGGCCTGCTGCGTTCACCAGCAACTTTGATGTGTGTTGCTTGAATTTCCAGCATCTGCAGAATTCCTCGTGTTTAAGCATCCTGATAAAACACTTCTGCATCTTTCCTGAAATTACTGAACACAAATGTGGTCCAATCAGAGAGTTGCAACATTACCCGGTGGCTTTTGATCTCAGTCCACCAACTAATGAAGGCCAACACAACGTGTTCAAAGTATTTTCCCTGATTTGTTGCTGGTCTAGATGATCATGTCTCATTTTGGGACCTTTGTGTTGTTCACAATATTTAACTGGATAAATTAATTGGTGTGGGTTTACTGGAAATGGCAATAAATACAATCTGTGTTATAGATTAAGTTCAATAAAACACTGACAGTGTCTTATCACAGCCTCGTTCCACAATCTTTCACTGTGAATAAAATTGTGCAAATAAATTCTGTGCAGTTAATCTGAATGCACCCAGCAAACCTCAGCAAAATGCTCGCTCATTGGTCAGTTTCTGCTGAACATTATATTTAAGAATGTGCTCAACAGATCAGGTAGTTCTTACAAATAAGGCAACAACATTGGTGTTAATAGCTGTGTCAGGTCGGTCTGTTTGTGCTGTTGGATTGGATGGCCAAAGCCTGACCTGCCACCGTGGCTTAAAATTAATGTTAAACATCTCTGTTGGACAGCATATGTGGTGGTGGACCTAATTGTGCTTTTGTCTGGTGAAGAAATTGCTTTTCTGTTTGGGGTTGAATGCATGTCAGGTACTAGATTAAAACCAAGAGTTCCCTCCGAAGCTGCAGTTTGGTGTCACTGTGCATCTGCAAATCTGCTGTGTTCTTCACTTATGTTCTGAACCTCTGTACCTTGGGTTCTGCCAGGCATGTGCTTTGTCATGCAGTATAAGATCAAGTGCTCCAATTTCTTCCCATGTCTAAAAAAGACATGGTTAGGTTAGTGAGTTTTGAGCATGCTATGTTGTCACTGGAGGTATGGCGACAATTGTGGGCTCTCCAGCTCAATCTTTTATTGATTTGACACAATGGTGCACTTCACTTCATGATTTGCTGTACACGTGACAAACAAAGCTAATCTTTATGTGGCTTGGTTTCCTATCACAAACTGATTGCTACCCTGGGTGGGGGGGGGGGGGATCTAACAGTTCCTGGAACAACACACCCATTCTCACTTTTAATCTTGCTGTTATGTGTCCATGGCTTTATTTAGCTCTTTATGTTACATTACTTGCAGCAACAAAATAAGGTTCTCTTTGGCAAAGTAAGATTAAATTGCTTCAGACACTGATCACTGTTCTACTATTCCCTGTGGGTGTGTGCTTTCAATAAGTGCTTCCTAGTGCAATTTAAGGATGGTTAGCTAATATGGTAATAGTGCAAAGTAATTGCACCTTATCTCAACAAGCTGTGTTTAACACAAAGCCTTGGGACTGATTAGAGTAATCTCTTAAATGGGTGAGAAGTTTATGGAGGCTTTTACGGAGTTTTGGATCTAGAGAGCTGAACAGCATGTCTGCTGGTGATAGGATGAGGCTGGAGGTAGAGGTCAGAAGAAACTAATACTCTTAAGCTTTCATTTCTCACTTTTTTTTAAAAAAAAGTGTTTCAGCAGGCTGCTGGTTGCCTATAGCTGCCTGAACGGTACTGGTTCCTTTCCTAGACCCACGCAATTCCCACTGCTGTCTAGAAGGAGTTTGTATGTTTGCCCTGTGACCACGTGGGTTTCTTCTCAGGGCTCATGTTTCCTGTTGGTAGTTTAATTGGTCATTGTAAATTGTCCCGTGATTAGGCTCGGATTATATCTGGGGATTGCTGGGCAGCGTGGCTCGAAAGGCCTATTCGGCACTGTATCTCGATTAAGTAAATATGCTACAGGAATTCAGCAAGTCAGGCAGCATCTATGGAGGACCTGCTCAGCCCGAAACACTGCACGTGACTGACTGGAAAAGCTCAGTGGCACAGGCAGCACCTGTAGAGGAAGAAAACTAACTTTTTTGATAACCTTTATTTAGAATATTTTTTTTTAAAGTTGAGTAAGTTTTAAGTTGCAGAGAAGAGGGTCTGGGCTTGTCAAAGTTGGGCACCGTGGTAGCGTAGGAGTTGAGCACAACACTATTACAGTTTAGGGCATTTCCAGAGTTTTGTTCCGCCGCCATTCTGAACAGATTCTCTGTGCATCCTCCTTGTGGAATGTGTGGATTTCTTCTGGCTGCTCTGGTTTCCTCCCATCGTCCAAAGACCTGCCGGGTAGGTGAATTGGTCGGCGTGTCTCGAAGGGCCAGCTTGACACTGTATCACTCTATACATAAAATACTGGTTAGAAAGCATTGAAGGGCATCTGTATATAGCATGATGCCACTGAGAGAAGACAGTGAAAGCTTTTGATAGCAGCTGATTTGTTTAGAGAAGGTGTAAAGGATGAACATAGGAGTGAAATGGAAGTTGCTGCTTCCTGTCTCAATCTTTTTTTTGTTCCATCCCCTAATTTGCTGTTGGTCCTTTTCCTACCTAATTTAATTTTTCAAAATATGGAACATCTTTTCCCCAGTTTAATGGTTTTTATTTCTGTTGAATTCTTTCACTTGCTGGGAGTGAAAGTTGTGCTGTATATTAACAATGACCTGTCGGTGTGTGATATCCTGCAGCTGGGCCTCTGTATTTATAGGTGACTATATTCAAACAAGGTGATCTAACTTTGCTTCTCTCTTTTTTTTATATAGATCAAATTAGTGAGCAAATTATGCATACAGGGAAAACACTTTTACGTGAGTAAGTGTCAGATTTTTTTTGATTGCTTCATAACAGTCACTGCAAGGTCAGAATTGATGTGTCTCTGTGCTCAGATGTGTGGTGCAAATTCCCAGTTTTGGGCCATGTTAGGAACCAAGAACTGGCCAACTGTTTCTCCATGGGTAAAAGGTCTATGGAATATCTGGCGTCACCTGCAGTAGGTGTCTGATTTGCTGGTTAGAAAGCATTGAAGGGTGTCTGTATAGGGTAATGAGAATGGAAGGTTCTGAAAATGCAAAACAACTTGGCTGCATTTGTCGGGGTGGAGAGAGTGAGCAATTTCAAGTTCCTGGGTGTCAATATCTCTGAGGGCCTAACCTGAATGCAACATATTGATGCAACTATAATGAAAGCAAGACAGCGGTTATATTTCATTCGGAGTTTGAGGAGATTTAGTTTGTCAACAAAGATGTCTATAAATTTACAGTACAATGGAGAGCATTCTGACTGTCTGCATCACTGTCTGGTATGGGGGTACTACTGCACAAGATCGAAGTGAGATGCAGAAACTTGTAAAATTAGTCAGCTCCACCATGGATACCAGTCTCCATAGTATCAAGACGTCTTCAAGGAGTGATACTTTTGGGAGGCAGTGGCCATCATTAAGGACCCCTACCACCCAGGACATGTCCTCTTCTCATTGCTACCATCAGGGAGGAGGTACAGAAGCCTGAAGCCGCACGCTGTGATTCAGGAACAGCTTCTTCCCCTCTGCCATCCAAAATCTAAATGAACATTGAACCTATGAGCACTGCCTTCCTACTTTTTATTTCACTCATTTTAAGTTAAGTATTTAATAGACTTGAAGGTAGTGGGTAGTGGCTGCATATGTCACTACTACAGGGCGTGACGACCCTGCCTTACACGAGTCCTGGGCTCAGCTGGCTCCGGCTGACAGTACCTGGTATGGGCCCCTATCCAGGGTGACGGATCCCACTGCCTTGTGGGTATCTTCGGGAGAAGAGAAGGCTAAGGAGTAAACCCCACACAAATCTGGAGTGGAGCCCCTAAGGCAGTACGATGACATATCATGTCAGCTCCTGCAGCCAAGCTGATGCCAAATGTACTGCTTCGCATTCCTTTGGACCACATCCGCGAGACCGAGAGGGAGATCTTGATGCCTGGGCAGCCCAGGATCTCCATATTCATCACCCAGGTCTGTGCCCTGGAGAGAAATTATTACCGGGTGCATCCATTATCTACTTAGATGGAGCCATTATTATTATTATTATTTAATAGACTTGTACTTAATGTAATTCAGATTTTTTACTCTATTTGTCATGTATTTCATTGTACCACCGCCATAAAGTTAACAATTTTTGTGACACAACCAGTGGTGGGTGTGTGAAATGCACTGCCGGCGACGATGGTGGAGGTGGATACAGTAGGATCTTTTAAGAGACACTTGGATGGGTGCATGGAGCTTAGAAAATAGAGGGCTATGTGGTAGGGTAATTCTCAGCAGTTCCTAGAGTAGGTTACATGGTCAGCACAACATTGTGGGCAGAAGGACTTGTAATGTGCTGTAGATTTCTGTGTTCTATGCAGGTGATATTAAACCTGATTCTGATTGAACATATGCAAAGAAGATGGATGTGGCGTGGGTGTAAACGTAACTTTGCTAGATCAAATAACGTCAGCACAAAAAGATCATTACTTATATTTCCACCCGTTTATTTCTTCGAGCTCAGCCGGCGAGTGAACTTGGACCCAACATCAGGGAAAGAACCTTTCTCATCTCCTGGGTGGTTCTACAAGTTCACTGCCCGACGTCAGAGTTGTCAGAAGTTATAAGGCCACTGATACAAAAGAAGCATCAGTTTGATAACTATTCCGGTCAAGTCAATGGACTATTGATACAAAAGTACAATCAATTTGTTAGACACTCCAGCCATCTTAATTAAAGAAAAGAATGTCCTACCTGGTTTGTTGGAGCCACAAATTAATTACAAAGTTAAGAACATCCGTCAAATTTGTGCTTTAATTAAGAAAGGAATGTTCTGTCTAATTTCCATCAGGTATTGCTTTTTGTCAAAATCAAAAGGTGTGAAAAGCCCAGAGACATCTCATGTTGATCTGGGTGAACTTTAACCCTTATCTTCTCCAAAGAAAGCAGCTGTGAGACATTATTCAAACACACTGCAGTCACAGACATAGTCAGTACTGGATCTATTATTTTACAGGAATCTTGAGAATCCCCTTTCCCTTAAACTTTATCATGGGTTCAGTATAGATCTGTGGCCTGCAGGGTAAGGGAACCCTTGACCAATCAACAAGAATTGTGGGATCCGAGGCACTGTGCACAATTAGCTGAACGGGGAAAGTGGGTAATTAATACTAAAGAAGGTGGAGGAACGGTAGGTTCCTCCTGCTTTATTGCTTCTGAGAAAGTAATGAGATATTTAAATTTCAGATTCATCGTGGATCGAGCAAATAGAGGAGTTGATGGTTGTGAGCTGCATTTAACTGCAGCTGAGCTTGGTGGTCGAGAAGAGGAACTGCATAATCCTGATGTGAAACGCCTTGCCGTCTGCCTGAGACAGATTGGGGACGAGCTTGATGGCAACAGAGAATTGCAAAGGTGAGATGCAGTCCAAGAAGTGTTCCTGTCCAAAGATGGGGTCCTTAGCTCTGTTACTACTGGATGCTTCATCTCACCACTGGCCAGTTTGGGTTCACTTCTGCCCAATCCCGACCCACGAGACATCCTTGCTCTCATCACCTGACTTTCCATTACAAAACACTTGGGGAAAGTGATCAGTTGGGAGTGGTTTGGTGTGAAAGTCCAGGAATGCTTTATTTGCTGGCCCACAATGACCTTGTGGCAATCTGGCACGAGTTGACACCATCAACCTGTCAACTGAAAACCAGCTTTGGCGTAAACATCAGTACCTGGATGGTCTGGTACCATGTGATGAGGTACCTATGATTGTCAAACTTATCTCCTGATCATTCCTTATGCATTTACTAATTTCAATTCTCTGCACCCTGAATCCTTGTAAGTGTAATGGTAATACAAGTAAACCAAGTAATTTGCACTTTCTCCTGCACACAGGATGATCGATGGTATTAGTGCCAAGTGTCCAAAGGAGACATTTATCAAAGTAGCCAAGGAACAGTTTGCTGATGGAGTCATCAACTGGGGGAGAGTGGTGACACTCTTTTACTTTGCCTGCAAACTTGTTGTGAAGGTATGAATGGATACTGTGGGTGTGGGCAATGTGCCTGTTAACTTGAATGTCGATTATTCTGCTATTGGCAGTGAGATTGCTCCATTGGTAGATAGTCTTGATGTCATCCATGCATTCACCAACTTCTTGATCGAGCAGTAGCTTCCAGGGAAAGAAAGTAATAGATTACCTGTGGAAGGAAAGGAATGTTTCTAACTTGCATCTGAATTTTTGAGTGATGCAGAATGATTAACCCCCAGTGTAGAGGGATGAGGGGGCAGAAATGATAATCTTGTGTAAGGGCAGGTCCATAAGTTAGAGAAGGAGAAAAGTTCTGCAGTCTAAAATAGGTCAGTGGGAAACACAAGAAAATCTGCAGATTCCAGAAATCCAAAGCATCGTGCGCAAGGTGCAGGAGGAACTCAGCAGGCCTGGCAGTATCTATGGAAAAGAGTAAACAGTTGATGTTTTCGGCTGAGATCCTCCATTGGTCCTGTTTAAAGGGACACTTGGGCAAATCTATCAAATTTTAAGAGTGGGCTTACTTGAGTGAGGGAAACGTGAATTTGAAGCAATGGAGTGATGTTGGTGAAGACAGATTAAGTGTTTGGAAGGGGAGGTTTTGAAAGCCTTTGAAGAAGGTTTGATAGGAAAGTTGGAAATCTGTTTCCTCATATAGTTCCATGCATTAGTAGAGAGAAAGATGACAAGTTATTTCATAGCCATTGCTAATAGAGAAGTTAATCTTCTGACTGCAGTCCTCTGAGGCACAATGCAAGCTGCTAGTGCACTTTCCATGGAACAGTAATAGTGGGGAAATGGTTTGGATTTGCTGATGAGACACAGCTCTTAACCACATGGATCAATGATTGGTTTGAGCTTAATGACATGAGAAAAGTTAAGTAGTGGAAGCCTGTCTTTTAGTTACGGAAATTCTGGGTATGAGACTGATTTGTGTTCTCCTCTTTGTCTTTACCTCATCCAGACAGATTACCTGTGACAATATAAGTCCTCACCAACCTTTCTCAGTCAGCAGTGGAGCCATCACCACCTCTGTCATTGTCTTTCGCTCACCTTGCTATCATAGGCATTCTTTCCATTTCCTCCACCTTTGCCCTTCTTTACAACTAATGTATGTTTGATTTCTAACTTTTCTCATCAACCTGAGATGTTAACTCTGCTTTCCTCACACGGTTGTTCCCTAACCTGTTTGTTTCGAGCATTTATCATTTATTTTTTTGGAAAATAGGAAGCTGTGGGACTGGAGGCAAATTTTAACCTTTGATCCCCAGACTTTGAATTTTCGTTCCATTTCTGATAATCCAACAATTCTAAATTAGTACTTACTGAGTCATCTTTCACCAGCTCTGTGTAGTGTTCTGGTCTCTGAATGTAATTAGAAAACCATAGAAAAACTACAGCACAGAAACAGGCCTTTTGGCCCTTCTTGGCTGTGCCGAACTATTTTCTGCCTAGTCCCACTGACCTGCACACGGACCATATCCCTCCATACACCTCCCATCCATGTATCTGTCCAATTTATTCTTAAATGTTAAGAAAGAACCCGCATTTACCACCTCGTCTGTCAGCTCATTCCATACTCCCACCACTCTCTGTGTGAAGAAGCCCCTTCTAATGTTCCCTTTGAATTTTTCCCCCCTCACCCTTAACCCATGTCCTCTGGTTTTTTTTTCTCCCCTTGCCTCGGTGGAAAAAGCCTGCTTGCATTCACTCTATCTATACCCATCATAAATTTATATACCTCTATCAAATCTCCCCTCATTCTTCTCGGCTCCAGGGAATAAAGTCCTAACCTTTTCAACCTTTCTCTGTAACTGAGTTTCTCAAGTCCCGGCAACATCCTTGTAAACCTTCTCTGCACTCTTTCAACCTTATTTATATCCTTCCTGTAATTTGGTGACCAAAACTGAACACAATTCTCCAGATTCGGCCTCACCAATGCCTTATACAACCTCATCATAACATTCCAGCTCTTATACTCAATACTTCGATTAATAAAGGCCAATGTACCAAAAGCTCTCTTTACAACCCTATCTACCTGTGACGCCACTTTTAGGGAATTTTGTATCTGTATTCCCAGATCCCTCTGTTCTACTGCACTCCTCAGTGCCTTACCATTTACCCTGTATGTTCTACCTTGGTTTGTCCTTCCAAAGTGCAATACCTCACACTTGTCTGTATTAAACTCCATCTGCCATTTTTCAACCCATTTTTCCAGCTGGTCCAAGTCCCTCTGCAGGCTCTGAAAACCTTCCTCACTGTCCACTACACCTCCAATCTTTGTATCATCAGCAAACTTGCTGATCCAATTTACCACATTATCATCCAGATCATTGATATAGATGACAAATAACAATGGACCCAGCACTGATCCCCGTGGCACACCACTAGTCACAGGCCTCCACTCTGAGAAGCAATTCTCTACTACCACTCTTTGGCTTCTTCCATTGAGCCAATGTCTAATCCAATTTACCACCCCTCCATGTATACCTAGCCACAGAATTTTCCTAACTAACCTCCCATGCGGGACCTTGTCAAAGGCCTTACTGAAGTCCATGCAGACAACATCCACTGCCTTCCCTTCATCCACTTTCCTGGTAACCTCCTTGAAAAACTCCCAATAGATTGATCAAACATGACCTACCAAGCACAAAGCCATGTTGACTCTCCCTAATAAGTCCCTGTCTATCCAAATGCTTGTAAATTCTGTCTCTTAGTACTCCCTCCAATAATTTACCGGCCTATAATTTCCCGGATTACTTTTCGATCCTTTTTTAAACAACAGAACAACATGAGCCACTCTCCAATCTTCCGGCACCTCACCCATAAACACCGACATTTTAAATATATCTGCCAGGGCCCCTGCAATTTCAACATTAGTCTCCTTCAAGGTCCAAGGGAATACCCTGTCAGGTCCTGGGGATTTATCCACTTTAATTTGCCTCAAGATAGCAAGCACCTCCTCCTTTTCAATCTGTACAGTTTCCATGATCTCACTACTTATTTCCCTTAATTCCATAGACTTCATGCCAGTTTCCTTAGTAAATACAGACTCAAAAAACCCATTTAAGATCTCCCCCATTTCTTTTGGTTCCGCACATAGCCGACCACTCTGATCTTCAAGAGGACCAATTTCATCCCGTACAATCCTTTTACTCTTAATATACCTGTAAAAACTCTTTGGATTATCCTTCACTTTGACTGCCAAGGCAACCTCATGTCTTTTAGCCCTCCTGATATCTTAAGTATTTTCTTGCGCTTTTTATACTCCTCAAGCAGCTTATTTACTCCCTGTTTCCTATACATGTCATACAACTCTCTCTTCTTTTTTATCAGAGTTGCAATATCCCTTGAGAACCAAGGTTCCTTATTCCTATTCACTTTGCCTTTAATCCTGACAGGAACATACAAGCTCTGCACTCTCAAAATTTCTCCTTTGAAGGCTTCCCACTTACCGATCACATCCTTGCCAGAGAACAACCTGTCCCAATCCACGCATTTTAGATCCTTTCTCATTTCTTCAAACTTGGCCGCCTTCCAGTTCAGAACCTCAACCCTAGGACCAGATCTATCCTTGTCCATGATCAAGTTGAAACTAATGGTGTTATGATCACTGGAACCAAAGTGCTCCCCTACACACACTTCCATTACTTGTCCTAACTCATTTCCTAACAGGAGATCCAATATTGCATCCCCTCTAATTGGTACCTCTATATATTGATTTAGAAAACTTTCCTGAACACATTTTACAAACTCTAAACCATCTAGACCCCTAACAGTATGGGAGTCCCAATCAATATATGGAAAATTAAAATCCCCTACCACCATAGCTTTGTTTCCTGTAGTTGCCTGCTATCTCTGTGCAGATTTGCTCCTCCAATTCTTGCTGACTATTGGGTGGTCTATAATACAACCCCACTAATGTGGCCATACCATTCCTGTTTCTCAGCTCCACCCATAAGGACTCAGTAGACAAGCCTTCTAATCTATCCTGCCTGAGCACTGCTGTAATATTTTCCCTAACAAGCAATGCTACCACCACCCCCCCCCACCCCACCTTTCATTCCTCTGCCTCGATCACATCTGAAACATCGGAACCCTGGAATATTAAGCTGCCAGTCCTGCCCCTGCTGTAGCCGAATTTCACTAATTGCTTTAACATCATAATTCCACGTGTCAATCCACGCCCTCAACTCATCCACCTTCCCTACAATACTCCTAGCATTGAAATATATACACCTCAGAAGATTTTTACCACCACTCACAACCTTTCTATTTGCAGCTTTGCTTAAACTTTCAACATCATTTATTTTCACCCCAGCCACACTGTCAGCTCTGACACTCTGGTTCCCATCCCCCTGCAAATCTAGTTTAAAGCCTCCCCAATAGCACTAACAAACCTCCCTGAAAGGATATTGGTCCCCCTGTGGTTCAAGTGTAACCCGTCTCTCTTGTACAGGTCCCACCTGCCCCAGAAGAGGTCCCAATGATCCTGAAATTTGAAACCCTGCCCCCTACACCAGTTCCTCAGGAATCTGGTCACATCATCATGAACTGTTCCTCCCAATTCCTGTACCTTTGGTTATCCAAGATGTTGGTGGTTGCCTGGGTCTGCCTTCCCTGTAAATAAAATGTTAATGACAATTTTCTGATTGCTGGCCAGATCAGTCTCATACCCAGCATTTCCATAACTAAACTTAAGTGCAGCCAGAAAATATTGTTTGTTCTTTGTGTTATGTCACATGATGTGGGTGATCATGGACTTTTCCTGACCGTTGTTCTTGGCAAATTTTTCTAAAGAAGTGGTTTGCTACTGCTGTCTTCTGGTCAGTGTTTTTACAAGACAGGTGACCCCAGCCATTATCAATACTCTTCAGAGATTGTCTGCCTGACATCCACGGTCACATAACCAGGACTTGTGATGTGCACCAACTGCTCATACGACCATCCACCACCTGCTCCCATGACTTCATGTGGCCCTGATGGGGGGAATAAGCAGGTGCTACACCTTGCCCAAGAGTGATCCACTGGCTAGCAGAGGCCTTGCCTCCTTTGGAAACATTTCTCCACCCTACCACCCAGAAGATATAAAATGTCCAATGCTGCTTAGATCCTGCATCAATGCCATAGGGATGATAATGCTGGGTTAGATGGACCTGTGACTGGTCTTTCCACCTCTGCTACAAATGACCTTCCATACAGAAGGTACAAATATAGACCACCAGACTCCTTCATTCACTATGAATGTTGTTGATTTAGCTAGATCTTAATTCCCAGTCGTAGACACTTCAGCGCAAAAACAGATCTATTGGCCCATCTAGTCTGTGCCAAACTATTAATTTGCCTGGTTCCATTGACCTACACCTGGACCGTAGCCCTCCCTAACCCTCCCATCAAAGTTCAATGTAACATTTATTATCAAGGTACATGTGTCAGCACATACAGCCCTAAGATTCTTTTTCTGTGGACATTCTTAGCAAATCTATTGCACGGTAACAGTAAATGTCAGGAACTGTTAACAGTAAACAAACTGCAAATACAGATGTAAATGAGTAGCAATAAATTACGAGCATGAAATAACAATAGACAATAGGTGCAGGAGTAGGCTATTTGGCCCTTCAAGCCAGCACCACCATTCACTGTGATCATGGCTGATCACCCACAATCAGTACCCCGTTCCTGCCTTCTCCCCATATCCCTTGGCTCCACTATCTTTAAGAGCTCTACAGTGAGTCATAACATAACAATATAATGAGTCCTTAAATGACTGTAGTTATCCCCTTTTGTTGATGGTTGAGGGGTAGTAACTGTTCTTGAACCTGGTGGTGTGAGTCCTGAGGGTCCTGTTCCTATCCAAATTTCCCTTAAATGTTGAAATAGAACTCGAATCCACCACTTGTGCTGGCATCTTGTTCCATGCTCTTATCACCCTCTGAGTGAAGATGTTCCTCTTAAACATTTCACCCTTAACCCATGGCCTCTAGTTCTAGTCTCACCCAACCTCTGTGGAGAAAGACTGTTTGCATTTACCATTTACAGCCCTCATAATTTTGTATGCCTCTATCAAATGTCTCCTCATTCTTCTAAGCTCTAGAGAATCAAGTCCTCACCTTTTCAACCTTTCTCTATAACTCGGTTTCTCAAGTCTTGCCAACATCTTTTTAAATTTCCTCTGCACTCTTTCAATCTTATTGATATCTTTCCTATAGGTAGTTGACCAGAACTGCACACAATACTCAAATTAGGCCTCATCAACATCTAATACAACTTCAATATAACATCCCATCTCCTGTATTCATACTTTGATTTATGACGGCCAATATGCCAGAAGTTCTCTTTAAGACCCTATCTACTTGCGATTCCACTTTCAAGAAATTATGGATCTGTATTCCCATACCTCTTCTACTGCACTCCTCAGTGCCCTACTGTTCACTGTGTAAGTCCTACCCTGGTTTGTCCTTCCAAAGTGTGACACCTCATACCTGACTACATTAAATTTCATCTGCAATTGTTAGTCCATTTTTTCAGCTGTTCCAGATCCCACTGCAAGCTAGGATCACTATACTTGCTGTCCACTTCGCCCCCAATCTTGGTGTTATCCATAAATTTGCTATTCCATTTTACTATGTTGCCACCTAGATCGTTGATATAGATGATAAATGACAATGGACCTAGCACCGATCCCTGTGGCACACTACTCGTCACAGGCCTCCAGTCAGAGAGGCAACCACCTACCACCACTTTCTGGCTTTTTCCACGATGCTAATATCTAATTCAATTTATTTCTTCATCCTGATTGCTAAGCACCTGAACTTTCTCCATCAACCTCCCATGCGGGATCTTGTCAAAGGCCTTACTAAAGTCTATGTAGACAATGTCTACTGTCTTGCCTTCAACTTTCCTAGTACTTCCTCAAAACTATAAGATTGGTTAGACACCACCTACCAGACACAAAGCCAATTTGACTATCCCTAATCAATCCCTATCTATCCAAATACCTGTATATCCCTTAGAATACCTTCCAATAACTTGCCCACTACTATTGTTAAGCTCAGCTGCCTACAATTTCCATTTTATTTTTAGAGCCTTTCTTAAACAACAGAACAACATTAGCTATCCTCTAAACCTCCTGCACCTCACACATTGTTAAGGACATTTTAAGTATCTGATAAGAGTCCCTGCAATTTCTGCACTAGCCCCCAACAAAGTCGATGGGAACATCTTATCAGGATCTGAGAATTTATCTCAACAGTAAATGCCTCCTCTATAATCTGTATACAGTCCATGACCTCACTGTTGCTTTGCCTTGCTTCCGTAGACTTTGTATCCATCTCCTGAGTAAATACAGATGCAAAACTTCCATTTAAGATCTCCCCCATCTCTTTCGTCTCAATGGACAGCTGACTACTCTGATCTTCGAGGACCAATTTTGTCCCTTGCAATCCTTTTGCTGTTAATATAATCTGTGTTCTTTAAGTATCTCATTTGTTCCTACTTGCCTATACCTTCTATTTGCCTGCTGCTTAACTCTCTTGAAAACTAAGTTTCCCTAACCCTGTTATCCTTGCCTTGTATTCTGACAGGAACATAAAACTCTGTCATCAATTTCACTTTTGAATGCTTCCTACTCACCAAACACACCTTTGCCTGAAAACAACCCATCACAAACCATGTGTGGCAGATCCTTTCTGATACCTTTAAAATTGGCCTTTTTCCAATTTAGAATTTCAACCCAAGGTGCTAATTCTCCATAAGCTCTCCATTCTTAAATCTTTCAAAAATGTATTTACCTCCATTTTATGTACCTCTAATGATATAGCTTCCACAACCCTGCAGGGTAGAGAATTCTTCAGATTCCCACTGATAGAAGAAATTCAGATGCAGCTCAATTTTAAACAGCACCCGTTCCTTAACTGTTCCTTTCAACTGAGAATCTCCCAGCAATGAAATTATCTCGACATAATCCAGATTATGTTTCCTTGAGATCTTGATATTCCTAATAGTTCCTCCTCCCACCTGTGTTCTACTTAATTCTCAGGACAAGGGATTGTATTGGTCTTCGGTCATGTACCAGTTGATATTTTCTTTAATTTAAAAAAAAAATTGCAACTTGTGTCCCAGTTTGTTGCAGTGATATATTTTCAACTTCTTTATCCCATAATAGAAAGATTAGTCTCTGGTTACTCTATGTCCCTTTAAGGCACGTGTCCAATCAATAATCTGTCACTTCTAGGCCCTGTGCCAGAAGATTCCAGACATGATCCAGACTATAATCAGTTGGACTATGGAATACATCCAGGAGCACATTCTACGTTGGATTCGTGACCTTGGGGGTTGGGTGAGTACTTTGGTTCCTCTTGCTTTAAAAGTGCCTGGATAAAAGGTAGAGTGGAAGCTTTCTTCAATGTTGGAGTGTGACTCGTCATAGTCACACTTTATTGATCCCGAGGGAAATTTGGTTTCATTACAGTTGCAACAACCAAGACCAGAGTATAAATATAGCAATATAAAACCATAAATAATTAAATAATAATTTGTAAATTATGCCAGGAAATAAGTCCAGGACCAGCCTATTGGCTCAGGGTGTCTGACCCTCCAAGGGAGGAGTTGTAAAGTTTGATGGCCACAGGCAGGAATGACTTCCTGTGACACTCTGTGTTGCATCTCGGTGGAATGAGTCTCTGGCTGAATGTACTCCTGTGCCCAACCAGTACGTTATGTAGTGGATGGGAGACATTGTCCAAGATGGCATGCAACTTGGACAGCATCCTCTTTTCAGACACCACCGTGAGAGAGTCCAGTTCCATCCCCACAACATCACTGGCCTTATGAATGGGTTTGTTGATTCTGTTGGTGTCTGCTACCCTCAGCCTGCTGCCCCAGCACACAACAGCAAACATGATCGCACTGGCCACCACAGACTCGTAGAACATCCTCAGCATCGTCCGACAGATGTTAAAGGACCTCAGTCTCCTCAGGAAATAGAGACGGCTCTGACCCTTCTTGTAGACAGCCTCAATGTTCTTTCACCAGTCCAGTTTATTGTCAATTCGTATCCCCAGGTATTTGTAATCCTCCACCATGTCCACACTGACCCCCTGGATGGAAACAGGGGTCACCGGTGCCTTAGCCCTCCTCAGGTCCACCACCAGCTCCTTAGTCTTTTTCACATTAAGCTGCAGATAATTCTGCTCACACCATGTGACAAAGTTTCCTACCTGTTTCTCTGGAGAGAAGCACTGATTACGTAGTGGTGGTTGCAACACCCTTCCCCTGCTCTTCACAATAAGCCCGTAGGATAAGAAAACGGGAGTGCTCCATTCAACTCCTTGCTCCTTCCTGTACAGTCATTCAAAAAAATTGAGGTCAATCAGGCTCTATTCCCTTAACCCCTGATTCCTTTATAGTTGACATTCATACCCCCCTGAGGTAGAGAATCAAAATATTCTCAAAAGAAATTGACGCTCATTTCATCCTTAAAGGACTCGGTCTGTTATCTTGAGCTTGTGCCCCATAGACCAGGGATGGCCAACCTTTTACATTCCATGCGTCAGTTTTCTCATTCAAGAGTTCAGATGCGCCATACAACTCTTGTACCCTCATTCAATTCTTGTAAAAATATGTTAATATAGAACTCATGAAAAAATTGACGCATGGAATGTAAAAGGTTGGCCACCCTTGCCACAGACTTTCATTAACCCTCCCGCCCGCCCCCAGTCAGGTGAAATGCCTATTAAGATTTCCTTACAAACTTGTGCTTCAGCGAGCTTTTCATTTTCCTCTGCCGGATATAACTTGCCCCTCAGCTTCCACAGCAAATGTCCCAGCCCAATGAACCTTCACTATGCTGCCTCCAAGGTAGGTGTATCCTTAAATATCCTCCAAGAGGACGACAACCTTGTCGTGGCTTGGAAGCTTGTGTGCCCCAATGACCCGGACAGCTATATTGGCTGGAGTCAGGGCCTTGTGCTTTGGCTCCTGGTAGGGTCACCCATGCCAAACAGGTCAAAGGGTAGAGGGCAGGCTAAGAATGGTCCACTGCCCCCCCCCCCAGGTTTGAGGGTTCAGCTCAGGGCTAACAACCCTGACGTAAAAGAAACTGTTACAGAAACAGCAATGAAGAACCGTACATCTGAGTGCGACAGTATTCCTGAGTCTCCACCCGGGACTTGCATGACTGACAGTAGCGAAACCGAGAGGAAGATACTGACACGGTGAAGGAAGCCCTGAACACTACCAGAGATGGAGGACCTTCATTGTTGCCTTAAATGCCAGAGGCATAACAAGCAGTAAGTAAGGGGACGTAAATTGTGGACACTGCTCCAAATTGGTAAACCAATAGCTAGGGTTTCCACTGTTGTGCTCAGTTCCTTCCTTGCAAGAGAGGCCAGCTGCCTTGGTCTGTACCTGAGTACTGTCTTTCTCAGTTTGCAAATTGCTTGATGCTGATAATCACCCTATTGAAGTTCAGGCTATAACTGGATGAGAAATCAAGCAAGGGTGTAAAAGATTTTAAAGAGAGGGTAGAATTTTTTTCAATGTGAGAATTCTGTGCAGGGTGTAGAATGTGTTGCTTTATGCCTTCAAGCCAGAGATTAATTTTTCATTCTACTTGTATTAAACTGTAGCTTCTATTCTTCCCGTGGCAGACTCTCATTTCTTGGTTCTGTCTATTCTCTTTGTCTCCTTCATGGGTTATGACTATTGTTCTCCCAGTGGCTGTATGAGTTTTCTCTGGTGTTTGCATTTCCTCATATATGCTGACAAATGAATTGGCATTTACATATTATCATTTAGTCTAGTTTACACTGGCAACTAATTTTTCTGAAATTGTTGCTTCCTCAATTTTTTTTGTTTATGATAGACCACTTGAACACAAATAATATAATTTCAGACTACATGTATCTTGTAGGAATTTGGAGAAACAAAGAATTGACTTTTATTGAATATAATGCATTTAATTGCATAACGATACTAATGCTTTGCAGTAGTTCAACTCAGCTAAAAATGTTTTGTTGATGACTTTCACTCATACTCAGTGTCTGTGGCTTCTCGCTTAAGTGTCCAACAATAATCACCCAGCATTGATGAATTCCAGTTGCCCTGATACCGTTTCTCCATGACTGCAATGTCCTGGTGAACCCTTTCACCATGCTCGTCACTGACAGCGCCAAGATTTGCAGGGATAAAGTCTAAGTGGGAATGCAGAAAATGAATCTTTAGTGACATGTTGCTCTTCATGGTTTTATGCTTGAAGCATGTCGTCAACCAGCTGCACATAGTTTGGTGCTCTGTAGACACTAGAATACTACAGCACAGTACAGGCCCTTCAGTCCTCGATGTTGTGCTGACCCATATATTCCTTTTTAAAAAAAAATACTAAACCCACACTACCCCGTAACCCTCTATTTTTCTTTCATCCATGTGCCTGTCCAACAGGCTCTTAAATACCCCTAATGTTTTAGCCTCCACCACCATCCCTGGCAAGTTATCCCAGGCACCCACAACCCTCTGTGTAAATAAAAAAAAAACATACCCCTGATGTCTCCCCTAAACTTCCCTCCCTTAACTTTGTACATATGCCCTCTGGTGTTTGCTATTCGTGCCCTGGGAAACAGGTACTGGCTATCCACCCTACCTATGCCTCTCATAGTCTTGTAGATCTCTTTCAAGTCCCCTGTTATCCTTCTACTCTCCAAAGAGAAAAGTCCCAGTTCTGCTATCCTTGCCTCATAAGACTTGTTTTCCAATCCAGGCAACATCCCGATAAATCTCCTCTGCACCCCCTCCAGAGCTTCCACATCCTTCCTCTAATGACGTGACCAGAACTGAACACAATACTCTTTAAGTGTGGTCTCACCAGAGATTTGTAGAGATCTGTAGTTGCCAAGAAAATTTTCAAACATCTGTGAATGTCTTCCATGCAGTTTTCTCCAGACCCACTAGAAGTTCTTCGAATTACCTGTCATTAATGACCTGTTGATTTGTGGACCAACAAAAAAGCCTTCCTTAATCTTGGCATCTGTCATTCTGGAAAACATCTGTCTCAAATATTGAAATTCTTCATGGAAATTTATAGCTATTCCAAAACCTGTCCTGCCATGCAGCATCTGCCCTGCTTAAGCATGCCTGGGCAAGATAGAATACTTTGCAGCTTATATTAACATTTTAATCTTCTTGAGTTATGAAATTAAATATAGGTGATTTAAAGAAAAAGTGTGTGATAGGGAAATTTTATGGTAATTTTCATGATCAACGGCCCAAAATCCGTAAGATTCACCCAAAAGTACTCAGGAAGCAAATCTTTGTTTTCCAGTGTTACAGGGTGCTTGAGAATGTGGACAGTGTGATGCATGTATAGGTGGTTTAATGTAACATATTTTCCTTTCACAGGAAGCGCTGCTGGGCACCCCCACCTGGCAAGCTGCTGCCATCTTTGGCCTGGGAGTCCTCACCACTTTGGCTGTGGTACGATGGAAATCTTCCTAAAGCAGCGTGTGGAGTCCAGGGGAGTAGTAGAGGAAAATGTGCTGGCATGACTGCACACTGCTCAATGACCTCAAGCTGCCATGGATCGCCTGCCGGGCAGATTCCAGAAAATTAGACTTGTTTCTTGTCACCAGATGAGGAAGTGCTCCTCTTTTTTTTTTGTCTTAAGGAAACCCTGTGACAAAGCTCCATGTGTTTTCTCCAAGTTCCAACCCACTGTTGAGCAAGCATTTTTTTTAGTGCGGGCTAATAGGTATTCTATCAGTATTGTGAGAATCTAAACTGCACTTGCTTTAGCTGGGGTGGGTGGGTGGGGGGATAATTGGGAAAGTTGGGTGAACTTGTCAGCGAATCAGTTATGTAGCTGCCAGCTCTCCAACATTTTGCAGCCATTTGCAATTCTTCTTTCCATCTAGTCTCTGTGTGGAGACCTCTGGCAAAGTCACTGGTGGAGTGGCGTCTGACACGGAAGTGCACAGGAGCAGTTCACACTCTAAGCATTGATTAGCAATAATTTGTTTTATAAAGTGATGGACCTCGTGGGTCTCAGATTTACAACACACAGTACATTATTTGAGTTTGACTTCCATTGCTTGTTGCATGCAGTGTACATTGTTGGGCACATTGTATGGGGAAATTAGGAAACATTTAAAATGGAGGTTTTCTGCCAGCATATGAGAGCTGAACATACTTAGAGAGGGGAAAGTGTAATGGAGACGATGCTCCAACGAATGAATTGATCATTTGCACACTGATTTATAGACTTATTCAAATTACATTAAAACTTTGCTACCAAGAAAATTGGTTTATTCCTGAAACTGGGGCATTAAGGAATGTGTTTTCTTTGAAAGTACGTGCTGGTTTTGACTGTTGAAAAATAAAGTTCACAGGACTAGTGGGTTGGTGTTCATTCGTTGCTTCTGGGTAACAGTGGCAACAGGTCTGCAAATGTAAGCTGTGAAGAACCCAGGCAAGGTTTCTGTTCTTGTTCACTGCCTCACTCAAATCCCTGTCCTGAAGAACATTTCATGTTCTGAAATATCTTGGTTTTACAATGGGATGGAAACATTGTCCTGCCAGGAAAGGAGCAAGGTCAGGGATTATTCCAATGTACATCACCTCAGAACAGGAGATCAGGTGTGTTTTCTGGCTTCCAGATTTTGTGTGCCAATGTTGAAGGCGGTGATTGTGGCTGTTAGCAGAGTCGCAATAGTGGAAGGCGAGAAACCCAATTCCCTTTTTTTTTGTTCTAATTGGAGTTGAGAGGGCTAAAGTAAAATAAGGTGATAATAACATCAAAGGATGCGCAAGAAGCGGTCCAACAGATATTCAAACTGTCAGTTTAAGTAATGAGTTCAGCAACTGGTACTGCCTATGAAATATGCAGGGTGCTGAGTATCCATTCTGTTGCATCTCTCTGGTTGCTTCACCTTCACTACATCCAGTATGAGCTGCTGTGCAAATTAGTGCCTTTCCGATTGCTTTGCTCAGTCAGTTTTACTGCCACTTCATTAAACAGGGCATGGCGTTCAATTCCATTCCACCAGCACTGCAATGCAATACACTCAGAAACGTCAGAAAAGCCATCTTCCTGTTGCGGTTGCTGAGCACCTGCTGACCACGGAGCAGCCTCTTGTCCTCGTGTGTCTTTATTAAAGGGAACAAGATCGAAGGGCCTGTCCATCTTGCCTTGGGGTGAGTTACCTCAAGACCAGATTTGTTTGTGTGCATTTGTTATACCAACTCTGTCACAGAGTATGTAAGGATGTTCTCCTTGAGCTTGCCTCCTGCTGAATCTGACAAGGCGAAATACCACTGTTTATCATATTCCTGTTTTTGGACTAACACATCGAGGTACAATGTACAGGTTTCTGTTAAAACCACCTTCATGACTAAATCTGGGACACGTGGCATCACATATGCTCTTGTCAGTTCTTGAGAGGTAACTCATCCCAAATCTTGTTCCCGTTTCCCTCTGTTCTCGACAGAAATGGTCAGGCCTACAGAATGTAATCCTCCAAAACCAATGCTACAATTTGGGCTCTACTTTTTCATGGTGAATTTGCAGTGAGTCATGAAACCATGAGTACAATTACATTTCATGATTGCGAGCAATGTTTGGAGGATGCCTTAATGGAATGATGTTTTGAATTGTTTCGATCGTATGTAACTTGCCGCCATTGTTTCATATGTACCTTTTTAATGTGATAAAGCTAAGGGCTTTTAGATGGTAGAATTGCTGAGAATCCAGGGGAAAGGGACAAACCTCTTCTGCCATATAACTCTTCTAATGGTAGTCGGGTGCCTATGTAGCATCTGTTGTTGGCCAGTGTGCTCTAGCATGTTTGTATCCATGACATCCTTCAAATGCCTTATTTTGTATACAAGAATGTGAAATAACCTTTTATTGCTGTGAATATCCAAGGAGCAATACATCTAATTCCTGATGAGTTCTGTTCCTATATTTGTAATCCTTTTGGAAGAACCTGAGACCTTGCACATGTTATTTCTGGTGCTGTTTCTGACTTGCAGCAGGTTTGGGTACTGCAGCCTTGCCTGGTGGGGTTGTGGTGCCCTGCACTGCGTGTGGTTTGATATCTACATACAATGCCTATGCCACATATTCTTTATTTCAGGACTTTAGGCCTTTGGGAGGGGATGTCCTGTCCCATCTCCTCATTTAAAAGGATCAGAAAGCCAAGGTTCAGTACTGTAACTGTCCTCTGTGGGGATAGTTTTTAGTTACTTCACCATATCCTGACTCTAGGATTTTATACTGTACTAAAATGTATGCCTGTGTGTAGGTAGTTGAATCCACAGTAAAACCAGTTACTGATGCAATCCACAGGATGTTAAAATTGAGGGCCAAAGATTGGCACGGGTGAAGGTGACTGACAATCAGTTATCAATTCAGTGAATATTTAAACCTCTGTGCAATTCTATCCATAGACCTTCCTCATTTGTGACTGATCTGCATACACTCACCTATCATGGGAATGTAGTTTACGAATGCCTGAAATCAGAGCAGATTGTCTTGTCCCTCAAACCTGCTTGGCCATTCAGTAAGATCTTACACAACTTCACCGTATTCTTTTATTTTTATTCAGTATTCCTTGGTACCCATTTTTACCAAATTTACCAATCTAAAACTATTCCACAGTCGATGAATTCTAAGACTTCAACCCTCCGGATGCTGATACTATCCCTTATTTCATCCCCAAGGAAGTAACAGACCCCCCTTTCTGGTCCTATAGTTTCAGAGGGAATGCTCTGTCAGCATTTGCCCCCTCAAACCCAACCACTTGAACACTTCATTCTTCTAAATTCCAGTGAGTCTTGCACACTCTACTGGGAGGAACTGTTGCCTTCCTGATCAGTTCCTTGACTGTAGGTTGCTGTCTCCTTCTTCTGGCATACGGACCAAAGACTTCTGCTACACTGGAGGTGATTTTAACAAACCTTACAGAACTGCAACAAAAAACTGACTTCCTTATACTCTAATCCTCTTCGCATGAAAACAAAAAAAAGCACCATTTGCCTTCCTGTAGAATGTTGTGCCTGAATATCTTGTGTAGGGACACCTGGTCCCCTGTATACACCTGACAAATCAGCTACCCAGATCAATCACATCACTTCTCCACACAATGACTTCTATCTATCCCCTATCATGTCCCTCCCAGAACTTATAGCCATTGAAACATCTTGCTTTTGAAAGTAGACACCTGTAATGTAGGACTTGCATAATGCAGGCTTCATCTTCTCATTCATTTAATCTGATTTTTCTGCTCATGAGTCCCTTTCCTACCCAGCCTAATGCAATCAATAAATTTAGATGATGTGCATTTTTCAACTTAATCATTAGTATAGATTCTAAATAGTTGTTGGTATATCTATCCTTATCACAACAGCATACAGACTGAAAAGGATCCTTTAAATAGTCCAGTATGTATCTTAATCTGTGAGCTTCATATCATTTATCAACCCTTTTGTGTAGGACCTTGCCAGATGCCTTGTGAGAATCCGGATTACTCTACTTGCCAACTTTACATTCTCTGCCCAGCAAGCTGCATCTACAAATTCTCTTCTATGGAGTTGTACAATAAGATCCAGGGTTCAGCTACTCTGAAATTCTGTTGGTTCAGTGTCCACTTTGCCAGATAATCTTTGCCATGCTGCTGTTCAACTCACTGGGACCTGATTTTTCATGCACTCTGCAAAATAATTGGAGTAACTTTTCCTGCATTCCCCTGAACTTCTGGGAAATTCATTATAGTACAATATAATATCCTTTTTATTAAAAAAATGACTACATTTTAGTAACATCCAATATCTTAAAAACTCCACCAAAATCCTGCGTGTGCCGGATTATTGGAGTTCACGGTACTGCCTCCGAAATACATTCTCCCTTGTATCTACTCTTCCCTGTTCTAAACAGGGCTTCATTCTGCTGTCGTGACTAAACTGAGATAGCTCACAAATTCAGATTTGCAAGCAATGCAGATAATTTTAAAAACTATTATATAACTGCCCTTGATTTATACTGCCAACTGATCTTGATGACTGTAATCAGCACTGCTAGCTATAAATTGGGTTGTTGCTGTACACCGTGGTTTTACTGTGTTCAACAGCCTGTGCTTAAGCTGCAGAATTTTCTGTCTGAAACTTCAGTCTCTTTTAATATAAAATGTAATGTGAATTAAATACTGTTAGACTCTATGGATTGGAAATGTTTTGAAAACTCTTTCATTGTACAATTATATCATGCTGTTAAACTATCTCAATTTCAATATCAAAAGACATTTTGTACTCTTGTTAAATTCCTTATTTTAGTGAATTTTTTTTTCCAGAATAAACAATAACTTGAATTTCAGTTGTTGGGTGATTCCATATGTTTCCAACTTAATGCATTGGTTCAGTGTTCCCAAGCATTGTTGTAGTAAAGTTGTTCCCAATATTCCTGCATGGGCAGAAGTGAGGGTCTGCATCCCCTGTGTAAACTGGCAAAATGGTTTCAAGTAACTGACCTCTTTTCTAGCACGCCCTCCCCCCATCCCCCCATCCCCAAAGCACCGCAGACAGATTCTGCAGAAGTAGCTCATTCGGTTACACCTGGATTTTCCATTCTGCATCTAATTGGAACCGGTAATTTTCAATCAATCCAACAAATAGTTAGTTGTTTTAATGAGGAAGGTTTTTTTAAAATTGTATTGACTGATTAACTCATTATAACAAAGCTGAAGGTTTTAACTGAGAGAGTGTCTATGGGATTGTATCCCAAACTGTACTGATGGAGAGGAGATTGACCTCCAGTGCCCTCTGCCTTGTGAAAGTGTAATGGGGCTGTGCTCTTGCCGATCTGAGTTCTGCTAACACTGTGCTCTCTGGGCTGTTGCACCCAGGGAGGGTGCATTAAGTGGAATTGGGCACAGGACTGAGCAAATGCAGAGCAAAGTAAGCAAGTTTAATTCTAGCACTTTCACAGTTGGTCTTATCACTCCCATAAATGTCCCTCATAAACACTAGATCTTTTTGACCCTCCTCATTGCCTGGAACCAGATCCAGAAATACCTCCCGCCTTGTCAGGATGGGAAAATGCTGCAAAGACTCCTGAAAATAAATTCTCCCCCATTATCATTTCTATCACCAGTTTCCTCATTAGAACAATTTGACAGTTCTAACAGTTGCCTGTAAATTTGCTCTTTAAACTTCTCAGTTGTTGGACACTCAGTAGCAAACTGCTAACTTTTATAACTCCAGTGATGAGGACTATGACCTTGACATCTTCCCTGTCCAGCACTGCGACACCCTCCTTAGTTTCCCATCCCACCTTGTTCTGACCTAGTTCTATGCAAATGCCCCAACTTGCACCTACAGCTCATCTTTATCAGAATCAAGGTTATTGCTGATATGTTGTGAAATTTGTTTTGTGCAGCAGTACAATGCAAGACAAAATTACTACAGGTTGCAATAAAAAAGTGTAAAAGAAGAATACTGAGGCAGTGTTTATGGAATCTGACAGCAGAGGGGAAAATGCTGTTCCTAAATGTTATGTGTGCATCTTCAGGCTTCTGAACTGTTGCTAGTGGTAAAGAGAAGGGGGCATGTGCTGGGTGGTGAGGGTCTTTTATGATGGATATGACAATACAAACTCCACACAGACAGCTTCGGCACTCAGGATTGAAGCCAGTGGTCTGGATCCATGAGTCAGTGGCTCTGCCCGTTGTGCCTGTTGTGCCCCTGTGCTGTCTCGACCAATGTCCTGTACGACTTATTTTCCCCTTCCAATGCTGCATTCTGCTTCGTGTCTGTCACGGTGATGGAACGGAAACTGGTCTCTGATCCAATTTTTAAAAATCGCGCCTTGCCCCAAAGTGTGTCTTGGTACTTTATACTTACTTTGACACAGAAAGAAGCCATTTGGCCCATCAGTTCTCCGTTGGATCCCATTCCCCCTTTTACAGCCCATTCACCTATTCTCTTACACGCTCATCAACCTCTCCTTGCCTTTTCTGCCATTTACTGCCATCAAGGGCTAGTTAACCCACCAGCACAAGCTTGGGAAGTGAGAGGAAGCTGGAGCCCCCTGGAGGAACATAGAGCCAGCAGGAGAACATGGACACTCCTGACAGACAGCACCCAAGGTCAGGATTGAACTTTAGTCTCTGCAGAAGCACTAACTGGTGTGCCAGAGGGATCTTAAGTTTCTTTGTCCTGCGCCATCTTAACCACATATTTCTCTCAGCTATCCTCCTACTCCTACAATAACTACTGGGAATGTATCAGACAATTGAACTGGTTTCAATTACTATCCCAGAGGCAAGCCTCAGGAATGTGTCTGATTCTCCTTCTGTTCTCACCCCACCCCTGACCCCACTAACCTCTTACTTGTCCGTCAGCACAGGGCTCTTTCTCCCTCATTCAGCCACAACACAAACAGTGCCACACGGTCGTAGCTCCAGTTAGTAATACTCAGTCAGTGGGCTCTTGTATTGTGGACGTCGCTCTCAGCCTCATGACTCACTCCAGCTACAGTAGTTCTCCTTCGTGATCCAAATATCTGCTCTGCCAACCAGTGCTGCTCCCTGCACCGTCTCAGACGGGAGACAAATGTGGTTTTCCACATGATGTGACAGTTCATTCATTAGGATTAAGAGGATTTACCTTCTCTTCATTGTATCAGTCAACTCGCTATTAGAAATTCTTCCAGTATTCTCACTGAACCTTATCACTTTTACTTGATTTGCTATTTTTAAGTTTTGTTAACCAACTATTTAATTGATGTGAGTTAAAAGTAATGAACCGTTCTGTTTTCCCTAATTATCCACATTTAATCTGCAGTTTACACCAAGATAGCAGTTATGCTCACGAGCCAATCAGCTTCTTGCAGAGCTCTGATGTCATTGTGATTTTTTAAAAATTGCTTTAAAGTTTGGAATGTCAGTCTGTTCCTTTTGATCCATAGAGAGGGGCCATTCAGTGCGGATCTCCATCTGTCATCTGGTAAGAGAAAATCCCTGAATGTCTCCACTGTTTGTACGTGACTTTGTGTGGTTCCCTGTATAAGTGAATCACAGAGGCAACTTTAGAAGCAAACATCCTGTATAATATCTGCAAAGTGTGAAATCCACTGAGACAGCACCCGAGGTCAGGACTGAACCTAGGTCTCTGCAGCAGAACGAATGGGTGTGCCAGAGGAATCTAACTCCCTTTGTCCTGTATTATCTTGGTTCTTGATCCTCCAAAATGTTCCGCGTGGAATTTAAACTGGAGGTGGCAGAGGGTGGGTTTGGGAAGGAGATTTTCGAAGAAGAAAAGCTGCCCTAAATTTAATTGGGTTTGGTTGTGTGATTGTGGTAGGATGAAGATTATTCCATGCTTTAATTGTGCGGGGGAGAAATGAATTGCTGGACACATCTGACTTGCTGCTCACTGCACCGTCTCAGACAGAAAGAATGTGGATTTCCGCGTGATGTAACAGTTACACTCACCGGGGTCTAGATGGCTTCCCCTCCCTTTATTGTATCAAATGTTTAACTCACCGAAAAAGGATCTAGTGCTTTTCCTGGGATGTATGTCAAATAAACGCTTCAGGTATCAATTTTAACCAACATTTCAATGACAAACTCTTAAACTACATATTTATCTCTGCTATCCTCCTGATCCTACAGTCATTACTGGGAAGTACCAGACAACTGAACTGGTTTAAATTACGATCTCAGAGGCAAAACACGGTATTGATTATAGCCTCAGGAATGCATCTGATTGTCCTTCTGTTCTTGCCCCACCCCTGAACCTACTAACCTCTAATTGTCCATCAGCACAGGGCTCTTTCTCCCCGTTCAGCCACAACACAAACAGTGCCATATGGTCATAGCTCCAGCTACATGCTCCAGAGAGAGGATACCAGACAGTAATACACAGTCAGGGGTCTCTTGTGCTATGTGCATAGTTCTCTGCCTGGTGACTCACTCCTGCAACAGAAGCTCTCCCTCATGGTCCCATCTTTTGCTGTATCAGCAGATGCTGCTCACTGCACCGTCTCAGACAGAAGAAGAATGTGGATTTCCACGTGATGTAACAGCTACACTCACCAGGATCGATGGTATCAATTTTAACCAACATTTCAATGACAAACTCTTGCCATCTTCATCAGGGATGATCCCTATGCATGTGTAGTCCTGTGATATATACAGTTGCAAGAAAAGGTTTGGGAACCCTTTGCAATTACCTGGTTTTCTGCTTTAATTACTCAAAATGTGGTCTGATCTCCATCTTAGTCACAATAATAGACGAGCACAATCTACCTAAGCTAATAACACACAAACAATTGTAATTTTCATGTCATTGAACATTTTGTTTAATCATTCACGGTTCAGGCTGGAAAAAGTATGTGAACCCTTGTATTTAATAACTGGTAGAACCTCCCTTAGCGGCAATGACCACCACCAAACATTTCCTGGAGCTGCTGATCAGACTTGCACAGTGGCAAGGAGGGATTTTAGACCATTCCTCCATAAAAAACCGTTTCAGTTCATCAATATTTCTGGGATACCTTGCACAAACAGCCGCCTTCAGGTCATGCCACAGCATTTCAATTGGATTAGGGTCTGGACTCTGACCTGGCCATTCCAAAACACAAAGTTTCTTCTTTTTAAACCATTTTGTCATTGATTTACTCTTTGTGTTTTGGATCACTGTCTTGTTGCATCATCCAATTTCTATTAATTTTGTTCAGTGTTTTTCTTTATAGTGGAGACATGAACGGAGACTTTAGCAAGTTTGAGAGATCTCTGCAGATCTTTTGCCATTACCTTGGGTTCTTTTTCACCTTCTTCAGCATTGCATGTTAAGCTCTTGGTGTGATGTTTGCAGGATGCCCACTCCTAGGGAGAGTAGCAACAGTACTGAATTTCCTCCATTTCTAGACAATTTCTCTTACCGAGGACTGATGAACACTCAGGTCATTAGAAATGCTTTTGTGGCCTTTTCTAGCTTCATGCATCTCTACAATTCTGAGGTCCTCTGAAAGTGGTTTTGATTGAGGCTTAGTGCACATAAACAGATCTTTCTTGAGAAGAGCAGGCTCTTATAGCAAACACAAGGAAATCTGCAGATGCTGGAAATTCAAGCAACACACACAAAATGCTGGTGGAACGCAGCAGTCCAGGCAGCATCTATAGGAAGTACAGTCAATGTTTCGGGTCGAGACCCTTCGTCAGGACTAACAGAAAAAAAGAGATAGTAAGAGATTTGAGAGGGGGAGGGGGAGACCCGAAATGATAGGAGAAGATGGGAGGGGGAGGCTCTCATAGCCAAGAGCTGGGAAGTTGATTGGCAAAAGGGATACAAGGCTGGAGAAGGGGGAGTATCATAGGATGGAAGGCCTTAGAAGAAGGGAGGAGGGGAGCACCAGAGGAAGATGGAGAAATGGCAAGGAGTTATTGTGAGAGGGAAAGAGAGGGGGGAAAAAAGTAAATAAATTAGGGATGGGGTAAGAAGGGGAGGAGAGGCATTAACAGAAAGTAGAGAAATCAATGTTCATGCCATCAGGTTGGAGGCTGCCCAGACGGATTATAAGGTGTTGTTCCTCCAACCTGAGTGTGGCTTCATCTCGACAGTAGAGGAGACCATGGATTGACATACCGGAATGGGAATGGGACATGGAATTAAAATGTGTGGCCACTGGGAGATCCTGCTTTCTCTGGCGGATTAATGCCATCCACAAACCCATAAAGAAGCTCAAATCACAGCTTAGGCGCATCAAAGGTGACCTGGTATTCAGGATGGCTGGCACTTACAGGATTTCCTGTGAACGTGGAGCAGCGTATATCGGCCAGGCGGGGCACATGGTGGAAACCCGCATCGAGGAGCACAGCAGGTGCATCTGTTTGGGTTAGCTGGTGAAATTGGCGGTAGCAGGACATTGCGCTACAATGGCCACAGGATTGACTTCAGCACAAAACTACAGTGCTGGGCCAATGGCTTTTGGGACTGCCTGGTGAAGAAAGCCATTGAAATAAGAATAAGAATTTTAACAAAGACGAAGGTCTTGCTGTAAGTAAGAACTGGAATTCAATTGTAAACAAAGTGGGGCAGTGGAAACCTGATTGGTTAGTCCTCAACCAATCAGGAAGGATAGACAACAGGGGTATATATACCATGAGACTAGACATGCCAAGGCATCATCCCTGATGAAAATGGTGGACTTTGTCATTGAAACATCAGTTAAAATTGATCTGTACCTGGCTAGAAGCCTGAGAAGAGTTTATTTGTTAGACACGCTGAGAAAGCACTAAATCCTTTTTTTGTCTTCACCACATAAAGTGCCTATAAAAAGCATTCACCACCCCACGGAAATTTACATGTTTTATTGTTTTACAACACAGTGAATTTAGTTTGGCTTTTTTTTTGGCACTGATCGACAGAAAAAGACTTTTGTGTCAAAGTGAAAACAGATCTTTACAAAGTGATCCACATTAATTGATTGCATAAGTATTCACCCCCTTTAATATGACACACCAAATCATCACTGGTGCAGCCAATTGGCTTTAGAAGTCATAATTAGTTAAATTGAGATCGCCTGTGTGCAGTCAAGGTGTTTCAATTGATTGTAGTAAAAATACACCTGTGTCTGGAAGGTCCAACTGCTAGTGAAGCTGTATTCTGGCAAAAGCTACACCAGGGAGACAAAAGAACCCTCCAAGCAATTCTATGAAAATGTTATTGAAAAGCACAAGTCAGGAGTTGGAGACAAGAAAATTTCTAGGTCATTGAATATCCCTTGGAGTACAGTTAAGACAATCATCAAGAAATGGAAAGAATATAGTAGATCTGCCTAGAGCAGGCCGTCCTCATAAAACTGAGTGACCGTGCAAGAAGGGGACAAGTGAGGGAGGCCACCAAGAGACCTGTGACAACTCTGGGGGAGTTACAAGCCTCAGTGGCTGAGATGGGAGAGACTGGGCATCCAACAACTGTTGCCCGGGGGCTTCACCAGTCGCAGCTTTATGAGAGCAAGGCAAAGAGAAAGCCACTGTTGGGGAAAAAAACTCTCATGAAATCTCAGCTAGAGCTCACCAGAAGGCATGTGGGAGACACTGGAGTCAGCTGGAAGAGGGTTCTATGGTCTGATGAAACCAAAATTGAGCTTTTTGGCCATCAGACTAAACATTTTAGTTCAGTCTCTCCCCACCTACATCCGTGATACATCCCATGCCCTCCACCTCTTCAATAACTTCCAATTCCCCAGTCCCAACCGCTTCATTTTTACTATGGATGTCCAATCCTTATATACTTCCATTCCCCATCAAGAAGGCCTCAAGGCCCTCCGCTACTTCCTGGATAATAGACCTCACCAGTTCCCCACCACCACTACCCTCTTCCGGTTGGCAGAACTGGTTCTCACACTTAATAACTTCTCTTTTGACTCTTCCCATTTTCTTCAGACTAAGGGTGTAGCTATGGGAACTCGCAAGGGACCCAGCTACGCCTGCCTCTTCGTTGGTTATGTGGAACAGTCTATGCTCCAAACCTATACTGGTACTGCTCCCCAACTTTTCCTTCGGTACATTGACGACTACATTGGTGCTGCTTCCTGCACCCATGCTGAGCTCGTCAATTTCATTGACTTTACTTCAAACTTCCACCCAGCACTCAGATTCACTTGGTCTATCTCGGACACTTCTCTCCCCTTTCTCGATGTCTCAGTCTCCATCTCTGGAGACAGACTGTTCACTGACATCTTCTACAAGCCCACTGACTCTCATAACTACCTCGACTATACCTCTTCCCACCCCGCCACATGCAAAAATGCCATTCCCTATTTTCAGTTCCTCCGTCTCTGCCGCATCTGCTCCCAGGATGAGGCTTTCCGTTCCAGGACATCTCAAATGTCCTCTTTCTTTAAGGGTCATGGTTTCCCTTCTGCCATCATCAATGATGCCCTCACTCGCATCTCCTCCATTTCCCGCATTTCGGCCCTCACCCCATCTTCCTGCCACCACAACAGGGACAGAGTTCCCCTTGTCCTCACCTACCACCCCACCAGCCTCCGGATCCAGCACGTTATCCTCCGCAACTTCCGCCACCTTCAACAGGACCCCATCTTTCCCTCTCCACCCCTCTCTGCCTTCCGCAGGGATCAATCCCTCCGCGACTCCCTGGTCCACACGTCCCTCCCCACGGATCTCCCACGTGGCACTTATCCCTGTAAGCGCAAGTGCTACACCTGTCCCTACACCTCCTCTCTTGCAACCATTCAGGGCCCCAAACAGTCCTTCCAGGTGAGGCAACACTTCACTTGTGAGTCTGTTGGGGTCACCTATTGCATCTGGTGATCCCGGTGCGGCCTCCTCTACATCGGTGAAACCCGACGCAGATTGGGGGACCGCTTCGTCGAGCACCTCCGCTCTGTCTACCACAACAGACAGGATCTCCCGGTAGCCACCCACTTCAACTCTGCTTCCCATTCCCATTCAGATATGTCCATACATGGCCTCCTCTACTGCCATGATGAGGCTAAACTCAGGTTGGAGGAGCAACACCTCATATACCGTCTAGGTAGTCTCCAGCCCCTTGGTATGAACATTGAATTCTCCAACTTCCGGTAATTCCCTCCCCCTCCCTTCCTCTGTCCCTATTTCACTCTGCCCCCTCCCCCAGCTGCCTATCACCTCCCTCATGGTTCCGCCTCCTTCTGCTACCCATTGTTTTCCTGTCTATGACGTCGATGCTTCCCCTCCCCCACCCCTTTGTCTTTCAAATTACTGGTCTTTCAACTGAAGCTACAAGTATTCTTCAAATCCTTCCCCCTCCTTCATTCTTCAGTCCTGACGAAGGGTTCCGGCCGGAAACGTCGACTCATCGTTTCCACTGATGCTGCCCGACCTGCTAAGTTTCTCCAGTGTACTGAAAGTGTTGCTTTGATCACAGCATCTGCAGATTATTTTCTGTTTAAGACTAAACACTTTGTTTGCTGTAAGCTAAAAACACCACACATCATCAAAAACACACCATCCCTACCATGAAGTATAGTGGTGGCTGCATCATGCTGTGGGGATGCTTCACTGCAGCAGGCCCTGAAAGGCTTGTGAGGGTAGAGGGTAAAATGAATGCAGCAAAATACAAAGAAATCCTGGAGGAAAACCTGATGCAGTCTGCAAGAGAATTGCGACTTAGGAGAAAATTTGTTTTCCAGCAAGACAATGACCCCAAGCATAAAGCCAAAGCTACACAGGAATGCTGTAAAAACAACAAAGTTAATATTCTGGAGTGGCCAAGTCAGAGTCCAGACCTCAATCCAATTGAGAATTTGTGGCTGGACTTGAAAGAGCTGTTCACTCACGATCCCCGTGCAATCTGACAGAGCTTGAGCAGTTTTGTAAAGAAGAATGGGGAAAAATTGTAGTGTCCAGATGTGCACAGCTGATAGAGACCCATCCACACAGACTCAAGGCTGTAACTGCTGCCAAAGGTGCCTCTAATAAATACTGACTTGAAGGGAGTGAGTAATTATGCAATCAATTATTTTGTGTTTTATATTTGTAATAAATTTAGCCCTATTTGTAGAAATTTGTTTTTACTTTGACACAAAAGTATTTTCTGTTGATCAGTGTCAAAAAAGCCAAATTAAATCCACTGTGATTCAATGGTTATTACAGTAAAACTGAAAACTTCCGGGGGGGTGGGGGGGTGGAATATTTTTTACGGGCACTGTATTTCTCTCTGCTGCCCCCTACAGTCAATACTGGTAAGTACCAGACAATTGAACCGATTTAAATTACTATCTCAGAGGCAAAACTCTGTATTGATTATAGCCGCATGAATGTGAATGCTTACCCCTCCGTTCTTGCCCTACCCCTGAACCCACTAACCTCTTAACTGCCCATGACTTTCACTCCTGAGCAGCCACAACACACAGTGCCAATGGTCATAGCTCCAACTGCATGACCGCAGATCCAGAGCTGGATACCAGTTAGCAATTCACAGTCAGGGGACTCTTGTACTCTGGGCGTGGCTCTCCCTTGTGGTCCCAGCTTTTGCTCTACCAATAGATGCTGCTCCCTGCACCGTCTCAGATAGGCGAAGAATGTAAATTTCCAAGTGAGGAAACAGTTACACTCAGCAGGATCAATGATTAACTCACTATTGGAAGTTCTTTCGATATCACTTTTTTACTTTGTCAAGTTATTATTTGATTTTCTATTTAAAATTTTTTTTTGTAAATCAGCTATTTAATTGATGTGAGGTATTAACTTAAAAGTATGGACAGTTTTCCCGATTATCTTCATTTAATCCCCTGCTTACACCAAGACAGCAGTTATGCTCACGAGCCAATCAGCTTCTTGCACAGCTCTGATGTCATTGTGATTTTTTAAATTGCTTTAAGTTTTGGAATGTCAGTCTGTTCCTTCTGATCCATAGAGAGGGGCCATTGAGTGTGGATCTCCATCTGTCTTCTGGTAAGAGAAAATCCTTGAATGTCCCTACTGTTTGTACGTGACTTTGTGTGATTTCCTGTATAAACACTTAAACTTAGGCAACCACTGAGGTAAATGTCCTTGACTGTAGGTAGTAACTCTCAATCAGTATAACCATATAGCAATTACAGCACAGAAACAGGCCATCTCGGCCCTTCTAGTCCGTGCCGAACTCTTACTCTCACCTAGTCCCACCGACCTGCACTCAGCCCATAACCCTCCATTCCTTTCCTGTCCATATATCTATCCAATTTAACTTTAAACGACAACATCGAACCTGCCTCAACCACTTCTGCTGGAAGCTCGTTCCACACAGCCACCACTCTCTGAGTAAAGAAGTTCCCCCTCATGTTACCCCTAAACTTTTGCCCTTTAACTCTCAACTCATGTCCTCTTGTTTGAATCTCCCCCACTCTCAGTGGAAAAAGCCTATCCACGTCAACTCTATCTATCCCCCTCATAATTTTAAATACCTCTATCAAGTCCCCCCTCAACCTTCTACGCTCCAAAGAATAAAGGCCCAACTTGTTCAACCTTTCTCTGTAACCTAGGTGACAAAACCCAGGTAATATAGTGCAGACAACAGGAATTCTGCAGATGCTGGAAATTCAAGCAACACACATCAAAGTTGCTGGTGAACGCAGCAGGCCAAGCAGCATCTATAGGAAGAGGCGCAGTCGACGTTTCAGGCCGAGACCCTTCGTCAGGACTAACTGAAGGAAGAGTGAGTAAGGGATTTGAAAGTTGGAGGGGGAGGGGGAGATGCAAAATGATAGGAGAAGACAGGAGGGGGAGGGATAGAGCCGAGAGCTGGACAGGTGATAGGCAAAAGGGGATACGAGAGGATCATGGGACAGGAGGTCCGGGAAGAAAGACGGGGTGGGGGGTGACCCAGAGGATGGGCAAGAGGTATATTCAGAGGGACAGAGGGAGAAAAAGGAGAGTGAGAGAAAGAATGTGTGCATAAAAAAGAGTAACAGATGGGGTACGAGGGGGAGGTGGGGCCTAGCGGAAGTTAGAGAAGTCAATAATATAGTGCAATGTATCAAGTCATACCATGCTGTAAAATAGTTCTTAAAGACACGCAGCACCTGTAGATAGACAACACTGGTATCTTTTAAGTAAAGGAAACCAAGTGAACGATCACCCTTCAGAAAGGGTAAGATGATGGAACACACACCAGTCCTCACAGAGGGCTCAGATGTAGAAAGAGTGAGCATTTTCAGCTTCCTTGGTGTCAATATCCCTGAGGATCTAACCTGGACCCAACATATCGATGCGGCTACAAAGAGCGCTCAACAGGGGCTATTTTTCATTGGGAGTTTGAGAAGATTTGGTATGTTTCCAGACACCCAAATTTCTGCAGATGTACTGTGGAGAGCACTCTAGCTAGCTGTCTCACCGTCTGGTGTGGGTGGGGGGGGGGCGGGGTGCTACTGCACAGGATTGAGGTAAGCCGCAGAGAGTTGTGAACTCAGTCAGCTCCATCACGGGCACCAGCCTCCGTAGTATCCAGGACATCTTCAAGGAGAGATGCCTCAAAAAGGTGGCGTCCATCATTAAGCACCCCCATCACCCAGGACATGCCCTCTTCTCATTGCTCCCATCAGAAAGGAGGTACAGGAGTCTGAAGGCACACACTCAGTGATTCAGGAACAGCTTCTTCCCCTCTGCCATCTGATTTCTGAATGGACATTGATCCCATGAACACTACCTCACTACTTTTTTAATTTCTATTTTTACACTATTTATTTAATTTAACTATTATATACAAAATACACTTACTGTACCTCAGTTTTTATTATCTATGATGTATTGCATTGTACTGCTGCTGATTTCATGACATACTTTGGTGATATTAAATCTGATCTGATTCTCTATGTAATAGTACAAGATTTAAACATTTATATAAAAATATCATTCAGCCACAATGAATTTACTTGGTTTCTTTGTCACTGAAATTTTCACTGCTAGCAATATATATGTTTGAAATGTCTCTTGCAGGCCCTGGTAATTCCAGCGTCACACCTTGATTGCATCTGCTCTCACATCTTGCTCTGTTAATATAACCGTCATTATTTCTCTGAATGCCCCAGATTACTTAATCAGGTTTACCATCTTCTTGCTGTCGATTGTACCCTCTTGTCGACAGCCACAGTGGTTACATTTGTATTTCAGTATGCCACCAGGGTGGTAATGCGATTACTTGAGTTGGGTATAATGTTGTCCTCCCCTTAATGACATTGAACAATGCGGGGGTCGAGACGCACAGGTCCTTGACAGATCGGGGTCAGGGTCCAGTAGCCTGGAAAGCAAGACTGCTGCAGCCTTCCTCCACCTTTTCTGCTGTTGTGATGTGTCTTCACCTTCCACCAGATCCACCACTAGGTCTTGGTTGGATCACTCTTTGTCTGGAACGTCCCCCTTTGACCTTTCCACCATGGGTGACCCTACCAGGAGCTGATCTGCAGGCAGCCTTGGTCACAGAATCTCAGGAACTTACAAGCCTCTCCACTAATCCTTGGAGAAGTACCAGAGACCATGAAATCAACTATAACAGAGTCAGGAGTCCTATCCTGATTCATTGTGGGTATCAAACATTTGCCCTTCCCTGCCCTCACCTTCAAAGCCACAAAGTCATCTCCGACTTTCCTTGGGATCATCTCAAGGACTTTCAATTCTGGCACGATGGTGATCAGTCTGGTCTGCTTGTGTTGGCCACTCTATTGGGTTGACCTTCATGCTCAGTGTAACATTGGGACACCTGTCCTCTCTCAACAATATCCATCCATCCATTGCCCACTTGCCACTGTTTCCCAACTCCAACCCCGCCTCACTACTCATCCTTTTCTCACCACTACCATCGGACAGGAGACACTGGAGCTTTCGGTCTCACACCAACAGGTTCAGGAACAGTTATTACCATACAATCATCCTGTCCTGGCTAACTTCAATCACTGATCTTCTGCCCTACAGATTCATTTTCAAGAATTCTTTACAACCCGCATTCCAATATTCTTTTATGTGCACAGTTTGATTCTTCTGCACATTGGGGTTTGTTTATGTATAGTTTTTCATAAATTCTATTGTATATATTTTCTTTTCCTGTGTGTCTCAAGGAACCGTTATACACACCTTGAAAATAAATTTACTTTGAACTCTAAGATCCTTTGCCCCTCCTCAGTCCACCAATCACCCGCTGTCTCACCACTCCCCCTCTCCTGTTGATACTGACCATTCCCCCCACCCCCCCCCCGCATCCTGATGCCAGGTGCTGATCCAAAATACTGACAATTCCTTTCTCCCCCCGGGTGCTTCTCGACCTGCAAGTTGTCCGTTGGTCCAGATTGCAGAGTCTGTCATGTCTCCATCCCAGTCTGTGCGAGGTTCAATCCGTTCACAGGAGAAAATTTGCAGATGCTGGAAATCCAAAGCAACACACGCACAAAATGCTGGAGGAACTCAGCAGGTCAGGCAGCGTCTATGGAGATGAACAAACAGTCAACATTTCGGGCCGAGACCCTTCCTCAGGATGGGGGAAGATGCCAGAATAAAAAGGTGGGGGGAGGGAAAGGAAGCATTTGATCAGAGGTGCAGGAGGAGAGCAAACACAGGACCGCTTTGAGTCAGTTGGCTGGACCATAAGATATAGGAACAGAATTAGGCCGCTCAGCCCCTCAAGTCTGCTCCACCATTTCATCAAGGTTGATCCATTTCCCTCTCAGCCCCAACTTCCCGCCTTCTCCCCGTATCCCTTCGTGCCCTGACTAACCCAGAATCTATCAACCTCTGCCTTAATTATTCCCAATGACTTGGCCTCCACTGCCACTTGGGGCAATGGATTCCACAGAATCACCACTCTATGGCTGAAGAAATTCCTGCTCATCTCTGCTCTAAATGGATGTCCGTCTATTCCAAGGGTGTATCCCCTGGTCGTAGACTCCCCCACCATAGGAAACATCCTCTCCACCTCCACTCTGTCGAGACCTTTCAACATTCTATAGGTTTCAATGAGATCCCCCACCCACTCTCATTCTTCTGAATTCCAGTGAGGAATTCTTCAACAGGTATGGACAATTACACCACAAACTTCACTGACTTTGTCAAGACCTGCACAGGTGTCTTAATAAAAATATACTGGGTCGTCCCAGAGCAGAAAGCCGTGGATGAACTGGGAGATTCGTAGTCTGCTGAGTTCAGAACTGATCATTCAGAGACCTACAAGAAATCCAGGCATGACCTTCAGAAGATTGTTGCGGGGCGAAGAGGAAACTCCGGAGAAAACCAGGGCCACAGACGGGTGCTGGACAACAGTGGCAAGGCTGAAACAGCCTCAGTTCCTGCAAGGCAAAGATGAACTTGAAGTCTTACGCACGTGTTGAGGGAGAACGCTGCCGCACTTCACGGTACTTGGTAACCCTGCATTCTCTGTCTTGGAGGCCAACGTCAGCACTTTCTCCTAGCCCTTGCAAGGCGTGTACCTAGTCAAGTGCTAAAAACCTGCTTTGACCAGCTGGCTGGAGGATATAAGAAATTATATAAAGAAAAGAATACAGAAAGAAAGAAAAAAGGTAGTAAAAGTGACAAAATAACAAGTCACTAAGCCATTCCTCACAACATACTGAAAGAGTGAACCACAGGTATCCTACAGTTTTTCCAGTCTCTCTCTCTCCCTCTGTCTCAATATCCTTGTCTCCAACTCTTAGCACCAGTTGTGACCCAGCCTGGGAGAAGATTCCCACTCGTCGCTGAACTGAGGCTGCGGTCTGCTCCTGCTGCAGTGATGCCTGGCTTCGCGTCTTTAATAAAACTTCAATTCTGAATGCTGTTTGCATATTTTTTTTCTCTCTCCGCTCATTTTGTTTGATCTTTTTTTAACGGGGTTGCTTTGTTTCGCGGCTGTCCTTAAGGCAACGAATCTGAAGGTTGTGTAATGTATACATACTTTGATAATAAAGGTACTTTGAACTCCATCTCCCATTAATCCAGCCAAATTTCCAGTGGATGCATTTCTTCTATCCTTTGATAACCACCTGTGCTGTATCCTTCAATAGCTCCTCCAATTCTGTGGTGTCTGCAAACTCACTCATTACACCACGTACATTTTCACGGAGATCAGTTGTCGCCGTCAGCAGATGTCCCAGGACTGCTCCATTGGTCACAGCCCTCCTCCGCTGAGGGGTGACGTTATTGAAACTTAAGATCCTAAATGTAAGGACGTCGAGATACTCCATTTAGTAAGGGATTCTTGAACGAGGGGTCACAATTACATGATAAGTGGATCGAGGTTTAAAATTGGGGTACGTGGAACTTCATGCAGAAGGTGTAACCTTGGAATTTCTACCTTGGTGGGTTGTGGAGGCTAGATGACAGGAGGTATTTAAAAATGAAGAAACTGGGGTTCTTGGGAAGAGTATAGAGGAAGAATGGAGGTGTGTGGCAGATTGGCCATTATATTATTGAATGCCAGGGCAGGTCTGAGGGGCTGAGTGGCCTACTTCCTTACACACCTTGTACTAAAGATCTGATTTGGAGGATTATTTATAGCAGAGGTGGAAAACTCAGTCTGACTAATAGATCAATCCACCTCAATCAACCCAATTTCACTGCTCCAAAATCTAAGCAACTCAGGAGAAACCATTGAACCACTTTATAATCTCTTGGGTGCATTTATTTTTAAGGTCTGAAAACTCTGGGCACGAGGCCGATCTGACCACCAACCATGGGCCTCCCAGTCAGGAAATGGTCACTCCGTCAAGGTTGGCAGGGAAGGCGGAACTTGTCAAAGACTGACAGGTTGCACGGCCAGTGGCACGGGACTGGGCAGGCACAGCTGATGGGCATGTGATCAGACTTCCAGGAACGACGTTCAGAGTCCATGGCACCAACTCAGGCTTGGTGAAAGGGACTTTGCCCACCAGTTAAATATTGTTTTAGGTCCCAGGAGGGCAACTTTCAGATAATCAGAAAAAGCAAAAGATCAACAAAGCCCCGGTTCTACGACCTCATGGTTTCCACAAAAGAAAACTCAATAAGTGTTGGAAAGAGTCAACAGTTTAGTAGGCGTCTACAATATTTCCCTCTTTTTTTAAAGAATTAAAAATTCTCTTTTACGTTTACGTTTCACTCGTACAAATTAATTTTTGGCATGTCTCCCTCAATCAATGTTCAGCTCATCAGCCAGCTATTGTAGTGTTTACCAGTCTAACAAAATGTCCTCATTAAATCGATTTAGATTGCAGAGATCTTTCAGCTCTCAGCTTGCGCCTCACTGCCTCGGCTCCTGCTTCCACTCCACTCCCCTCATCCCTCCTACACCAACTGAACCTTGCCCCACTCAGGGATTGAGGTGAAGTTTAAAACCCAGAAGCTCGGTCTTGTGTCTGCTAATCACCCTCCCTGGGAGTTTACCAATAGGGCGCACGATTGACTTGATGGGAGAAAGCGGGGGGGGGAGGGTGATGGAAGTTTTTTCTCGGAGTGAAGGGCTGTGGTTAGTGGTATGCCTCTGGGGTCGGTGCTGAACCTACGCTTTGTCACCTACATCAATGTTTGAATATGGATGTGATTAGTTTGCACTAAAATAGGTGATAGGGTGAGCAATGAGAAGGGAATCAAAGTTCAAAGCATATTTATTATCAAAGGTTGTGTGTCACAGGCAGCCTCATAACAGATGTAACTCTCAGGTTCGGCTAGCCGCTTAATCTAGGGGGAGACGGCCCCCGGCCCGGCCAAACTGAGAAATCTTGTCTGGGTAGATGCTGCGGGCTGTGTTCCCCTGTTACAAATCAGTACCACGAAATAACAAACAGCACACAATATGCAATTAAAACGATTGAGCTTTATAATTCTCAATTTGATGATAGGGTTAGTAAAGAAAAGAAAATGGGCCCATTTTAATGAAACAGTCTGATACGCACTTTGAAACTCACTGTTTTCGCTTCCGTTCGTTCCCCGTCGATCTCCCCCTGCCGTCGTTGACACCTGACCCCATTCCAAGTCCGCTCAGTCCTGCAGTCTACGACTTCCCCGTTCTGACATCTCCTCTCTCCATCTTCTCCCGAACCAAAAGCCCACGAATCCATGCTCTCAGGCACACAAGAAGAAACAACATGCCTCTCACTGGATGGCACACATTCCAAAGCCCCTGTTATCTCCAGTCATAACCCAAACACTGCTGCTACAGATAAACCATTACATTAGCAGTGAAGCCTTACAGAGTGTTACACTGAGAAACTCAAAGAATCCATGTGGGCGGGGGGAAAGGCCAACAAGCACCCAACGTGCAGAGGGAGGAAAAAAAACAAATTGTGCCAACATTAAAAGTAAGCAAATAGCATTGAGAAGGAAAGTGAGTCCACAGAAACGAAGCCTGAAGCAGGCCTCAGCCTTAGTTCAGCACAGAGCAGGGAGCAGAACCAACCCCACCCTCACCTGTGGTCTGAACACCCTGCCTTTTTCAATCCAGCTGCACCAAGGTTTAAATCGTCCAAGCATTAGGTCCTTCCTTGCTCTAGGACCTAATCCCTGTCGTATCAATACGCCTTGGGTCTGGACCCCGCTGCCACGTTTCAGCCCTTACCCGACCTTTCCAAATCGTCCTGGCGCTTGGATTGATCAAACCTTGCTCTTGGTTTAGGTGGATGGGCCACGAATCTGCCTCTCCTCTGCTCTTCTCACCCCGACTTTGCCTCGAATATTCCTTGTCCTCGCATTGCACCCATTCACTTTGACCCTTCACCTCAGCCTCGTTTTCACTCGCCCCTCCATTGTTTGTGGTGATTGTTTGCCACAAATTTTACCGGTAACAGTGTTATTAATAAAGTATTTCGTTGTATTCTGTGTTTTGTTTGCTGCCAACAAGTAGTCACTGGGTTTCACCAGCGCCATCTTAAACCGGTATTGAAAAATACAGGGGGCACAAAACAACAAGTTTCACATCATGTGTCAGCAAGAATAAATCTGATTCAGGTAGGATTTTCACCGTGAACAGCAGGACCCTGGGGAGTGTCATACTACAGAGGGAGTACAATTACATGGAACCATAAGACCACAAGATATAGGAGCAGAATTAGACCATTTGGCCCTTTGAGTCTGCTCTACCATTTCACCATGGCTGATCCAATTTTCCTCTCAGCCCCAATCTCCTGCCCTCTCCCCGTATCCCTTCATGCCCTAACCAATCAAGAATCTATCAACCTCTGCCTTAAATATACACAAAGACTTGGCCTCCACAGCCGCCTGTGATACTAAACTCCACAGAATCACCACTCTCAGGCGAAAGAAGTTCCTTCTTGTCTCCTTTTTAAAAGGACGCCCCTCTATTCTGAGGCTTTTTCCTCTGGTCTTAGACTCTCCCACCAGAGGAAACGTCCTCTCCGCATCCACTCTACGAAGGCCTTAGACCATTTCATGAGGTCACCCCTCATTCTTCTGAATTCTAGTGAATACAGGCCCAGAGTCATCAAACACTCTTCATATGACAAGCCATTCAATCCTGGAATCATTTTCATGAACCTCCTTTGAACCCTCTCCAGTCTTGGCACATCCTTTCTAAGATAAAGGGCCCAGACCTGTTCATATTACTCCAAGGTACCCTGAAAGTGTTGTACAGTGGTGACAAAGGCTTTCATCTAAGTCAGGGCACTGAGTACAAAAGTTGGGAGGTCTTGGTGTGGTTGTACAGGATGATGGTGAGGCTGCACGGAGTATTGCGTTCTGTTCTGGTTGCCCTGCTTTGGGAAAGATATTATTAAACTAGAAAGAGCGTAGAAAAGACTTACAACATGTTGCTAGGACTTGAGGGTTCAGGTTACAATGAGAGTTTGGACAGGCCAGGACTCCTATTCCATGGAGGGGAGGAGATTGAGTGGCGATCTAATAGAGGTGTATAAAACCATGAGGGTCATAGATAGGGTGAGTGTGCACAGTCTTTTCCCCAGAGTTGGGGAGTAAAGAACTAGAGGGTATAAGTTTAAGGTGCAAGAGGGAAATATTTAACAGGAACTTGAGGGGCAGTTTGGTTGACAGATTAATGAGAGGAGAGATGGGATAAGGGAGAGAGAGATGGAGAAGGAGAGAGAATGAGGGAGGGACAGTAAGCAGAGAGTGACTCAAGGGACTGGTAAAGACTGTGGAATGTGGTAAGAGCAGGTTCAGGGAATTAATGTGAAAGGAGATTTCCGGGAATGCCCAGAGGATCAGGCAGTGTCCGTAGAGGGAAGAAACTTCAGTTGATATTACGAAAGCGGAAGAAACCTTACAGCAGAACTGCCCAGCGCTGAAAAAAAAACAGAAAATGTGCATTACGTGAAAAATTGTAGAATTCAGTATTGAGGCCAGAGACTGCAAAGCGCCCGGAGGCTCGTGGTGGGCCTCGTTGGAACAGTTCAGGGGGTTACTGACAGAGAGGGTCAGCTCTCCCCACCATGAGAATATTTCAGCAAGGCAGTGACCATCATCAGGGACCCCCACCGTCTGGGCCACGCCCTCTTCTCGAGATCACGCCATCTTCCCTCTTCTGGAAGATTCACACATTGAGGTTCAGCAACAGCTTCTTCCCCACTGCCATCAGGTTCTTGAACCCTAACTCCATCTCAGTCTATAGTCAGAGGGTGGTCATCATCATCATCATCATCATCACCATCAACATCATCATCATCATCATCATCACCATCATCATCAGGTGCCGTGCCCAGTTTGAGCTTTGACTGCCATGGCCCACACACTCCTGTTTCAGGTCAAGTGGATCAATTCCTTGGTATTCATTTCCAGTTCTCTGGCTGCTGTCTCCATCATCATTTGTCTTTGTCTTCCTCTTGCTTTCTTCAGAGTGCGGTATCAATGTGGAATGAGCTGCCAAAGGAAGTGGCTCAAGATTCAAGATTTGACGGTACACACGTGTAAGAAAGAAAAAGAAGAAACTTCACACATCTCAATACCGAACTGATTCCAGAACCTACAGAGAATTCTACAACTCATGTTCTCAGTGTTATTTCTTTATTTTGTATGTTTACACTCTGTCTTCTTTTGCACATCGGTTGCTTGTCAGCCTTGTCTGTGTTCAGTTTTTCACTGATTCTAATGTATTTCTTTGCACTACTGTGAATGCCTGCAAGAAAATGAATTTCAAGGTAGATATATATGTACTTTGATAGTAAATGTACTTTGAACTTTGATTGGTTGAGTGCAGAGACTGGTGGCTAGAAGGTGAGGACCGGGGGAATTCTTTTATTTCTCTGTCCTGGAGGAGTGGATGGGGTGGGGGGATGGGGAGAGCAGAGACGTGGGATGTAGATGAAATGAGAACATCTTTGTCAAGCATGTTGGATGGGAAGCCACCGACCAAGAATGAGGCAAATGTCAAAAACCTCATCATCCAAACAAGATTGAGGAACTGGGAGACTGGAATGGAGTAAGAGGCAGGATGGGAGGAAGTAGCATCACCATAGTTACAGGAGTCTGTGGGCTTGTAATGTTCGTTTGTGGCTAAGTGGCCTAGGAGGGAGACACATACAGAGAGGGAAGTGTTGGTGGGGGTGGGGTGGGGAGGGGAGCTACAGGACCACGTGAACGTGAGGTCATGGTGGAAACTGGTGGCTATAGTTCCCGCTGAGTGCAGGAGGCAGCAACAGTACAAGGGAGAAAGAGGGAAGGAGCACGAGTAAGAATGGATCCCAGTGTCCCAGCAGAAACTCCCACTCAGTCCCAGCACATCTATGACCTGTTCCAAACAGAACTGCCACACACTCCTGGCAGAAACTCCCACTCACCCCCAACACATCTGTTATTTGTTCCAGACAGAACAGTTACTCACTCCCAGCTGAACATCCATTTGCTCCCAGCAGAAACCCCCACTCAGTCCCAGCACATCTACTGTCTGCAACAGAACTGCTACCCATTCCCAGCAGAAACCCCCCATGTACCCAACATACTGCATCTGCTACCCCTTCTCAAAAGCCTAACTCCCACCCCCACCCCACAGAAACTCCCCACTCAGTCCCAACACACCTGCTACCCTTTCCCAACAGACCTGCCACCTACTCCCAGCAGAACTCCCATTCACTTCCAGCAGAAGCCTTCTAGTCTCAGCATATCTGCCAACTGTTGCCAACAGACCTGCAGCCCATTCCCAGCTGAACTCCCATTCACTCCCAGCAGAAACCCTCTAGCCTCAGCATATCTGCCAACTGTTCCCAACAGACCTGCCACCTACTCCCAGCTGAAACCCTCTAGTCTCAGCATATCTGCCAACTGTTCCCAACAGACCTGCAACCCATTCCCAGCTGAACTCCCACTCACTCCCAGCAGAAACCTCACTCATCCAGGCAGAGCTATTTCCACTACACCGCCACACCCAGCAGAACTCCCACTCACTCCCAGCAGAACTCCCACTCATCCAGGCAGAGCTATTTCCACTACAACATCAGTACCTACTTTAACCACTCCCAGTAGAGCTCCCACTCACTCCCAGCAGGATCCAATTCATCCCCACACACCCCGCATTCTAAATAGGAAGTCTGTTTTTCTTGCAGACAGGGACCGTGACAGTCTTGGTTAAAGTGTAAGTTCTCCGATAAGGCTAATTGCCTCATCCCGTGCTGCTGCTGACACGTGTTTGGCCAGCTCCAGCGAACAGTGCTCACAGACACACACACGCGCGTACAGTCCGTCTCTGACACGGGAGCCTTCTCGGCGTTGTCTAAAGCCGGCCGCTGTTGTGTGTGACAGGACAGGATGTGCACTCCCGCGGAGCAAACAGCCACCCAGAAAGCGCAGGAGGCCGACAAGCTGATCGAGAAAAGCCACGAGGCCAAGGCCTGTTCTTACTCTCCGTACAGCAGGTTCCCGGTGGGCGCCGCTCTCCTGACCGAGGATGGGAAGATCTTCACAGGTGAGGCGTCTGGCCGCGCACCGCTAACCCACGCCAGGCGGCTGGGCTGAGGGAGGTGAATGTAACGCAGGTAACTCCCGTGAGGACGCAGGAGCAGGTGGTCTGTATTCAGTGCGGTTCCGTTAGACTTCTGTGGAAGACACGGAGGCGCAGCCGGGGACCCCGGGTTCGATCCTGACCTCCGGCGTTGTTAGTCATTTGCGCGTTCTCGCGGTTCCTCGGGACGCTCCGGCGGTACCACATGAAGTGCACGGGGGTAAAGTAACTGCTCTAAGTTGCCCCGAGTGTGTGGGTGAGAGGTGGAATCTGGAATCGGGGGGAAGGGGGGAATAAAGGGAATTATTGATTGTTTCAGGAACAGTTGCCATACCAATATCGGGCTCCTAAATCGGCGTGGATAATCTCACCCACGGCAACTCCGAACTGATTCTACAACCCTTGACTCTCTCCAACTCACGTTGTCGGTATTTTAATTTTAATTTGCACACTTTGCCTTCTTTTGCACATTGGTTGTCAGTCTTTGCTTTTGTTTTTGTGAAGTCTGTTGTATCTATTTTTCTGTAAATGCCCGGAAGAAGATAAATCTCATGGTGAGATATGGTAACATATACGTGCTTTAGATAATTGTTACTTTTCCTTTTTACTTTTACTTTGAGTGTGAGTGTGTTGTTGATGGTTGACACGGCAGAAGGGCCTTTTCCTGCTTTATTCCTCTCTCTCACTAGTCTTGACTCCTTCCTTACCTGTGCTAGAGGGAGGACAACAGCCGTGAGCCGGGTGGGGCTGAGTCTTAGGGCAAGGTGTGTCCATCAGGAGTCTGGCGTGCGGAAGAAAATTTTGTTGCGGAGAATAAACTTTCTCAGGGCACACAGACTGTCGCCTGGCCTATCCAGAGCCAGGAGTCAGTCGCAGGATAAGGATCTAGGATAGGATCGAGATGATGAGGAAAGCTTCTCCTTTGAAACCCTCCTCCCCAGAGGACTCTGGGCGCCCAGTCATTGGATTTATTCCAGGGGGAGATTAGTAGAGTTTTGGCCACGGAGGGGCTGGGAATTGTAGTTCTGAGGATCAGCTCTATTCTTGTATTGAATAGTTTCTTCCCCCCAGCCATCAGACTCCTCGATACTCAAGAGTCTAGACTGACATCTACATCATTTATTATTACATTGTAATTTGTCCTCTACTGTGCCTATTGTCTTGTTTATTAATTATTGTACTGCCCTGCACTGTTTTGTGCACTTTATGTAGTCCTGTGCAGGTCTGTAGTCTGGTGTAGCTTTTGTGTTTGTTTTACGTAATCTAGTGTAACCTTGTGCTGTCTGACATAGTCTAGTGTAGTTTTGTGTTTGTTTTACGTAATCTAGTGTAGCCTTGTGCTGTCTGACATAGTCTAGTGTAGTTTTGTGTTGCTTCATGTAGCAGCAGGGTCCTGGAGGAACGTTGTTTCGTTTTCACTGTGTACTGTACCAGCAGCTTACAGTCGAAATGACAATAAACTTGACTTGACTTGAATTGTGGAACAGATCGGATGAGCTGTCAATTCTACACCCATTTCCTCATCGCTGAATTTTAACCACGGCATTCCTGTACCTCTTACCCCAAAACATTCTCCCTTCCCTCTCTAGACCTGCTCCCTAGCTTCCTCCTCTGTTTAGCAAGCTCTCTTTTGGATGTGGCCCATTTTTTTGATTCCTTCCCCACCCCTCCCACCACCACCACCAGCCCTGGACGGGGAAGGGGGAGGCCTTGGGTTCAACCACCCCCCACCTCTGCCTCGCTCCCAGCCGGAGGCGATGGAGTCGGGGGGGGGGCGGAGATGAAGGTGACGATGGGCTAGGAATCCATTACCTGCTTCGGCCTCTACTGACCGAGAGTGACCACAGATGAGTCAGGATTTGGTCTTTGCTGACCCACGGGCACCCAGTCTGACCAATCTGCTGGATAACAGGGCCCCGCACACCCCAACACCAGCTGGCCTGCTGGGGGGGGGTGATTCCTCAGGAGGGAGTGGGCTCTGTGGGTGAGGGAGGCAGGAGAATCTGAGGTCAATCGCCGTGGGTGAAGGAGGAGGACGACTCCTGGGACACAGGGGGGTTAAATCCAAGATCAGCCCCTGTGGGTGGGGAGAGTGGAGATATCTGGGACAATGTCCCTGTGTGTGGGGTGGGTGGAGATTCCTGTGGGTAAGGGAGGGGTGAACCTGAGGGGAAGGGGGGGCCTAAATCAAAGAGATGGCACAGAGTGCGGCCACTGACCCATTCTCCTCATTCCCTAGGCTGTAACATCGAAAACGCAAGCCTAACGGTGGGCATCTGTGCCGAGAGAGTTGCCATTCACAAGGCCGTGTCGGAAGGCTGCACCAAGTTCAAGTCCATCGCTATTGCCAGGTACCCGTGGCATCTGGAAACGTGACCCCCCTCGAGGCATTCGCACCTTCCCACCGGACCCCAGTATGACGTGCTGCAGACGCTCTGGAATCAGGAGGGTTGGGCTGAACGAGGTCAGAATGACCCCGGGGAGAGGCGTCAGAGTGGACAGACCCCACCCCCGTCTCACACAGAGGCTTCAAAGGGGCTGCGTTCATCCTGGGAACAGAAGAAATAGACCATGAGTAGGCTACTTGGCCCCTCTAGCCTGACCCCCTTTCTATAAAATCTTGGCTGATCTACCTCAGACCTCATCTCCTCCCTTGTTCCAGTTCCCTACAGCCCATGGTTCTCCAGTCACTCAAAAATATAAATCCCTTCATCTTAAGGACGGCGTAGCTTTCGTGACCAGAGAATTTCCAAGGCTCGCTTCCCCCTGAGAAAAGTAATGTCTATACGTCTTCTTTAAATGAGCTATCTTTATCTTGTAAATATATCCCCTTGTTAGAGATATTCCGACTACTGGAGACATCTCAAGATCTACCCTGTCCTTGTGGATCTAAACCGTCCAGCCTTTCTTGGAGGACAACCGTATCATCTCAGAAGTAGTTTAGGGAACCTCCTTTTGTACTTTGAGCCAACCCCCCCCCGCCCCCCCACTATTTAAGGAAAGATGTGCTGTCTCCAGACGAGGCTCGTAATCTCAGGCTTGCTACCAGTGCCACGTGCAGGCAGGTTTAGAAATAGTAAGATAGTGCAGATCAACACGTAGCTGAAGACATGGTGCAGGAGGGAGGGCTTCAGATTTATAGATAATTGGGCAGTTTTCCAGGGAAAGTGGGACCTGTTCTGGCAGGGCAGTTTACATCTGAACTGGCGGGGGGAAAAATATTCTTGCAGGTAGGTTTGCTAGTGAGGCTGCAGTGGATTTAAACTAGATACAAGGGGGGAGGGGAACCAGAGTTTAGGAACAGATGTAGGGGAGAAGGAAGAAAAAGGAGATTGTAAAGTTGTTCGCACCGTTAGTGATAAACAGAGCAAGAAGTGGAAAATTTCTTAAATGCACTTATTTTAATGCTAGGAGCATTATAAGAAAGGTGGATGAGCTTAGAGCATGGATTGACACCTGGAAGTATGATGTTGTAGCTATTAGTGAAACATGGTTGCAGGAGGGGTGTAATTGGCAACTAAATATTCCTGGATTTCATTGCTTCTGGTGTGATAGAATCGGAGGGACAAGAGGGGTAGGTGTTGCATTGCTTGTCAGAGAAAATATTACAGCGGTGCTTTGGCAGAATAGATTAGAGGGCTCGTCTAAGGAGGCTATTTGGGTGGAATTGAGGAATGGGAAAAGTGTAGTAACACTTATAGGGGTGTATTATAGACCACCAAATGGGGAGCGAGAATTAGAGGAGCAAATTTGTTAGGAGATAGCAGATATTTGTAGTAAGCACAAGGTTGTGATTGTGGGAGATTTTAATTTTCCACACATAGACTGGGAAGCCCATACTATAAAAGGGCTAGATGGTTTGGAGTTTGTAAAGTGTGTGCAGGATAGTTTTTTGCAGCAATACATAGAGGTACCAACTAGAGAAGGGGCAGTGTTGGATCTCCTGTTAGGGAATGAGATAGGTCAGGTGATGGAGGTTTGTGTTGGGGAGCACTTCCGGTCCAGTGATCACAATGCCATTTAGTTTCAATATAATTATGGAGAAGGATAGGTCTGGACCCAGGGTTGAGATTTTTGATTGGAGAAAGGCTAACTTTAAGGAGATGCGAAAGGATTTAGAAGGAGTGGATTGGGACAATTTGTTTTAAAGGAAGGATGTAACAGAGAAATGGAGGTCATTTAAAGGTGAAATTTTGAGGATACAGAATCTTTATGTTCCTGTTAGGTTGAAAGGAAAAGTTAAAAGTTTGAGAGAGCCATGGTTTTCAAGGGATATTGGAAACTTGGTTCGGAAAAAGAGAGATATCTACAGTATATATAGGCAGCATGGAGCAAATGAGGTGCTCCAGGAATATAAAGAATGTAAAAAGAATCTTTAGAAAGAAAGAAATTAGAAAAGCTAAAAGAAGATACAAGGTTGCTTTGACAAGTAAGGTGAAAATAAATCCAAAGGGTTTCTACAGTTATATTAATAGCCAAAGGATAGTGAGGGATAAAATTGGTCCCTTAGAGAATCAGAGTGGACAGCTATGTGTGGAGCCAAAAGAGATGGGGGGAGATTTTGAACAATTTCTTTTCTTCGGTATTCACTAAAGGAGAAGGATATTGAATTGTGTAAGGTAAAGGAAACAGGTAGGGAAGTTATAGAAACTATGATGATTAAAGAAGAGCAAGTACTGGCGCTTTTAAGGAATATAAAAGTGGCTAAGTTTCCGGGTCCTGACAGGATATTTCCTGGGACCTTGAGGGAAGTTAGTGTGGAAATAGCAGGGGCTCTGACAGAAATATTTCAAATGTCATTAGAAACAGGAATGGTGCCGGAGGATTGGCGTATTGCTCATGTTGTTCCATTGTTTAAAAAGGGTTCTAAACCTGTGTGGGCACGTGGCCAAGTAGTTAAGGCATTGGACTAGCTACCTGAAGGTCGTGAGTTTGAGCCCCAGCCGAGGGAACGTGTTGTGTCCTTGAGCAAGGCACTTAATCACACATTGCTCTGTGACGACACTGGTGCCAAGTTGTATGTGAGTTTGATGTCAGTGGTGGGTAAATTGATGGAAAGTATTCTTAGAGATGGTGTATATAATTATCTGGATAGACAGGGTCTGATTAGGAACAGTCAACATGGATTTGTATGTGGAAAGTCATGTTTGACAAATCTTATTGAATTGTTTGAAGAGGTTACTAGGAAAATTGATGAGGGTAAAGCAGTGGATATTGTCTATATGGACTTCAGTAAGGCCTTTGACAAGGTTCCACACAGAAGGTTAGTTAGGAAGTTTCAATCATTAGGTATTAATATTGAAGTAGTAAAATGGATTCAGCAGTGGCTGGATGGGAGACACCAGAGTGTAGTGGTGGATAACTGTTTATCAGATTGGAGGCCGGTGACTAGTGGTGTGCCTCAGGGATCTGTACTGGTCCAATGTTGTTTGTCATATATATTAATGATCTGGATAATGGGGTGGTAAATTGGATGAGTAAGTACGCAGATGATACTAAGATAGGTGGAGTTGTGGATAATGAAGTAGGTTTTCAAAGCTTGCAGAGAGATTTAGGCCAGTTAGAAGAGTGGGCTGAAAAATGGTAGATGGGGTTTAATGCTGATAAATATGAGGTGCTACATTTTGGTAGGACTAATCAAAATAGGACATACATGGTAAATGGTAGGGCATTGAAGAATGCAGTAGAACAGAGGGATCTAGGAATAATGGTGCATAGTTCCCTGAAGGTGGAATCTCATGTGGATAGGGTGGTGAAGAAAGCTTTTGGTATGCTGGCCTTTATTAATCAGAGCATTGAGTGTAGGAGTTGGGATGTAATGTTGAAATTGTACAAGGCGTTGGTGAGGCCAAATTTGGAGTATTATGTACAGTTCTAGTCACCGAATTATAGGAAAGATGTCAACAAAATAGAGAGAGTACAGAGAAGATTTACTAGAATGTTACCTGGGTTACATCACCTAAGTTACAGAGAAAGGTTGAACAAGTTGGGTCTTTATTCTTTGGAGCGTAGAAGGTTGAGGGCGAACTTGATAGAGGTATTTAAAATTATGAGGGGATAGATAGAGTTGATGTGGATAGGCTTTTTCCATTGAGAGCAGGGGAGATTCAAACAAGAGGACATCAGTTGAGAGTTAAAGGGCAAAAGTTTAGGGGTAACATGAGGGGGAACTTCTTTACTCAGAGAGTGGTAGCTGTGTGGAACGAGCTTCCAGCAGAAGTGGTTGAGGCAGGTTCGATGTTGTCGTTTAAAGTTAAATTGGACAGATATATGGACAGGAAAGGAATGGAGGGTTATGGGCTGAGTGCAGGTCGGTGGGACTAGGTGAGAGTAAGAGTTCGGCATGGACTAGAAGGGCCGAGATGGCCTGTTTCTGTGCTGTAATTGTTATATGGTTATAATCACAGGAATGAATGTTAATTTAAGAGGAGCGTTCACTGTCTCTGGACCATTACTCAATGGAGTTCCGAAGAATACTGAAAGGGCTGGATAGAGTGGATGCGGAAAGGATGTTTCCGTCAGTAGACCTGAGGGTACAGTCTCAGAATGAAGGGAAGTCCCTTTCGAACTGAGATGAGGAGGAGTTTCTGAATACAGGGGTGGCCATTCTGTGGAATTCGCTGCCACTGAAGATAGTGGAACCCAAGTCAGTGAGGCAGAGGTGGACAGAGTCTTGCTTGGTGGAGGGGTGAAGGTGGGAGAATGGAGTTGAAAATGAAATCAATCGACTAAATGGCCAGTTTGATGGGCCAGTCGGCCTAAATCCGCTCCTGGCTTACTATCTGATGGAATCCGTCCTGTGCTGTGATATCTTTTCTGAGTTAAGGGGCTAGAACTGTACCTGGTGCTCTAGATGTGATCTCACCAACACCACACAATTGTAGCAAGGCTTCATTTCCTTTACCTCCACCTTCCCCCAACTCTACATGGACTCTACCTTGCAGAGGCCAGATGGCAACTCTTGGACACTGCCTCTTACTTACCACTTAACCAGAACCCTACTGAGAAGCATCAGGCCACTGTCTCCCACCCCATCATCGACCTCATCACCTCTGGAGATCTCTCTGCAGCCTCCAACCTAATTGTTCCTCAGCCCTGCACTGCCTGTACTACCTCCTTCTCAAGATCCACAAACAAAATTGCCCCAGTAGGCCCATTGCTTCTACCTGCTGCTGCCCTAATCAAACTTGTGTCCTTGTATCTCCAGTCCATCTTGTGCCCTTGGTTCAGCCCCTTCCCACCTATATCCATGACACTTTCACCACTTCAACAACCTTCAGTTCCATGGCCGTGACCACCTCACTTTTACCATGGACATCCAGTCTCTGTACACTTCTGTCCCCTTTCCCCCCCTATCAGGAAGTTCGAAGGGCTCTGTTCTTTCTTGAAGACAAGCCCAACCAGTTTCCTCCACGAACACCCTCCTCTATCCAGCAACTTGCAGCTTGTCCTGCTTTCTCCAGACCCAAAGTGTAGTCATGGACACCTACATGGGACCATTTATGCCTGGCTTTTCCTTGGCTGTGTGGCACTGTCCATGTTCCAAACCTACATGAGGAATGCTCCCCAACTGTTGTCTGCTACATTGACGACTGCATTGGTACTAATTTCTGCAGCCATGCTGAGCTCGTCAATTTCAGCAATCTCACTCGCAACTTCCTCCTACTTCACTCCATCCACCTCTGACATCTCTGTCCCTTTTCTTGATCTCTGTCTTCATCTTGGGAGACAAATTATCTACTGACAAGCCCACTGACACCCACAGTTACCTCGACTACACACCTTCCTACCTTGTTGCCTGCAAAGATGCACTTCCCTCTTCTCAGTTCCTCACCCGCATGATGAAACTTCGTACTCCAGGACATGCGAGATGTCCTCCTTAACCAGAAAACAGGGGCACCACCCCCCTTTCCCACTGTTATTGATGCAGTCCTCATCTGTATCCCTTATGCATCCAACATACAATTCTCCGCAACTTCTCCAATGGGATCGGAGCACCAATTTTCACCTCCCTTCCACCCTCTGCTTTCCGCAGGGATCACTCTCTCTGCAATTTGTTCGTGCCTCCCCACCGATTCTCTCTCCAGAAACTTATCCCTGGAACCGTGCTCAGTATTACATCTGCCCCTACCCCTCCTCCCTCAGGACCCGAAACAGATGAGACACTTGAATCCTTTGGTGTTATTTACTCGTATCCCTTTTGCCGATCAACTGTCCAGCTCTTGGCTCCAGCCCTCCCCCTTCTGTCTTCTCCTATCATTTCAGGTCTCCCCCCCCCCCTCCCATTTTCAAATCTCTTACTATCTCTTCTTTCAGTTAGTCCTGGCGAAGGGTCTTGGCCCTAAACGTCGACTGTACCTCTTCCTAGAGATGCTGCCTGGCCTGCTGCGTTCACCAGCAACTTTTATGTGTGTTGTGTGTAATTTACTGTGTCAGGTGCTCCAAATGTGACCTGCTCTACATCGATGAGACCAGATTCTGATTGGTGGGGGGCGCTGGAAATCGGTTCATCGACCACTGAGACCTCCTGGTGACCAACCATTTTAATTGCACTTCCCATTCCCAGACTGACAGGCATTTCTAGGGCCTCCTCTGCTGCCACGTTGAGGCTAGACACAAATTAGAGGAATGATGCACAATGAGGCACACTCATATTTTGTTTACATACATCGCTCTGGCTGACGCCAATGAGGTTTTAAAGCTGTTCCGTTTCCTTTCAGCAGCAGGGCCGATGACTTCATCACTCCCTGTGGAGCGTGCAGGCAGGTCATGAGAGAGGTGAGATCTTGTGTCCAGTGTTTCCCAGTGGCCTGTGAGGCAGGCAGTGACCATGGGGCTCAGGCTGGGTTCTATTGGACATTCTGTGGGGTGGGGTCTGTAGTCTGTCCGGAATCTGGGGTCGTCATTATTTAAAAGGTTTGGGAAGAAAAATCTGCCGGTTGTGAAGAATTACCAACCTGTATTTCACTTGCTGCCCCTCACCTCCCTTCCCCCAACTCTCGCCTCCTCCCACCCCCCATCCCATCGCAGTTCGGAATGAAGTGGGAGGTCCACATGACGAAGCCCGATATGACTCGCAAGACGATGACTGTTGAAGAACTCCTGCCCATGTCCTTTGGGCCCGAGGACCTGCAGACCAAGTGACCCTGAGCAGACCTGGTGCGCATGGAGTTCAGAGCAGAAAATACAGTCTGGACACACGCTTTGTATAATTTTAAATTATATTTAATTCTGTTTGAAATGGTGATGTATTTGTGATGTTATGGTTTTGAATATTTGAAAAGTTCTAGACACAAATGATGTTGAATTAGTTTTATTTCATGTAATATCACGAACAAAATTTCACCAACCACTCAGGCGATTTAGACTACATCACGCCAGCAGCTGGAATGAAGTTGTTGTACTACTTGGGTGATTTTAGGACATAGACCAGTACAGCACAGGAACAGGCCATTCCACCTGCAATGTTGTGCTAAACCAGCTGAAAAGTAAATCAAAAACACTCAAACACTAATCCCTCTACCTACACAATGCCCACGTCCCTCCATCTTCCTCACATCCAAACGTTTCTTAAAAGCCTCTAATGTACTTGCCTCTGCCACCATACCAGGCAGCCACCACTCTCTGGGTAAAAACTTACCCCTTAATCCCCCCTGAACCTGTCCCCTCTCACTCTCTTGGTATTAGATGTTTCTACTCTGGGAAACGGAAACTCTCTGCCCACTCTATCGATGCCTCTCATAATCTTATAAACTTCTATCAGATCTCCCTTCAGCCTCCAGTGCTCCATTGAAACAATCTAAGTTTATCCAGCCTCTCGTGATAGCACACGTCCTCTAAACCAGGCTGCATCCTGGTAAACCTCTTCTGCACCCTCTCCAAAGCCTCCACATCCTTCCTATGGTAGGGTGACCAGAACTGTCTGCAATACTCAGTTTTTGTGCATCTAACCTAGGACGGGGTGGCGGGGGTCTGAAAGTCAAAATGCAGAGGGAGCTTTACTCTGTGTTTAGCCTGTGTGGTACCTACTCCAGAAGTGGCAGAGCTTTGGACTGTGTCTAATTCATGGCGTACCCTCCACGGAGTTTAATGATAGTGTAGAGTTCTGGTCCATGGTGTATCTGAACTGGGAGTGTCTGAGGAACATTTAATGTTCTGTATCCGACCGGGGCTGTACCCCCCACTGGGAATATCTTATGGGTGATGTCTCTGTGCCCGCATTACTTTTGTCCACTCAACTCTGGACCTCAGGACCCTTGGTAATGCTTAGTGGAAAGGAGTAGAAGGAGCTTTCTAACCTGTCTTGTTTTCATGGGTGGGGAAGAGCGTAGAGCAGGAGTTCCCAACCTTTTCTTTTAAACAAAACTACAAAAGTTTATTTACGCCTAAGTGCACAAAATACAAACATGACGAATTTTTAAAAATTCATTTTCGGGATGTGGGCATTGCTGGCATTTACAGCCCATCCCTGTTTTACAGGACAATGAACCCATTCAAATTAAAATATGACTATTACTGTCTATAAAACAGTTTCCGGAAATTCCCCACTGCTCCCTCTCCAAGGACACTAGGGCATAAACTTTACCCTGGAAGAGGGGCAGGCGGGCGGCCCTGGTGGAGTTCTCAACTGTCTGCCGCCCGGACCTGTGAATGGCCACCTTGGCCGGGCCCAGGAGTAAGCCCACCAGTAGACCTCCCGAGTGACACCCCCCCCCCCACCCCCGTCCTGGGTGCCCATGTATCAGGAGCGCGGGGCTGAAGTGTGACCAAGTCTTGAGGAGCAGCCCCTTCAGATATTGGTTACCAACTTTTTTTTATGCCGTGGGCCAATACCATTCAGCAAGGGCCCTGTGGACCCCAAGTTGGGAAGTCCTGATGTAGAGGGAGCATCGCTCTGTAGATATCTGTACACACTGGTTTGCAGGGGGAGATGTCCAATAGAGGGAGGTGTAAAGGGAGCCTTGCTCTCTCTGTACCCACACTTTCCACCCTGAGAACATTGGGTCAGTGTGGTGGGAGATTTCCTCTTTATCAAAGCTGTGCTGTGTCCGCCCTGGGCGTCTCTAATAGGGTCAGCGTGGAGAAAGCTTCACTCTGTGCCTGGTCTTCCTGCCTATTCCCATCCATTCATCTCTGGAGCTCCAGGCTTTGGTCCAAAGCAGCATAAAGAGAGCTGAAATCCAGAGTGAGCTGACAGTGTTTGACAGAGTACAGCGTCAAGGTGTCTGGGGAACGGAACAGAATGAGATTTGGGGGAAAGTGTCCGTGGACCGGATCACAACCGGCTATGGCGGGATGTGAATTACCTCCAGGATTTTAGTCAACTACACTCGACTCTATCCAGCTGATCCAGCAGCGGCAATCTCTTCAGGGTAAGGAGGTGAATCCCCCTTTGATAACTGCACGCTCTCCCCTTCCACTCACGACTCCTTGGTGTGTCAGTCTCCAGGTCGGAAACTTAACAGCAGCCACCACATCAGAGCGTGGAAACAGGCACTTCGACCCAGCTCATCCAGGCCATCGAGTTACCCACCTCAGCTGCTCCCGCTTGGCCTATATCCTTCTCAACATTTCCTATCCATGTCCCCGTCTAAATGTGCAGTAAAGATCACCCCCCCTCCCCTCCCCTCCACAGCCTCCTCTGGCAGCTTGTTCCATATACACACCTCCTGCTGTGTGAGAGAATTCTACTCCACACACACAAAATGCTGGTGAACGCAGCAGGCCAGGCAGCATCTCTAGGAAGAGGTACAGTCGATGTTTCGGGCCGAGACCCTTCATCAGGACTAACTGAAAGAAGAGTGAGTAAGAGATTTGAAAGTGGGAGGGGGAGGGGGAGATCCAAAATGATAGGAGAAGACAGGAGGGGGAGGGATGGAGCCAAGAGCTGGACAGGTCATTGGCAAAAGGGATACGAGAGGATCATGGGATAGGAGGCCCAGGGAGAAGGAAAGGGGGAGCAGAGCCCAGAGGATGGGCAAGGGGTATAGTGATAGGGACAGAGGGAGAAAAGAGAGAGAGAGAGAAAGGGAAAAAATTTAAAAATAATAAATAAATAAATAAATAAATAAATAAGGAGTCGGGTAAGAAGGGGAGGAGGGGCATTAACGGAAGTTAGAGAAGTCAATGTTCATGCCATCAGGTTGGAGGCTACCCAGACGGAATATAAGGTGTTGTTCCTCCAACCTGAGTGTGGCACACAAAATGCTGGTGGAACGCAGCAGGCCAGGCAGCATCTATGGGACACAGTCCACGGTCTTTTTTTCTGCTACAATGAGCCACTCTCAGGTTACAGGAGCGATGTCTCATACTCCATCTAGGTATCCTCCAACCTGATAGCATCAGCATTGATTTCTCCAGCCTCTGATAATTCTTTCCCCTCCCCTTCCCTTTTCTTCAATTTCTATTCTCCCCCCCCCCTTGTTTTATCTCATCTCCTCATATACTCCTCCCCCGATGTCCCCCCTCCTTCTGTTTCTCCAATGGTCCACTCTCCTTTCCTATCAGATTCCTTCTTCAACAGCCCTCTACCTTTTCCACCTTTCACTTCCCTGCGTCTTACTTCATCCCCCCCACCTTCCCTCCCACTTGGCTTCACCTTTCACCTCCATGCCCCCCCACCTCCTTATTCTAACATCTTCCCCCTTCCTTTCTCCTGATGAAGCATTTCAGCCTGAAACGTCCACCCTTTATTCATTTCCACAGATGCTGCCTGACCTTCTGAGTTTGTGCAGCATTTTGTGTGTGTTACTCTGGATTTCCAGCATCATTAATGTATACCCGGAAGTTAGAGAAGTCAATGTTAGTCCCCACCTCCCCTTCATACCCCTTCCATCCATCCATTTATTTATTTAACAACCAATGTGCAAAAGTCAACAAGCTGTGCAAATACTAAAAAAACAAACAAAATAATAAATAATAAACAAACACAAACAAACAAACAAGCAAGCAAGCAGTAAATATCGAGAACATGAGATGAAGAGTCCCTGAAAGTGAGTTTATAAGTTGTAGGAATAGTTCGGTGTTGGGGTGAGTGAAGTTACCCTCTGGTTCAAGAGCCGGACCCTGGTGGTGTTGGTCCTGAGGCTCCCGTACCGTCTTCCTGATGGCAGCAGCGAGAAGAGACGAGAGGAGAGCGGCCTTTCATCGCCCTTCGCTCCGAGGAGCAAAGTCCGAGCTCGCTCAATTTAACAGGAAACTTTCCACCGAACCCAGGCCGCGTCTGCACCCGGAGGAACTTCACTCTGTGTTTAATCTGGGCCCCTCGGCTCCCATTGGCTTACTCTCCACTCGCCGGATGGTGATGCTCCCTAAATACTCCACACAACTGAGGTACAAAGCAGTCCTGAAGGTTTGCTCCTTCCTCTACCAGAGTACGTGACGTCTATGAAAAGGATTGCATCTAGGGACCTAACTAATCCAACATCCTCTCACAAACCGAGCAACACACACAAAATGCTGGCCCGAAACGTCGACTGTACTTTTTTTTTTCCATAGACGCTGCCTGGCCTGCTGAGTTCCTCCAGCATTTCGTGTGTGTTGCTCGGATTTCCAGCAGGTGCACTGTGTTTGTTGTTTGACCCTGTCACAAACCCGATCCCCTCACTAAGGGAGACAAAGGCAGCGGACGCACGGGAACACCGCCTGCAGAATACTTCCTTCCATGTCACACGCCCCCTGACTTGGGCACATCGCCGTGGCTCTCTGATTCCTCGATCCAAAGCCATTAATAATTTTGAGGAGAATGGCATGTTGGCCTTTATAATAAGGGGAGTTGAGTATAGGAGCAAAGAGGTCCTTCTGCAGTGTACAAGGCCCTGGTGAGACCCCACCTGGAGTATTGTGTGCAGTTTTGGTCTCCAAATTTGAGGAAGGACATTCTTGCTATGGACGGAGTACAGCGCAGGTTCACTGGTTTAATTCCAGGGATGGCGAGAATGTCATATGTTGAAAGATTGGAGCGATTGGGCTTGTATACACTGGAATTTAGAAGGATGAGAGGGGATCTGATTGAAACATATAAGATTATTAAGGGATTGGACACACTAGAGGCAGGAAACATGTTCCGGATGTTGGGTGGGGGGGGGGGTCCAGAACCAGAGGCTACAGTTTAAGAATAAGGGGTAGACCATTTAGAATGGAGTTGAGGAAAAACTTTTTCACACAGAGGGTTGTGGATCTGTGGAATGCTCTGCCTCAGAAGGTAGTGGAGGCCAATTCTCTGGATTCTTTCAAGAAAGAGTTAGATAGAGCTCTTAAAGATGGACTCAAATGCAAGAGGTACTAGAAATATAGAATGCACATCACCATTATTGAAGAGTTAAATATTAAAAGCAGCAGACTTGGCAGTTACTTGGAGTCAAGGGATACGGGGAGAAGGCAGGAACGGTACTGATTGTGGATGATCAGCTATGATCACAGTGAATGGTGGTGCTGGCTCGAAGGGCCAAATGGCCTACTCCTGCACCTATTGTCTATTCCTTCACGGGGATTGCCGAGGTTAAGAATGTTGCTCTCTGGCGCCACCTCGTGGGAATTTGCGGATGTGCAATCCTGCCGGTGGTACCCAGTGAGGCTAGTCATAGTCAGACTTTATTGATTCCGAGGAAAATTGGTTTTCGTTACAGTTGCACCATAAATAATTAAATAGTAATAAAACCATAAATAATTAAATAGTAATATGTAAATTATGCCAGGAAATAAGTCCAGGACCAGCCTATTGGCTCAGGGTGTCTGACCCTCCAAGGGAGGAGTTGTAAAGTTTGATGGCCACAGGCAGGAATGACTTCCTGTGACGCTCTGTGTTGCATCTCGGTGGAATGAGTCTCTGACTGAATGTACTCCTGTTCCCACCCAGTACATTATGTAGTGGATGGGAGACATTGTCCAAGATGGCATGCAACTTGGACAGCATCCTCTTTTCAGACACCACCGTGAGAGAGTCCAGTTCCATCCCCACAACATCACTGGCCTTATGAATGGGTTTGTTGATTCTGTTGGTGTCTGCTACCCTCAGCCTGCTGCCCCAGCACACAACAGCAAACATGATCGCACTGGCCACCACAGACTCGTAGAACATCCTCAGCATCGTCCGGCAGATGTTAAAGGACCTCAGTCTCCTCAGGAAATAGAGACGGCTCTGACCCTTCTTGTAGACAGCCTCAGTGTTCTTTGACCAGTCCAGTTTATTGTCAATTCGTATCCCCAGGTATTTGTAATCCTCCACCATGTCCACACTGACCCCCTGGATGGAAACAGGCGTCACCGGTGCCTTAGCTCTCCTCAGGTCTATCACTGGCTCCTTAGTCTTTTTCACATTAAGCTGCAGATAATTCTGCTCACACCATGTGACAAAGTTTCCTACCGTAGCCCTGTACTCAGCCTCATCTCCCTTGCTGATGCATCCAACTATGGCAGAGTCATCAGAAAACTTCTGAAGATGACAAGACTCTGTGCAGTAGTTGAAGTCCGTAAATGGTGAAGAGAAATGGTGAAGAGGCTATTCCTATATTACCAATGCCCAATTTATGGACACCCCTACATACAAGTGAGCTCCCATATTATTAAATTCAAAAATCCAACATCTGTACAAATATATGTTTCTAGAAAGAGCAGAATTAGTTTCCTCTCTTAGTTGTAGTAAAATCGTTTATTATTAGTGTTTTGTAGTTTTTCAGTATTCTGGAGGTATGGTATACAACATTAGCATGGTAGCCTGGAATTAGCACAACAGTTTATAGTGCAGGTGGTGTGGGTTCAATTCCTACTGAGGCCTGTAAGGAGTTTGTACATTCTCCCCGTAACCGCTTTGGTTTCCTCCCAAAGACCCACTGCTGGTAAGGTTAGTTGTCCAAGGATTAATTTGGGAATTGTTTTTTTTATTTGAGTTGGCGGATCGATGTTTTTTTTTAAATGGGAGCTTGTATGGCGTATAGCTCCAGGGTTGTGCTCCCGATGTTTTTTTTAAAAAATTTTTTTGTTTGCAGGGTTTTTTTGTTTTAGTTAGTAGGGGTTCTTTTTTTTCCTCTTTTTCCTTAAAAAATATTCTTAACACTTTATTTTTCCTTCTTATTATTGATATATTGTTTTGCTTTGTTAATCAGTTATTTGGTAATTTAATTCCTCATTGTACATATTGACATGTTGACTTGATTACCGTCAAGTATTTTTTTTGTTCAATAATAATTAATCAAAAAGATTTTAAAAATGAAATTTGGGAATTGCTGGGTGGTGTGGCGCAAGGGGCCGGAAGAGTCGTATCTGAACACATAAATAAATATTGAGCGAATTTTGTGTATTTCATGACAAGGATAAAACTTATGGACCCTGTACAAATGGAACCCGTCTGTTAGTCTGTAACTGAATGGTAAAAAAATATAATATGTTCTGTTCCCACCCTGGTACTGTGAGATGGAGCAGTGAGATGGGTCCTACACTAAACCCATGCAGGCCCTGCCCTCAAAGTGCCGAATAATTATGTTATAAATAGTATTGTGTTATATATTGATCATATTTCCAAAGGGCAAGGTGGTGTGGGTTTTGGGGCAGATGTGGCGCAGGAGCTCTTGTTAGCTTGGGTTTTGGACACTGCTCCAATTACCGCCCGTGCCCAGTTCACTGACCTGAGCGTGGGCCATCTGAGCAAACTATCAGGTGGGCAGCTGAGGTATCAGGTGAAGCCTCCCCTGGGGTTATCAGGTGGGCATCGGGCGCATATTGTAGGGATAGAGAAAGTGTAAAAACTGAAACAGGGGCAGGGAGAAAATCTGTGTATCAGAAATCCAAAGTCATCTGTAGATTAGTCCTGCCGAAGGGCTTCGGCCCGAAACGTTTACTGTAATTTTTTTCCATAGATGCTGCCTGGCCTGCTGAGTTCCTCTGGCATTTTGTGTGTGTTCCTCGGATTTCCAGCACCTACAGATTTTCTCTTGTTTGTTAGTTTAACAATGAGTGGTTTTACGAGGCCTCCAAGAGGCCCACAACCTTATTGTGGTTTGGAGGCTTGTGTGCCTCAGTGACCCAGAGAGCGATGCAGGCTGGAGTCAGGGCTTTGTGTTTTGGCCCTCGGTAGGGTCACCCATGCCAAACAGGTCAGAGGACAGATTGAGAGTGGCCCACCGGTCCTCCAGGTTCGGGGGTTCAGCTCAGGGCTAACAACTCTGACTGGTGAAACAAAACTGTTATGGAAACAGCAATGAAGAATCCTCCTACATCAGAGTGTGACGGTATTCCTGAGTCTCATAGCCATACTTTATTGATCCTGGGGGAAATTGGTTTTCATTACAGTTGTACCATAAATAATTAAGTAGTAATAAAACCATAAATAATTAAATAGTAATATGTAAATTATGCCAAGAAATAGTCCAGAACCAGCCTATTGGCTCAGGGTGTCTGACCCTCCAAGGGAGGAGTTGTAAAGTTTGATGGCCACAGGCAGGAATGACTTCCTATGACGCTCTGTGTTGCATCTCGGTAGAATGAGTCTCTGGCTGAATGTACTCCTGTGCCCACCCAGTACATTATGTAGTGGATGGGAGACATTGTCCAAGATGGCATGCAACTTAGACAGCATCCTCTTTTCAGACACCACCGTCAGAGAGTCCAGTTCCATCCCCACAACATCACTGGCCTTACGAATGAGTTTGTTGATTCTGTTGGTGTCTGCTACCCTCAGCCTGCTGCCCCAGCACACAACAGCAAACATGATAGCACTGGCCACCACAGACTCGTAGAACATCATCAGCATCGTCCGGCAGATGTTAAAGGACCCCACCCGGGCGCTGCATGACTGACAGTAGTGAAAACCGAGAGGAAGCTACTGACACGATGAAGGAAGCCCTGAACACCACCAGAGATGGAGGATCTTCATTGCTGCCCGAAACACCAGCGGTGTAATGGGCAGTAAGTAAGGTTGTAGGAGCAAAGGTGTGGGCAAATAGGGGACGCAAAAGAAAATACGAGCATCTGTCTCTATCAGAGAGGAAGCTCTTTGATCCAAGACCCGGGGGGTAATAGGGAAGCTGGATCTACTTCAAATAAATGTGGCTGGGTCTGGGTGGGAGGTCTGCTTTGGTCAGAAATGCTGGCTGTTACCTTTCAACCCTCCTTAGACGTGTCAGGAACCCAGATTTTAGTCCCTCATATCCAGAGAGGAACTGAAAGCTCAGTAAAAAAAATAAGAAAGTATAAACCCATATGTAAACTCAGAAAGGTTAGCAGTAGGAAGGACAGAAGGCTGAAGACCGCAGAGTCAAATGCTGGAGGAACAACGTGGACAGTCAATGTTTTGGATCGAGACACTTCAACTGGATTGATGCACGGAGGGGAGGTAGCCAGTATTAAAAGGTAGAGAGGTCAACTCCTCTCCCACCTTTCACCATCCACTCCTTCTCTTCACATTTTGATGCTGGCTGTCTCCCCTCTACCTTTCAGAGCAGATGAAGGTTGGCAGTGATATCATTACTGGCACAGGGCATTTACCAACATGATTTCTATACTGAACACCATTTTAACATCTGCGGGGACAGCCAAGAGTGGTAATAACCAGGAGGATTGTGAAAGAGTTCAAGATGACATGTACATACTGTTGGACCAGATCCTTGCAATCCAACAAAGGATGGTAAAGAGGCAAGTTTTACCAGAAAGAACAAGGCAATAGAACAGTGTAACACACACAAAGTACTGAAGGAACTTAGCAGGTCAGGCAGCATCCATGGTAAAGAGTAAACAGTCGACGTTCAGGCCACGATCCTTCATCAGGACTGGAAAGGAAGGAAGGAGGGGAGGGGACGTTGACTCAGACCATGAGGGGCCTGCCTCGGGCATTTTCATGCCTTACAAGGCGCAGATTGGAAGTCTGTGTGGGGCGCCACTCCTCGCACAGACACTAGAGCAATGTGTGATTAAGTGCCTTGCTCAAGGACACAAACACGCTGCCACAGCTGAGGCTCAAACTAGCGACCTTCAGATCACTAGACGAACGCCTTAACCACTTGGCCACGTGCCCAAGGAAGGGAGGAGTCAGACTAAAAAGGTGGGGGGAGGGGAGGAAGATGTACAAGGTGGCAGGTGATAGGTGAAACCGGGCGAGGGTGAGAAGGGTGAAATAAAGAGCCGTGAAATTGATTGATGAAAGAGATAAAGGGCTGGATGGGTTGGGGAATCTGATAGAAGATAGAAGACTATGGAAGAAAGGGAAGGGGCAGGAGCACCAGTGCTTTCGATTTCCAGCATCTGCAGATCTTCTGGTGCTTGTGAGTGGAACAGAAAGGGTTGAATTCTAAAATGGTGCAGAAATAGAAATAGTGTCCATGTGTAGAAACTCTTCATGGTGGTAAGAGAGACTAAGGAAATGATTTCAAAAGCATGTAGGTGGAGCAGGGAGCAGTCCGGGAGGTGTCTGGATATCCCACCAGGTCCTGGGAGGCCACTCTGCTGGTTTAGGAAGAGGTGCTGGGAACCACAGAACCAGGAAGCTCTACGATGGAAGGTCACATGATTGACACTGGCTCAGTGACAACAAGAGCACATGCATGAGATAGCTTTGTATCTCAGTTTCAGCCACCTCACTGTGAATCATCTGCAGCTCAGAACACAGATGAGGCCACACCCAGGTTGGAGGAACAATACATATTCTGTTTGGGTAGCCTCCAACCCGATGGCATGAACATTGATTTCTCAAACTTCTGGTCATGTTCCGCCCCCTTCTCCTTCACTATTTTCCATCCCCTTTTCCCTCTCTCACATCTTCTTGCCTATCCATCGCCTCCCTCTGGTGCTCCTCCCCCCTTTTCCTTCTTCCATGGCCCTCTGTCTCTTTCAACAATCAACTTCCCAGCTCTTTACTTCAACCCCACCACCCCACCGCTCCAGGTTTCACCTATCACCTGGTTGTTCTCTCTCCCCTCCTACCACCTTTTAAATCTACTCCTCAGCTTTTTTCCCTCCAGTCCTGCCAAAGGGTTTCAGCCCGAAACGTCGACTGTACTCTTTTGTCCATAGATGCTGCCTGGCCTGCTGGGTTCCTCCAGCATTTTGTGTGTGTTGATCAGAACAAGCAAATGGGGACTGTTTTGGAAACTTGACATCTTAAGGAAGGGACAGTCTGATAAATTGTGAAAGAATAAACAGACCCTATGATAAGGAGCAAATGCTTCAGGTAAATTGCAGGAAGGCGTCAGCAGTTTTGAAAGGGTTAAATCAGGGAGCCCTAACCTGGGGTCCGCGGACCCCTCAGTTAATGGTAGGGTTCCATGGCATAAGTATGATTGGGAACCCCTGGATTAAATAAACATTCATATGGATAAGGACAGGACTTGTAGCTGTACAGTTGGCAATAAAGAACCAAGCAATATCTCTAAAGTATGCAAAGAAATTTCTGGTCACCTCACTATAGGAAGGATGTGGAAGCATTGGAAAGGGTACAGAGGAAATTTACCAGGATGCTGTCTAGTTTAGAAAGTATGCATTATGATCAGAGATTAAGGGAGCTAGGGCTTTACTCTTTGGAGAGAAGGAGGATGAGAGGAGACATGATAGAGGTGTACAAGATAATAAGAGGAATAGATAGAGTGGATAGCCAGCACCTCTTCCCCAGGGCACCACTGCTCAATACAAGAGGACATGGCTTTAAGGTAAGGGGTGGGAAGTTCAAGGGGGATATTAGAGGAAGGTTTTTTACTCAGAGAGTGTTTGGTGCATGGAATGCATTGCCTGAGTCAGTGGTGGAGGCAGATACACTAGTGAAGTTTAAGAGACTACTAGACAGGTATATGGAGGAATCTAAGGTGGGGGCTTATATGGGAGGCAGGGTTTGAGGGTCGGCACAACATTGTGGGCTGAAGGGCCTGTACTGTGCTGTACTATTCTATGTTCTATGTTCTATGTTCTATGAAATGTCTAAAAATGTTGCCCTGTGAGATAACAGACAGCAGTAACTCCGAAAACCAACCACTGCGGAAGGCAACCCTGACTCAAGAACTCAGAATTTCCCAAGACTGAAGGTGTTACATATAGTTCAAAGGAAGCATTGTAGATATGGATTTGTTTGAATTGTCCATTGATCTTTAGCACATAAGATGTTGTGTAGTGTTGGGTCAAGCAGACCCTCTTCTGCTGAAAGGCATCTCAGTATGACCCCTGTTGTATCCCAAACTTACCAGTACCAAACTCCAGTGACTTCATTCACACAACACCAAGGTACAAGGGGTACCTAATAAAGTGGCCACTGCATGTAATTCTATATTTGGTATAATTGCTGAATGTTGTTTTTTTTTGTTGCATGTAACAATAACACACCACAGCAAATTCCCAAAGAACGTAAATGTACCTGGCGAATAAAGTTGAGGAAGTAAAATGCCCTTTCTGTATTTGTGTCTGTTGTCATGGCGACAAGGCTCCCGGAGTCTTGGGCTATGAGCCTTGGTGATGGGTGATCTTCTCTGCTACTCTCTGGCCTCTCCACTTTTCTGGTGTTCGGCCTGATAATCAGATCCTCTCCTCTGCTAGAAGGGGGCAAGGGGGGGGGCAATTGGTGGAAGGTGACTAGGTCCATCGCTGGGAAGAAAGCCCTTTGACCTGACTGCACTGAGTGCCCAGAGCTCGGGGTCACGGGGCTGAAGCAACCTCCCATGTACGCACTAACACTGACACGTCCAGAGTTTGAGATAATGGGCCGTCCGGAAATCAGTAAACCAGCTGAAAATGTTGGAAGTGTGAGGCCATTCAATGCAATGCTTGTCACCTGATGCCTTTAATATAAATGGGGAGGACTACTGAATGATTGGACCTCTACTGGGGAACTCCACCCTCACCTACCTTGTAGAGTGCCTGGATGGAAGATGAGGAAGAGGAAGTGGAGAGTGTAAATACAGACCCTACAGGGAACTCCTTCCCCCCCAATGAAGATATTTTCAGGAGATGGCTCAAGTTGGTGGGATTGGGTCCCATGGTTCTTGGGGCTAGGGTCTGACAAGAAATTCATGCCCAACATATGCAAGGTTGATCTGTAGGGCTCCGCACTCCCAAGACCCCTTCAGCATCCCCGGTGACCAGGGCCCCTGGAGGTGTATAGCTTGCTTCTCCAACGCCCAGTCTGTTCTGACCTCAGCTGGTCACCTTCATGAGTCAAATGTCATCTTTTATCTCCACCTAAACCCCTGTCAGTTTACAGGCCAGGCTTTTTCTGGGGAGCTCAGGGCAGACTCTTGGATAGAGGGGATGGGGCGCTGATCCACATGTTACCTCAAAAAGGCACAGCAGCGCCTCTTTCACCTCAGACGATCGAAGCAGTTTGGTATGGGCCCCCAGATCCTAAGGACTTCCTACAGGGGCACAATTGATAGCATCCTGACTGGCTGCATCACTGCCTGGTATGGGAACTGTACTTCCCCCAATTGCAGGACTCTGCAGAGAGTGGTACAGGCAGCCCAGCGCATCTGTAGATGTGAACTTAACATAGAACACAGAACATAGAACATAGAATAGTACTGCACAGTACAGGCCCTTCGGCTCACAATGTTGTGCCGACCCTCAAACCCTGCCTCCCATATAAGCCCCCACCTTAGATTCCTCCATATACCTGTCTAGTAGTCTCTTAAACTTCACTAGTGTATCTGCCTCCACCACTGACTCAGGCAGTGCATTCCACGCACCAACCACTCTCTGAGTAAAAAACCTTCCTCTAATATCCCCCTTGAACTTCCCACCCCTTACCTTAAAGCCATGTCCTCTTGTATTGAGCAGTGGTGCCCTGGGGAAGAGGCACTGGCTATCCACTCTATCTATTCCTCTTATTATCTCGTACACCTCTACCATGTCTCCTCTCATCCTCCTTCTCTCCAAAGAGTAAAGCCCTAGCTCCCTTAATCTCTGATCATAATGCATACTTTCTAAACCAGGCAGCATCCTGGTAGATCTCCTCTGTACCCTTTCCAATGCTTCCACATCCTTCCTATAGTGAGGTGACCAGAACTGGACATAGTACTCCAAGTGTGGCCTAACCAGAGTTTTATAGAGCTGCATCATTACATCGTGACTCTTAAACTCTATCCCTCGACTTATGAAAGCTAACACCCCATAAGCTTTCTTAACTACCCTATCCACCTGTGAGGCAACTTTCAGGGATCTGTGGACATATACCCTGAGATCCCTCTGCTCCTCCACAATACCAAGTATCCTGCCATTTACTTTGTACTCTGCCTTGGAGTTTGTCCTTCCAAAGTGTACCACCTCACACTTCTCCGGGTTGAACTCCATCTGCCACTTCTCAGCCCACTTCTGCATCCTATCAATGTCTCTCTGCAATCTTTGACAATCCTCTACACTATCTACAACACCACCAACCTTTGTGTCGTCTGCAAACTTGCTAACCCACCCTTCTACCCCCACATCCAGGTCGTTAATAAAAATCACGAAAAGTAGAGGTCCCAGAACAGATCCTTGTGGGACACCACTAGTCACAATCCTCCATTCTGAATGTACTCCCTCCACCACCACCCTCTGCCTTCTGCAGGCAAGCCAATTCTGAATCCACCTGGCCAAACTTCCCTGGATCCCATGCCTTCTAACTTTCTGAATAAGCCTACCATGTGGAACCTTGTCAAATGCCTTACTAAAATCCATATAGATCACATCCACTGCACTACCCTCATCTATATGCCTGGTCACCTCCTCAAAGAACTCTATCAGGCTTGTTAGACACGATCTGCCCTTCACAAAGCCATGCTGACTGTCCCTGATCAGACCATGATTCTCTAAATGCCCATAGATCCTATCTCTAAGAATCTTTTCCAACAGCTTTCCCACCACAGATGTAAGGCTCACTGGTCTATAATTACCCGGACTATCCCTACTACCTTTTTTGAACAAGGGAACAACATTCACCTCCCTCCAATCCTCCAGTACCATTCCCGTGGACAACGAGGACATAAAGATCCTAGCCAGAGGCTCAGCAATCTCTTCTCTCACCTCGTGGAGCAGCCTGGGGAATATTCCGTCAGGCCCCGAGGACTTACCCGTCCTAATGTAGTTTAACAACTCCAACACCTCCTCTCCCTTAATATCAACATGCTCCAGAACATCAACCTCACTCATATTGTCCTCACCGTCATCAAGTTCCCTCTCATTGGTGAATACCGAAGAGAAGTATTCATTGAGGACCTCGCTCACTTTCACAGCCTCCAGGCACATCTTCCCACACTTATCTCTAATCGGTCCTACCTTCACTCCTGTCATACTTTTTTTCTTCACATAATTGAAGAATGCCTTGGGGTTTTCCTTTACTCTACTCACTGAGGCCTTCTCATGCCCCCTTCTTGCTCTTCTCAGCCCCTTCTTAAGCTCCTTCCTTGCTTCCCTACATTCCTCAATAGACCCAACTGATCCTTGCTTCCTAAACCTCATGTATGCTGCCTTCTTCCACCTGACTAGATTTTCCACCTCACTTGTCACCCATGGTTCCTTCACCCTACCATTCTTTATCTTCCTCACCGGGACAAATTTATCCCTTACATCCCACAAGGGATCTCTAAACATCGACCACATGTCCATAGTACATTTCCCTGCAAAAACATCATCCCAATTCACACCTGTAAGTTCTAGCCTTATAGACTCATAATTTGCCTTTCCCCAATTAAAAATTTTCCTGTCCTCTTTGATTCTATCCTTTTCCATGATAATTATAAAGGCCAGGGAGCGGTGGTCACTGTCCCCCAGATGCTCACCCACTGAGAGATATGTGACCTGACCCAGTTCATTACCTAGTACTAGATCTAGTATGGCATTCCCCCTGGTCGGCCTGTCCACATACTGTGACAGGAATCCATCCTGGACACACTTAACAAATTCTGCCCCATCTAAACCCTTGGAACTAATCAGGTGCCAATCAATATTAGGGAAGTTAAAGTCACCCATGATAACAACCCTGTTATTTTTGCACCTTTCCAAAATCTGCCTCCCAATCTGCTCCTCTGTATCTCTGCTGCTACCAAGGGGCCTATAGAATACCCCCAGTAGAGTAACTGCTCCCTTCCTGTTCCTGACTTCCACCCATACTGACTCAAAAGAGGATCCTGCTACATTACCCACCCTTTCTGTAGCTGTAATAGTATCCCTGACCAGTAATGCCACCCCTCCTCCCCTTTTTCCGCCCTCTCTATCCCTTTTAAAGCACTGAAATCCAGGAATACTGAGAATCCATTCCTGCCCTGGTGCCAGCCAAGTCTCTGTAATGGCCACTACATCATAATTCCATGTATGTATCCAAGCTCTCAGTTCATCATCTTTGTTCCTGATGCTTCATGCATTGAGGTACACACATTTCAGCCCTTCTACCTTACTGTCTTTACAACGTTTATTCTGCTTCCCACTATTCAGGACATTTACTGAGACAGGTGTGTAAAAAGGGCCCGAAGGATCATTCGGGACCCAAGTCACCCCAACCACAAACTGTTCCAGCTGCTACCATCCGGGAAATGGTACCACGGCATAAAAGCCAGGACCAACAGGCTCCAGGACAGCTTCTTCCACCAGGCCATCAGACTGATTAACTCAAGCTGATACAATTGTATTTCTATGTTATATTGATGGTCCTGTTGAACATAATATTTATCATAAATTACTATAAATTGCACATTGCACACTTAGATGGAGACATTTAGAGATTTTTATTCCTCATGTATATGAAGGCTGTAAGTAATAAAGTCAATTCAATTCATCTCCTTTGCCAGGGCCGCCTGACACATTCTTGGGCATTAACATGGCAATCAATATGTCCTGGCCCAGCACAAAGAAGGCATAGGAGGTTAAGGAGATTTCTGATGGAAGTATCTAGACTGGTCGCATCGGAGCAACTCCCACACATGGGTTTGCAAGAGGCGGCGGAGAGAAGTGGGCATGGGTCTCCCTACCATTGACAGATGCTGCCTCAGAAACGACCCGCAGAATCCAGACATGCCCGATTGTCACTGCTACTGTCTGGCAGGTGGTACAAAAGATTTAAGTCTCAGACCACTAGGTTGAGGAACAACTACTCTCCTTCAACCATCAGGTTCTTGCACAACACTATCCCTACCTCAGCAAATGGACACTACGGACTACCTCTTGCACTACCATGGGCTTGCCTCTTGATTGTGTCTATTTTTGCCCTTGTTTTGCCGTCTTTCTCATGCAGGATTTATATGTTCGTGTTTGAGTACATGATGCACTTGCAGGAGGTTTTACTGTGTACCTGCACCTCGCGGTGCTTGTGGTGACTACATAGACTCTGCAAAGATCCACGTGAGGGACGTGCGGGTCTCCCGGAGAGGGGCAACTGCTGACAAGATCAGAGAGTAGGCAGGCAGGCAGGTCTCCTGGAGAGGGGCAACTACTGACAAGATCAGAGAGTAGGCAGGTCTACCTGAGAGAGGCAACTGCTGACAAGATCAGAGAGTAGGCAGGTCTCCGGGAGAGGGGCAACTGCTGACAAGATCAGAGAGTAGGCAGGTCTACTGGAGAGGGGCAACTGCTGACAAGATCAGAGAGTAGGCAGGTCTACTGGAGAGGGGCAACTGCTGACAAGATCAGAGAGTAGGCAGGTCTACTGGAGAGGGGCAACTACCGACAAGATCAGAGAGTAGGCAGGTCTACTGGAGAGGGGCAACTACCGACAAGATCAGAGAGTAGGCAGGTCTACTGGAGAGGGGCAACTACTGACAAGATCAGAGAGTAGGCAGGTCTACTGGAGAGGGGCAACTGCTGACAAGATCAGAGAGTAGGCAGGTCTCCGGGAGAGGGGCAACTGCTGACAAGATCAGAGAGTAGGCAGGTCTACTGGAGAGGGGCAACTGCTGACAAGATCAGAGAGTAGGCAGGTCTACTGGAGAGGGGCAACTGCTGACAAGATCAGAGAGTAGGCAGGTCTACTGGAGAGGGGCAACTGCAACAGGCAGGCGGGACTTGGGAGAGGAAGTTCGCCGCTTGCGTCACGCCGACGAACTGCCCGGCTTGGTAGGAGTACCGGCCTGATCCCCGTCCGCTTGGCGGTGAGGAGAACTTGGAGGAGGTGGATAGAGGGTGAGTGAGCTTACTCGGCGAACCCGGGGACTGCGGGGGCTGCGGGGACTGAGCTGAGGGCCCGGCTTGCCAGGCCGGAGCCTCGGGCTTTCTGCAACTGCGTTCCGACTTCAGCCGGCGAGTTGGAGGACTGTAAATCGCTCGGTAGTGCAGCATAAATGAGAGCGATTCCCTCAGGCTCGGGCGGTGCCTGTTGCATATCCTCAACCTGCCCCTAACGCCCTCAAAATTATTCTCTCCCTCCTTTCTGTACCTGCCGCCCACTTCTCAGCACTCTTCGCCGTGTTCCACCTATCCCCCCGCATCTACCCTGTCCGTTTGCCTTGCCTTTCCCTTCTCCCCTCCCCTCTTACATCCTCTCGTTCTCTCATCCACCCTCCCCTCTCCCCTTCCCCTCCTCTGAGCTCCCCTCCTCTGAGCTCCCCTCCCCTGATCTCCCCCCCGATCTCCCCCTCCTCTGATCTCCCCCTCCTCTGATCTCCCCCTCCTCTGATCTCCCCCTCCTCTGATCTCCCCCTCCCCTGATCTTCCCTCTCCCCTGATCTCCCCCTCCCCTGATCTCCCCTCTCCCCTGATCTCCCCCTCCCCTGATCTCCCCCTCCCCTGATCTCCCCCTCCCCTGATCTCCCCTCTCCCCTGATCTCCCCTCTCCCCTGATCTCCCCCTCCCCTGATCCCCCCTCCCCTGATCTCCCCTCTCCCCTGATCTCCCCTCTCCCCTGATCCCCCCTCCCCTGATCTCCCCTCTCCCCTGATCTCCCCTCTCCCCTGATCTCCCCCTCCCCTGATCTCCCCCTCCCCTGATCTCCCCCCCGATCTCCCCTCCCCTGATCTCCCCTCCCCTGATCTCCCCCCCGATCTCCCCCTCCCCTGATCTCCCCCCGATCTCCCTCTCCCCTGATCTCCCCCTCCCCTGATCTCCCCCTCCCCTGATCTCCCCTCTCCCCTGATCTCCCCCTCCCCTGATCTCCCCTCTCCCCTGATCTCCCCCTCCCCTGATCTCCCCCTCCCCTGATCTCCCCCTCCCCTGATCTCCCCTCTCCCCTGATCTCCCCTCTCCCCTGATCCCCCCTCCCCTGATCTCCCCTCTCCCCTGATCTCCCCCTCCCCTGATCTCCCCCTCCCCTGATCTCCCCCTCCACTGATCTCCCCTCTCCCCTGATCTCCCCTCTCCCCTGATCCCCCCTCCCCTGATCTCCCCTCTCCCCTGATCTCCCCTCTCCCCTGATCCCCCCTCCCCTGATCTCCCCTCTCCCCTGATCTCCCCTCTCCCCTGATCTCCCCCTCCCCTGATCTCCCCCTCCCCTGATCTCCCCCCCGATCTCCCCTCCCCTGATCTCCCCTCCCCTGATCTCCCCCCCGATCTCCCCCTCCCCTGATCTCCCCCCGATCTCCCTCTCCCCTGATCTCCCCCTCCCCTGATCTCCCCCTCCCCTGATCTCCCCTCTCCCCTGATCTCCCCCTCCCCTGATCTCCCCTCTCCCCTGATCTCCCCCTCCCCTGATCTCCCCCCGATCTCCCTCTCCCCTTATCTCCCCTCTCCCCTGATCTCCCCCTCCCCTGATCTCCCCCTCCCCTGATCTCCCCTCTCCCCTGATCTCCCCCTCCCCTGATCTCCCCTCTCCCCTGATGACCCCCGATCTCCCCCTCCCCTGATCTCCCCTCTCCCCTGATCTCCCCTCTCCCCTGATGTCCCCCCCGATCTCCCCCTCCCCTGATCTCCCCCGATCTCCCTCTCCCCTGATCTCCCCCCTCCCCTGATCTCCCCTCTCCCCTGATCTCCCCCTCCCCTGATCTCCCCTCTCCCCTGATCTCCCCCTCCCCTGATCTCTCCCCTGATCTCCCCTCTCCCCTGATCTCCCCCCTCCCCTGATCTCCCCTCTCCCCTGATCTCCCCTCTCCCCTGATCTCCCCTCTCCCCTGATCTCCCCCTCCCCTGATCTCTCCCCTCCCCTGATCTCCCCCTCCCCTGGTCTCCCCTCTCCCCTGATCTCCCCCTCCCCTCGCCCCCTCTCCCCCCAAATATTTTTCCCCTCTGCCCCCTTCCCCCTCACACTTCTCCCCTCTCCCGACCTGTAGGAACTTTTGAAGTGGGTGTAACCTTTCTGAGCTCAGCATAACATTGTTTATGGTGTTTCTGACATACTACCTTTGTAATTATTTACAGGAAATTCAAATGTCACAGGTAGGGTGTAAATATTCCCTGCATTGTGTACGTCTGTGGTGTGAGGTATGCCAATTATGTATGTAATTAGCCAATTTACCCAATTTCCCTCAGGATCAATAAAGTATGACTATGACTATGAATTGGGAGTTTGGAAAACAAAGAATACAGGCTTTGAGATGAGATGGGGTTTGTTCTTGTATAGCTGCATGGACCCTAGATCCTGGAGATTGGGAAATCTCTTTCCCGTATTCCCCACCTTATCACAGGGACAAACGTGAACCCTGGATAGAGCTCCTCAAGGGTTGGGAGGAAGTGGGAGTCACACCCTCTGTAGAGAAGGCCACTTAACCAGTGGGACCCAATGTTAAATAGTTCCCCATCTTCTGGGCCTGTTTGTGGGGAGACCGGTCTCTCTTTGCCTCAGGACCTGGCTCTGTCTGGACTTCAGGTTGGGGTTGGTGGGGCTATTCCTTGGGATATTGAGAGATTCTGATTCATTGTCCAGATTCATCAGAAGACCTTCTATGCCACTGACCCTGGTGGTGGGAATGTGATGGAGATGGGCCTTGCCACAGCATGTAGCAGAGGGGGAAGAGATTGTGGTCTGTAACAGAAACGATGGGGTCAATATGGATTTAGGGACTCAGTCAGTGGTAGACTCCACGGCACACTCACTGAGACTCCACACTGAGGAATTACAGGCCTTGTTTTGGGGATAATAATTGGGTCCAACTCTGTGGTGGGAGCTGGTGCTGTCCGTGGGGCTCCTGAGAGGATGGTGAAGCATGCAGATACGACCCCTAATGAAGCAGTGTTGGTTTAAGGAGTTTCTTACTGGGCTGCTGAAGCAGAAGGGGTTGGTGAGTGACTCTGTTCCCTCCCCACAGTGGGGTGTGGGTGATGGCATTTGAGGCAGCAGTGGATGCGAACTTAATCATCACTAGCCTCGGCATTATCGATCGATAGGTTTAACAATCTCCTGGCCCTCCGAGGAAGGGAGATGTCTGCACTGTTCTGACACCACACGGTTTCTGCTGAGGTGGGTTGGCAATGGGATCTGTGTGGATTATCTCAGCTCAATTTCCAGTGAGGTAGGTGCTTTATTAGCTCTGATTATCAATTGCTGGAATTCTGAACTAAGGACAGTGCTGGAAACACTCAACAAGTTGAGCAGCCCCTGTGGCGATAGAAACTACTTAAGGATAACCTTTCATTGACAGAAACAGTAATGACCACAAATGTGGCCTGACCTGAATATTGAGTGCTTTCTGTTTTTATATTTAGCTTGACATCGTGGTTACAGAGCCACTTGCATCTCAGTTTGACTTGGTAACGTGCTTTGCAATTTGTAAATATGTACACAGCCAAGCCCAGTATTGTCTGACCATCCTTTAATAAAGCTTATGCTCTCTTGAGCTCCATCATTGGTGGAGGTGTGTGTCTGGTGTTACAGTTCCACACCCTGCGAGCTCTCTCCCTTCAAGTTGTGGCTACATCTTCAAGGATCCAGAGGGAATAGGCAACTCGGACCACACCATTTAAGGGCGCTGTGTTCCCTCTGGGTCTGCCCAGTACAAATTCGCGAATACTTGCGTAAGGAACTGCCATCAGTTGGCCCACGGGTCCGCGGGCAGAGCTGATCAGTGCCCACCGCTCTCGGGAGGTAAGTCCCTGTGACTGACCGTGAGGGTCTTAGAGTTTCTGTGGTTGGGTGCTGGGGAAAGTGTGTGGAGACCTTGGACAAATCCTTCTCGTGGTAGCAAGCAGACAATGTCTGCTGCCTAAAACAGGCAGCTTCTGCCTTTTAAGAAACTGGTTATGCTTGGATTAGCTGTGATCTTTGGAATGACAGGGGAGGGCTGAGGGGTTAAGTGATCTGTTCTTGCTCTAGGTACGCCTATGGTGGCAACATGGGCATGGCAATCATCTGCTTCTGCACTGGGCGCGTACCTCTGACTTGTGCATCTCGACCTGCATGTTTTCTTCTGTTCTGTCCTTCGCAAAGTGTCAACAGCAGGTGATCTCCCACATTCTTAGTAATTATTGAAGGTTAGTCTCACTGTCTGAAGAGTTAAGACAGTTTGCATGGTGAATTGTGATCTCCCCTTTCTGGATTCCTACCTGCCAAAGGAGTGTCAGAGTTATGTTTGTGCCTGAGTGTTCCTGGCGGCACTTGTGATGTTTGGAATGTGACAGGGTTGGGTTCTCGGTCAAACAGAGCCCTAGGGATAAGGGCAGCAGCAATAGCTTAGTAAAATTCCCTGTACAATTTATCAAATGCTGCCAGATATATACACCTTTCTTTCAGTTTCATTTCTCCGGAGCTGTTCTAACATTCCACAGTATCAACAAGTCTCTTTGTTCTTTTGTTCTTGTTTGTCTCTCTGACCTTGTGTCTCTCTGTCTTTTTCTCTCTCTGCCTCTCTCACTTTCTTTGCCTCCCTCTGTATGTGTGTGTGTGTGTCTCTCTATCTCTCCCTCTCCCTCCCCACCCATTCTCTCTCCCCCTCCTCTCTTTCTTCCCATCCCTCGCCTTTCCCTCCCTCCCCCCATCTCCCTACCATAACTCTCCCTGTGTCTTTCTCCCCCTTGCACCACCTTCCCCTCTCTCCCCACCCCTTCCTCCACCATCCACAGGGACCGCCACTGGGTTCCCCCCTACTCCCAACTCCCAACCCTGGTTGTTTCTTGGATGCTCTTTCTAGTCTTCCCAACTAACAGTTGCAAGATGTGTAGAGACTAAGGATCTCACCAGTGAAATATTAATGCAAACACTCACTGCCATTCCGGCATTTCATTTTGCAGCATTTTGCATTCCGATTGTCTTGAAGTGAATAATTTTAAACATTTGCAGTGTGTAAATGTGTATTGAAGTTTCTGGGCAATGGTACAATTATGCTCAGGAACACAGTACCATTTCCTACAGAATTAAATGCAACTGAAAAAATGATTCCAAATGCTGTACTAAATCCGTACTTATCGGGACGACATTCCCGACCTAAACAAATCGGCCGGGGAGTCACCCGGCATTTGGTCCGCTACCTGTCCTTACTTTCCCAAGGGCAGTGGCAGGAGGTCGGCAATTGTCATGGTCTTGCGGCTCCCATCCTGCATGGTCATGTGGACCTCTGTCTTGTCTCCAAACTGCCACAAGAAAGGTAGAGAGGGTCAGGGCAAAGTATTGCTGCCTTCTCGTTCAACACTTGCATTCTCTAAAACAAGACTCTATTCCCGGGGAGCAGATGTGTTGGGGGAGGTAACTGGAGTGGTCACTAGCAGACCCAGAACAACACTGGAGAACACTGGAGGTCCTCAGCAGGTCGGCCAGCATCGAGAACATATCAGAAACAATAGAGGGGGAGTTGTAGATGTAGTATATTTGGATTTTCAGATGGCACATGACAAAATGCCACCTACAAGGGTTGGTACACAAAATAATAGCTCATGGTAATGGGATAGATTGAAGATTGGTCAAAGGCTCAAAAGCCAGAGAGTTGAGATTAACTGAACAACACAAAATGGAAGAACTCAGCAGGTCAGGCAGCATCTATGGCGATGAATAAACAGTCGATATTTCGAGTCAAGACCCATCATCAGCATTGGAGTTGGAATTAACAGATCTTTTTCATACCGGAATGATGTAGCTAGGAGTGCTCCAAAGCTAAGTTCTTGTTGTCAATTATTTATAGAATCATAGAGCACTCCCGCACGGAAACAGGCCTTTTGGCCCGTCTAGTTTGTGCTAGACTTGTTATTCTGCCCAGTCACATCAACCCATACATAGATCATAGCCCTCCATAGCCCTCTCATCCATGTACTTATCCAAACTTCTCTTACATGTAGCAATCGAACCGCATCCACCACATTTTGCTGGCAGCTCGTTCCACACTCACACCCTCTGAGTGAAGAAATTCCCCCCTCAGTTTCCCCTTAAATATTTTACCTTTTGCCTTTAACCTATGAACTCTTAATTCTAGTCTCACAGAACCTCAGTGGAAAAATCCTGCTTGCATGTACCCTATCTATAATCGTCGTAATTTTGGATAAATATATCAAATCTCCCTTCATTCTCCTATCCTATTTATGATTTGATATTAATCACCTGATGAAGTCGGGTAACCAAGTTCGTTCAAGATCATTTGGGAGCATGCTTTTAGTGAGGATACTTGGATTGTCCAACGCGATGTAGATTGAGCGAGCAAAAACTGGGCAAAGGGAATTTAATGTGGGAAAGTGGGAGGTCAGGCACTTTGGTAAGAGAGATCTGGAGGCAAATGGTGATCTAACTGGAGAAAGATTGCATGTGAGCGAGGTACAGAGGGACCTAGATGTTCTTGTGTATGAATCACAAAAGGTTAGCGGGTACAGACAGCAGGTGGTTGGGAAGAAACATAAAAACATAGAAAACCTACAGCACAATACAGGCCCTTCGGCCCACAAAGTTGTGTCGAACATGTCCCTACCTTAGAAATTACTAGACTTACCCATAGCCCTCTATTTTTCTAAGCTCCACGTACCTATCAAAAGTCTCTTAAAAGACCCTATCGTATCCGCCTCCGCCACCATTGCTGGCAGCCCATTCCACGCACTCACCACTCTCTGAGTAAAAAACTTACCCCTGACATCTCCTCTGTACCTACTCCCCAGCACCTTAAACCTGTGTCCTCTTGTGGCAACCATTTCAGCCCTGGGAAAAAGCCTCTGACTATCCACACAATCAATGCCTCTCATCGTCTTATACAGAGAAATAGAGGGTTGGACTTTATTGTAAGAGGGCTGGCGTGAGAAAATAGGAAGTATTGTTACAATTGTACCGAATGTTGGTGAGGCCGCACCACGATTATTATGTTCAGTTCTGGTCTCCTTAATATAGAAAGGATATGTTGGTGTTGGAGTTAGTTCAAAAGGTTAATTCCTGAGGTGAAAGGGTTGCCCAGTCACTAACAGCTTGGGAATTAGCTCTATATTCTTTGGTGTTTAAAAGAAAGGTGATCTTATTGAAACATTCCCTTTTGGAAGAATCTGGAACGAGGAGACACGTTACAAGAGTAGGGGGCAGCAGTCATTTATCATTGAGGGTGTCGAATCTCTGGAATTCTTTGTCCCGGAGGGTAGAGGAGGCTGGATCACAACCAAAGGAGGAAGTAGATAAATTATTGAATGGTAAAAGAATTGAGGGACATGGGGAACTGGCACAGAAGATGAACCAGTGGAGGGTTGACCATGATCGTACTGAATGATGGGACAGGCTTGAGGGGTCGAGTGGCCTACTCCTGCTCCTGTGTTCAAAGATACTGCTTCAGGTGGAAGATCACTGTCACTGGGTCTTTCTTTCCGCAGATGCTGCCTGATCTGCTGGGTGTTTCCAGCATTTCCCCGTTTTTATTTCAGATTCCCAGTATCTCCACTGGGGTGCTGTTTTCAGCTCGGTGCATTATAATGGTACCTGCCAATATATTCAGACTGTGGCCTCACCTCTCTCAGCACCTGCCTGCAGCCACCACAGGGTGTGTAGTCCCTTCTGTCACTGTAAGAGAGCAAAATGTGGTCAGGATCCCACTGTTAAAGGCTGACTGTGTTATTTTTGTGTGTGTGTGTGTGTGTTGGTTGATTCTATGCCTTCTCTTCTCACATCACTCCCTTACTTTAACCAACCGTTCCCAAGTGATCCCTATCACAGTATGCAGAATTCTCTGTCCAGAAGACTCTGATCCTTTATTTCCTGCAGAGCTTCAAGAAAGCTCACCTCTGTCCCAGGATACTGATGGACTTTTACCGCTGTACCATTGAGAGCATACTCACCAACTGCATCTCAGTGTGGTATGGCAATTGTCCCGTAGCAGACCGCAAAGCACTCCAGCGTGTGGTGAAAACTGCCCAGCGGATTATCAGCACCCAATTGCCCATCATTGAGACCATCTACCATACACGCTGCCTGGGCAGGGTGAAAAGCATTATCAGGGACGCATCTCACCCTAACCATGGACTTTTTACTCTCCTCCCATCCGGTAGGCGCTGCAGGAGCCTCCACTCCCGCACCAGCAGGTGCAGGAAGAGCTTCTTCCCTGAGGCTGTGACCCTGCTGAACCTCACATCACAGCGCTAAGCAGTATTGCACCCATATTGTACTGTCTCAGTACTTTTATATTTATGTGCTGTAGCACTTCCTTTTTATTCGCGGTTATTTTGTAAATAACACTCTTCTTATTTCTGGTCAGATGCTAACTGCATTTCATTGGTTTTGTATCTGTACTCAGCACAATGACAAAGTTGAATCTAATCTAATCTGATCTAATCCTTTTGTATCGGATTCCATTGGCTGTCCTGTCAAGGAGCCCCACTCACCACCCCACCCCACCCCACCCCAACGTCTTGCCTGTCCTTGTGCAATGAGACCCTTCCCAGTTCCCTTCTCAGCCAAATATTGCTCTGGAAGGCAGCACGTTCCAGACAGGAAAGTCAGAGAGCGGGGCCACCTCCCTGGTCTCGATCGCCTGCTCCCTCTCCTCTCCAACCCTCCCACAGTGGGTAAAGCACTGCAGTCTGATCTTGCTTCAGAACATCCCACACCAGACTCCAGGCCCGACGTCCAGCCAGCGCTTGTAGCTACAGGAAATCACAGCTGCTCTATCGCAGGTCGGCAGGCCCGCTGAGTCGGTACCTGCAAACCGCCAGGGACTTGAACTTGGTGCAGCCTTCGGAGACGGCCTTGTAAATGGCAACGCACTCCGCGCACGCCGACATCCCCGGGCAGGCGTTTTCGATGCTGCAGCCTGGGATGGGGACGGGGCAAGTGAGAGTGTTAGAATCGGTTAGATCCCTTCTTCCACATATCACCTCCCAGCTGCCTGTTTCATCCCTCCACCCACCCCTCACCCTGCCAGTTTGTGCTCCCCACTTCCTTGTTCAGGCTTCTGCCTCCCTTCCTCTCCAGCCCTGACGGACGATCACGGCCCAAAATCTTGGCTGCTTATTTCCTCCTCAGATGCTGCCTGAATTGTTGGGTTCCTCCAGTATTTTGTGTGTGGTGTTCAAGATTTCCACAAACAACAGAATCTCTTGTGCAGATGCTGCTTTGTATTGATTTACCCCACTGTCCCCTGTCCCTCCCCCTACACAGGGACTGCCCCCCCCCCCAGTTCTTCCCCTGACCCTCCCCCAAAGCATTGTTCATAAAACCATAAGCTATAGGAGCAGAATTAGGCAATTTGGACCATGGAGTCTGCTCCGCCATTTCATCATGGCCGATCCATTTTTCCCTCTCAGCCCCAGTCTGCTTTCTCCTCATGTCCCTCCATGCCCTGACTAATCAAGAACCTATCAACCTCTGTCTAAGTACAACCAACGACTTGCCCTCCACAGCCGCCTGTGGTGACGAATTCCACACAGACTCACCACCCTCTGGCTAAAGAAATCCCTCCTCATCTCCGTTCAGCTCCATTACACGCGGTCTCGTCACCTGGGGGCTGGGCGCACGGTTTGAGGGCAGAGTGCTGGTCAGATTACTCACCTGTGAATGTTTTCCCATTCTCAGTCAGCAGGGCGGCACCTGTTGAACACTTGGTGTATGGAGAATAGGCACATCCCTTGGCCTCTTGGCTTTTCTTGATCAACATTTCTACCTCATCTGATTTCTGGTCTGTGGGAGTACACATCTTGCTCTGTCACACACAGATATCAAGAGTTTTAAAAAGTGTTGCGTTGGCCAACGGAGACCACTGGGCAAGAGGTACTGGAGCCTTAAGCCCCACGTCACCAGGTGTAGAGGCTGCTACTTTCCTGCAAACATCAGGTCCTTGAACTGACCTACCACACAGCCCCAACCCTACCTCAGCAACAAAACATCACAGGTCACCTCTTGCACTGCTGCGGACTTGTTCCTTCAGAATCAGGTTTAATATCAACAGCGTACGTCATGAAATTTCCTGACTTTGTGGCGGCAGTGTAATGCAATACGTAATAATAGAGAGAAGAAAACTGTGAATTACAGCAAGTATATGTATTAAATAATAACTACGTAGTGCAAACAGAAATAAAAAAGAAGTTAGTGAGGTAGTGTTCATAGGCTCAATATCCATTCAGAAATCGGTTGGTAGAAGGGAAGAAGCTGTTTTTTAAATTGCATCAGAGTTCTGAATGGATAGTGAACCAACTCCTGAACACTACTTCACTAATTTTGTTCTCTTTTTTTGCACTACTTGTATATTTTCTTACTCTAAATTTCATACTGTAATTTATAGCATTTTTTATGTATTGCACTGTACTGCCACTGCAGAACAACAAACTTCACAACATTTTTCATTGATATTAATTCCGATTCTGCATGCTTGGCAACCTCCATTTTCTTCACCATCTTGTATAATTCATGTGCAACTTTTGTCACGAGTGTTGGCTGCAGTCGAGTTTTGACTTTTGCGCCCCTTACTGTGACACTAGGTGGATTAGAGAGCGTGTCTTATGAGGGTAGGTTGAGCGAGCGAGGGCTTTTCTCTCTGCAGCAAATGAGGACGAGAGGTGACTCGCTGGAGGTGTACAAGATGATAAGAGTGGACAGCCAGAGACTTTCTCCCAGGTCGGAAACGGCTCAGACCAGGCGACATAATTTTAAGTTGAGTAGAGGAAAGTATGGGGAGGGGGGATGTCAGAGGTAAGTGTTTTTTTCACATAGAGGGTGGTGGATGAATGGAACGCCCTGCCAGGGGTGGTGGTAGAGGCAGATACACCAGGGACATTTAAGAGACTCTTAGATAGGTACATGGATGATAGAAAAATGAAGGGCTGTTTGGGAGGGGAGGGTTAAGTTGATTTTAGAGTAGGTGAAAAGGTCAGCACAACATTGTGGGCTGAATGGCCTGTACTGTTCTCTGTTCTATGCTCCACCACAGACATCACTAGAGGCCAGAATCAACCATAGATTTCTTGAGCTGTGAGACAGCAGCTCTCACCGTGTTAATTAACTTTACTTAAAGGAAGACATGGTGAATCAGCGGCTACATTAAATAATGGCACAACATTCAAAAATCCAGTCTCTCAACAGCTGGAGATTACTTACCATGTTATGGCCAAGAATGTAGGTAAAAGCTGTTGACACAAATACGAAACTCTTAGCTGGGCACATGGATGACAGAAAATGGAGGGCTATGTGGCAGGGAAGGGTTAGTTCAATCATAGAGTAGGTTACAATGTTGGCAGAGCATTGTGGGCTGAATGGCCTGTACTGTGCTGCAATGTCCTATGTACTGGAAGAACTCGCCTTTGCCACTTTGTGGTAAAGTGGCAACTGAACTGTTCCTCAATACAGAACCCTCATCAAGTGGTACCTCTGCTGAGGGCGACAGGAGATGGGTGAGGAAGTGATTGGGTGGGGGTGGAGGTGCAACTAGTTAGGAACCCACCCCCACTGCGTTGCTCCCACAAGAAAGAGCAACCATATCGTGCAAACAAAGGACATCATCCCACCGGCTGACTTGCACCCAGCGTCAGACAAGTGAGAGAAAGGTCAGATCTCATGAGTCCCCTGCATCGTTGTGGTGATGGACCACGTTTGTCCATTCATAACTGAGCATCATTAAATCATCACCTCCAGGGGAATCTAAGGTTAGCCCTCCAACTCACAGCCAGTAATACTATCAAACTTGAAATAACATTGGCATTCGCAGCCAATGTTAGACCACTAAAGCAGAGAATATGTGTAATTTTAGTGGGTTGCCCCTTTTGACGATCTTCCCAAATTCCACTTACAGTAAAAGGTGCTGTTGAACAATCCAAATCAAATCTGTGTTAACCTTTCTAGGCCCAAGTCCAACTGACCCCAAGCGTACGATAGTGGTGTTTGGGCTGTCAAGGTAACGTCCAAATATAGAGAGGGTCAACACAAAAAGGAGGGCAGATGATTACACAACAATGGATGACAATGACTGCCTAATAAGACCATCCCCTCCATATATGGAGAGTATGTTTACAGCTCCCACCAAGTAGTTGCTGATTGGACAGGAGCTGCGATGCCATACGAAACATAGTAGAGTCCAGACCTGAAACATTATTTGTCCATTTCGCACCATAGATGCTGCCTGACCTGCTGAGTTTCTCCAGCACTTGTTTGCTGACAACAGTAAATGGCCACATTCATCCACAGCCTTTGTAATTCAGGGCAGACAAGTTAATTTTAAGTGCAATTTTAGGAGTACAAGATAAATTCACAAATATTTTCTGATCTCATTCGGTAGTCAGTGCTGTTTAGGGGCCTTATATTGGCTGTTTATTATATTGAAAGAAAACTTGTATTTTCCAGCTGATCATAAGCACAAGAGATTCTGCAGATGCTGGAAATTCAAAGATTCAAAGATTCAAAAAACTTTATTGTCATTCTAACCATACATCAGCTCTGCAGGGCAGAATGAGACAGCGTTTCTCAGGGGCAGTGCAATCATAACATAACAAACGCAACACTAAATAATAAACATAACAATAAATAGTAAAACACAACAGCCACATGTCAGTTAAAATCAGTTATAAGTGTCCAGTGCAAGTTAAAAGTGTCCAAAGCAGAGTCAGGTAGAGCAGCTATTTAGCAGTCTGACTGCCTGTGGGAGGAAGCTGTTTAGTAGCCTTGTGGTTTTAGTTTTGATGCTCCTGTAACGTTTGCCTGATGGCAGAAGAACAAACAGTTCATGGAGAGGGTGTGAGGGGTCTTTAATGATGTACCGTGTCTTCTGGAGGCATCGACTCTGAAAGAGGTCTTGGACAGAAGGTAGGGAGACCCCAATAACCTTCTCTGCTCCCCTAACCACCCTCTGCAAGGCTTTTTTGTCGACAGCACTGCAGCTGGAGTACCAGGTTGTGATGCAAAAGGTCAGCACACTCTCAACCACGCCTCTGTAGAATGTAGTTAAGATGTTAGTGGGGAGTGATGCTTGCTTAAGCTTCCTCAGAAAGTGCAATCTCTGCTGGGCCCGTTTCACAATCCCAGTGGTGTTCCTGGACCAGGTGAGATTGTCCGAGATCTGCACCCCAAGGAACTTGATGTTTTCCACTCTCTCCACTGCGGAGCCTCTGATGCTGAGGGGTGTGTGCTCAGGCTGAAATCCAGAGTAACACACACAAAATGCTGGAGGAAGTCAGCAAGTTAGGCAGCATCTATGGAAAGGAATAAACAGTCGATGTTTTGGGCCGAGATCTCTCATCAGGACTGTCCAGCTGATCTTTGCTTAGAAACAAGTCCAGCTCACACCTGACTGACGTACTGACCTTTAGCCGCGCATTCTGATTCTCTTGCTTTCTTGGAGAGAGCCGTCCACAATATCAAACTTAATTCAACCACGTCCCGTAATCTATGCGGGTGATACAGTTCCCGCGTCTTGGCACAATCCAGTAAATGGTGCACCTTTTATGCACCCTCAATTGGCAAGTTCATTCCGCTGGCACTTTACAGTGAGCCCAGAATTAGAGAGCTATTTTCCACCATTCACAGTGCAAGCTGTGTATAGTAATGATTGTGGATTATGATACCTGGTTGTAACTGCTTTTGAGAAGCAGGATGTCGCATCAGAGGGGGTCCGGAGGATGTTCCCAGGATTGGAGGATGTTACGGGGTTACACAGAGATCAATGGGAAATTTAATCGCTATTTATAATACTCTAAGAGAGCTGAGCTGATCGAGCAGTTCCAGAGATGGGTGGAGGGTATGATAGAGGTAGGGTGTGGAGGTTTGGCTGGCTGTTCGCTCTTCGGAACCTACTCTCCCCTTGGAATTACGGGGGGCTGCAAAGAAAAGAGCATCACGGGGGCTGCTGAGCGAGCCTCCAGATGGCTGTGGATCAAGAGATGTGACCAGTGCTGCTGGGACACAAACCAGGACCTGATCAACCCTGCCTGGGTCGCCTGGGCGAGGGTATCTGAAACACCCGAGGACCCCAGGTTACGTTACTGATGGTGCGTCCCAGCATGTATCCCGGCAGCTAGAACGATTTGGTGCCTCGAATTGTATAGAGGGAACTTAATTATTTCAGCACGGAACCAGAATCAGATTTATTACCGCTAACTTAAATGATGTGAAATTTGTTTAGTGGCAGCAGTACGGTGCAAAGACTTAAGCTTACTATACATGACATAAACAATAAATGGTGCAAAAAGAAGGACTCATCGGGAAGTGTTCATGGACCATTCAGAAATCTGAAGTATCTGTTTCTGAATCGTTGAGGGTGAATCTTCAGGCTCCTTCCCTGACGGTGGTATTGAGGAGAGGTCCTGGTTTGGGTGGTGAGGGGTCCTTCTTGAGAAACCACCTCTTGAAGATATCCTCGATGGTGGGGAGTACCCTGAAAATAATAAGTCTTGCAGGGATGTGAGGAGAGTTCGCAAAGAGCTCCAGAACGTAGGGTAGAAACCATAGAAACTACAGCACAGAAACAGGCCTTTTGGCCCTTCTTGGCTGTGCTGAACCATTTTCTGCTTAGTCCCACTGACCTGCACACGGACCAAATCCCTCCATACACCTCCCATCCATGCATCTGTCCAATTTATTCTTAAATGTTAATAAAGAACCCACATTTAAGTGGTTGGTGGCATAAGGTAGTTGAGTTTGAAACCCTTGTCTTGCCGAGGAGCATTTGGATAGGAAGTGAGGATTGGGAGGAGTGTGACGTGCTCTTTTATTTTCACCAGTGTGACACGTTGGGCTTTTTCCTGTGACGTGTCTATGATTCCATGCGTGAAGATAAAACCTGCAAATCTGTAATGTCACTTGATCTTCGGGAAGTGCCAGTCTGCAAATATTCTGAATATATTGATCGGTATGATTGGTTTTAGGGTGGCAGATCACCCTGCGTACAAACAGGCCCTTCGGCCCACTGAGTCAGTGCTGACCATCAAGTGCCTGTTTTGCCAGTTTTGCCAGTTTTGTGCGTGTGTGTGTGTGTATAAGAGAGAGAAAAAAACAGAAACACCTTTTTGCACAACTAACAATCAGAGCATTTCTGCTGGCAACCAAGCAGGAAGACTGCCAGCTCACCAGGTCAGACAATAAAATTTGGTGTGAAGTCAGAGTAACAAAGGTGTCAGAATGAGACTCAGCAGCTGATGGTGGGGGGCTGGGGGAGGGAGCGATTCACAGGTCAAAGGCTTCAGGGAAGAAAAGTCAAGGTGGAGTTTATTGCCTGCACAAGGACATGTGTGTACAGGTGTGACTGAAAACCAACATAGCGGCATCACAGGCACATCGCGTGAGACCAGCAGCATTCACAAGAGAATCATAAGCTATAAATCAGACACATTTCTACTGGAAAGAGCATAACTAGAACAAAAAAACACGTCCAGCATCGTGCAAAGTGTCCAGTGTTGCTATACTGAGGTAACGATGAGGTTTGTGCAGGGTGTTGAAGAACTGAATGGTTGAACCTGACGGTATGGGACTTCAGGCTTCGGTGCCTCCTTCCTGATGGTAGCTGTGAGAAGTTGGCATGGCCCAGGTAGTGCTTTCAGATGACAGATGCCCCCTTCTTAAGGCAGCACCTCATGTAGATACTGATGATGGGGATTGTGCCTGCGATGTATTGGACAGAACCTACTACCCTGTGCTTATGTCTCTGCACAATCAGATTTCTGTACTAAACCATGATGCAACTAGTCAGGATGCTTTCAACAGTATGTCTGTGGAAGGACAGCAGATTTGTGTAGATCCAGCTATCATGCATTAAATGATATATCGACCAGGGTAAGAGTGAAATCACCGGGCAGAGCGTGGAGGGAAACCTAAGGACTTCATGGATAGGGAGGCTCCATATAAGACAATCAACTGGTTGGAGAGAGTGGGTCTTATTTACAAATTATAGTGAACTATTGGACGGGGAAGAACTAGAAAGAAAACATAAAACACTCTGCAGATGCTGGGGTCAAAGCAACACTCACAACACGCTGGAGGAACTCAGCACGTCAGGTAGCATCCGTGGAAACGATCAGTCAACGTTTCGGGCCGGAACCCTTCGTCAGGACTGAAGAGGGAAGGGACAGAGGCCCTATAAAGAAGGTGGGGGGAGGGTGGGAAGGAGAAGGCTGGTAGGTTCCAGGTGAAAAACCAGTAAGGGGAAAGATAAAGGGGTGGGGAGGGGAAACAGGGAGGTGATAGGCAGGAAAGGTGAAGAAAGAATAGGGGAAAACACAATGGGTAGTAGAAGGAGGCGGAACCAAGAGGGAGGTGGTAGGTAGCTGGGGGAGGGGACAGAGTGAAACTGGGATAGGGGAAGGGAGGGGGAGGGAATTACCGAAAGTTGGAGAATTCAATGTTCATACCAAGGGGCTGGAGACTACCTAGATGGTATATGAGGTGTTGCTCCTCCAACCTGAGCTTAGCCTCATCATGGTAGTAGAGGAGGCCATGTATGGACATAACTGAATGGGAGTGGGAAGCATTGTTGAAGTGGGTGGCAACTGGAAGATCCTGTCTGTTGTGGCGGACAGAGCGGAGGTGTTCGACGAAAGAACTAGAAAGACACAGTGGTAGATAGTTTAAATGAGAGACTTGCTCTTTCTGAGATTAAGAGATTATAACATCTTCCACATTATTCCAGCAGGAGGTCTCGCCTACCTGAGGATGGAGTGTCCCATGTGTGGCCTTGAGTTTCCCATCATCATAGTTGAATACCATGCGTGGGAGTGCAATGGACGTGAAGAACCCAATGAAGGTGAGGGTGAGTGGCAGCGGAAAACACAAGCTGTCACACGACACTACGGGTGCGAATAACACTGGACAACTAATCTTTTAGAAAGTGTTGCTTCCTCAGAAATTTTTTTTGTTTGTGATAGAACACTTGAAGCTGAACATAAATATAATTTCAGACTACATGTACCACATAGGAATTTGGAGAATCAAGAAATGAACTTTTAATGAATATAATGCATTTAATTGCAAAATGGTGCTGACGCTTTGCAATAATTCAACCAAGTTGAAGATGTTTTGTTGATGATTTTCATTTGTGCTCAGTGTCTGAGGCTTCTCGCTTAAGTGTCCAACAATAATCACCCGGCATTGATGGATTCCAGTTGCCCTGATACAGTTTCTCCATGATCACAATGTCCTGGTGAAAACTTTCACCATGCTCGTCATTGACAGCGTGAAACTTTGCAGGGACGAAGTCTAAATGGGAATGCAGAAAATGAATCTTTAGCGACATGTTGCACTTCATGGTTTTGTATGCTTGAAGCATGTTGTCAACCAGCTGCACATAGTTTGTGCTCTGTAGTTGCCAAGAAAATTTTCAACAGCATCCTTGAATGCCTTCCATGCAATTTTCTCTGGTCCCAGTAGAAGTTCCTCGAACTGCCTTCCTGACGAAGGGTCTCGGCCTGAAACATCGACTGCACCTCTTCCTAGAGATGCTGCCTGACCTGCTGCGTTCACCAGCAACTTTGATGTGTGTTGCTTGAATTTCCAGCATCTGCAGAATTCCTGTTGTTTGCCTGTAATTGATGTTTGATTTGTGGACCAACAAAAATGCCTTCCTTAACCATGGCAACTTAACTTATGAATTGAAATGACAAATATAGGCAACTTCTGAAAAAATAGCACATGATAGGGAAATTCTATTGCGATTTTTCATGGTCAGTAGCCCAAAATCCATACGTAATTCAGGAAGTAAAATCTTTGTTGTCCGGTGTGATCTCTCTCTCAAGCTCAGACCATCTCTCTATAACCCTTTCCTTCGCAGAATCACAGCCACTGCTAACTTTGTGCACACTGCCTTCCACTAACCAACTGGGATTGGAGCAACCAGTTCTATCCCTTCCTTTCTGGGATCTGAAACTCATCTTCACCTCTCTAATCCTAGAAAACTCCATTCCTTCGCCTCCTCCCCTGCCTGGCATCAACCTTTAAGAACATTGTTTCTCTATTCTTCCCAACAGGACCTTTCATTTTAAGACCATAAGACACAAGATATTGGAGCAGAAGTAGGCCATTCAGCCCATCAAGTCTGCTCCGCCATTCAATCTTGGGCTGATCCAATTCTTCCAGTGATCCCCACTCACCTGCTTTCACCCCATACCCTTTGATGCCCCGGCTAATCAAGAACCTATCTATCTCTGTCTTAAATATACCCAATGACTTGGCCTCCACAGCCGCTCGTGGCAACAAATTCCATAGATTTACCACCCTCTGACTAAAGTAATGTCTCCGCAATTTTCTACCTACTATTCTCTTGCCTGTTCACCTGACCCATCCACTTTCCTTTCTGTGCCCTCCTCATACTTCCCCACTTGGCAGCCTTGGATATGGTGGTCTGTCTTTGCACTGCGGTCTGCCACCCCTACCCTGTTATTGGGATTGAGAAAGTTGAAGCTTATTCCATTGCTTTTTCCCTGGATGAGAGCTTTTCCCAACCCCATCCATCCCCCACCACACTCTATGTCACTGGGATCAGAGACACAGCCGCTATTGTCCGTGGCAATACTCCTCCCTGAATCAACCCAGCAAGAACTGCTCGGTGCTCCTTGTTGAGCCCTGTTTTGAACGTAATGTCTTCTGACTGTGACTCCTTAATAGGACATAATTCACTGGTTAGTCTGTTCTTAGAAGGTCTTTCAGGGTCAAGGATGACCACGTCCCACCATGTCCTCTCCAGGTCAGCGTAGGACCAACGTGATGAGGCCAACATGGGACCCACAGACTGTGCCTGTGGGGATGGATGTGCTTGACAGGACAGTTGGGAGAGGAATTTGGGAGGTGGTGCTCTATACTGGGCTTCTGTGTTTATTTTTATTTACAGAGATACAATGCAGGCCCTTTGTGCGCCCCCCCCCCATTCAACCTTAGCCTCATCACGGGACAATTTACAATGACCGATATATTGGATTGTGGGAGGAAACCAGAGCGCCTGGAGGAAACTCGCGCAGTCACATGCAAACTCCTTACAGGCAACAGCGGGAATTGAACCCTGGTCACCTGTACTGTAAACCATTGTGCTAACCACTACACTACAACTCTTCCATTGTGGTTATGATCCAGGGATTGCCAAGAATCGGTGGGAAGCCGCACAATTTTTAAGGATACTCTGTGAATACTCTTCTGGCATTTCTTCTGTCCGTCAAAAACAGGGCTCCAACCAGAGTGTCTTTTTTTTAAGGATATCTGGATTGCAAATCAATAATTAGGGTAATTAGTGTCATTGATCGGGATGTTAGGTATACTAATCCTGTGGAATTTTGGATATAATGGCGATAATTATGTTCTAATCACTGATTTTTATTTTGCTTTTAAGGTTCATTGATCCAAGAAAACACAGTGCCAAGTGCTGTAAGTTAATCTCATACACTTTTCTCCTTTGTTGGTGAGGCCTCCCGAAAATATGGGCTTTGGGGATTTGGAACCTACCCCAAAGGCCCCATTACTCTTGTCAAATTACATGGGGTGGTGTGCGCTGCAATCAGACTCCACTTTTAGTGGGTCTTTCATACTATGGCAATGAACTCTTGATCTTTCAATCTACCTTGCACCTTATTTGGACGTGGTGAGGATGTTTCCAACAATGGGGGAGTCTAGACTCAAGAGGGCACAGCCTCAGAATAGAAGGATGTTCCTTAACAGAGAAGAGGAGGAATTTCTTTAGCCGGAGGGTGGTGAATCTGTGGAAATCATTGCCATAGATGGCCGTGGAGACCAAGTCATTGGGTACATTTAGAGTGGAGGTTAGTAAAGGGCATCAAACAGAGAAGGCAGGAGAATGGGTGAGAGAGAAAATAAATCAGTCATGATCAAATGTCTTAATTCTGCTCTTATGTCTTAAAGTGTTATTTGTCTACCTTCTTTGCCTTCTTTCAGTTAGTCCTGACGAAGGGTCTCGGCCCGAAACGTCGACTGTACCTCTTCCTAGAGATGTTGCCTGGCCTGCTACGTTCACCAGCAACTTTTATGTGTGTTGCTTGAAATTCTAGTATCTGCAGATTTCCTCGTGTTTGTCTCCCTGTAATGCATTTTCTCTACAAGCGTAACACCATGTTCTGCATTCTGTTTTGTGCCATCTCAATGTATTTGTATTTGGATTGATCTGTCTGTTCGGTATGCAAACAAAAGCTTTTCGCTTTATCTCGATACATGTGGCAGCAATAAACCAGTTACTGGGCACTGGGCACCACCAGCAACACACCATGATAGCCAATTCCAATTAGCCAGTGCAAGCCAGTGTCATCAGCCCAGCCAACACTTTTCACGTCTCCCCATGAAATGGATTTTTGGTAGGGTACAGTTTCACATACTCTGCACATTCCACTACCACGGGAAGGTAAAGGACCAGGGGCATAGCCGGCAGAGCTGCTGCCTCACGACACCCGCCCCCCAGGTTCAATCCTGACCTTGCTGCTGCCCCTGTGCAGTTTGCACGCTCTCCTTGTGACCGAGTGAGCTTCCTTTGGGCACTCTTTTTTAAAGAAATTTCCCCACATCCCAAAGGCTGGTAAGTTACTTGTCCGTTCCATATTGACCTGTAAGTCAGCAGCAGAATCTCTGGGGAATTGATGGGAATCTGGGTGTTGGGCACGTGGCCAAGTGGTTGAGGCGTTCGTCTAGTGATCTGAAGGTCGCTAGTTCGAGCCTCAGCTGTGGCAGCGTGATTGTGCCCTTGAGCAAGGCACTTAACCACACATTGCTCTAGTCTGTGCGAGGAGTGGTGCCCCACACAGACTTCCAATCTGCGCCTTGTAAGGCATGAAAATGCCCGACGCAGGCCTCTGGCCTCTCATGGTCTGAGTCGACGTTCCCTCCCCCCGCCCCCTCCCCTGGGTGGAGGGGTGGTGGGGAGATAAAAATGAGATTCATGGATTAGTGTAAATCGGTGGTTGGTGGCCAATAAAGACTCAAAGGATCTGTTCCCATGGGGTATCTTTCTATGACTCTATGCCTGAGCAAACACCCACTCGAGCCTGTCCTGCTCTGTTCAGTATGAACATAGCTTCATTTTCCTCCTAAATCTCCATAACCCATTGTGTGAAAAGTCTATCTCATCTGTAAGCAGACGGAATGTCTCTCTGCCTGTGGCTGTCAAAAACTCCAATTCTCACATAGGCAGAAAGTAGCCTGTGCCCTTACTAGATCAATGATGTACAGTTGCTGGTAAGCTGAATGCTAGTTTGCTGTGAATAACAGTTAATTTGAACATTAAATTTATTCCAATCTGTATGCGTTTCATAGGATTACATTGGAGAAATGTGCTATGTTTGATATTGAGGGAGAGTGCAGAGACCATGAGAACGCCTGCAGCAGGCTTTTCAGCTGAACTTTATTGAGAACTCTACTTGTGCAATTTGTGAGCTCCTTCCATGCCGGAGTGGCACAGGATTAACCCATAAATGACTGCAACAAAATGATTCCAAAACAGTGTATTCAGCCTAATCGGCCCATACTGACATTTGTGTTTCATTCAAGCCTCGTCCTTCATTTTTAGCTAAATTTCAGTGTGATCTCTTCATCCCTAATCTGTTCAACCACACCAAGTTCCACAGGCCCCCGACTATTTCTTCTAAATTCCACATTGAATTTCTTGGTGACTGTTTTATAGCACTGACATCTGGTTATGTTGTTCCCATAAATAGAACATTTTTTTTCAATCTCTCCTTGAGTAAAACTGTCCATAATTGTAAAACCTCAAGTAGGTGTAAAACCTCAGCCCGCCTTTCTCAAGAAAAAAAAGACTGCTCATCTTCTCCTAATATGTACACACCTATGTCTTGGTTATCATCCTTGTAAATCTTCTCCGTTCTCTGCCACCATTCCCCTCACCCCTGGAAACTCTATATAGTTGTTTGTTTAGCAATACAGTGTGGAACAGACCCCCCCAGCCCTTCGAGCCACACTGCCCAGCAACCCACCTATTTAACCCTAGCCTAATCGCAGGACAATTTGCAATGACCAATATAACCTACCAACCGGTACGCCTTTGGACTGTGGGAGGAAACCGCAGCCTCCCAGATACAAACTCCATATGCTCTTACAGCTTGGTGTGTTGGACCTCAGAGGTCAAAGGTTCATTTTCATATCGAAGTATGTATGCAGAATACAACTCTGAGGTTCGTCTTCTCCAGATAGTCATAGAGTAAAGAAAACCATATAAATATTTGAAAGAAAGACATCAATCACCCCCACACGAAAAGGAAGAGATTTAAAAAAACACAAACTCACAAACCCCAAACACCCCCAACCCCTCTTTTGCACAAAAAACTAACAGATCACCCAAACTCCCAGCCCGCCAATCGGCAGCAAGAAAGAATGGGTGAGAACACAAAAAAAAACATGGAGCTAAAAGAGGCCGATATGAACTACAGTCCAATCCATAAATCTCAAAACTTCAGTAACATTTACGAGAGCATCGGGACCCAGCGGCAGCGACTATGAACTCTGAACTCTGCCCAGAGTTGCAATAACATTGAACTAACTGCCACACTACCAAGGCGCCAGTTCCAGTCAAGGTTGGATGCAAGCTTAAGTGTAATTAGTGCAATATAAATCTTACTGAAAATAAACTCTGGTACTTTTTTGATATATATATATAGTAACTTGCCAACTTGTGGTTCAACGTTAAGTCATCAGTATATTTGTGCTCCAAGTTTGTAGCATTCACTTGGTCTTCTGAAATGCACCATCTTGTACCTATCCGTGTTGTCTTTCATTTTCCAATAATTTGTGCATTACGTATTTACTCAGATCATCAGCATCATTTATGGAGAGGAATGGACAGTCGATGTCCCTTCCATAGATGCTGCCTGACCTGCAGAGTTCCTCCACCATTTTGTGTGCTGCCTCAGATTTCGAGCTGCAGAATCTCTTGTATTCAATGTTAAAGTTCTTTCTTTGAGTTATTATAGTTCTCTTAAGTACTGTAACCCTGATGATTTGGCAAGTTTAGATATAACAATTTTAATTTGTTGTTGTTCAGTCGTTAATTCGAGTCCGACTCTTCGTGACCTCATGGAGGATAGGGTCCATAGGGTTTTCATGGCACGATACGGGAGTAGATTGCCTGACCATTTTTCCGCACAGATACACCTGCTGCCCAGGTTGGGACCCGACTGGGTTTGAACTCAGGACCTTCTGCCTTGAAGTCCATTGCTGATGCCACTGCACCACCAGCCAGCCCAGTGATTTTAATTCCAGAATCTAAATTGTTGGTGTAAGTTGTGAACAGCTTTGGGGCCAGCATTGATTCTCTGCTATTGAACACCATCAGAACATTAGAACTCAAGAAAATAGGAGCAGGAGTAGGCCATTCAGCCCCTCAAGCCTGCCCTATATTCAGAATGATGATGGATGATTTGTCCTATGACCGAACTGTCCGGTCACCTTCATCCACTGTGAACAGCAACCTTTCACTTGTACTCAGCTGTCTGTCAATGCCAGCTGGCAAACCTTCCTCAGCACCACATTGGCAAATAGAGCTGCCACTTCACAGCTACAATGACCCGAGTTCCATTGGGACTTCTGATGCTCTCTGTGTAGAGTCTGCACTTTCTCCCTGTGACTGCACAGGCCTCCCCGGGTACCCCAGTTTCCGCCTACGTCCCAAGAATGTGAAAACTGACTACTCGAAATGGTCTCTCGTTGTGTAGATGGGTAGTGAAATGTGGGGGAAGTTGATGGGAGTGCGGAGTGAGTTAAAGTAGGATTAATGTAAATGGGTCAGCACGGACCCAGTGGGCCAAAGGGCCTTTTTTGTGCAATATGATTTATAGCTTTGTTTATTATTGTCATATGTGCCGAAAAACTTGTCTTGCATACTTTGAGGTACAATGAAAATCTTCAAGCCAAACAAGACAGTGTTACTACAGGGTCAAGATGCACAACATAATACCAACAGGCACACACAGCACAAAGAACACACAGCACATATAAGATAAGAAGATACAGCCTCTCAATAAAAGAGTCCCACACAATGCCGCTCAAATCTGCTGATGACCGCAACAGAGCTTGTCTTTTGCCGAGCGAACACTAGGGGGCAGCACCGACTCCAGCCTGGACACTGCGCCACACTGCCCCCTGGTGGAGCATGCCAGCTCCGAAACCTCTCTCCCAGCGGCTATAGACAGGCGACACCGCGACTGGAGGCCTAGTCGTTGCACATACAAGACAGCAAGCACATGTAGGATATAAATAATACAATCACGGAAAACATGTATGTATATAGTCCATATGAACACTTGGGGTGGGGAGTGGGGGCAGCACTAAATCCAGCCCGGATGCTGTGCCAGTGGAATGCACTGGCTCTGATGCCTCTCTCCCGGCGGCCGTAAACGGGCGACACCGCACACCTCAGCATTACCACCCACATACACATTAGGGACCATCTGCAGTAACCAATCTGCACATATTTAGGACAAGGGGGGAAACTGGAGCACCTGGAGAGACCATGGAGATTCTATGAATATTCTGCTGTTTGTCCTCAGCTCTTCATTCTGACCTTGATCTATTTTATCTACAATACCATTCTTTTACTTTCCTGTTAGCTGCCCAAAAGAGCTCATGGTCATCCACTGCAACCAAGGAATACCCCAGCTGGTGACGTTCGTTCGGACCACTAGACCTGGACTTCTGAGGTTGAGAGAGTGGAAATGCCCTAGTGGAACGTTCTCTCCTATTCTCGTTGGACACAACAGACAACCAGCACCACAGCAGGCTCAAAGAAATTGGTCAACCAAATTCACTTTGGATTTCTGATGTTTTTCACACACTATTTATCTTGATCTTTCTTTTCGACTTAGAGTTTCCCTCGTTCCAGACTTTCATCTCTCCCCACACTAACCACGGTCTGGTTTAAAGCATCACCGATTTGCACACACATCCAGAAAGGGGCTGCATCACGTGAGCTGTCTTGACCGAAACAATTTTAAACCTTCTATTGTGGAGGTCTTCCCTGTGAGGGGAAGGGACAGTAAAGTTGTCGGGTTTCCTGTACAGGCCACTGAGGGATGATTGATGGGGAGAGTTTGCCTCCTGTTATTTGGGGGTTAATGTTACACATACAGAGTGCTGGAGGAACTCAGCAGGCCAGGCAGCATCTATGGAAAAGAGTAAACAGTCAACGTTTCAGGCCTTCAGCAGGTCTCGGCCTGAAACGTCAGCTGTTCACTCTTTTCCATAGATGCTGCCTGGCCTGCTGAGTTCCTCCAGCATTTTGTGTGTGTTACTTAGATTTCCAGCATCTGCAGATTTTCACTTGTTTATGGGGGTTAATGTTCTTGTCTTTCAGCAGGCAGCCTGTACCCACGACGTCCAGCAAGCTGACAAAGGGGAATCTGCTTTCTCATCAGAAACCTCTGAGGTTCCACACCCTGACACAGGTAACATCAGCAACTGCCCTATGTGTCAATAGCCCTACCATTCTCTGTGAATGATTTTCCTTGCTGTCTTGGGCCAAGTGGATTGAAAAAGCAGGGCGTCGGGACCAGAGGCAAGGGTCGGGCTGATTCTGCTGTCTGCTCCACGACATTTACTCTGCTCTTCGGTGCACAGAGGCCAAAGCCGTGGACCTGAACCGGCTGCTCTGGGCTTCGTGTCCGAGGACTCACTTTCATTCTAAATGCTATTTGTTTACTTTTCTTGTTTGTACAATTGTTTTTTTTCCTCTCACCGCACGTTGGGTGTTTGTCTTTTTTTTAAACGGGTTCTTTTGGGTTTCTTGTTCTGTGGCTGCCTGTAAGGAGATGAATCTCAGGGTTGTATAATGTATACACACTTCGATAATAAATGTACTTTGAACTTTATTGCCCAAATCCCCCTGTTCTGTCTCAAGAGGTGCACATGATCGCAAAGGTTAACTCAACAGACACTGCCCCTCCCTGGGGTAGACATACCACACCGATGGAGGAGTACAGGTCAGTGCTAGTACTGGGGCACAGGCCCTCTGCTGACAGTGGATCATCTTTCCCGTTGATGGTGGAGCATGTCCCAGTCGATGTTGACTCTCATTGCTATACAGAACCTGAGGCTAATTGTTCCCAAGAAGCATATAACCATATAACAATTACAGCACAGAAACAGGCCATCTCGGCCCTTCTAGTCCGTGCCGAACGCTTACTCTCAGCTAGTCCCACTGACCTGCACTCAGCCCATAACCCTCCATTCCTTTCCTGTCCATATACCTATCCAATTTAACTTTAAATGACAATATCGAACCTGTCTCTACCACTTCTACTGGAAGCTCGTTCCACACAGCTACCACTCTCTGAGTAAAGAAGTTCCCCCTCGTGTCACCTCTAAACTTTTACCCCTTAACTCTCAGCGCAAGTCCTCTTGTGTGAATACTTTATACTTTATTTGTCGCCAAACAATTGATACCAGAACGTACAATCATCACAGCAATATTTGATTCTGTACTTCCCGCTCCCTGGATTACAAATCAATAGTAAATATTAAAAATTTAAATTATAAATCATAAATAGAAAATAGAAAAATGGAAAGTAAGGTAGTGCAAAAAAAAAACCAAGAGGCAGGTCCAGATATTTGGAGGGTACAGCCCAGATCTGGGTCAGGATCCGTTCAGCAGCCTTATCACAGTTTGAACCTCCCCTACCCTCAATGGAAAAAGCCTATCCACGTCAACTCTATCTATCCCCCTCATAATTTTAAATACCTCTATCAAGGCACCCCTCAACCTTCTAGGTTGAGAACCTTCTATGCATAAGTGTACAGGAATGTCAGAGTGCGGGCCATTAACGTTTACAATACTCTTATCTGTGTGTTTTGCTTTTAACTTAGAAAGGTGCCGGGAGAAAGACGAAATGCCAGAATGCCCCCTTTGCTTTCGTTCTATTCCTGCGGATCTAATATTTGAACATGCGGCATTCTGCAATGGTCCTAGTTGTGGTAAGCTGCCAGAGCAAGCGACCTGCGACTTCACAGACCCCCAGGAGCGAGTGACTTGCGACCACAGTGAACCCGAGGGGCAGGGGATCGGCGCCTGTTCAGAGCCCCACAAGGAAGTCATTCCCAGCTGCAGTCAAGCTGTGGGAAGCAGTGTTCTCACTGAGCTTCCCGGCCACATCATGCAAGTTTTCCACAGGTACAAATTGTTTCTTCCTCACATTTCCCAAACCGTCCAACACCCCGGGCCGGGGACCTGGGTCACGCTTGTGCTCTGCCTCTCTTCAGGGACAGTCTTAAGCGAAGCCGAGTTGAGTTTATTGCTTTGTGCAGAAGAACAGTAAGGTACAGGTACAATTTTAAAAACCCGCTGCAGTGCATCAAGCTTCTGGTTCAGACATACACAACATAAATTGTACAAGGCAAGGCAAGTTTATTTGTATAGCACTTTTCAAACACAAGACAGTTCAAATTGCTTTACGTCGAACAAGATATAAAAGTCAAACATCAAATCTCAGACAATATAAAATAGAATAAAATCACACAAAAATAGGTATGATAAATCGATTAAAAAAGAAATAAAAGCTACAGTGAAAAGAAAAGTTTTAAACCTCGATTTAAAAGAGCTTAAAGTTGGGGCAGACTTCAGATCCTCTGGAAAGATATGTGGAGCTTAGTAACTGAAAGCTGCTTCACTGTGTTTATCTTTGACCCTGGGGGCGGTAAGCAGACCTGCCCCAGACAACCTGAGAGCTTGGGAAGGTTCATAATGCATCAGGAGATTGGAGATGTGACCAGTCAGTGCTTTAGAAACCAGTGGTAGTAACACAGGACAGTGAAGCGTGATGAGTCAATTCCCTCAGAGGAGCCACTGGGTCCTAATGCTCTCAGAGGAGCCACTGGGTCGTAATGCTCTCAGAGGGACCGCTGGGTCCTAATGCTCTCAGAGGGACTGCTGGGTCCTGATGCTCTCGGAGATGCTATTGAAATTCTGAGACTTATGGATTGGACTGTAGGTCACATTGGCCTGTTTCAGTCCTATCTTTCTTTTCATGTTCTCGCCCATTCTTTCATGTCGCCAACTGGTAGTCTGGGGGTTTTGGGTGATCTGTTAGTTTTTGTGCGAGGGAGGGGTCGTGGGGGCATTTGGGATGTGCGAGTTTTTGTTTCTTTTTCTTTTCATGCAGGGGGGATTGATGTCTTTCTTCCAACTACTTGTATGATTTTCTGTAATTTATGGCTATCTGGAGAAGACTAATCCCAGAGTTGTATTCTGCATACATACTTTGATAACAAAATGGAACCTTTGAAGAGGGAAAAAAATGTATGCAAAAACAAGACATTAGTGCAAAAAATAACAATCAGAGACAAGTCTTTGGTAGTGCGAGGTTGGCGGGAGTATTCTGTGGCTGAGGTATGGTTAGGGCTGTGCAGGTCGGTTCAACAATCTGATAGCTGTAGTAAGGTAGCTGTTCCTGAACTTTGGTGGTGTGGGACTTAAAACTTCTGCACCTCCTACCTAACACTGGAGAGCCTTGGGAGCAGGTTGGTGTCTCACTGTTTAAGGAACATTATGAACACACGTTCCTCCTGAACCTGCCTCCTTATTGACCTGATTGTAACTTCACTCAACATCGCCAGCACCCTGACCTTTCACCCTTTGAATTGTAAGGAATGCGTCTGTCTCCAACTTGGCACACGTGAAAATTTTGTTGACACGAGCCATGCCATGACACCCCTCAATTCTTTAAACTCTTCTTATAACAAAGAAGATGCATAATCATTAATTAATGAAGCAGCAAATGAGTTTTGAACAAGTCTTGTAAAATGTTTCTTTTATTTCAGTCTGTTTTGGTTCAAATGGTTCCATTTATTATCAGAGAATGTATACAGTGTACAATCCGAAATCCTTATTCTTTGCATTCATCTGCGAAAAGCAGAACCCCAAAAGAAAGAACAACAGGAAGGCGTTAGAACCCCAAGGCCCCCTTTTATACTTTTATCAATCGTAAAACAAGTAACACATGTAACTAAACAACAGATTCATCCTCTTTTCCTTTTTAAAAAATGCCCATAATTATAATTACTAATTCACTAATCAATGAAAATCTCTGCTCAAAATTACCATGGCACGCAAGGGAATTTTTTTTAGAAGATTATCTTCAATTTGTACTCCTCCCCCTCCTTTTCCCCCCTTCCCTCCCACCTTTTTATTCTGGCCCCAGCCTCCTTTGTTTCCAGTCCTGAAGAATGGTCTCGGCCCAAAATGTCAACTGTTTATTCTTCTCCATAGATGCTGCCTGACCTGCTGAGTTCCTCCAGCATTTTGTGTGTGTTGCTCAGGATTTCCAGCATCTGTAGCATCTCTTGTGTCTCCCTCTTGCGTTTCATGTGCTTACAACATCTTTGAATTTTTTTAATCTTAATGTTTTTGACCCTTTCCTTGCCTTCCTGATTTCTCCTTGAATACTCCTATTACAGTTCTTAGATCTTGCCTGCTATATTAGTCTCTCAGTGCCTGATACAGCTTCCCTCTTTTGATTCTGTCAGGCAGGCTGTTAATAGTGGGAGATGTCAATTACTAAAGCCAACATATATCCAGTATAAGGTGAAAAGAATTCTTTGGCTGCATTCAGGAGAACTTTGTATACAGCACGCCCAATAATTGGTGCAAACCTACAGTTAGTTTTGGGGAAATTTGACAGCGGGGTGGGGGGGGAAGGAGTATCAGTAAGGAAGGGGGCAGGGATGGAGTATCAGTGAGGAAGCTCTTCTGATCATAATTCATTTAGTCGTGACACAGTTATCGAACGGGACAAACACTGTTTATTCCCCTCCATAGATGCTGCCTGACCTGCTGAGTTCCGCCAGCATTTTGTGTGGGTGTGTTGCTCAGGATTTCCAATACCTCTTGTGTCTCCCTCTTGCTTCGCATGTACTTTGCATTTCCTTTAATTTTACTTTTTTAACCCTTTCCATGCCTTCTTAATTTCTCCTTTACAGACATCCCACCTCTCCCGGAAGTTCTGGGAGTCTCCCGCATATTAATAGTGGCTCCCTGATGCCCGCAAATTATATAGAATATCATGGAGATCAGTTTTTTTGAGAGCAAGCGAGAGAAAGCAAGAGAGAGCGCAAGAGCGACCACGAGGGAGAGCGCGCGTGCGCGCGAGAGAGCGAGAGCAAGCAAGCGAGCGAGAGAAAGCAAGCGAGAGTGCTTGGGAGCGCGCCAGCGACCACGAGAGAGAGAGAGAGAGAGAGAGCGCGCCATGGCAGAGTGTTCCAAAAAAAATATAAAACGTACGTCACCCCAGACTACACTAAAGTGTACCCCTGCCTAACAGGGGTCAAAATAATGACAGTGTTGCTTGCTGCACTGTTTTTCTATTGCCCACAGTGGGTTCAGACTGTAAAAGACGTGTTGAGGTGAGTTTAACAGGTGTCATTTGTTCATGGTGGAGGATTACAAGATAGATAGATAGATATACTTTATTAATCCCGAGAGAAGTTTGGTTTCGTTACAGTCGCACCAACCAAGAATAGAGCGTAAATATAGCAATACAAAAAACCCCAACAGTCAAACAACAAAATGCAAAACTATGCCGGATGGAAAATAAGTCCAGGACCAGCCTATTGGCTCAGGGTGTCTGACCCTCCACAGGAGGAGCTGCACGTTCGATGGCCACAGGCAGGAACGACCTCCCGTGCCGCCAAGTGTTGTATCATGGTGGAATGTGGCCGAAGTCCAACAGTAAAGAGTTCAATATCCAGTCTGCAAACATGTTCCTCGATGGTAATGTACCCCGGATTGCACCATCCGTTGTTTGCCAGATCGGTAAACACCCCACTCCTTCACGCCGCTTACCACTCTCAGTGCACTTCCGGTCAGGCGGAACGGTATTACGCACCGAGCTCCTCTTCTCCAAAAGTCTCTGTTGTCTCGACCCGGTCCTCTTTCCTCGGCTTTGTGATCCCCTTCTGTGTGTTTTCCTCCGGATTTCAGCAGGGGTGTTTGCCGCTCTGTTCACTAAAGCCAACCGGAATTTTCTGGTCCGTGGAATACACAATGCGACCTTGCTTCTGTCCCGCATGTCGGGATGTAACCATTTCCAGCGCTAAAGAAAACCCAAATAAAACTCTCTCTACCAGCATATTAGAGAGGGTGCAGCTTCGACGTGTTACCGTGAGAAAAAAATACAAAAAATAACGTAAATTAAAAATTTAAAAAACGTAAATTAATAACAAATACCTGGGGATACAAATTGACAATAAACTGGACTGGTCAAAGAACACTGAGGCTGTCTACAAGAAGGGTCAGAGCCGCCTCTATTTCCTGAGGAGACTGAGGTCCTTTAACATCTGCCAGACGATGCTAAGGATGTTCTACGAGTCTGTGGTGGCCAGTGCTATCATGTTTGCTGTTGTGTGCTGGGGAAGCAGGCTGAGGGTAACAGACACCAACAGAATCAACAAACTCATTCGTAAGGCCAGTGATGTTGTGGGGATGGAACTGGACTCTCTGGCGGTGGTGTCTGAAAAGAGGATGCTGTCCAAGTTGCATGCCATCTTGAACAATGTCTCCCATCCACTACATAATGTACTGGGTGGGCACAGGAGTACATTCAGCCAGAGACTCATTCCACCAAGATGCAACACTGAGCGTCATAGGAAGTCATTCCTGCCTGTGGCCGTCAAACTTTACAACTCCTCCCTTGGAGGGTCAGACACCCTGAGCCAATAGGCTGGTCCTGGACTTATTTCATAATTTACTGGCATAATTTACATATTACTATTTAACTATTTATGGTTCTATTACTATTTATTATTTATGGAGCAACTGTAACGAAAACCAATTTCCCCCGGGATTAATAAACTATGACTATTAGCATAGCTAACGTTATTTAAACTAGCTGGCCAACTGCTAAGGAGCTACTCTATTCCAGACATCACACCCCTCCCGGAAGTCTCCCGCAAATTGATGGTGCTATCTCCCTGAAATAAGTTTTTGCAGGGTGGAATGTCTGCCTTTAAAACCGCTATTATACTTAAACCCTTTGGAGAAAAGATTCTAAACAGGGCTGAGGCCTACTTTATTAGGCCGAGGAGGGATTGGAAAGTGCTGTGCAGTTAAATTAGCCTTCAGGGAGGAGCATAAAGGGGTAAATATGCCTATAGACCAAAGTGTGTGACTGCCATTTAGGAATTCAGCAGGACAGGCAATATCTACAGAGAGGAATAAAGAGTCGACATTTCAGGCCGAGACCCTTCTTCGGGACTGTGGATTTCCAGAATCTGCAGAATCTTTTGTGTTTATGAGTGACTGCCATATCTCAGTATTGAAATCTCCCATTATTAGTGTTAGCAATTCTGCACTTATCAAAAGGCTGCACGGGATTACTGTTCAATTACTTATGGAGCGTTTGGAAGGCTGAAGATAAAGAATCCATCCATTAGTGTTTACAAGTTAGGCTAGAAGTGTGAGCGGGCACGGGCAGTTGCTGGAACACAGCGGATTTATGGGATGTTGCTGCGTCTACTATCCACACCACCCACGCTCTAAGTGAGCGTGCCAACCTTTGATAGGATGTAAACAGAACTGATGCTGGAAATGCAGTACAAGGTCAGAAACTGTTGAGAAGTCTCAGCAGGTCAGGCGGCATCTGGGGAGAGAGAAGCAGAGTTAATGTTTTGGGTCAAGGAACAATCTGAAGGATTAACTCTGTTTTGCTTTTTATCGATGTTACCTTAGTGTGTTCCTGTGTTAGCCGGTGAGTTAAAGGCTGTTGAATGCTTCAGACCAGGAGTTCCCAACCTGGGACCCACGGACCCCATGCTTAGTGGTATTGATCCGTGCCATAAAAAAAGATTGGGAACCCCTGCTTTAGATGCTTGAGAAGTAGATTCAAGCCCCTGAATCGGACTCCCACCCACTTTCTAGGTTAAAAGACAAGTGCTTAACCCACTGCCCCAAGAATTTCGTGAATTAGTGAGGTGTGACGGTGATGTTTCTTTGCCTGGAAACCATGCATCTGGTTCCATAAATCATTCTAAATCTTACCCCACCCCATTCTCATTCTCAGCTACGTCGCTGGAAAAGGTGCGGGGGTTTCGAGAAAAACAACTTGGAGTGTGGAGCCCAAGAGCGGACAAGAAGACAATGAAACTTCACAGAACATCACAAAAGCATTGCAGTGTCTTGGGGAAGTGCAGAGACGTTTAGACAATGACCCTGAATTCAATCAGTAAGTTAATGAACATCAATAGTACAAAGTCTTAGCCATTCTTTAGTTTTTGTTTCCTTTTCGGCACGGACTAGAAGGGCCGAGATGGCCTGTTTCCGTGCTGTAATTGTTATATGGTTATATGTTATATGTGGTTTTGAACTTCCTTCAGTGAGATCTCACCCAGTGGTGTGTGCCTGCATCCCAGGGGAAGATTTCTAGGTAGGTTAATGGCGAGGAGCGAAGGAAATTCCCAACTGGCACTTGCAACAGGTTCACTGCTGATCTGTGAGAGTGGCGACTCTGCCAGCCAGAGCTAATTTTAAATTGAAAAACATTCAAAATTTGCATGTAAATGAACAAGCCAATTAATAATCCAAAATCAGAAATAAAATACTGTGGACACAAGAGGGACTGCAGATGCTGAAAATCTAGAGCTAAGGTACCGGTGACCCCTGTTTCCATCCAGGGGGTCAGTGTGGACATGGTGGAGGATTACAAATACCTAGGGATACGAATTGACAATAAACTGGACTGGTCAAAGAACACTGAGGCTGTCTACAAGAAGGGTCAGAGCCGTCTCTATTTCCTGAGGAGACTGAGGTCCTTTAACATCTGCCGGACGATGCTGAGGATGTTCTACGAGTCTGTGGTGGCCAGTGCTATCATGTTTGCTGTTGTGTGCTGGGGCAGCAGGCTGAGGGTAGCAGACACCAACAGAATCAACAAACTCATTCGTAAGGCCAGTGATGTTGTGGGGATGGAACTGGACTCTCTGACGGTGGTGTCTGAAAAGAGGATGCTGTCCAAGTTGCATGCCATCTTGGACAATGTCTCCCATCCACTACATAACGTACTGGATGGGCACAGGAGTACATTCAGCCAGAGACTCATTCCACCGAGATGCAGCACAGAGCGTCATAGGAAGTCATTCCTGCCTGTGGCCATCAAACTTTACAACTCCTCCCTTGGAGAGTCAGACACCCTGAGCCAATAGGCTGGTCCTGGACTTATTTCCTGGCATAATTTACATATTACTATTTAACTATTTATGGTTTATTACTATTTAATTATTTATGGTGCAACTGTAACAAAAACCAATTTCCCCCGGGATCAATAAAGTCTGACTATGACTACACACAATGTGCTGGAGGAGCTCAGCAGGTCAGGCAGCATCTGTGGATGGGAATAAACAGTTAACGTTTCTCTCTCCTTCGTGCTTCTATGATTTTACATCAAACTAACAATCAAGAGCAGGAATTCCCAGCCTGACCCCTCAATTAATGGTAGGGGGTCCACGGTATTAAAAAAAATGTTGGGACCCCCTGATCTACAGGCCAAGGTTCTGAAATATGTCTGTGTTCTGATGAAGTGTCCTCAGAAACACATTCCAGTGTTCACTTTTTCTCTCATTTCCCTTCTAGCATTTAAATTTAATTTGTTGTCTCCTATTTGCTCCTCCTCAGAGTCTCCTTCAGTTACTCACCAGCTCTCACCCCCCCTCTTTCCTTGACTTTGTCTCATTCATTCTCTCCTGGTCTCCCTCCAAACCCTGACCTTCCCTCTTCTCTGGAATGTAACTTATCTTATTTCTAAAATTTTCCAGTTCTCCTGAAAGTTCATTAATTCAAAATGTTAATCCTGTTTCTTGAAAGTCATTATCTTTTTAAAAAGATGTATTGTATAAACTCTAAACTCTGTTTACAGATTCTCTGTCCACCTCCCCCTCTCAGTCTCCCTCACATTCTCACTCTCCTTCACCTTCTGCGTCGGAATCTTCTTTTGAAAAGATAAAGATTGGCTTTATTTGTCACATGTACAATGAAACATCCAACAAATGCGTTGTTTGCATCAAATCAAGTCGGCGAGGATTGTACTGGGCAGCCTGCAAATGTCACCATCCAGTGCCAATAGTCATAGTCATAGTCATACTTTATTGATCCCGGGGGAAATTGGTTTTCGTTACAGTTGCATCATAAATAATAAATAGTAATAAACCATAAATAGTTAAATAGTAAAAAGTAAATTATGCCAGGAAATAAGTCCAGGACCAGCCTATTGGCTCAGGGTGTCTGACCCTCCAAGGGAGGAGTTGTAAAGTTTGATGGCCACAGGCAGGAATGACTTCCTATGACGCTCTGTGCTGCATCTCGGTGGAATGAGTCTCTGGCTGAATGTACTCCTGTGCCCACCCAGTACATTACGGGAGACATTGTCCAAGATGGCATGCAACTTGGACAGCATCCTCTTTTCAGACACCACCGTGAGAGAGTCCAGTTCCATCCCCACAACATCACTGGCCTTACAAATGAGTTTGTTGATTCTGTTGGTGTCTGCTACCCTCAGCCCGCTGCCCCAGCACACAACAGCAAACATGATCGCACTGGCCACCACAGACTCGTAAAACATCCTCAGCATCATCCGGCAGATGTTAAAGGACCTCAGTCTCCTCAGGAAATAGAGACGGCTCTGACCCTTCTTGTAGACAGCCTCAGTGTTCTTTGAGCAGTCCAGTTTATTGTCAATTCGTATCCCCAGGTATTTGTAATATTCCACCATGTCCACACTGAGCCCCTGGATGGAAACAGGGGTCACTGGTACCTTAGCTCTCCTCAGGTCCACTACCAGCTCCTTAGTCTTTTTCACAATAAGCTGCAGATAATTCTGCTCACACCATGTGACAAAGTTTCCTACCGTAGCCCTGTACTCAGCCTCATCTCCCTTGCTGATGCATCCAACTCACAGCTTACTAACCCTAACTGGACACCTTTGGAATGTGGGAGGAGACCAGAGCACCCGGAGGAAATGAGAACATACAAACTCCTTCCAGACAGCTGTGGGGATTGAAGGGACATCGCTGGCACTGTAATAATGTTACGCTAACCGCTAAGCCACTATGCCGCCCCTGTATGATGCATGTATAGATAGGGCGGCAAGGTAGTGTAGTGGTTAGCACAACGCTTTACAGTACAGTACCCACCGCCACCTGTAAGGAGTTTGTACCTTCTCGCCGTGACTATGTGAGTTTCTTCCTGGTGCTTCGAGTTCCACTTCAATCCTGTGCGTAGGAGCCTCCATAGCAGTCAGTGATGCAAGCACCATACATCTATAGAGATTCTGTAGAGTGTTTAGTGACGTATCAAAAGTTCCCAAAATCCTAATGATGTATAGCCACTGGCGTGCATTCTTCACCATTGCAACAATATAGAAACCGTAGCAGCCATAGAAAAACTACAATACAGAAACAGGCCTTTTGGCCCTTCTTGGCTGTGCCGAACCATTTTCTGCCTAGTCCCACTGACCTGCACACGGACCACATCCCTCCGTACACCTCCCATCCATGTATCTGTCCAATTTATTCTTAAATGTTAAAAAAGAACCCGCATTTACCACCTCGTCTGGCAGCTCATTCCATACTCCCACCACTCTCTGTGTGAAGAAGCCCCCCCTAATGTTCCCTTTAAACTTTTCCCCCCTCACCCTTAACCCATGTCCTCTGGTTTTTTTTCTCCCCTTGCCTCAGTGGAAAAAGCCTGCTTGCATTCACTCTATCTATACCCATCATAATTTTATATACCTCTGTCAAATCTCCCCTCATTCTTCTACGCTCCAGGGAATAAAGTCCTAACCTATTCAACCTTTCTCTGTAACTGAGTTTCTCAAGTCCTGGCAACATCCTTGTAAACCTTCTCTGCACTCTTTCAACCTTATTAATATCCTTCCTGTAATTGGGTGACCAAAACTGTACACAATATTCCAGATTCGGCCTCACCAATGCCTTATACAACCTCATCATAATATTCCAGCTCTTATACTCAATACTTTGATTAATAAAGGCCAATGTACCAAAAGCTCTCTTTACGACCCTATCTACCTGTGACGCCACTTTTAGGGAATTTTGTATCTGTATTCCAAGATCCCTCTGTTCTACTGCACTCCTCAGTGCCTTACCATTAACCCTGTATGTTCTACCTTGGTTTGTCCTTCCAAAGTGCAATATCTCACACTTGTCTATATTAAACTCCATCTGCCATTTTTCAGCCCATTTTTCCAGCTGGTCTAAATCCCTCTGCAAGCTTTGAAAACCTTCCTCACTGTCCACTACACCTCCAATCTTTGTATCATCAGCAAATTTGCTGATCCAGTTGTTGTACTTCTCCAAATAAGTTGGACCCTGATAGATCCTCTGAAGAATTGACACCCAGCAACTTGAAGCTGTCTGGACTATTTAATACCTTAAGATATAGGAGCAGAATTAGGCCATTTGGCCCATAGAGATTGCACCAACATTTGCTGATCCAATTTTCCTCTCAGCCCCAGTCTCCTGCCCTCTCCCCGTATCCCTTCATGTCCTGACCAATCAGGAATCTGTCAACCTCTGCCTTAAATATACCCGATGACTCGGCCTCCGCGGCCGCCTGTGGCAAAGGATTCCCCAGAATCACCACTCTCTGGCTACAGAATTCCTCCTCATCTTCGTTTTAAATGGACACACCTCTACCTTAATGTTTTTCTTTGGGCGGGTTGGTTCCGCGGTTCGTTGTTTCGTGACTGTCTGCCAGGAAGACGAATTTCAGGGTTGTATACTTTGATAATAAGTGTACTCTGAATCCTTGAACAAAGCAGTTCGTGCTTGGAAGCAACAAAATGTAGCCAAATTGGGGTGTGGAGTAGTAAGTAAGAAGTAATCTTCAAGTCCTTTAGGGGGTCAGTCAATGAGAATCTCCAACAAGAGAGAGTCTAACTACCTTTGACATCTGACCTCCAACCTGATGGCATGAACATTGACTTCTCTAACTTCCACTACTGCCCCACCTCCCCCTCGTACCCCATCCGTTATTTATTTATATGCACACATTCTTTCTCTCTCTCTCCTTTTTCTCCCTCTGTCCCTCTGACTATACCCCTTGCCCATCCTCTGGGGTTTTTTCCTTCTCCCTGGGCCTCCTGTCCCATGATCCTGTCATATCCCTTTTGCCAATCACCTGTCCAGTTCTTGGCTCCATCCCTCCCTCTCCTGTCTTCTCCTATCATTTTGGATATCCCCCTCCCCCTCCCACTTTCAAATAACTTACTAGCTCTTCCTTCAGTTAGTCCTGACGAAGGGTCTCGGCCCGAAACGTCGACTGTACCTCTTCCTAGAGACGCTGCCTGGCCTGCTGCGTTCACCAGCAACTTTGATGTGTGTTGCTTGAATTTCCAGCATCTGCAGAATTCCTCGTGTTTACCTTTGACACCTAACTGTGTTATCATCAGTGAGATATCCACCATCCTCAGAAGCACAACGCTTCACGGTATCAGTGACCTGGGTTCAATTCCCACCGCTGCCTGTAAGGAGTTTGTACGTTCTCCCCGTCACCGTGTGGGTTTCCTCCGGGTGCTCCGGTTTCCTCCCACAGTCCAAAGTCCAAAGGTTGGTACATTAATTGGTCATTGTAAATTGTGCTGTGATTAGCCTAGGGTTAAATCAAGGGTTCACACGAGGAAATCTGCAGATGCTGGAACTTCAAGCAACACACATAAAAGTTGCTGATGAACGCAGCAGGCCAGGCAGCATCTCTAGGAAGAGGTACAGTCGACGTTTCAGACCGAGACCCTCTGTCAGGACTAACTGAAAGAAGAGCTAGTAAGAGATTCTTTCAGTTAGTCCTGACGAAGGGTCTCGGCCTGAAACGTCGACTGTACCTCTTCCTAGAGATGCTTAAATCAAGGGTTGCTGGGCAGTGTGACTCAAAAGGGCCGGAAGGGGCTGTCTGTGCTGTAAATCAATAAGTGAATGAACAAACAATCATCTAAAACTTTGGACGAAGAGTTGGCTATTCAAGCCTGCTGCACCACCCAGTAAGATTGTGACTAATCTAAATTTGGGCTCAGCTCCATTTTCCAGCCTGTTCCTCAGACCTTTCAGCTGTGCGTCCTTCGTCTTTTTTTACAAGACACTGCTGGATATTAAGCACATCAAGTGCGGCCGGTCTACCTCACTAGCGAGTTGCGGGATAGCAATGGAACTGGACGTGTTGCCCCTGCTGCAGCCACCCAGGCAGTGTGCGGTCCAACGAACAGTGGAAATGTTTGGCTCGGATGTTTTCGTTGCGGACGTTGGTAATGTAGAATACTGTGAGTCCGACTTACTGGGTCATTGGCGACACCGGAGGGGAAGCTGTGTTCCCTCGGTTGTCACACAGACAAGGCCCATGAGCCCCGGGGTCGCCGGCGACGGAGGCTGCCGGAGTTGGCTGTCTGCTGCTGGATGCCACTCTGCTGGTGCTGCCCTCTAGTGCTCACTCTGTGGAAGACAAGCTGGATTGCACATGCGCAAAACGAGGAATTTCTGCAGCTTGTTCTTGCAAAAATGTGTTTCCAGGACAACACGACTGCACCATCAATCTACAGGCCATGACATTCAGAGACTTGGGCTATTTTTAAAAAAAAATTACTGTGTATTTTTCTGCTATCATAATTGTATGTGCTATGAGGCTGTTGGTTCTGTGTTTTGCACCCAGAGGAACACTGTTTCATTTGGCTGTATGGTTGAACATGACAATTAAACTTGAACTTCCTTGTAGTCCAAGAATATGCTCACCACATCCTGAATCTATTCAATGACCCAGCCTCCACAACCTCCGGAGTGGAGAATTTGTGGCCCCCTGATGGAAGAAATTCTTCTGCATCTCTGTCTTAAATTGGTGAAATCTTATTCCAAAATGATGCTTCATAATCCTGGCGTCCTCAACAAACAGATGCAGCCTGTCAAGCCTCATCGCCATCTGGCATTTCTCTCTGCAGATGCTGCCTGACCCACCGAGCCCCTCTGGCTGTGTGTGCATTGCACCACATTCCCAGGGTCTGCAGTCTCCCATGTCTCCTCGTAATCTCACCTGTTTCAATCAGACCACCTCTTATTCCAATTTCCAAATCAGTTTGGGTCCAGTCTGGTCAATTGTTCTTCATGAGCTAACTCCTGCAACTCGGAAATCCACCAAATGGTGCTCCTTATCCAATGCAAGGATATCCACGGATACGGAAGCTAAGACTGTATGTCATCATTAATCCATCACCGTGTGCAAATGTAGGAAGCCTGAAGTCTTTTCTTTAATGACAAGGACAATACATTTGTTTGCTTTCCTGTTTGCTGTACCTGCACACTAACCTCGCGTTCCCTTCCTGGACCCGGCATGTAAATGCAATTGTGATGAAAGTATGGCAGCACCTCTACATCCTTAGGAGTTTGCAGAGATTTGGTATGACATCAAAAACTTCTTTGGATGTGTGGTGGAGAGTGTATTTATTGACTGGCTGCGTCATGGCCTGATATGGAATCACCAATGCCTTTGAATGGAAAATCCTACAAAAAGGTAGTGGATTAGACAACAGACAATAGACAGTGGGTGCAGGAGTAGGCCATTCAGCCCTTCGAGCCAGCACCACCATTCACTGTGATCATGGCTGATCATCCACAATCACTCCCTCAATAGCTAGAATGTCCTTCCTCAGGTTTGGATTCGGCCCAGTACATCACGGGTAACGTCCTCCCAACCATAGAGCACATCTACATGAAACGCTGTCGTAGGAAAGCAGCATCCATCATCAGAGATCCCCACCACTCTTTTCTTGCTGCTGCCATCAGGAAGAAGGCGCAAGAGCCTCAGGACCTCCACCACCAGATTCAATAACAATTACTGCCCCTTAACCATCAGGGTGGATAACTACACCCACTTGCCCATCCACTGAGATGTTCCCACAGCCAATTGTGTTCTACACTCTAGCTGATCTTTCATTGATCCTGTTATAGTTTCCAACCGGACCGTGCAGTGGCGGCCCTGGACGTGCGTGGTGTGGCTGCCTCATCGTCGTATCAGCCGCCTGCCAGAATAAAGAGCTGCCAATGCCGTCCCGAGGAGTAGAGATGGAGAGGCTCAGCAGGTCAGACGGCATCTGGGGAGAGAGAAGCAGAGTTAATGTTTTGGGTCAAGGAGCAATGTGAAGGATTAACTCGGTTCTGCTTTTTATTGATGTTGCCTTAGTGTGTTCCTGTGTTAGCCGGTGAGTTAAGGCTGCCTAGTGCTTCAGACCAGTTCCCAACCCGGGATCCACGGACCCCTTGCTTAATGGTAAAAAAGGATTGGGAACCCCTGCATTAGATGCTTGAGAAGTGGATACAAGCCCCTGGATTGGACTGCAACCCACTTTCTATGCTAAAAGACAAGTGTTGAACCCACTGCCCCAAGACAGTTCATGACTCAGCAGTGTGACGGTGAGGTTTATTACTGTGCCTGGAAATCATTCTAAATCCACCCCCCACCCCCCATTCTCATTCTCAGCTACGTCAACGGGAAAGACTCCGTGCTTCCAATAACAATGACTTCGAGTGTGGAGCCCAAGAGCAGACAAGAAGACAATGAAACTACACAGGACAAAGAAAAAATAGTGCAGTATCTTGGGGAAGTGCAGAGATGTTTAGACAACGACCCTGAATTAAATCAGTAAGTTAACGAACATCGATAGTACAAAGTCTTGGCCATTCTTTAGTTTTTGTTTCCTTTTGAACTTCCTTCAGTGAGATCTCACCCAGTGGTGTGTGCCTGCATCCCAGGGGAAGATTTCTGGGTAGGTTAATGGCGAGGAACAAAGGAAATTCCCAACTGAGATCTGAGAGGTTTGATGAGATTTGGCTTGTCACCTAAAACACTCAAAAACTTCTATAGATGTACTGTGGAGAGCATTCTGACAGGCTGCATCACTCTCTGGTATGGGGGGGGGGTGGGCACCTACTGCACAGGACCGAAAGAAGCTACAGAAAGTTACAAAATTAGTCAGCTCCCTCTCAGATACTAGCCTCCATAGCATCCAAGACATCTTCAAGGAGTGATGCCTGAGAAAGGTAGCGTCCACTTAAGGGCCACAGGACATGCCTCTCATTGTTATCGTCAGGAAGGAGGTACAGAAGCCTGAAGGCACACACTCAGCAATTCAGAAACTGCCTATTCCCCTCTGCCGTCCGATTCCTAAATGGAGATTGAACCTATGAACGCTACCTCATTTAAAAATATTATTTTGCACTCTTTTTAGTTTAACTATTTATTATACATATATATTTATTTATATCTGCATTTGCACAGGTTGTTGTCTTCTGCACCTTGGTTGATCTTGTTATAGTTACTATTCTATAGATTTGCTGAGTGTGCCTGCAGGAATTTGGATCTCAGCGTTGTATGTGGTGACTTTGATAATAAATTTATTTGAACTTTGAACAAGGAACCTCCAACCAGACTGTGGAGTGGTTGCCCTGGACGTGTCTGGTGCCAGATTAAAGAGCTGCCAATGCCGTCCTGAGGAATAGAGATCTCATGGTTTCTTTGTTATTCTGCAGAGCTTTAGATCCCCTCCTGAGGTGCAGCAGGCCCCTGGAAATTCTGCAGATCTTGATAAAGAACATATTTGGCAAAGCTACAGGCACCAGTGTCACCCCATTTGCCCTTTTCTTCTACCTGTCAAAAATGTTTTTGCCGAGGGTGAGTACATATCATTATATCATCAACTCTGCCTTGCATTAGTGTGTGGATGTCATCCAAGATAGCGTCTTGGGAGCATCGGGAGGGTGGTTGGTTAACATAAAGAGAAACGTAGATCTAACTTTTGCTGTGTATTTTTTGATGCTGCCGTGCAGAGGCGGCTCTATCCAACTGATCGAATGTTTGGGGCGGTACAGGGAAACTAAAGAGAGCTTTATCGTGTAGTTGGTCTGGTGGTAGACCAGACTCTGGAGCTGCTGTATAAACACCCAATCAAGTTCATTCAATTGTTATTCAATCATGCACATGTACACAGCTAAGTGAAAGTTGGCTCCTCGTGGCCAAGGTACAAAACACAGTTCATTCCCTGGTGCTGAAATCTAAGCTTAGAGTTAAGTAGAGCACCAAGCTTTAAAGAGTCCAATTCAGCCTGGGACCAGCTCAGCTGAGTGGAATACACTGGCTTTGGAGGTGATGCAGAGGAGGTTCACCAGCCTGATTCCAGAGATGAGGGGGTTTGACTATGAGAAGAGATTGAGTCGCCCGGGACTGTACTCACTGGAATTCAGAAGAATAAGAAGAGATGCTATAGAAATATATAAAATTATGAAAGGGGTAGATAAGGTAGAGGCAGGAAAGTTGTTTCCACTGGTAGGTGAGACTAGAACTAGGGGACATAGCCTCAAGATTCGGGGGAGTAGATTTAGGACGGAGATGAGGAGGAACTGCTTTTCCCAGAGGGTGGTGAATCTGTGGAATTCTCTGCCCAATGAAGCCGTGGAGGCTGCCTCAGTAAATATATTTAAGACAAGGTTGGATAGATTTTTGCATAGTAGGGGAATTGAGGGTTATGGGGAAAAGGCAGGTAGGTGGAGATGAGTCCATGGCCAGATCAGCCATGATCTTATTGAATGGCCTTGACGGGCCAGATGGCCGACTCCTGCTCCCATTTCCTATGTTCTTATGAGTCTTGAATAGTAAAGGAATGTACATAGTTAGTACTGGGGACAAACGGAGTGGCTTTGGTCTTCCCAGTGTCGGAGAAAATTGTGGCACACGGTTGTTGGACAAGTAATCTGACTAAAGGGGGAACAAAGAATGCACAGTAAATGACAGGACCCGAGCAGCATCGATGTACGGAGGGATCTTGGGTTGCAAGTTCACACCTCCCTGAAACTACCAACACATGTTGTCAAGGTGGTAAAGAAGGCCAACAGCATTCTTAGCAACACACACACAAAATACTGGAGCATTCAGCAGGTCAGGCAGCACCTGTGGAAGTGAATAAACAGTCAACGCTTCAGGCCGAGGCCTTCTCCAGGACTGAAACGGAAGGGGGTGGGGGGACACCAGAATAAAAAGGTGAGGAGGAGGGGGAGGAGGCTAGCTAGAAGGTGATAGGTGAAACCAGGAGTGTGGGGAAGACAATGGTCTGGAGAAGAAGGAATCAGTAGGAGAGGAGTGTGAGCCATAGAAAAGGTAAAAGGCCAGAGTGGGGAGTAGAAGAGGAAGGGAGTGGGAGGGGAAAATATTACCAGAAAGTTGAAATCGAGGGAGGGAAATCCCGTGCTTTGAAAAAGGAAGACATCTCTGATGTCCGGGAAGCAGGAACGGCAGAGGCAAAGGAACGGAGAAAAGCTAATAGCATTTTTACGAGAGACCGGGTGAGAAGATAACCGTGGGAATTGGTAGGTTTATAAAAGATGTCGGTTGACAGTTTGTCTCCTAAGATGGAGACCGAGAGCACCTATGGAAGTCAATAAACAGGTGACGGTTTGGAACCTGAAGAAGGGTCTTGCCTGAAATGTTGAGTTTATTTGTTTCCATAGATGCTGTCCGACCTGCTGAGTTCCTCCAATAGTATGCGTGTGTGTGTTCCATGTTGCTTTGCATTTCCAGCATCTGCAGACCTCCTTGTCTTAGTCAGTTGAGAATAAGTGTTGGGAAATCTTGTTACTGCTTTATAAAATCTTGATTACTCTGCTTTCGGAGGGGAGAGACATTGAGGAAGGAGAGAGACCCAGTGTTTCACAAGGAGGGCAGCACCTGTAGCTTTGGTTAAATCCCCTTCAGTGTATCAACAAGCTATGAATTTAATTCTGGAGATCGAAGCAAGGAGCAACAATACTGTGCGCAGCAAAACTAATGGGTCTACTTCTGTGTTTTTTTTTTAAGATTTTGGAAACGGACTCGTGGGCTGTTTTATTGAAGTGGTTGGATGTGATGATTAGAGACGTGGTGGTTCCATGGATCTCTAGGATGGGTGGCTGGGTGAGTAACTGTAGTGGTTGCTTGGCTGGTGGTCAGATGTGAACTTGCTAGATCGGCAAACACTTGAGGTGTATTCCAAAACTGTGGATATTATTTAATGGTTTGGTGTCTCAAAGCAGAGATACCCTCCTCCTCTCCTAATAGTGCAACCATTGCAAGGGATATGGTCCCACGGGCACTGCCCCTTGCAAGGATGTGGTCCCACTGGCACTGCCCCTTGCAGGGATATGGTCCCACTGGCACTGCCCCTTGCAGGGATATGGTCCCACTGGCACTGCCCCTTGCAGGGATGTGGTCCCACAGGCACTGCCCCTTGAAAGGATACGGTCCCACTGGCACTGCCCCTTGCAAGGATATGGTCCCACTGGCACTGCCCCTTGCAGGGATATGGTCCCACAGGCACTGCCCCTTGCAGGGATATGGTCCCACTGGCACTGCCCCTTGCAAGGATACGGTGCCACTGGCACTGCCCCTTGCAGGGATATGGTCCCACTGGCACTGCCCCTTGCAGGGATGTGGTCCCACAGGCACTGCCCCTTGCAGGGATATGGTCCCGCTGGCACTGCCCCCTGCAGGGATACGGTTCCACTGGCACTGCCCCTTGCAGGGATGTGGTCCCGCTGGCACTGCCCCTTGCAGGGCTGTGGTCCCACTGGCACTGCCCCTTGCAGGGATATGGTCCCACTGGCACTGCCCCTTGCAGGGATACGGTCCCACCGGCACTGCCCCTTGAAGGGATATGGTCCCACTGGCACTGCCCCCTGCAAGGATACGGTCCCGCTGGCACTGCCCCTTGCAGGGATATAGTCCCACTGGCACTGCCCCTTGCAGGGATGTGGTCCCGCTGGCACTGCCCCTTGCAGGGATAGGGTCCCACTGGCACTGCCCCTTGCAAGGATGTGGTCCCACTGGCACTGCCCCTTGCAGGGATGTGGTCCCACAGGCACTGCCCCTTGCAGGGATGTGGTCCCACTGGCACTGCCCCTTGCAGGGATGTGGTCCCGCTGGCACTGCCCCTTGCAGGGATGTGGTCCCGCTGGCGCTGCCCCTTGCAGGGATGTGGTCCCGCTGGCACTGCCCCTTGCAGGGATGCGGTCCCACTGGCGCCGCCCCTTGCAGGGATACGGTTCCACTGGCACTGCCCCTTGCAGGGATGTGGTCCGGCTGGCACTGCCCCTTGCTGGGATGTGGTCCCATGGGCACTGCCCCTTGCAGGGATGTGGTCCCACTGGCACTGCCCCTTGCAGGGATGTGGTCCCACGGGCACTCAAGATTTCCAGCACCTGCAGAACCCCTTGTCTGTGTGTGTGTTTACTTATAGTTGAGATCCAGTGCAGAATAGGCCCTTCCAGCCCTTTGACCCACGCCAGTCAGCGAACCTGATTTCGCCCTAGTGTAATCACGGGACAATTTACAATGACCAATTAATCTACTGAACACCGGGAGGAAACCCACGCATTCGACAGGAAGGACGTACAGATCCCTTACAGACGATGTTGGGATTGAACCCCAGACTCCCGATGCCCCGAGCTGTAATAGTGTCGCGCTAACCGTCACACGGCCGCGAGGCCATGCTGTGCCTTTGTTTGGACTCTGCGGTCTAAGCCATGTTGTTGTTGTTGGCCTGAGAGTATTTGATGGGTTTGGGTAAAGGGAGCTGTACTGTAGCTGCTGTGCAGTACAAGTCTCTGAGAGTTAACGTGTGACTTGTCTTTTACCGTTCACAGGGCGTTGTACTTGCTCTTCTTGGCTCTCTCATAGCTGGTGGTCTGCTGGTGGGATTCACAATTAAACTTTTGAAGTCACAGAAACAAAACCAGAGCCTTTGATGCCTGATGCCCAGGTCAACTTCCAAACTGCAGAAATTACGTTCAAGGAAAGCTTCATGTACCCGAAAATCAGGAAGGGTTCTCAATTTAATCTTCTTTTTAACGGACCACAGAGTTTTTTAGACCTTTTCACGTCTGCTGGTCAGAATGATTTTTTTTTGCCTGTGAGGAAGTTGTCAGTAAAAGTGATGGGCCGCAGCTGGTACACAGGGTGGGCATGGGAGGAGGGGAAAGGCTGGCACAGAATGAGCAGTGGGACGTGGAGGGGGTTGGCGGGTTGAGGAGTGGGTGAGGGGATGATGAGGAGCGAGAGCAGGAGAGTGGCTCCTGCCCTGACCCTATACCCAGTCTAATTCTCGGCCTTAACTCCATCTTCCTGCCTTGATCTTGGTGCAGGGTTTCAATCCAAAGCTCTGAGAATTCCTTTCCTCCCACAGATACTGCTCAACCTGTTGATTTCTTCCGGCACATTTTGTTGCCGCTGGTTGCTCAGTCCTTTCTCATGACACTGTCCCATCCTGCCAGGAATCACCGCAGAGAACCTTCTCTGCGCCACTTCCAAGAAACATATCCTTCCCTAAATTCAGAGACTAAAACTAACAATTCTGCAAGTTCAGTCTCACTACAATGGTAACAATCTTCTGCTACTTTACCCAGTAAGGCCTAGCGTTCCACTGGCCCTGACAATTACTTGCATCCACTTACTCCGCCCCATCCCACCATCCTATTCTGGTTTCTGCCCCTTTCCTTTCCAGTGTTGATAAAGGGTCTCAGCCCAAAACGTTAACTGTATATTTCCCTCCTCACATGCTGCCTGACCTGCTGAGTTCCTCCAGCAACACTCACAACAAGCTGGAAGAACTCAGCAGGTCGGGTAGCAAAAAGATCGGTCAACGTTTCAGGCCGGAACCCTTCATCGACCGATCTTTTCCACGGATGCTGCCCGACCTGCTGAGTTCCTCCAGCTTGTTGTGAGTATTGCCTTGACCCCAGCATCTGCAGATTATTTTGTGTTTGAGTTCCTCCAGCGTTTTCTGTGCGCTGCTCAAGATTTTCCTGCATCTGCAGAATCTCTTGCACCTTTGAAATGCTGCATCTACATGCTAATTTCACTACTTCTTATACACAGGCATCCAGAACTCTCTAGGCACACATTTTACCAATCCCACACAGTTTAAGTGATATTAAGAGACTTATTTAATTTATCTATTGTATATCTTTTTGCAGAATATTTGTATTGGCATCGCTCCTTAGTTTGCCAACTATTTGGGTGTAATGTACACAGTCCCTTTCACTAAGCCACTAAGATGAATTGCCATTGCCTTCTGGGGAGTGTCTTTACAAGACAGGTGACTCCAGCCATTATCAATAGTGTTCAGAGATTGTCTGCCTGGCATCAGTGCTTGACTTAACAGGACTTGTTGTGATCTGCACCGGCTGCTCATACGACCATCCACCACCTGCTCCCATGGCTTTACATGACCCTGATTGGGACTCTAATGTGCCTTGTGAAATTAGGTCACAATATACAGTCGATAAAGCAGTGACTGATAATTATAAAGACATTAATTCCTTGTTAAAATATGTGTATCATTGCGGGATAAAGACTCCACAGGTACATGGCTCTATCAATCTTTAACTAAAACAGTTAATGAGGATTGTAAAAATATCTATTTTTATAATCCTTCTGTTTCCCCACAATCTTTAGCATTTTTTTTGCTGATTTCCACAATTCTCCCAGTGCTCAGTCCCATCACCATTCTTCGTAACATAGCAACACACATAAATGCTGGAGGACGTGGCCTCTGTACTACATACTTGGGGCCTTAGCCCCCAGTGGGGCGTAGACCTTTGATGTCCTCCCGTTTTCAAAGTCCTGTGAAGTCGATGGTACGGTTGGAGTCCATCAAGGCTTCTGTAACCCATTGCAACCATTGTGCAGGGGGCTGGCCTGTACATCTCCAGCAGAGCCCTGTCGGCTGGCCTCGCTCGTTTCCACCTCTCACGGCGGGGGTGTAGGGGTGGACTTTGAGAGGCACACAGCATCTCTGGAGGGGAATAAACTGTCCACGTCATACCATGGTGTCTGTTTTCCGCAATCTAATACCACCCTAAACTGAGAATAGCAACAGTGGGATGATTGGATTGATGGAATTGCGGTGAGAGCTGGCACAGATTCAATAATTGGAACGGGTTCCTTCTGTGTCACAAGGAATTACAGGAAAATAACTATTCTAGTTAATCATTGACAGATCCACTTCCCTGTGGGATTTTATTCCCCCTCAGTGGTATGCCATTTTCGAGAATAATAAAATCTTTATTTAACTCTTCACAGCTAAGAAATTCCCCTTACAGAAGTAATTGCAACATCTTCGCACTTCTCTGCACTCTGCAACACTAAAGCTAATTCTGGCCATTAGCTGGCTTCCATTTGTTGATCCTTATCTCCTCTTGAGCAAGTTCTGCTTCCGAAACCAGAATCACTTGCCACTGCCTTCCTAACGTCATCCTTTCTAATCTAGCATTTGATTTTAATCAAGGCGTTGCACCTTTCCAATCTGGATATCCTCCTGAAACAATCCCCAGAGTGTTTGGTTTCCAGCTGTGGTCACCTTCCTGCTGCCTCTCTATCTCTTAGTGCTCTTCTATCTCTGCTTGCACAGTCAATTCTCCTGTCTTGTAATGAATGTACATAGAACATTGTACAGGACAAACCCTTCTGCCCAGGATGTTGTGCCTACCTTTTAACCTACTCTAAGATCAATACAACCCTTCCTTTCCATATAACCTATCATCCATGTGCCTATCTAAGAGTTGATTAAATGCACCTACAATATCTGCCTCTACCACCACCCCTGGCAGTGCGTTCTACTCAAACCACCGCTCTGTGTAAGAAAATCTTGCCTCTGACATGTAGCCAGCTGGTGGTGTAGAAGCGTCAGCACCAGACTACGAGGCGAGTGGTCCCGGGTTCGAATCTGGCCGGCACCTTGCACGCTTTCCATCGTGCGCTGGGTTGAGCGTCAAGCTAGCAACTCAGCCTCGTTAAAAATAACACAGACAGAAATGATCAATGGCAAGGTTGCTGCCCAAGTGGCACAGGGCACGGAGCAGAATAGACTCCGACGTGCCCACCATATTTTTGTCCAATCACCTTAAAATTATGCCCCCGACCTCCACCCTGGGGAAGAAGGCCCTGGCTGTCCACTCAATTTATGCCTCTTATCACCTTTGTTCCAAATGACAAGCCTTAGCTTGCTCAACCTATCCTCATGAGGAGCTTTTCTTTATGACTTTTATCACTTAAGCTGTTTTGTGCCATAAAGTATCATCTCTAACCCTCCCTGCTTATCATTAACATTAATACTATACTGCACTGCCACCTTATTCTCCTGATTTCCCCCTTGCCTCAGTCCTTCCTTCCCATCTCATCGTTATTTAGTTTAAAACTCCGGGTATGAGTCTAGTTTTTCCACTTTGCTAGGACGTTGGTCACAGAATGATCAAAGTGAGCCTGATCCCAATAGAACAGCTCCCTTTTTCCAGCATGGCTACCGATGACGCCCCAATTAAACAACAATTAGAATTAACATCACCCTCAGCAGTCTTTGAATCAGAATCTAAATCTCTGACCTGTGTAACCCTACGCCAGCCTGCAAGTGGCTTGTTAATTTATCCTGTCCGTCAGCAAAACGTCTTTCTTAATCCTACCCAGTGAGGGCCTGCAGTTCTGCAATCGATTTCCTCGCTGCCTCTCTGTCCCCGTTCACACAAGAGCCTCATACCTGTTCAGTAAGTACACAGCACTCCTCCAACACTCTCTACTGGGTCCTCATTCCAACCTGCCAAGTCCTCCTGCCCTTGACCACGGCCCAGCTCCAGTCTGCTACCTAATCCAGGGGAAGTGATTCGAAACTTTTCAGCTCCTGAATCATCATAAAACCCACGGCTCGGGTTCAACAATCCTGAGCCAAAGATGCAGACGCTCACCAGAATATCTTTATTGTCATTGCTGTGGAGCAATGAAACACAGTTTAGCAGCTCAACATTTTGTAGCATGACAAGGAATATATACATAAAATAAACTCTAAAACCTCAGGAGTGCAGTCCAAAATTAATAATATATGGATGGGGGCGGGGGGTAGGACTATTGCACACCTGCCATTCCTGGAAGTGTGATGCATTTAGCTGCCGCCATCTTAGGAGGGGGGCAGGAGAAGGGAAGGGGGTGTTATACATTTCACTGCTTCTGGGTAGAAGCTGTTAAGGAGTCTCTTTGTTTTGGTCCTTAATGCTCTGTATCTCTTCCCAGAAGGTAGAGGGGAAAACAGGTGATGTCCAGGATGAGTGGGATCCTTTGAAATACAAGTAGCCTTCTTTTGAAGTCTGCCAGTATAAATGTCTCTGAGGGAGGGTAATGTTGTGCCAATAACCCGCTCTGCTACCCTCACCACCCGCTGCAAGTCCTTCCTGTTCTGTTCTGTGCAGCTGGCAAACCACACTGCACAGCAATACGTAGGGAGGCTCTCCCTTTATAGTTCATGTAAATGAACCAGTCATGTAAATTGGATTAGCATTGATGGATGCAGCAGTCAGCGTGGACGCATTAAGCCTGAGGGTCTGTTTCTGTGCTGTGCAACTCTGCGATTCCAGGGAAACTTCATCCATCAGCTTCTACAAGTTGAAGCAACATTGCCTGCCCTGAGCTCGTAGCTTGTTTCACAGCTAACTAAACATCATTAAATAATCTACTCCATGTTTATCTACCTCCAAGTAAAACACCTTACCTTGTAATGCAGGGGTGGTGAACTATGGTACTTAGAAAAATTTTATTGGCATGTGACATGCAGTGCCGTCTTGATTCTTTATCATCCTCCCATAATAAAAAAGATGCGTAATTACCTTTATTTTCAAATGAAGTAGCAAATTGTTTTCTGTCTCAAATTGTTAAAAAAAACCGTGTCTCGCACCGGCCTGGTGTCAGTGAGACAGTTGTGAGAACACATGGCGTTGGGGATACATTTTGAAATCCTCGTAGACCTGGTGTGCAGATGATAGAACATAGGACAGTACGGGCTCTTTGGCCCATGGTATTGTGCCAACTTTTCAACGTACTCCAAGATTAATCTAACCCTACTCTTCCCCCATAGCCCTCTATTTTTCTATCATCAATGTGCCTATCCAAGAATTTCTGCATTGTTTTTGCATTGTAGGGGGATTAAGGGTTATGGGGAAAAGGCAGGTAGGTGGAGATGAGTCCATGGCCAGATCAGCCATGTTCTTATCGAATGGCGGAGCAGGCTCGACGGGCCAGATGGCCGACTCCTGCTCCTATTTCTTGTGCCTAATGTATCTGCCTCTACCACCACCCCCATCCATGCACCCATCACTATGTGTGTGTAAAAAAAACACAACTTACCTCTGACAACCCTCCCCCTGATACTTTCCTTCAATCACTTCAAAATTATGCTTCCTCATATTAGCCATTTCCACCCAGGGGAATTGTCTCTGGCTGTCCATTCGATCTACGCCTCTTATCATCTTATACACCCTTATCAAGTCATCCCCCTTTGCTCCAGAGAGAGAAAGCCTAGCTCACTCCACCTCTAAGACATGCTCTCTAATTTACTATTTACAATAACAATACTAGGCCCAAAACACCAACTATCTATTTATTCCCATAGTTGCTGTCTGACCCGCTGAGTTCCACCAGCATTTTGTGTGTGTTGCTTTGGATTTCCAGCATCTGCAGAATCTCTTGTGCTTACGATTTTCTGTTCCACTGGGAAGCCTCTTCAAGGGATGCCCCCACTGAAGATGTTTAAGTCTTCCCTTCAGGAGTTCAGTGAAACCCTCTGTCACTGCTCCCCCTCTGTGATCACTGCAGGCCCCCTGACTTGTCGACCATGTACTCACCTAGACCCGCTACCCCTTCCCACCAACCTGGGTTCACCTATCACCTTCCAGCTAGTCTCTTCCACCACCCCCCCAACTTTTTTTATTCTGGCGTCTTCACCTCTTCCTTCTCAGTCCTGAAGAAAGGTCTGGGCCCGAAACATCGACTGTTTACTCATTTCCCCAGATGCAGCCTGGCCTGCTGAGTTCCTCCAGCGTTTTGTGTGTGTTGCTTTTAATTTCCAGCATCCCTGACTTTTCATGATTTACTACTTAGAAGTGATGTTATTTTGCAATTGTCTTATTTAAAAGATTAACATTAATACTTTCTGAACAGGTTTTCTAAAATGCCTCACACACAAAATGTTTCAGGAACTCAGTAGGCCAGGCAACGTCTGTGGAAAAAGAGTAAACAGTCGACATTTATTTGAATCTGTCTCTGTTAGACTTTTATTAATAGTAAAACTATGAATAAGCAACAGGATTCATTCTTTTTCCTTTTAAAAAAAGCCAATATTATTGTTACTAATTCAAATGATAATCTCTGCCTGAAATTACCGTGGCTGGTAAGAGAATTTTAAAAAATTTATCACCAGTTTAGGGACACGCTCTCGCAAAGGTTCATCATCACTGCCTTATGTCATCTACAGAAAAGAATTCAAACACCTTCCACCTTAAAGTGACGCGAGACTCTACCAGCGATGTATTATCACCCTCTCACCACCACCTTACCACATTCCCTTGCTCCGTAGCTTCTGTTGGAAAGCTGGTATTCCAATGACTGGGAAGAGGCAGGTTCTTGCTGCAGGGTGAAGGTTGTGATGGGAACCAGCATACGCTTTCCTATAGAACAGAATGTCCCGAGAGCAGCTGGACAACCCGTCTCCTGTAATCGTGGATTTTTATAAGTCGTACAGCCCTTTCGGCCCATTGACTCTGTGCTGGCCCTCAACCACTCACCTGCACTAATCCCACCTCAATCCTAGTTATGTGTTTCTTTTCCCACCCGTTCCCATCATCCTCCACCCGCCCCGACCCCGATTCTACCAGTCACCCACACAGTAGGGACAATTTACAGCAGACAACAAGCCGGCCAGCTGACAGATCTTTGGGATGTGGGAGAAAACCTGGAGGGTGGGGAGGGGGGATTCCACACGGTCACAAACAACGATGGAAGTCAGGATTGAATGTAGGTCTCTGGTGCTGTGCTGCCCACTGTATGGAATGAAATTACCTAGTGAAAGTAGGGCAGGAAAACAACAAGTTCACTCTGTAGTGATCCTTCCTGTCATCTGCAAAGCGTTTGAAAGCAGAGCCATCCTCAAAGTGCGTGTCCTTATATTTTGAAGTGAATTCTGAAGATTACACTTAAGGCACTTAAGATCAATTAAAGCTCAAGTTTATTGAGAGGGTCCAGAGGAGATTCGGGAGAACGAACCCGGGAATGAAATGTTTAATGTATGAGGAGTGTGGGCACGTGGCCAAGTGGTTAAGGCATTGGACTAGCAATCTGAAGGTCGTGAGTCCGATCCCCAGCCGAGGGAACGTGTTGTGTCCTTGAGCAAGGCACTTAATCACACATTGCTCTGCGACGACACCAGTGCCAAGCTGTATAGATCCTAATCCCCTTCCCTTGGACAACATTGGTGTCATGGAGAGGGGAGACTCGCAGCATGGGCAACTGCCGGTCTTCCATACAACCTTGCCCAGGCCTGCACCCTGGAGAGTGAAGACTTTCCAGGCACCGATCCATGGTCTCGCATTATTATTTATTATTTATATGAGGAGTGTTTGATGGTTTTGTGCCTGTACTTGCTGGAGTTTAGAAGAATGAGGGGGAATCTCATTGAAACCTCTCGAGTATTACTTAAGAATGGCGGAGACAATATTGTGATGGGAGAGGGGAATGGGGTTGGATGGACAAGGGCTGGGAGGTTGAGTAGAATCAGGACCTGGTCTCAAACTTGCTCTCTGGATATTGATTGCAAGCTGAATGATATAATTGAAAGCTCTTGTAATTTAAAAATATGTGGTTTTGATGCCTGGCAAATGCTTTTGAAATTTCTGCAAGCGTTGCTTCAAGATGGTCCTGTATTTAATGAGTTTATTGCTGGGATGTGTGGCAAGATCTCTTCTACATTTGTCCTGCTTTGATGAAAGCAGACAGGTTGTTCCAGAGTCTAGTGCCCTGCAGTCACATCTCGACTGGACAGGGCGAGTTCCCTCCCACGATAGGATGTTTGGTGATAACCCTACAGCCTCACCTCTACTGCAAGCAGCTTTCCCTTCCCAGTCTTGCCTCGAGACTAAATTTGAATTTTAGTGGGAAAAGATCGGGGCAGCGCGGTAGCACAGCAGTCAGCATAACACCACTACAGCCTCAGCGACCTGGGTTCAATTCCCGCCACTGCATGGGAGATGTTTGCATGTTCTGCTCGGGAGCGTGTGGGTTTCCTCCGGGTGCTCTGGTTTCCTCCCACAGTCCAAAGACATATGGGTTAATAGGTTAATTACGATAATGGTGACGTAGACTTGTTGGGACAGAAGGGCTTGTTACCAATGAATAATTAAAATCCGGCACTGTGGTTCTGGTGCCCGGATTTCACCATGCCTGCACTATGGGACAGCACTGCTAGAAGTAAGGTGTCTCTGTGCACGAGGCAGCCTAGCTGGAAAATATTCACACTCCAGAGGTTTGTGGGCAGAGAGGAGAGCGGGGCAAAAATAAAACGGAGGTTGTTAGGTTCTTTGATGGCGTCGAAGATTACGGGGAGAGGCAGGAGAATGGGGCTCAGAGGGAAAATAAATCAGCCATGATAGAATGGCGCAGTGGACTAGATGGGCCAAACGGCCTCATTTTGCTCCTGTGTCTGATGGTCAAATTTCAGGCATGACTTGGTGAAGGACAGCTCTAGCCACACATCCCTAGTAGCGGAGTGCCAACGGGAGCCAGCATTACTATGATGTCAGAACGTTCTGTATCTTCACTGCAACACTACCGTGCCTGGTGGAAACAGTTTGTTAAGACAATCCCACGGTTAATAAATTGTCATGGGTTTAATATTTCACCTGTTTGTTTGTTTTCCTGCGGATGGAATAGACTGATGATGCAATGGAGCTTTACAAACAGGGTGAACTTCCTGGGATGCTGTACAGGAAATTTGGTCTGCATGTCATTTCCACACAGAGATACCAAGAGGAGTGGCACGGACTGGACTTTCACATAGGAAACGACGGGCACCACACAAACAGAATGAGGGAATCTTAAATAGATTATGTACCAGACACTTCATTATATCAAACCCACTGTGACAGACCGGGCAAGAACAAGATTGGATGGCCCACCACCAGTGAAAGGAATTGAATTGACTATTTCTTACATCCTTCATATACGTGAGGAGTAAAAATCTTTACGTTACGTCTCTGTCTAAATGTAATTTATAATAAATATTATGTACAACAGGACAGTCAATATAACATAGAAATACAATTGTATCAGCGTGAATTAATCAATCTGATGGCCTGGTGGAAGAAACTGTCCCAAAGCCTGTTGGTCCTGGCTTTTATGCTGTGGTACCGTTTCCCGGATGGTAGCAGCTGGAATAGATTATGGTTAGGGTGACTCGAGTACTGAATGATCCTTCGGGCCCTTTTTACGCACCTGTCTTTGTAAATGTCCTGAATAGTGGGAAGTTCACATCTACAGATGTGCTGGGCTGTCCACACCACTCTCTACAGAGACCTGCGATTAAGAGAGGTACAGTTCCCATACCAGGCAGTGATGCAGCCAGTCAGGATGCTCTCAGTTGTGCCCCTGTAGAAAGTTCTTAGGATTTGGGGGCCCTTGCCAAACTTCTTCAACTGTCTGAGGACCACCATCAGATTTAGACAGGCAATGGTACCTTCAGCCCAATCTCCGCCACATTAGCCCATGAATACACTTACACAGACATCCCACAGATGAATCAGGCATTAGCCTGGCAGAGTTGTTTTCAATCGCCACCCAAGCTGATGTTCAATCTGTCTGGCAGAATTGACCCACCAGAGGTTCAAAGTTCAAAGTAAATCTATTATCAATGTACGTACATTCAGTGGCCACTTTATGAGGTACATCTGTACACCTGCTCATTAATGCAAACATCTAATCAGCCAATCACGTGGCAGCAACTCAATGCATAAAAGCATGCAGACATGGTCAAGAGGTTCAGTTGTTGTTCTGACCAAACATCAGAATGGGGGAAGAAATGTGACGTAATTGTCTTTGATCTTGGTGCCAAACGGGGTGGTTTGAGTATCTCAGAAACTGCTGGGATTTTCGTACACAAGTCTTAGAGTTTACAGAGAGTGGTGCAAAAAACATCCAGCGAGCAACAGTTCTGTGGCTGAAAGAACCTTGTGAATGACAGAGGTCAGAGGAAAGTGGCCAGACTGGTTCAAGCTGACAGGTAACTCAAAAAAACCACAGTGGTGTGCAGAAGAGCATCTCTGAGTACACAACATGTCAAACATTGAAGTGGATGGGCTACAGCAGCAGAAGACCATGAACAAACACAGAGTGGCTAATTTATTACATACAGGGGGTATGGGAGGTTCCCAATAAAGTGGCCACTGTATGTATTTATTACCATATACTACCTTGAGATGCATTTTATTGCAGGCATTTACTGGAAAATAAAGAAATTCAATGAAATGTTTGATAACTGTAAATAACTGACAAACAACCAAAAGATAAAGTGTGCAAATAATAATAAAACAGAATAAATAATATTGAGAACACAAGCTGTAGAGTCTTTGAAAGCAAGTGTAGGTTGTGGAGTCAGTTTAGTGTTGAGATGTGCAAAGTTATCCACGCTGATGGGTAAAAACCGTTCCTGAACACAGTGATGTGGCATCTGAGGCTCCTGTACCTCCTGCCCGACGGTGGTAGAGAGAAGAGAGCATGGCCTGGATGGTGGGGGTCTTCGATGGTGGCTGCTCCTTTCTTGTGATGGGGAGGGCTCTGCCTGTGGTGGACTGGGTTGTATCCACCACTTCCTGTAGGCTTTTCCATCCCTGAGCGTTGGTGTTTCCGTACCAGATCATGATGCTCTCCACTGTTCACCTGCAGAGCTTTTGTCAACGTTTGAGACTCTGGTCACCACAGTGATGTCCAGGTGGGGCCCGGACTTAGACGCCTGCGGAATCCCCCTGACTCCTGAAGACCTGATGGTGGGACGACTGGCCCTGGATGCACTTTCTGCTCGTGTCTAAGCACTTGTGCTGGGTTCCGCTGATGCCTTCCTCTATTTGTGTGCCACTGACAGGAAGGCCACTGGGGCATAGAAAGTGAAACTGGTGTCCCAGTGAGGCTTAAACAGCAACTTCAGAGGCTGGGCAATGATAAAACCCCTTTTTGATTCGGCAGTGAGAACTAATCAATGGAATGTCGGGTGAATTTTCGTCTGTCCACACACTCTGCCTACTCCTCTTGCTGCCTGCATAATCAAAAATCCCACCACTCTGGACATCCTTAGTAGTAGTAGTCATACTTTATTGATCCTGAGGGAAATTGGTTTTTGTTACAGTTGCACCATAAGTAATTAAATAGTAACAAAACCATAAATAATTAAATAGTAATATTTAAATTATGCCAGGAAATAAGTCCAGGACCAGCCTATTGGCTCAGGGTGTCTGACCCTCCAAGGGAGGAGTTGCAAAGTTTGATGGCCACAGGCAGGAATGGCTTCCTATGACGCTCTGTGTTGCATCTCGGTGGAATGAGTCTCTGGCTGAATGTACTTCTGTGCCTACCCAGTACATTATGTAGTGGATGGGAGACATTGTCCAAAATGGCATGCAACTTGGACAGCATCCTCTTTTCAGACACCACCGTGATTAGAGTCCAGTTCCATCCCCACAACATCACTGGCCTTACGAATGAGTTTGTTGATTCTGTTGGTGTCTGCTACCCTCAGCCTGCTGCCCCAGCACACAACAGCAAACATGATAGCACTGACCACCACAGACTCATAGAACATCCTCAGCATTGTCCGACAGATGTTCTAACCTTGCATAATTCTGCTCTGGCGTCTTATGGTCTTGCGAGTATGCACAGGTAGAGTGAGAAGCTCGCAGAAGCATTACAGGCATTATTCACAAGGAAAACAGATTCAGCACGACTTTTACACTATTTTAAGAAGAACACGACCGGAACAGAATGCAGGATGGTTTATTGAACCAACATGTCGAGGTACCAACTAGAGAGCAGGCAATTCTAGATTGGGTATTGAGCAATGAGGAAGGGTTAATTAGCAATCTTATCATGAGAGGCCCCTTGGGTAAGATGACCATAATATGGTGGAATTCTTCATTAAGATGGAGAGTGATATAGTTGATTCAGAAACAAAGGTTCTGAACTTAAAGAAGGGTAACTGTGAAGGTATGAGACGTGAATTAGCTAAGATAGACTGGCAAATGACACTTAAAGGGTTGACGGTGGATATGCAATGGCAAGCATTTAAAGATCGCATGGATGAACTACAACAATTGCTCATCCCAGTTTGGCAAAAGAATAAATCAGGGAAGGTAGTGCACCCGTGGCTGACAAGGGAAATTAGGGATAGTATCAATTTCAAAGAAGAAACATACAAATTAGCCAGAAAAAGCGGCTCACCTGAGGACTGGGAGAAATTCAGAGTCCGGCAGAGGAGGACAAAGGGCTTAATTAGGAAAGGGAAAAGTGATTATGAGAGAAGACTGGCAGGAAATATAAAAACTGACCGTAAAAGCTTTTATAGATATGTGAAAAGAAAAAGATTGGTTAAGACAAATGTAGGTCCCTTACAGTCAGAAACAGGTGAATTGATTTTGGGGAACAAGGACATGGCAGACCAATTGAATAACTACTTTAGTTCTGTCTTCACTAAGGAGGACATAAATAATCTTCCGGAAATAGTAGAGGACAGAGGGTCTAGTGAGGTGGAGGAACTGAGGGAAATACATGTTAGTAGGGAAGTACTGTTAGGTAAATTGAAGGGATTAAAGGCAGATAAATCCCCAGGGCCAGATGGTCTGCATCCCAGAGTGCTTATAGAAGTAGCCCAAGAAATAGTGGATGCATTAGTGATAATTTTTCAAAACTCTTTAGATTCTGGACTAGTTCTTGAGGATTGGAGGGTGGCTAATGTAACCCTACTTTTTAAAAAAGGAGGGAGAGAGAAACCGGGGAATTTTAGACCGGTTAGCCTAACATCATTAGTGGGGAAACTGCTAGAGTCAGTTATCAAAGATGTGATAACAGCACATTTAGAAAGCAGTGAAATCATCGGACAAAGTCAGCATGGATTTGTGAAAGGAAAATCATGTCTGACGAATCTCATAGAATTTTTTGAGGATGTAACTAGTAGAGTGGATAGGGGAGAACCAGTGGATGCGGTATATTTGTATTTTCAAAAGGCTTTTGACAAGGTCCCACACAGGAGATTAGTGTGCAAACTTAAAGCACATGGTATTGGGGGTATGGCATTGATGTGGATAGAGAATTGGTTGGCAGACAGGAAGCAAAGAATGGGAATAAACGGGATCTTTTCATAATGGCAGGCAGTGACTAGTGGGGTACCGCAAGGCTCAGCGCTGGGACCCCAGTTGTTTACAATATATATTAATGACTTAGACGAGGGAATTAAATGCAGCATCTCCAAGTTTGCGGATGACACAAAGCTGGGCGGCAGTGTTAGCTGTGAGGAGGATGCTAAGAGGATGCAGGGTGACTTGGATAGGTTAGGTGAGTGGGCAAATTCATGGCAGATGCAATTAAATGTGGATAAATGTGAGGCTATCCACTTCGGTGGCAAAAACAGGAATGGTGGCCGATTAGGACAAAGGGAGGTGCAACAAGACCTGGGTGTCATTATACACCAGTCATTGAAAGTGGGCATGCAGGTACAGCAGGCAGTGAAAAAGGCGAATGGTATGCTGGCATTTATAACAAGAGGATTCGAGTACAGGAGCAGGGAGGTTCTACTGCAGTTATGCAAGGCCTTGGTGAGACCACACCTGGAGTATTGTGTGCAGTTTTGGTCCCCTAATCTGAGGAAAGACATTCTTGCCATAGAGGGAGTACAAAGAAGGTTCACCAGATTGATTCCTGGGATGGCAGGACTTTCATATGATGAAAGACTGGATCGACTAGGCTTATACTCGTTGGAATTTAGAAGATTGAGGGGGGATCTGATTGAAATGTATAAAATCCTAAAGGGATTGGACAGGCTAGATGCAGGAAGATTGTTCCCGATGTTGGGGAAGTCCAGAACGAGGGGTCACAGTTTGAGGATAAAGGGGAAGCCTTTTAGGACCGAGATTAGGAAAAACTTCTTCACACAGAGAGTGGTGAATCTGTGGAATTCTCTGCCACAGGAAACAGTTGAGGCCAGTTCATTGGCTATATTTAAGAGGGAGTTAGATGTGGCCCTTGTGGCTAAAGGGATCGGGGGTATGGAGAGAAGGCAGGTAGAGGGTTCTGAGTTGGATGATCAGCCATGATCATACTGAATGGCAGTGCAGGCTCGAAGGGCCGAATGGCCTACTCCTGCACCTATTTTCTATGTTTCTATGTTTCTATGTTTCTAGACCAGAAAATAACTTAATTTTAGAGCCCAGTGAGGTGCTTCTGTTGCACTTTTTTAGGAAAGGTTTATGAAAAAAAGTTACATTATTTCCACTGTTCTCAGCTCAGCATTTACCAGATGAGGGATTAGTATTTTTTGCCACACCTGGACCATGAGATATAGGAGCGGAATTATACCATTCGGCCCATCCAGTCTGCTCCACCATGGCTGATATGTTAGGGGAGCCGGCGGGGGGGGTGGTGGGAACCAGCCTCCCCTCCACACATTTCTCCAGATCACCTGGCTGTCTGCTGTTCGACCTGGAGACCGAAAAAGGACGGTGTCTGAAAGGGCGTGGTGTATGGGTCTCCAACTAGCTGGGTGGCAGTGTGAAATGTGAGGAGGATGTTATGAGAATGCAGGGTGACTTGGACAGGTTGGGTGAGTGGGCAGATGCATGGCAGATGCAGTTTAATGTGGATAAATGTGAGGTTATCCACTTTGGTGGCAAGAACAGGAAGGCAGATTACTATCTGAATGGCGTTCAAGTTAGGAAAAGGGGAAGTACAACGAGATCTGGGTGTCCTTGTTCATCAGTCACTGAAGGTAAGCATGCAGGTACAGCAGGCAGTGAGGAAAGCTAATGGCATGCTGGCCTTCATAACAAGGGGAATTGAGTATAGGAGCAAAGAGGTCCTTCTGCAGATGGACAGGGCCCTGGTGAGACCACACCTGGAATATTGTGTACAGTTTTGGTATCCAAATTTGAAGGAAGGACATTCTAGCTATTGAGGGAGTGCAGCGTAGGTTCACGAGGTTAATTCCCAGGATGGTGGGACTGTCATATGTTGAAATATTGGAGTGACTGGGCTTGTATACACTGGAATTTAGAAGGATGAGAGGGGATCTGATTGAAACATATAAGATTATTAAGGGATTGGACACGTCAGAGGCAGGAAACATGTTCCCGATGTGGGGGAGTCCAGAAGCAGAGGCCACAGTTTAAGAATAAGGGGTAGGCCATTTAGAACGGAGTTGAGGAAAAACTTTTTCACACAGAGGGTTGTGGATCTGTGGAATGCTCTGCCTCAGAAGGCAGTGGAGGCCAATTCTCCGGATGCTTTCAAGAAAGAGTTAGATAGAGCTCTTAAAGGTAGCGGAGTCAAGGGATACGGGGAAAGGCAGGAACAGGGTACTGATTGTGGATGATCAGCCGTGATCACAGTGAATGGCGGTGCTATCTCGAAGGGCTGAATGGCCTACTCCTGCACCTATCGTCTATTGTCCAGAGAAAGGGTAACACTGTGCAGTGACCTCCTTACTGTGAGGCTACATTAAGCTGTGTGTGAAGCCTGATAATGCAAGCGCTGAGTGTCTCTCTGCAAGATTGTAAGACATTGGAGCAGAATTAGGCCATTCGGACCATCGAGTCTGCTCCACCATTCCATCACGGCTGACTTATTATCCCACAACCCCATTCTCCTGCACTCTCCCCGTGACCTTTGACACCCTTACTAATCAAGAACCTATCAAGCTCTGCTTAATATATAACCTATGGCTTGGTATCCATAGAAACATAGAAAATAGGTGCAGGAGTAGGCCATTCGGCCCTTCGAGCCTGCACCGCCATTCAGTATGATCATGGCTGATCATCCAACTCAGAACCCTGTAACCAGCCTTCCCTCCATACTCCCTGATCCCTTTAGCCACAAGGGCCATATCTAACTCCTTCTTAAATATAGCCAATGAACTGGCCTCAACTGTTTCCTGTGGCAGAGAATTCCACAGATTCACCATTCTCTGTGTGAAGAAGTTTTTCCTCATCTCGGTCCTAAAAGGCTTCCCCTTTATCTTCAAACTGTGACCCCTCATTCTGGACTTTCCCAATATTGGGAACAATCTTCCTGCATCTAGCCTGTCCAATCCCTTTATAATTTTATACGTTTCAATCAGATCCCCCCTCAATCTTCTAAATTCCAGAGAGTATAAGCCTAGCCAATCCAGTCTTTCATCATATGAAAGTCCTGCCATCCCAGGAATCAATCTGGTGAACCTTCTTTGTACTCCCTCTATGGCAAGAATGTCTTTCCTCAGATTAGGGGACCAAAACTGCACACAATACTCCAGATGTGGTCTCACCAAGGCCTTGTACAACTGCAGTAGAACCTCCCTGCTCCTGTACTTGAATCCTCTTGCTACGAATGCCAGCATACCATTCGCCTTTTTCACCGCCTGCTGTACCTGCATGCCCACTTTCAATGACTGGTGTATAATGACACCCAGGTCTCGTTGCACCTCCCCTTTTCCTAACTGGCCACCATTCAGATAATTTGCTTTCCTGTTCTTGCCACCAAAGTGGATAACCTCATATTTATCCACATTAAATTGCATCTGCCATGAATTTGCCCACTCACCTAACCTATCCAAGTCACCCTGCATCCTCTTAGCATCCTCCTCACAGCTAACACTGCCGCCCAGCTTTGTGACATCCTCAAACTTGGAGATGCTGCATTTAATTCCCTCGTCTAAGTCATTAATATATATTGTAAACAACTGGGGTCCCAGCACTGAGCCTTGCGGTACCCCACTAGTCACTGCCTGCCATTATGAAAAGGTCCCGTTTATTCCCACTCTTTGCTTCCTGTCTACCAACCAATTCTCTATCCACATCAATACCATACCCCCAATACCATGTGCTTTAAGTTTGCACACTAATCTCCTGTGTGGGACCTTGTCAAAAGCCTTTTGAAAATCCAAATATACCACATCCACTGGTTCTCCCCTATCCACTCTACTAGTTACATCCTCAAAAAATTCTATGAGATTCGTCAGACATGATTTTCCTTTCACAAATCCATGCTGACTTTGTCCGATGATTTCACCACTTTCCAAATGTGCTGTTATCACATCCTTGATAACTGACTCTAGCATTTTCCCCACCACCGATGTCAGGCTCACCGGTCTATAATTCCCCGGTTTCTCTCTCCCTCCTTTTTTAAAAAGCGGGGTTACATTAGCCATCCTCCAATCTTCAGGAACTAGTCCAGAATCTAAAGAGTTTTGAAAAATTATCACTAATGCATCCACTATTTCTTGGGCTACTTCCATAAGCACTCTGGGATGCAGACCATCTGGCCCTGAGGATTTATCTGCCTTTAATCCCTTCAATTTACCTAACACCACTTCCCTACTAACATGTATTTCCCTCAGCTCCTCCATCTCACTAGACCCTCAGTCCCCGACTATTTCTGGAAGATTATTTATGTACTCCTTAGTGAAGACAGAACCAAAGTAGTTATTCAATTTATCAGCCATGTCCTTGTTCCCCATGATCAATTCACCTGTTTCTGACTGTAAGGGACCTACATTTGTCTTAACCAATCTTTTTCTTTTCACATATCTATAAAAGCTTTTACAGTCAGTTTTTATGTTCCCTGCCAGCTTTCTCTCTTAATCTTTTTTCCCTTTCCTAATTAAGCCCTTTGTCCTCCTCTGCTGGACTCTGAATTTCTCCCAGTCCTCAGGTGAGCCACTTTTTCTGGCTAATTTGTATGTTTCTTCTTTGGAATTGATACTATCCCCAATTTCCCTTGTCAGCCACGGGTGCACTACCTTTCCTGGTTTATTCTTTTGCCAAACTGGGATGAACAATTGTAGTTCATCCATGTGATCTTTAAATGCTTTCCATTGCATATCCACCATCAACCCTTTAAGTATCATTTGCCAGTCTACCTTAGCTAATTCACGTCTCATACCTTCAAAGTTACCCTTCTTTAAGTTCAGAACCTTTTTTTCTGAATTAACTATATCACTCTCCATCTTAATGAAGAATTCCACCATATTATGGTCACTCTTACCCAAGGGGCCTCGCACGACAAGATTGCTAACTAACCCTTCCTCATTACTCAATACCCAGTCCAGAATAGCCTGCTCTCTAGTTGGTTCCTCGACATGTTGGTTCAGAAAACTATCCCGCATACATTCCAAGAAATCCTCATCCTCAGCACCCTTACCAATTTGGTTCACCCAATCTACATGTAGATTGAAGTCACCCATTATAACTGCTGTTCCTTTATTGTACGCATTTCTAATTTCCTGTTTAATACCATCCCTAACCTCACTACTACTGTTAGATGGCCTGTACACAACTCCCACCAGCGTTTTCTGCCCCTTAGTGTTATGCAGCTCTACCCATATCGATTCCACATCCTCCCGGCTTATGTCCTTCCTTTCTATTGCGTTAATCTCCTCTCTAACCAGCAACGCCACCCCACCTCCTTTTCTTTCATGTCTATCCCTCCTGAATATTGAATATCCCTGAACATTGAGCTCCCATCCCTGGTCACCCTGGAGCCATGTCTCTGTGATCCCAACTATATCATATTCATTAATAACTATCTGCACATTTAATTCATAGTCATAGTCATAGTCATACTTTATTGATCCCGGGGAAATTGGTTTTCGTTACAGTTGCACCATAAATAATAAATAGTAATAGAACCATAAATAGTTAAATAGTAATATGTAAATTATGCCAGTAAATTATGAAATAAATCCAGGACCAGCCTATTGGCTCAGGGTGTCTGACCCTCCAAGGGAGGAGTTGTAAAGTTTGATGGCCACAGGCAGGAATGACTTCCTATGACGCTCTGTGCTGCATCTCGGTGGAATGAGTCTCTGGCTGAATGTACTCCTGTGCCCAGCCGGTGCATTATGTAATGGATAGGAGACATTGACCAAGATGACATGCAACTTAGACAGCATCCTCCACCTTGTTACGAATGCTGCTTGCATCCACAATCATCTATGATTAGATTAGATTCAACTTTATTGTCATTGTGCTGAGTACAGATACAAAGCCAATGAGATGCAGTTAGCATCTGACCAGAAATGCAAAGAATAGTGTTATTTACAAAATAACTGTGAATTAGAAAGTACTACAGCACACAAATATAAAAGCACTAAGACAGTACATGGATGCAATACTGCTTAGCGCTGTGATGAGAGGTTCAGCAGTGTCACAGCCTCAGGGAAGAAGCTCTTCCTGTGCCTGCTGGTGCGGGAGCGGAGGCTCCTGTAGCGCCTACCGGATGGGAGGAGAGTGAAAAGGGCAATGAATTCCACAGATTCACTACTCTCAGGCTGAAGGAATTCTTCCTCATCTCTGTTCTAAAGGGACATCCTTATGTTCTGGTCATAGAATTCCCCACTATAGGAAACATCCTCTCCACATCCACCCTGTCAGGGCCCTTCAACATTTAATTGGTTTCAATTCCATCCCCTGACCCCGCTATGGCTTCAGATGTCCTCAGGAGTTATGAAGGACAGATCTGAGTTCACTTCTGCACAGCTACCCAGGCCATTGGATTCTGATGCAACCTTGTTCATAGAAACATAGAAACATAGAAAATAGGTGCAGGAGTAGGCCATTCGGCCCTTCGAGCCTACACTGCCATTTATTATGATCATGGCTGATCCTCCAACTCAGAACCCCACTCCAGCCTTCCCTCCATACCCCCTGACCCCCGTAGCCACAAGGGCCATATCTAACTCCCTCTTAAATATAGCCAATGAACTGGCCTCGACTGTTTCCTGTGGCAGAGAATTCCACAGATTCTCCACTCTCTGTGTGAAGAAGTTTTTCCTAATCTCGGTCCTAAAAGGCTTCCCCTCTATCCTCAAACTGTGGCCCCTCGTTCTGGACTTCCCCAACATCGGGAACAATCTTCCTGCATCTAGCCTGTCCAATCCTTTTAGGATCTTATACGTTTCAATCAGATCCCCCCTCAATCTCCTAAATTCCAACGAGTACAAGCCCAGTTCATCCAGTCTTTCTTCATATGAAAGTCCTGCCATCCCAGGAATCAATCTGGTGAACCTTCTTTGTACTCCCTCTATGGCAAGGATGTCTTTCCTCAGATTAGGGGACCAAAACTGCACACAATACTCCAGATGTGGTCTCACCAAGGCCTTGTACAACTGCAGTAGTACCTCCCTGCTCCTGTACTCGAATCCTCTCGCTATAAATGCCAGCATACCGTTCGCCTTTTTCACCGCCTGCTGTACCTGCATGCCCACTTTCAATGACTGGTGTATAACGACACCCAGGTCTCGTTGCACCTCCCCTTTTCCTAATCGGCCACCATTCAGATAATAATCTGTTTTCCTATTTTTGCCACCAAAGTGGATAACTTCACATTTATCCACATTAAATTGCATCTGCCATGAATTTGCCCACTCACCCAACCTTTCCAAGTCACCCTGCATCCTCTTAGCATCCTCCTCACAGCTAACACTGCCACCCAGCTTCGTGTCATCCGCAAACTTGGAGATGCTGCATTTAATTCCCTCATCCAAGTCATTAATATATATTGTAAAGAACTGGGGTCCCAGCACTGAGCCTTGCGGTACCCCACTAGTCACCGCCTGCCATTCTGAAAAGGTCCCGTTTATTCCCACTCTTTGCTTCCTGTCTGCTAACCAATTCTCCAACCACACCAATACCTTACCCCCAATACTGTGTGCTTTAAGTTTGCACACTAATCTCCTTTGTGGGACCTTGTCAAAAGCCTTTTGAAAATCCAAATATACCACATCCACTGGTTCTCCCTTATCCACTCTACTAGTTACATCCTCAAAAAATTCTATGAGATTTGTCAGACATGATTTTCCTTTCACAAATCCATGCTGACTTTGTCCGATCATTTCACCGCTTTCCAAATGTGCTGTTATCACATCCTTGATAACCGACTCCAGCAGTTTCCCCACCACCGATGTTAGGCTAACCGGTCTATAATTCCCCGGTTTCTCTCTCCCTCCTTTTTTAAAAAGTGGAGTTACATTAGCCACCCTCCAATCCTCAGGAACTACTCCAGAATCTAACGAGTTTTGAAAAATTATCACTAATGCATCCACTATTTCTTGGGCTACTTCCTTAAGCACTCTAGGATGCAGACCATCTGGCCCTGGTGATTTATCTGCCTTCAATCCCTTCAATTTACCTAACACCTCTTCCCTACTAACATGTATTTCGCTCAGTTCCTCCATCTCACTGGACCCTCTGTCCCCTACTATTTCTGGAAGATTATTTATGTCCTCCTTAGTGAAGACAGAACCAAAGTAATTATTCAATTGGTCTGCCATGTCCTTGCTCCCCATAATCAATTCACCTGTTTCTGTCTGCAGGGGACCTACATTTGTCTTTACCAGTCTTTTCCTTTTTACATATCTATGAAAGCTTTTACAGTCCGTTTTTATGTTCCCTGCTAGTTTTCTCTCATAATCTTTTTTCCCCTTCCTAATTAAGCCCTTTGTCCTCCTCTGCTGAACTCTGAATTTCTCCCAGTCCTCAGGTGAGCCACTTTCTCTGGCTAATTTGTATGCTTCTTCTTTGGAATTGATACTATCCCTAATTTCTCTTGTCAGCCACGGGTGCACTACCTTCCTTGATTTATTCTTTTGCCTCTTAGAGATGTTTGATTAATAAAATACCTTTGACCACAAGTCCATCAGGCAGTGGTGTCAAAGTCTGCTGACCCACCGACCTGCAGGTCCTTTAGAAGGACATAGTACTTCCTTCAAGATGGCTTCCTGAGCAGACTGTCGGAGTCATTTGGCAGACAGCCTCACCACCGCGAGGCTCAAATGTGCACAAAGGCCCGAGATGGGTGGTGATGAGGGGCCCCTCCCTCCGCACAACGCACATGGCCGCAAAGTGACTGCAGGGCAGATTGACCACAGATTCTTGTGGTCTCTGTTCTTACCAAGGTTGGTACAGTAGGCTTTGATTAATTTGGTCCTAAGCTGCTACGTAACACAGGACTCAATTATTGATGCTCTATTCCCAGGGAAACAGGCTGAGATAGATATTAATCATTGCTGAAAGATAATCAGTTATTGATCATCAGATATTGATGATTTGTTCCTGGGGAAACAGACTGAGATAAATATTAATCACTGCTGAAAGACAATCGGTTATTGATCAGTTATTGATGATTTGTTCCCGGGGAAACAGACTGTGATAGATATTGAAAAGGATATCAAAAGGATATTGGTCTCCCTGAAGTTCAGCTGTGACCTGTCCTTTTCATAGAAGAGATCTATCTCAATGATCCACGAATCTGAAATCTTTCTCCCTACACCAATTCTTCAGCCACACATTTATCTGCCAAATCATCCTATTTTTACCCTCACTGGTCTAAAGATTGGTGGTTGAAGTTAATATTTTGCTATACACACTGAATCCAGAATATGCTCTAACAGCGTGTATGACAAATATCTCCCTTTACCATTATTTTTCCAACAGTCTGTTAATTGGAAATAGGGATTTAGGAAGGTCTGCTCTGAGATTCAGTGCAAAGTGTAACATATTGATAAAGCCTGAACAAGTGACAAGAAATGCAACTGCTCCATCGGTCCACTGGTGCACGCTGATGATCAACCATTTCATTTCCTCCACAATCCCATCGACTCACCCAAGATTCTACCACTTACCCACACGCTAGGAACAATCTGCTATTAATTTGCCAATCTACACATCTTTTCAGATGTGGGAGGAGACCCAGGGGGGCTCGTATCGAACGATACTTGAACTGCTGCTACTATGGCTGGAGAACAGGGAGGTAAACTCCCAAACGGCGAGGCTCCACTATCAGCGAGAGCCAGCGCACTGGAGGAAACAGGCACAATCGCAGGGAAGACATGCAAACTCTGGATGGACAGAAGCCGAGATTAGATTAGATTATGAGAACACTCAGTCCTCTTTTCATTGTCATTTAGAAATGCATACATGCATTAAGAAAGATACCATGTTTCTCTGGAGTGATATCACAGAAAACGGGACAAACCAAAGACTAACACTGACAGAACCACATAATTATAACATATAGTTACAGCAGTGCAAAGCAATACCACAATTTCAAGGGTCAGAGCCAGTTTACTGCAGACCCAAGGCAGCAGCTCCACTGACTGAACCACCCCGTCTCGAATTATTTCAAGGAAATTGGTAATTATAACTTATCTAAACAATATACCAAATGGATTCATGTTTCCATAGAAAAGTTATGTTATCTCTTGACATAAAAAACATGAAGTAATCTGTTATTGAGAAACAGAGAGGAAGGGAAGCCAAGATATCACTTGTTTACCGAATCCCTTATTTGCCTAAAACAATTGTGTGCTTTGTTAAACAGGGATAGGAGGAGTGTTGAAGGTATCGAGGAAGTTATGTGCACAGGAAGGGTTACTAATACAGATCTAGACAACATTGTGAAATGCATCTTGGTAGATAAGTGTTTGTCTGATTTGCTATCTCATTGACACTGATTAGTACTACTGTTATTAGTATGCCTCTGAGCGAGGGGCGCATAGAATTAATATGCATGAAAGTCACAAAAATAGAAAAATATTGAATTTCCTAACTGCAGGCTGCATGCAAAGGTACCAGACAGGGAAGGGGGGAAAAAAGGGGAATAGCCTAGACATGTATTGAGGAGCTTACTGGTAATAATCTCATGGAAGTGGAAAAATACACATCTTTAAAGTTAACATTGGGTCAGCTAATCATATTAAATACAGAGTTTGCTCTCCAAAAGTGATAAGATAGATGTACTTTTACAGGATGTAGGAGGGAGATTCATAATTTCAGGGTGGTTTATATTGAAGGGTGCATGAAATGTCATTTCTATGGTAGGAGAGCACAGAAGGAAAATCCCCACCAGTGAGGCTCCACGATCAGCAAGTCGAGTTGGGAGGGGGAAGTTTGCCAATCCACCAGGGAAACCTCCTTTTCTTCAAAAAAATGAGACAGGAAAATATTGGTCCAAATGACGGTGCCTTGGTTTGATTCTTTCTTTAAGGGACAGATTTCCAGCAATGCATTGTTGCAGGGTCATCCCACACCAGGCCATTAAAACCAATCAGGATTAAAACGTTAGTTAAGCATCCAAACTAACGTGGAAGAGTGACAGGCCCTTCGGCCCAACGGCTCCATGCTGACCATCGTCCCATCAGCCATTTCTACTAAGACCACTCGCCACACTTGATCGGTCCCCTTCTCCACGTCGAGGCTGGGCGGCGTGGTAACACAGTCGCTTTACAGCCCCGGCAATCACCGAAAGGGGTTCGATTCCCAGTGGGTTTCCTCCTACATCCCCTACATCCCATAAGCGTGCATTTAGGGCGAGTGAGTCATAGGCATGGCATATTGGTGTCAGGGGCGCAGCGACACTTGCTTGCTGCACCCCCCGGGTGCATTTGACTACTTCCCGATGTTTGGCAAATAAAGCTAATCTTTATTGGTTTAATCTTTAATGAAAGTGTTTGTCTGGATACTTCATAAGAAAGTCAACTTGAAGAGAAGGAATTGTTGTAATCTCATTTCTTCCCTTAGAGGCAGGGCAAGTTCTCCAGAACAAATGCGGGGAGTGGGAGTAACTGGCTGTATATTGGAGTTGGTCAAGACAGGTTTTGTTATCTTTTGTTATCTGAAGGCGAACAAACGTGGATGACTGTTACTACCCCAACAGTAAAGGAGGTAGTGAGGTCACGGTTGGTCTCTGCTGACAAGAGCTTGTTGGGACACCTACAGTGTTTAGATCGGCAGACCCATGGTTTCCAGCGAGTCCAGCAATCAGGTACGTGAATTGTGTAGCCATGCTGCCCAACCACGAGGGTGACGGACCAAGTGTGGTGAAAGGGGTTAGCAGAAAGGGCTGATGGAAGGGGCCTGTTTCTATGCTACGTGACTCTCTGGCTTTTCCGCTATTAAATCCTTCACTAATGTTTTAACCAATGTACACTAGCAGTATGCTGGCAGTTCGTGAGCATCAGGGGACAGAGGTGATTGAGGTTGCCATTACTAATGAGAAGGTGGTTAGGAAGCAGAAAGGTCTGAAGGTAGATAAATCACCTGGACCAGATGGTGTTCACCCCAGGGTTCAGAAAGAGGTGGCTGAAGAGATTGTGGAAGCTTTGGTAATGATCTTTCAAAAATCAATGGTTCCAGAGGACTGGAAAATTGCAAACGTCACTCCACTCTTCAGAAAGGGAGAGAGGCAGAAGAAAGGAGACTATAGGCCAGTTAGTCTGACCTCATTGGAGTCGATTGCTAAGGATGTGGTTTTAGGCTACCTGGAGGCACATGATAAATATGCCAAAGTCAGCATAGCTCCCTTTAGGGAAAATCTTGCAAGTTAACCAAGTATGCAGAATTAAGATCAGAGTGCAGAGACAGAGGGTGGAAGGTCTCATGCTATCCATTCGAAGTAGGCTGCTGTGGGTTTATTGCGTTCACTTTCCAAAAGCGGCTGCGTGACCTTGGCTTCACTAGAAGAGAGATCAAGTCAACCAGCAGGGCTGTAGCTGAGGCAGCAGAGACAGGATCAGCATGGGTGTGGACCAAGTATGTCCAGAGGGACAGATAGTCAAACAGTGTACACATATCTTGCAAACCCTTCAGTAGTTGCATAGACACCTGAAGAGCAGACTATCTGTTGGATGGAAGTGACCAACAACTCTGATAGAGGCAGATGCCAAGTTTTTAAGCTCACCAGTGGGAGGTGGTGCTTTAGCACTGCTGGCCCACCACCTCGAGGGAGTCTTGATCATAAGCGGACCGAAACTCCTGAAGACAGGTGACAGATCAACTGATGATCCCACTGGTGATAGCACAGGACAGTTAACATCTTAGTCCACGTGTGTTCTGTAACTCTGCCTGACAAATCTGTTGGAATTCTTTGAAGAAATAACACACATGATAGACAAAGGAGAATCAGTGGATGTTGTGTACTTGGATTTTCAGAAGGCCTTTGACAAGGTGCCACCAATGAGACTGCTTAACAAGTTAAGAGCTCGTGGCATTAGAGGAAAGATACCAATGTGGATAGAAGATTGGCTGATTGGCAGGTGGCAAAGAGTGGGAATAAAGGGAGCCTTTTCTGGTTGGCTGCCAGTGACTAGTGGAGTTCCACAGGGATCTGTGTTGGGGATGGCTTCCTTTTACGTCAAATGTTACTAATCTGGCTGATGGAATTGATGGCTTTGTGGCCACGTTTGCGGATGATGCAAAGATAGGTGGAAGGGCAGGCAGTGTTGAGGATTCAGAGAGACCAGGGGAAGAACCTAGACAGAGTAGGAGAACGAGCAAATGGAAAACAATGCTGGGAAGTGTATGATTATGCACAGTGACAGAAGAAATAAAAGGGTAGACTATTTCCTAAATGGAAAGAAAATTCAAATATCTGAGGTGCAGAGGGGCTTGGGAGTCCTCTTGCAGGATTCTCTAAAGGTTAACTTGCGGGTTGAGCTGGTGGTGAGGAAGGCAAGTGCAATGTTAGCATTCATTTCGAGAGGACTAGAATATAAAAGCCAGGGTGTAATGTTGAGGCCTCAGTTGGTGTACTGTGAGATGGTTTGGATCCCTTATCTGAGAAAGGATGTGCTGACATTGGAGAGGTTTCAAAGGAGGTTCACAAAAATTATTCTGAGATTGAAAGGCTTATCATATGGAGAGCGATTGATGTCTCTGGGCCTCTACTCACTGGAATTCAGAAGAATGAGGGGCGACTTCATTGAAACCTGTCAAATGTTGAAAGACCTTGATAGGGTGGATGTGGAGAGAATGTTTCCTTCGGTGGGAGAGTCTAAGACCAGGGAACACAGCTTCAGAATAGAGGGACCTCCATTTGGAACGGAGATGAGGAGGGATTTCTTCAGCCAGAGAGTGGTGAATCTGTGGAATTCGTTGCCACAGGCAGCTGTGGAGGCCACGTCACTGGGAACATTTAAGGCAGAGGTTGATAGATTCTTGATTAGTCGGAGCATGAAAGGATACGGGGAGAACGCAGGAGATTAGGGCTGAGAGGGAAATGGATCAGGCATGATGAAATAGCAGAGCAGACTCGATGGGCCAAATGGCTTAATTCTGTTTCTATGAACATTTATGGAGTCAGAAACACAAAGCACAGAAACAGGCCCTTCAGCCCACTAAACAACATTGACCAAGGTTTCCATCTGAGCTCGTCCCGTCGGCCTGCACTTGGCCCATATCCCCCTGATGCTTTCCTATCCATGTTCCAGTCCAAGGATCTTTTATTAACGGACCTGCCTAAACGATATACTGGCCACACCCTGACTCCTCAGGTTCACATTAAATCTCTCCCCTCTCACCTTAAACCCTTAACGCCCTAGTTCTTGAATCCTGACCTCATGCACATTCATCTCACCTCTGCCCCTCATGATTTCATACACTTCTATAAGATCATTCCTCATTCTGCCGTGCTCATAGCCTCTCTCTATAGCACACCACTTCGGGAGACATTATGGACTAGCTCTGAGCAGACTGGAACTCACCGCAGGTGAGCTGGAAAGACCTCAGACAGCCCGGGACGCTCAGTGCAAACCATACGGTCTTTACTCACCAACTACCATCACTTCCTGCTCAGACGTTATTGCAGGAGACGTTATTGAAAGGCAGTGATTGGATGAAGCTGTTCTCCCAATGACCAATGAACTGGCAGGGTGTGGGCCCGCCTCTTAAAACCACTTAAGAGGCAGTGCTCACTAGGCAGAGTCACACAGTACACAAGCAGGCCCTTCGGCCCATTGTGCCTGTGCTATGAAAAGCTCTCTATATTCATCAGCATTTGGTCTCGTCCAGTCCTGAGAAGATTTGCCCCATCTTAGATTCAGTTCACTTACAAAATGCTGTGGAGGGAGGGGGGGGGTTTGCCAGTCTGATTGACAGGAGAATTGCCCTATCAGGTCCACTCTAATCCCCATTCGCTGCCCTCGATTGGCTGAGTGATTGAATTTACGCGTCCTAGCTGTCCGTTAGGGTTTCCGAATCCCGATAGCCTAGTATACGCCAGGAATTTTAAAAAGTGACATGTAGCCAGGCAGTTCCAAACAGGTAACACTTGTAGCAGTGAAGTTAGATGCAATAACAAACACAACATGTTAGAGGAACTCAGAGTGGCCCACGTGCAGTGACCCTTGACCCGAGGTGTGGCACCACGGATACAGCAGCTCTGTCTCTGGAGGCTGAGTTGCGGCTCCTGGTGGTGCAGAGTATGGTGTCTCACATTATTCCCTCTTCCCCATGGTTAATGAAGTGAAACAGAGCGCAGAGCCACGGCAAAGATTGCAACGTCAGAAAGGGCTGGGGGCGGTGAAACCGTCAATAAGAGAGACACTCACAATGCGCTGGAGGAACTCAGCAGATCAGTCAGCATCAGTTGAAAAGATTAGTCGACGTTTCGGGCCGAAACCCTTCGTCAGGACTGAAGGAAGAGCTTTCCGCAGGGATCGATCCCTCCACGACTCACTTATCCGCACGTCCATCCCCACGGATCTCCCACCCGGCACTTATCCCTGTAAGCGTAAGTGCTACACCTATCCCTACACCTCCTCTCTTGCCACCATTCAGGGCCCCAAACAGTCCTTCCAAGTGAGGCAACACTTCACTTGTGAGTCTGTTGGGGTCATCTATTGCATCCGGTGCTCCCAGTGCGGCCTCCTCTACATCGGTGAAACCCGACGCAGATTGGGGGACCGCTTCGTCGAGCACCTCCGCTCCGTCCGCCACAACAGATAGGATCTCCCAGTAGCCACCCACTTCAACTCTGCTTCCCATTCCCATTCAGATATGTCCATACTTGGCCTCCTCTACTGCCATGATGAGGTTAAACTCAGGTTGGAGCAGCAACACCTCATATACCGTCGAGGTAGTCTCCAGCCCCTTGGTATGAACATAGAATTCTCCAACTTCCAGTAATTCCCTCCCCCTCCCTTCCTCTATCCCTATTTCACATCACCTCCCTCATAGTTCTGCCTCCTTCTACTACTGCGCATTGTTCTCCCCCACCCCTTTGTCTTTCAAATTACTGCTTTTTTCAACTACCAGCATTCTTCAAACCCTCCCCAAAGTTCTTCCTTCAGTCCTGACGAAGGGTTTCAGCCCGAAATGTCGACTAATCTTTTCAACTGATGCTGACTGACCTGCTGAGTTCCTCCAGCGCATTGTGAGTGTTCCTTTGACAACAGCATCTGCAGATTTTTGTTTGTTTTTAATAAGAGAGACACAGTCGCTCGTAATCTGGGGACGGTGGCTTCAGTCCCATCCTCTGCCTCAGTAAGGCTTGCTGAGTAGGGAGACAAGCCAGTCGACCCACCAAGTCTACACCAATCCCATCAACTCTCCGCATCACAACCCCGACCACGCGGCTACATACTAAACGGTCTTGCCCTGAAATGCCGACTGTTTATTCCCATCCACAGACGCTGCCTGGCCTGCTGAGCTCCTCCAGCACATCGTGTGTGCGTTGCTGTAGATTCCCAGCATCTGCAGTCCCTCTCTGGTGTCTACATAGTAAAGACAATTAACGCGGACCTTCCGAATGTCGGAGGAAACCCATTCGGCCACAGGCTGACTGCACGAGAACTCAGGTTTGAACCTTGGTCAACAGGCCTGTGAGCAACTCCTCTAGCTGCCCAGTTGTGTCACTCAGTTTATCTTTGGACATCTGACCTGATGCTCCTCTCTCTCAATCTTTCTCTGTCTTTTTTTCATCCAACAGTTTCCGTAACACAAACAAGCAGAGGGCGGTTATTACACCACTTGGCTGAGTGTTGTCATAACAACAACCTCTCACTCAATGTCAATAAGACCAAGAAACTGATTCCAGCCTTCAGCAGAGGGAGACCAGAGGTCCATGAGCCAGTGATCATCAGAGGATCAGAGGAGGAGAGGGTCAGTAACTTTAAATTCCTGGGTGCCAGTATCTCAGAGGAGCTGTCCTGGACCCATCATATAAACATTATTGCGAAGAAAGCACGACAGCACCTCTACTTCCTCAGGAGTCTGCAGAGGTTTGGCATGCCATCAAAAACCTTGGCAAACTTCTGTAAACACAAAATAATCTGCAGATGCCGGCGTCAAAGCAACACCCACAACACGCTGGAGGAACTCAGCAGGTCGGGCAGCATCTGTGGAAATGATCAGTCGACGTTTCGGGCTGGAACCCTTCGTCAAACTTCTGTAGGTGTATGGTGGAAAGTGTGCTGACTGGCCTGGTATGGGAACACCAATGCCTTTGAGCGGAAAATCCTCTAAAGGTAGTGAATTTGGTCCAGAACATCACAGGTTAAATCGTCCCAGCCATTGAGCACATCTGCATGAAACATTGCCATAGGAAAGCAACAACCATCATCAAAGATCCTCACCACCCAGGCAAAACTCTCCTCTCGCTGCTGCCATCAGGAAGAAGGTACAGGAGCCTCAGGACTCACACCACCAGGTTCAAGAACAGCTACTACCCCTCAACCATCAGGCTCTTGAACAAAAGGGGATAGCTACACTCGTTTAAGGACTCTGTTATACTGTTATTTCATCCTCGTTATTTTTTGCTAATTATTTATATGTGCATTTGCACACTTTGCTTGCAGTTAGCAGTTCCTGATGTTTACAGTTCATAGTTACTGTCCTATAGATTTGCTAAGTATGCCCGCAGAAAAAGAATCTCAGGGTTGTATGTGGTGACGTGTATGTACTTCGATAATAAATTTTACTTTGAACTTTGAACTCTGTCTTTCTCTTCCTCCTTCAATCTCCCTTTTTATTTCACACACCCACTCTCCCATTCCCTCTCTCTACCCCTTTGGCAACATTCTTGCTCTTGTTGGGAGCCCCTGGGAGGGTTCACTCGGTTTAGTTGCCGTATTAATTTACACTTTTGTTATTACTAATGGCAGAAGATCAGTCAGGGTTCCACATTGCTGCCTGTGTGGCAGGGACTCCGGCTCAGTCATGACCTCTGCTGCTGTTTGTGGGGAGTTTGCACGTTCTGCCCTGTGTCCAAGCCACACACACACACCCACCATACACCATACACCGGAGGACATTTAGAATCATGGTCTGATCAGGGACAGTCAGCGTGGCTTTGTGAAGGGCAGATCGTGTCTAACAAGCCTGATAGAGTTCTTTGAGGAGGTGACCAGGCATATAGATGAGGGTAGTGCAGTGGATGTGATGTATATGGACTTTAGTAAGGCATTTGACAAGGTTCCACACGGTAGGCTTATTCAGAAAGTTAGAAGGCATGGGATCCAGGGAAGTTTGGCCAGGTGGATTCAGAATTGGCTTGCCTGCAGAAGGCAGAGGTTCATGGTGGAGGGAGTACATTCGGATTGGAGGATTGTGACTAGTGGTGTCCCACAAGGATCTGTTCTGGGACCTCTACTTTTCGTGATTTTTATTAACGACCTGGATGTGGGGGTAGAAGGGTGGGTTGGCAAGTTTGCAGATGACATAAAGGTTGGTGGTGTTGTAGATAGTGTAGAGGATTGTCAAAGATTGCAGAGAGACATTGATAGGATGCAGAAGTGGGCTGAGAAGTGACAGATGGAGTTCAACCCGGAGAAGTGTGAGGTGGTACACTTTGGAAGGACAAACTCCAAGGCAGAGTACAAAGTAAATGGCAGGATACTTGGTAGTGTGGAGGAGCAGAGGGATCTCGGGGTACATGTCCACAGATCCCTGAAAGTTGCCTCACAGGTGGATAGGGTAGTTAAGAAAGCTTATGGGGTGTTAGCTTTCATAAGTCGAGGGATAGAGTTTAAGAGGCGCGATGTAATGATGCAGCTCTATAAAACTCTGGTTAGGCCACACTTGGAGTACTGTGTCCAGTTCTGGTCACCTCACTATAGGAAGGATGTGGAAGCATTGGAAAGGGTACAGAGGAGATCTACCAGGATGCTGTCTGGTTTAGAAAGTATGCATTATGATCAGAGATTAAGGGAGCTAGGGCTTTACTCTTTGGAGAGAAGGAGGATGAGAGGAGACATGATAGAGGTGTACAAGATAATAAGAGGAATAGATAGAGTGGATAGCCAGCGCCTCTTCCCCAGGGCACCACTGCTCAATACAAGAGGACATGGCTTTAAGGTAAGGGATGGGAAGTTCAAGGGGGATATTAGAGGAAGGTTTTTTACTCAGAGAGTGGTTGGTGCGTGGAATGCACTGCCTGAGTCAGTGGTGGAGGCAGATACACTAGTGAAGTTTAAGAGACTACTAGACAGGTATATGGAGAAATATAAGGTGGGGGCTTATATGGGAGGCAGGGTTTGAGGGTTGGCACAATATTGTGGGCTGAAGGGCCTGTACTGTGCTGTACTATTCTATGTTCTATGTTCTATGTAACTCGGCAGGCCAGGCAGTGTCTGTGGAAAAGAGTAAACAGTCAACATTTCAGTCTGGAAAGAATGATGAGGAGTCAGATTAAGAAGGTGGGGGGAGGTGGTGGTGAGGGTGAGGGGCTGTGTTCTCTGTCTGTGTGGTTGGGCAGGTTAAACGTTCACTGTTAAAATTACTCCTAATGGCAGAATCTGGGAAGGAGCTGATGAAAATACGGGAGAGTTTTAAAGAAAACGACTTTAATGTGGGAGTAGATAAATGGGTGGTGTAGCGGCATCTGCACCAGACTCTGAGATGGGCAGTCCTGGGTTCAAATCCGGCCGGCTCCTTGCACGCTTTCCATCCGTGCTGGGTTGAGTGTCGAGCTAGCAACCCGGTCTCCTTAAAAGAAAGCACCAAGGAAACAGCAAGGCTGCTGCAGGTGAGGTGTGGGAGCAAGGTTATATTATTAGGTAAAGGGGTAGTATGGACCCTGGGCTGAATGGTCTGCTTGCATTCTGTATCTGTCTGCGACCCAACTATGCACGCACATCCCAGTAGAGGTTTAGCTCTGCTGGAGGTGATGATTGCCTTCAGTGCTAAGAACTTTGGCAAAAGGGCCTCCAAGGGAATATTCCTAACGCATAGGATCATGTCCTTCCATGGTCACTCTCACCAGCATCCCACAGCTTGCCTCTAAGAGCAATAGTCGCCACACAACAGCTGTCCCCAGTCCTGACCCGAAACATTGGCAATTCCTGTCCTTCCACACACGCTGCTGAGTTCATCCAGCACGATGGTTTGATAGCTCCCTGTCCGGGGAGGCTGCGTTGGGAAATTGAGGCCGGGGTCACCAGCACGGCACAAAAAGTAGTGGAGACAGCCCAGTCCATCACGGGTAAAACCCTCCCCACCAGTGAGCACATCTACAAGCAGCGCTGTCGCAGGAAACTAGCATCCGTCATCAAGGGCTTCCACCATCCAGGCCATGCTCTCTCCTCGCTGCTGCCATCAGGAAGTTCTGGGTCCCACACCACCGGGTTCAGGAACAGTCATTACCCTTCAACTATCAGGCTCTTGAACCAGAGGGGTTAACTTCAATCACCCCGACACTGAACTGTTTCCACAACCTTCAAGGCCTCTACAGCTTATGTTCTCAATAGTTATTTCTAACTTATTTATTATTATTATGTTGTCTTTTTGTATTGGCAAAATTCATTGTATTTTGCACATTGGTTGTTTGTCTGTCTTTATGTATAGTTTTTCATTGATTGCATTGTATTGCTTTGTATTCACATAGAACATAGAATAGTACAGCACAGTACAGGCCCTTCGGCCTACAATGTTGTGCCGACCCTCAAACCCTGCCTCCCATATAACCCCCGACCTTAAATTCCTCCATATACCTGTCTAGTAGTGTCTTAAACTTCACTAGTGTAGCTGCCTCCACCACTGACTCAGGCAGTGCATTCCACGCACCAACCACTCTCTGAGTAAAAAAACCTTCCTCTAATATCCCCCTTGAACTTCCCACCCCTTACCTTAAAGCCATGTCCTCTTGTATTGAGCAGTGGTGCCCTGGGGAAGAGGCGCTGGCTGTCCACTCTATCGATTCCTCTTATTATCTTGTACACCTCTATCATGTCTCCTCTCATCCTCCTTCTCTCCAGGCATTCAACTGTGAATGCCTGCAAGAAAATGAACCAGAGGGTTGTGCATGGCGACACATACACACTCTGATGACAAATTTACTTTGAACTTTGAAGCGACTCAGTGGGTACATGAAGTAAGGTGCCGTTTGAAAACTATGGCTTACAGCTCTGTTTAAAAGATTCACGATTCAAGGTTGCTTAATGTCATTTCCTGTCCACAAGTGTAAAGCAGAACAAAATAATTGTTACTCCGGATCTGATGCCGCACAAAAAATCCCAGAAGATAAAGAGCATCGTAATAATAATAATAATAATTAAACAAGTGGGGGGAGTGTTGATGCTTGGCTGCTGCTTGTGAGTGGGAGGGGGAGGGGGCATTTGAGGTTCCAATGTTTTTCTGTCATTCTTTGGGGTTTTTCTCTCTGTTTTGTGGACGTCTGTGAAGAGTAAGGATTTCAGGCTGTATACTGTATACATTCACTGACATTAAATTGAACCATTGATTAAAGCACACTCTAAATACAAATATGTAAGATAGCATAGTGTATAAAGAGCGTATATGTCCATAAAGTGATACTAGGCTGTGCATAGGGTGACTGACATGAAATAATAAAGTATTGGTGGTATTAATAGTAAGACCAAAGAGCTGATTGTGGACTTCAGGAAGGGTAAGATGAGGAACACGAATGAATCCTCATAGAGGGATCAGAAGAGGAGAGAGTGAACAATTTCAAGTTCCTGGGTATCGATATCTCTGAGGACCTAACCGGGACGCAACATATTGATGCAGCTATAAAGAAGGCAAGACAGTGGCTATACTTCATTAGGAGTTTGAAGAGATTTGGTGTGTCGACTAAAACACTGGAAAACTTCGACGAATGTACTGGGCAGAGCATTCTGACTGGCTGCATCCGAGTCTGGAATGGGGAGGAGAGGTGGTCTACTGCACAAGATCGAAATAAGTTGCAGAAACTTGTAAAGTTAGTCAGCATTATGGGTACTAGCCTCCTTATTATCCAAGACATCTTCAGGGAGCGGTGCCTCAGGAAGGCAGCATCCATCATTAAGGTCCCCCACCACCAAGGACATGCCCCCTTCTCATTGCTACCATCGGGAAGGAGGTACAGAAACCTGATGGCACACACACTCAACAATTCAGGAACGGCTTCTTCCTCTCTGCCATCTGATTTCTAAATGAGCATTGAACCCATGAACACTACCTCACTACTTTTTAAAAGTTTTGTTTTTTTTTTGCTCTCCTTACTTTAACTTAACTATGTAACTATTTAATAAACATATATATTTAAAGTAACAGTATTTTTCCTCTATATTTATTTATCATGTATTTCATTGTACTGCTGGTGAATTTTAAAACATATACCGGTGACATTAAACCTGATTTTGAAAAGAGGATATGAAGATATCACAGAAAAATGTCACATCCCTATCAAGAACAAAAACCTTGTGGTGTAATAACTCATAAATATAAGCTGTAATTCCACTGTATTGGTTCCATGTCTTTATAATATTATATCCGCAGGTCATCTGCATGACGCTACCTGATTCACTTTCCAGCATGTTTACATTTTAGGATATTTCTCCAGATTTAGATAATAATTCCATTCATTTCATCAACTGATTTGTAAGAATTTATTAGTTTATCTTTATCATGCATGTTCCGTTCACACTTAGAATATCAATTTAGATTATGGCGTGGGATGATGGAGATAAGATACAATGTTTTATTGATGGGGAGTGTTGCAGGCTGGATGTAATATAAAGCAAATCACCATCCAACTAGCTTCAGATCCCTGAAAGGAGAGATTGACGGATTCGACAGACAGAACACCCTGTGTAACAGTCCTGGTCAGTTTATTGTACGTCTATTTTAAATGTATAATCTAAGGTTTTTGCAGTCTCGCTGTACTTATATATACTTTGGCAATATATGATCACTGCATTACTAGAAATATGTTTTAATGTTGAAAATTTTTTTGAAGATTGAGGACTTTTCTTCTGTCTGTGAAGAGTTAGAATTTCAGGTTGTATATTGTATATTCTCTGATATTAATTGGAACCATGGAACCATTGACTGGAGGTACAAGGGACCAATTGACTTAGCAATGTGCTTTAAGCTGTAACAGTTCCCACACTGCCAAGAGCAGATGATGGATTTAATAAAAGAAAAGTTTTAAAAATACTCAGCAGGTCAGGTAGCATCTGTGGAGAAAGTAACAGGGTTAATGCTTCAGGTCTATATATCAGATCTGGGAAAGTGAGACATGTGTTTTAAGTTGCAGAGATGGAGAGGACGGAGGGTGTTACCTGTGTTAGGGTGCAGGTGAAGGCTGTCTGGGTGACACAATGTTCTCAGTAGTATCCGGTTAACATGCCCTCCGTGGCATTAGAGGGGAGCTCGAGAGAAACGGCCTTCACGACAGCATGGTGGAGCAGTTGCTGGAGGTTGAAATGTAACAGGGTGCTGGAAATACCCAGCAGGTCAGTCAGCACCTGTGGAAGGAGAATGTCAGATCAGAATCAGGTTTAATATTATTGGCATATATCACAAAATTTGTTGCTTGCGGCAGAAGTACATTGCAATACATAATAACGAAAAACTGTAAATTACAGTAAATATATATTTAAAAAGTTAAATCAACTTAATATTGCAAAAAAGAGAAAGCAAGTGTTACTGAGTTACTGCCGCAGACAATTGACCCGAAACCAGAAATATCCTGCTCTGGCACAAACAGGAAAGGCTGGTTGTTTGAAACTGATGGATTTAAATATTGAGTTCCAAGGGCTGGGACGGAGACAGAAAATGACGCACTGTTCCTCAAGCTCATTTTCCATTCAGGGATGAGGCAGAATGCTGACAAGGATAGAAGAAAGAATGACCTTGGAGAGCATGTTCCCAAACCCCTGAACGTCACAGTTTATGGAGCTGAAGAAGACAAAGCTAAAGTTGATTTTATTGGTCACAAGCACAAGTATGCACAGGTGAATGAAGAACTTACTTGCATCATATCAACAGCATTCACAACGGAAACATAAACTGAATACTTTTACACAATTAGAGCAAAGTCCATTTTAGTGCACCAGCTGATTGGCGAGGTGCCACCCGCACCAGGCTTCGAGGTGAGTGGTCCTGGGTTCGAGGCCGGTGCTTTGCACCTGTGCTGGGGATGGCGGGGTTGAGTGTCGAGCTAGCAACCTGGCCTCGTAAAAGAACAGACAGAAGTGGTAAAGGACTGGCAAGGTTGTGCCCGATGTACCACAAGGGTCAGCGATGACTACCATTTCAGTGCGAAGCGATCAAGGTGGTCATACTGTTGCCGTACTGAGGTAGAGATGAAGGTTGTGCAGGCTGGTCCGAGAGCTGAATGGTTGAAGGGAATTAGATGCCCTTGAACCTGGTGATGCATAACTTCAGGCTTCTATACCTCCCGCCCAGTGGCGCCTGGGAGACGATGGTGAGGATCTGTAATGGTCTTTAATGATGGGTGTTGCCTTATGTGGGGTGGGATGCATCTGTGATGTATTGGGCCGAGACCACCCTGCATCTTTTTATGCTCTGGTGCACTCAAATTGCCGTGCAGCCAGTCGGGGATCTTTCGCCAGCACAGCCACACCAGTTGTGTCTGCTAAGGCATCGGATATAAGCACAAGTAATGCAACGGGATAAACCAGCTGTCAGAGACAGAATCAGGCTTGTTACCACTGACGTATCTCGTGAAATTTGCTGTTTTTGCGGCAGCAGTACAGTGCAAGGCGTAAGAGGTCACTATAAGAAAATAAATAGCGTTAAGAAGGGATAGTGAGGCAGTGTTCACAGGTTCATAAGATACAGGAGAAGAATTAGGCCATTCAGCCCATCGAGTCTGCTCCTTCATGGTTGACCCATTTCCCTCTCAACGCCATTCTCCCCGTAACCTTTCACACCCTGATTAATAGGAACCTATCACCCTCCACCTTAAATGCAGCCAGTGACCTGGCCTCCACAGCTGTCTGTAGCGACAAATTCCACCGATGCACCACCCTCTGCCTGAAGGAACTCCGCCTCATTTCTGTTCTAAATGGACATCCCTCTATTTCGAGGCTGTTCCCTCCAGTCCTAGACACACCTACCAAAAGAAACATCCTCTTCACTTCCATTCTATCTCGGCCTTCCAACTTTCAATGAGATTCCCCCCTCGTTCTTCTGAATTCATGTACTATACGGAAATCTAATTGGCAGAGGGGAAGAAGCTGTTCCTAAGATGCTGAGTGAGGGTCTTCAGGCTCCTGTACCTCCTTCCTGATGGTGGTACTGAGAAGAGGGCATGTCCTGGATGGCGAGAGTCCTTAATGAAGGACGCCGCCTTCTTGAAGCACCACATTTTGAAGATGAGCTCGATGTTGGGGAGGGTTCTGCCCACGATGGAGCTTGCTGATTCAACAACCCTTTACAGCTTCCTTTGGTCCTGTGTGGGGAGTCCTCCACAACAGGTGTTGATGAAATCAGCCAGAATGCTCTCCAAGAGTCTTTGGTGACGTACCAAATCTCAAATTCCTAACAAAGCAGATGCTCTTGCTTGGCTTCTTGCCACACGCCACAGTTGGCTCACCGGACGGGGCCTTGTACTTTGCAAGATGTGTGTGATGGCTTCAAGAGAGGACGGAAATTTTGTCCGGAGAGAATTTTGTTCTGGGGAAGCATTGGCAGAGCCATGGATCAGAGGGGAGTGAACACAAGACTGCTGGAAAAGTTCAGCAGGTCAGGTCTCCACCTGTCAGAAGAGAAACAGGGTCAACGGTTCAGATTAGAGCCCCCTCCTCAAAGTTCTGACAAAGGGACTGAGGGGAGATTTAAATTAATAGAAAATCTGGCAGAAAGGGTGAATAAGGAGAAACAATCTCACTTAGCAGATCAGTAACCAGGGATTGGATACTAGTTACTTGTAAAGGATTAAAGGGCAACTGAGGAAAGATTTTTCACCCAAGGGTGTTGAGTGCAGGAACAGGTGTCATAGAGTCATGAGTAGAGAAGCAGGCACTTCAGTCCATAATGTATCTACTGCCCACCAAGAACATATTCAGTGGTGGAGCAGAAACTCTCAGTGCATTTATGAGTTACATGGATGAACACAGAGACACAATAGCTTCTACGGATGCTGGAAATCTTGAGTAACACACACAAAATGATGGAGGAATTCAGCTGTTCAGGCAGCATCTATGGAGGGGAATAAACAGATAATGTCTTGGACCGAGACCCTTCACCAGGATGACCAGAAGGTGCCATTACATGGGTGCCAACAAGCTTGGAGATGAAGCATGGTAAAGATCTCAATAGGTGGCTGGTTTGGACTTGAACCAACTGGCCGCCTTCCTCACACTATGCTTTACTGACCCTGCATTCAGAGACTATTAAAATCCCAGCTTTAATAACCTATTTGTTTTAAACAGGTGAAAGTGAGACCACCTACCATGTCCTATTTTGCATCTCTTCTGGGCCTCCTGCTAATCCTGGCGTTGTCCACGACGAGTCCAATGGAGGCAAGACCCCACCAGGATGATCGCATGCAAGGACTCATCCCTAACCCCGATCTGGGGCGGAGGCACCAACACTCCCGTCAGCACGCCATCCCGTATGTACAGATCAACGACGACGGGCAAGTCAGCAAGTCGGAGCATCAGAATGAGTACAGTAAGGGAACGGTCCTTTCAACTTTTCCACCGCACCACAGATTTTTGTTGTCGAGTGATTGTCTGCATGCCAACCTCACAACCCATTCCAAAGTTCAAAGTAAATTTTGTTATTAGAGTTCATATACATCACCACATACAACCCTAAGATTCATTTACTTGCAGGCATACTCAGCAAATCTATAGAATAGTAACTGTAAACAGGATCATTGAAAAATCAACCAGAGTGCAGAAGACAACAAACTGTGCAGATGCAAGTACTGTATAAATAAATAGCAATAAATAACGAGAGCATGAAATAATGAGATAAAGAGTCCTTGAGGTGAGATCATTGGTTGTAGGAACACCTCAATGGATGGGCAAGTGAGTGAAGTTATCCCCTTTTGTTCAAGAGCCTGATGATTGAGGGGTAGTAACTGTTCTTGAACCTAGTGGTGCGAGTCCTGAGACTCTCGTACCATGTACCTGATGGCAGCAGCAAGAGCACGGCCTGGGTTTTGAAGATCTCTGATGATGGATACTGCTTTCCCATGACAAAGTTTCATGTAGATGTACTCAGTGGTTGGGAAGATCAATCTAAACACAAAATAATCTACAGACCAATCTAACCCTTCCCTCCCACATAGTCATCCATTTTACTTTCATCCATGTGCCTAAGAGGCTCTTAAATATCTCTAATGTATCTGCCTCTACAATCACCCTTGGTTAACAAAAAAAATAATTAAAAAATAAAAACATTCAGAAATAGAAGCAGAATCATTCAGCCTCATTAAGCTTGTGACTAACCTTTTACCTCATGGCCACTTTCTCCCACTGACCCCATATCCCTGAATTGCCTTGATATCCAGAAAAAAACTATGGATTTCTGTCCTGAATATTCACAATTGGCTCTTGGGTAGGGAATTCTGCGATGAAGAAATTTCTTCTCATGGCCAATCCATTACTTTGAAGCAATAACATAGAAACATAGAAACATAGAAAATAGGTGCAGGAGTAGGCCATTCGGACTTCGAGCCTGCACTGCCATTTATTATGATCATGGCTGATCCTCCAACTCAGAACCCCGCCCCAGCCTTCCCTCCATACCCCCTGACCCCCGTAGCCACAAGGGCCATATCTAACTCCCTCTTAAATATAGCCAATGAACTAGCCTCAACTGTTTCCTGTGGCAGAGAATTCCACAGATTCACCACTCTCTGTGTGAAGAAGTTTTTCCTAATCTCGGTCCTAAAAGGCTTCCCCTCTATCCTCAAACTGTGGCCCCTCGTTCTGGATTTCCCCAACATCGGGAACAATCTTCCTGCATCTAGCCTGTCCAATCCCTTTAGGATCTTATACGTTTCAATCAGATCCCCCCTCAATCTTCTAAATTCCAACAAGTACAAGCCCAGTTCATCCAGTCTTTCTTCATATGAAAATCCTGCCATCCCAGGAATCAATCTGGTGAACCTTCTTTGTACTCCCTCTATGGCAAGGATGTCTTTCCTCAGATTAGGGGACCAAAACTGCACACAATACTCCAGGTGTGGTCTCACCAAGGCCTTGTACAACTGCAGTAGTACCTCCCTGCTCCTGTACTCGAATCCTCTTGCTATGAATGCCAGCATACCATTCGCCTTTTTCACCGCCTGCTGTACCTGCATGCCCACTTTCAATGACTGGTGTATAATGACACCCAGGTCTCGTTGCACCTCCCCTTTTCCTAATCGGCCACCATTCAGATAATAATCTGTTTTCCTATTTTTGCCACCAAAGTGGATAACTTCACATTTATCCATTTATCCATTTAACGCCTGGGTCTAGTTACCCGTGCCAGGGGGAAAACCTCCCTGTCTCCACAGTCCAAGGAGATCTTCCATGAGATCACTTCCTAACCTTCAAGGTTCTGCCCTCAGTGCACCATCACTGATTAAAAAGACTCTGAAAACTTACACTCGCTCCTCAAACACACATTATTTATTTGTGCACAAAGAGATCAGCGTGGCCCCTGTCACCACACTGTCCTGAAGTCTGAATACAGAGATGACATTTTGTTTCCAAAGCTCCTCAACAAAACTCACTCAGGTATAAAACCCTCACTGTCCGTCCCTGCACAAGGTCTGTTAAATGGTCTTTCCTGCTCTCATTGTTTTGTTGATAATTATTGAGTCTGTGCATAGTTTCACATGTGACGTTTGCACATGTGACCATCCTGCTAATTGTTAATTGCGCATGACTGTTTGCACTAGTAGCTGGTTGCTATTGTCTTGTCTGTTCTGGTATTATCCTGTGTTTTATCCTTGGCACTGAACCACAATCAATTCTGATACATTTCAGAAACTGGCAATAAAATAGTTCTGATTCAGATTTTCATAGTGAAATTGATTAGAAGTTAGGGATATTGACCATTTGGTCAATTAGATCCCTGCTTGCAAGATCAATCACCATTCACAATACAGGTGTTAAAAGTTAATAGAAACTGCAAGCTAAAGTGATGGTGTGCATGTGCTTTGCATCCTCCTGCTACTGTCACGGGGAAGTTGGCTCACAGGTTTGTTAAGTGAGACAGAAGACAGTGATGATGAATAAGCGTATTAGCCATTTATTTACAGAGAAACAGTAAAACATTTAACCAAGCCTCAAAGTCACCTGAAGTTACAAAGACTACGACACTAAACATTCATCATAGTTGCTGGTGAACGCAGCAGGCCAGGCAGCATCTCTAGGAAGAGGTACAGTTGACGTTTCAGGCCGAGACCCTTCGTCAGGACTAACTGAAGGAAGAGTTAGTAAGAGATTTGAAAGTGGGAGGGGGAGAGGGAGATCCAAAATGATAGGAGAAGACAGGAGGGGGAGGGATGGAGCCAAGAGCTGGACAGATGATTGGCAAAAGGGATATGAGAGGATCATGGGACAGGAGGTCCAGGGAGAAAGACAAAGGACGGGGGGAACCCAGAGGATGGACAAGGGGTATAGTGAGAGGGACAGAGGGAGAAAAAGAAGAGTGAAAGAAAGAATGTGTGTATAAAAATAAATAACGGATGGGGTACGAGGGGGATATGGGGCATTAGCAGAAGTTAGAGAAGTCGATGTTCATGCCATCAGGTTGGAGGCTACCCAGACAGAATATAAGGTGTTGTTCCTCCAACCTGAGTGTGGCTTCATCTTTACAGTAGAGGAGGCCGTGGATAGACATGTCAGAATGGGAAAGGGATGTGGAATTAAAGTGTGTGGCCACTGGGAGATCCTGCTTTCTCTGGCGGACAGAGTGTAGGTGTTCAGCAAAGCGGTCTCCCAGTCTGCGTCGGGTCTCGCCAATATATAGAAGGCCACATCGAGAGCACCGGACGCAGTATATCACCCCAGCCGACTCACAGGTGAAGTGTCGCCTCGCCTGGAAGGACTGTCTGTGGCCCTGAATGGTGGTAAGGGAGGAAGTGTAAGGGCATGTGTAGCACTTGCTCCGCTTACAAGGATAAGTGCCAGGAGGGAGATCAGTGGGGAGGGATGGTGGGGACGAATGGACAAGGGAGTCGCATAGGGAGCGATCCCTGCGGAAAGCGGAGGGGGGGGAGGGAAAGATGTGCTTAGTGGTGGGATCCCGTTGGAGGTGGCAGAAGTTACGGAGAATAATATGTTGGACCCGGAGGCTGGTGGGGTGGTAGGAGTTGATAGTGGAGGAAGGGAAGCCCCTTTCTTTAAAAAAGGAGGACATCTCCCTCGTCCTGGAATGAAAAGCCTCATTCTGAGAGCAGATGCGGCAGAGACGGAGGAATTGCGAGAAGGGGATGGCGTTTTTGCAAGAGACAGGGTGAGAAGTGGAATAGTCCAGATAGCTGTGAGAGTCAGTAGGCTTATAGTAGACATCAGTAGATAAGCTGTCTCCAGAGACAGAGACAGAAAGATCTAGAAAGGGGAGCGAGGTGTTGGAAATGGACCAGGTAAACTTGAGGGCAGGGTGAAAGTTGGAGGCAAAGTTAATAAAGTCAACGAGCTCAGCATGCGTGCAGGAAGCAGCGTCAATGCAGTCGTCGATGTAGCGAAGGAAAAGTGGGGGACAGATACCAGAATAGGCACGGAACATAGATTGTTCCACAAAGCCAACAAAAAGGCAGGCATAGCTAGGACCCATACAGGTGCCCATAGCTACACCTTTAGTTTGGAGGAAGTGGGAGGAGCCAAAGGAGAAATTATTAAGAGGAAGGACTAATTCCGCTAGACGGAGCAGAGTGGTGGTAGAGGGGAACTGATTAGGTCTGGAATCCAATCACCTGTCCAGCTCTTGGCTCCATCCCTCCCCCTCCTGTCTTCTCCTATCATTTTGGATCTCCCCCTCCCCCTCCCACTTTCAAATCTCTTATTAACTCTTCCTTCAGTTAGTCCTGATGAAGGGTCTCGGCCTGAAACGTCGACTGTACCTCTTCCTAGAGATGCTACCTGGCCTGCTGCGTTCACCAGCAACTTTGATGTGTGTTGCTTGAATTTCCAGCATCTGCAGAATTTCTGTTGTTTGCGACACTAAACACTCGGTAACACTTCAAACTCAACAGGTACCTCATTAAATCTCCCCAAATTAAACCTTCAACAAACAGATACTTAGCTAAGTGTGAGCGTGTGCCCTCCTATATCTGCAGAGCTCTTTCCCAATGGTTCTTCAGCACTTCTGGCGATCTCAGTGTGAAGGTGAATGCCTGGAGACAAGGGAAACCCCTGAGGCCCCAGGAGCCAGACGCTGGTGAGGTGGCACACAAGGCAACCAATGGGAAAGAGCTGCTGCATCCTTCAAAGGGCCAGTCCGTGACCGACACCATAGCAGCACCTTTCGATGAGTAAACTAAGCCTTCACATCCTTAACTTGTATGCCAAACGACTCCTGTGCTCTGCTGTGCAAAAGCCTTTCTTGCCTGGGTTGACTGCACACACTATCTGTAAACTTATCTGGACACTCTCTTAACCCTTACCTCAGAATCAGAATCAGATTTATTATCATCGGCATGAGACGTGAAATCTGTTAACTTTGCAGCAACAGTTCAATGCAATACGTAATATAGAAGAAAATATAAATAAATAAATAAATAGATAGATAGATAGATAGATAGATAGATAGATAAATAAATAGATAAGTCAATTACAGTATATATCTATTGAATAGATTAAATATCGTGCAAAAAACAGAAAAACTGTTTATTAAAAAAAGTGAGGTAGTGTCCAAGGGTTCAATGTCCATTTAGGAATCAGATGGCAGAGGGGAAGGAGCTGTTCCTGAATCGCTGAGTGTGTGCCTTCAGGCTTCTGTATCTCCTACCTGATGGTAACAGTGAGAAAAGGGCATGTCCTGGGTGCAGGAGATCCTTAATAATGGATGCTTCCTTTCTGAGACACCACTCCCTAAAGATGTCCTGGGTACTTTGTAGGCTAATACCCAAGATGGAGCTGACTAGATTTACAACCTTCTGCAGCTTCTTTCGGTCCTGTGCAGTAGCCCCCCCATACCAGACAGTGATGCACCCTGTCAGAATGCTCTCCACAGTACATCTATAGAAGTTTTTGAGTGTATCTGTTGACAAACCAAATCTCTTCAAACTCCTAATGAAGTATAGACGCTATCTTGCCTTCTTTATAATACATCGATATGTTGGGACCAGGTTAGATCCTCAGAGATCTTGTCACCCAGGAACTTGAAGCTGTTCACTCTCTCCACTTCTCATCCCCCTCTGAGGATTGATATGTGTTCCTTCATCTTACCCTTCCTGAAGGCCACCATCAGCTCTTTCGTCTTACTGACATCCAGTGCCAGGTTGTTGCTGTGACATCACTCAACTAGTTGGCATATCTCGCTCCTGTACGCCCTCTCGTCACCTTGCTGACACCTTGACAAATTGCTTGGTATGTGAAGGTTCAGTCGGTGTGGTGCTGAGCTGGGTGTATCTGGGAGGTTGTGGTTCACCCTAGGGTCTACTGACGCAACTGATAGTGAGCAAACTTTCAATAGGCAGCCTGTCGTTTGTGTCACAACCCACAGCTCCAACGACCCTGGTTCAGCCCTGACCTCCTCTGCTGCCTGGGTGCTCCGCTTTCCTCCCACATCCCAAAGAGGGATTAGCTTTATTTGTCGCAGGTACATCGATATGAAGTGTGTCTTTTGCTTCGGGAATGTGCTGCGGGCAGTTCGCGAGTGTCGCCATGCTTCCGGTGCCAAAATAGCATGCCCGCAGATCAAACCCGTACGTTTGGGAACGCAGGAGGGAAATGGAGCATCCGGAGTGGTCATGGGGAGAATGTATAAACCCTTTACAGACAGCCGCAGGATCTGAACCCTGATCTTAGAGTTGGCACTGTAATAGCATAATGGTAACTGGTAGGGTGCTATTCTGCCCCCAAAGGCGTGCGGCTTGGTCAGATAATCTGGTCGCCTTGCTTTGGAATGAATGAATGAATTGACTTTATTACCTACATCCTTCATATACATGAGTAGTAAAAATCTTTACGTTAACATCTCTGTCTGAATGTGCAATGTGCAATTTATAATAAATAGTATATACAGCAGGATAGTCACTATAACATAGAAATACCATTGTATCAGCGTGAATTAATCAGTCTGATGGCCTGGTGGAAGAAGATGTCCCAGAGCCTGTTGGTCCTGGCTTTTATGCTGAGGTACTGTTTCCTGGATGGTAGCAGCTGGAACAGTTTGTGGTTGGGGTGACTCAGGTCCCCAGTGATCCTTCAGGCCCTTTTTACACACCTGTCTCTGTAAATGTCCTGACCAGTGGGAAGTTCACATCTACAGATGTGCTGGGCTGTCCGCACCACTCTCTGCAGAGACCTGCAATTGAGGGAAGTACAGTTCCCATACCAGGCAGTGATGCAGCCAGTCAGGATGCTCTCAATTGTGCTCCTGTAGAAGGATGTTGTTCAACTGAAAAGGGTGTAAATAAATTCACATGGGTGTCAGCAGGTCGGAAATGTCTGAGCTATAAGGAGAAGCTGAAAAGCTGGGACCCTCTCCCCTGGAATGAAGGATGACTTTACAGAGGTATATAACAGCATGAGGGAGTAGAGATGGTCAATCAGTTTCCCAGGATAGGGGAATCTAAAACTAAAGGGTATAAATTTGATGTGAAAGGCAAAAGGGGACCTTAGGGGAAGTTTCGCATACTGAGGGTGGTGGAATGAACTGCCAAAAGAAAGTGGTAGAAGCGGGTGGAACTGCAACACTTAAAATTCACATGGGCAGGTTTGTGGATAAGGAACGTCTGGTGGGATATGGGCCAATTGTGGGGGAAACGGGACTGGCTCAGGTAGATGAGTTGGGCTGAATACATTGGCACTCTGGGACCCCCTGAAGTTGTGGAAAGTCCCTCTTGTGCAACATTAGGATTGGGGTTGGAAACTTTGCATCTTCTCACTTCTCTTCGACAGGAGGTAACATTAAATAAATCTGCTGAAACATGGAACTTATTTAAACTCTAACTAATTATTGGCATTGGTTTATTATTGTCACGTGTACTGAGATACGGTGAAAAGCCTAGTGTAACAGCTACAGGGAAAGTGCAGGTGGAGATGAAGTGCAGGATCATAACGAGGTCGACTGTGAGATCAAGAGTCTTTCTAATAGTACAAGAGGCCCACTCAACAGACTGATAACAGCTGTCCTTGAGCCTGGTAGTACGTGCGTTCAGGCTTTCTTATCTTCTGCCTGATGGGAGAGGGGAGAAGCGGGAACGTCCAGAGGGAATGGGTAGCTTTACTGAGGCAGCGAGAAGGACAGACAGAGCCCATAGAGGAGAGGCCGGTTTCCCTGATACGCTGAGCTGTGTCCACAACTAACAATAAATTTGTGAGCCGCAGATGCCTTGTGGGGAAATTTCCACTGAGGTCCCCTTGTGGTATTGACTCATCTCAGTACTTCGGCTGGAAGAGTATCACATTGCATGAGGGACACAGGAGCAACTCCCCCCCCCCCCAGCTCTTTGCTCCTCACCGTGATGATTACTATAGGTACCGCAGTTACTGGAACTAGGGGACCTAGCCTCAAGATTTGGAGGAGTAGATTTAAGACGAAGATGAGGAGGAATAGTTTTTCCCCAGAGAGTGGTGAATCTGTAGAATTCTCTGCCCAATGAAGCCGTGGAAGCTACCTCAGTAAATATATTTAAGACAAGGTTGGATAGATTTTTTGCATAGTGGGGGAATTAAGGGTTATGGGGAAAAGGCAGGTAGGTGGAGATGAGTCCATGGCCAGATCAGCCATGACCTTATCGAATGGCGGAGCAGGGTCGACGGGCCAGATGGCCGACTCCTGCTCCTGTTTCTTGCGTTCTTATACTTTCTGCACCTCCATTTGAAGTTGGCGTGACCGAGAACGTTACTAACGCTCCCTGTTCCTTGCAGCCCTGATGGACATTCAGTTCACCAACACCGGCATCCTGATTAAAGGAAGAAAGAGTGCTCGCTTCCTGTGCTCACACACCAACAACACCCTGTACAGCACGGTGAGTGGCGGGCCATGCATCTCCTTTCGGTTGGGAAGTGCAGAATCTCATTGGTGCTTGTTTGATGGTCAGGTTATGTACTATATGAGGATGGTCCAACCTCAGTCTATTAATGGTTAACATGCAGTCTGGTTAATCAGTTTTATTAACTAATTATTAACAGGCTTTGACTGCAAAGGCATTGACAGAGTGCATGTGGAGAGAGTAGGGGAGCCTAGGACCAAAGGGTATAGCCTCAGAATACAAGGCTATCCCCTTAGAACAGAGATGAGGAGGAATCTCTTTTGCCAGAGGGTGGTGAGCCTGTGGAATGCATTGCCGCAGACGGCTGTGGTGGCCAAGTCATTGGGTATGTTTAAAGCAGAGATTGATAGGCTCTTGAGTAGTAAGGCCTTCAAAGGTTATGAGGAGAAGGCAGGGGAATGGGGCTGAGGAGGATGATAAGTTAGACAATAGACAATAAGCAATAGGTGCAAGAGTAGGCCATTCGGCCCTTCGAGCCATCGCCGCCATTCACTGTGATCATGGCTGATCATCCACAATCAGTTAGCCACAATGGAATGGCAGAGCAGACTCGATGGGCCGAACAGCCTAATTCTGCTCCTATGTCTAATGGTTTTAGAGAATGTTGGGTCCTCCCGCCTCAGTGCATGGAAGCACCTCAGTTCCTACACCCACTCTGCTGACAGCCATCTCTCCATCCCAATTCATCTCCCTTATTCGCCTCTACGTCCAAGAGGCTACAGAAATGAGACACGTCCCCTTTGACCCTCCCCGACTTTTACTGATGCGCCACAAAGAGCATCCTGTCCATGGCTTGGAACTGTTCGGCCCGCGACCGGGAGAAACCGCAGAGAGCTGTAAACCCAGCTCAGCGCATCACAGAAACCACGGACTCTGTCTACACTTCTCACGGCCTTGGTAAAGCAGCCAGCCTAATGATTACCACTACCCTGGATAGCCTTTCTTCTCCTTCTCCCACTGGGAAGAGGATAGAACAGCCTGAATGCGCACACCCAGCAGGCTCAAGGACAACTTCTGGCCGGCTGTTTTAAGCCCTCTCGCACTATAAGATAGACTCTTGACCTCACAATCTACTTCTACACTTTCTCCGTAACTGAAACATTATATTCTGTATTCTATTCTTGTTTCCCTTGAACTATCTTATGTGTGGATGGCATGCAAAACAAAGTTCCAAAGTTCTTCACTGTATCTCAGAACATGTACATAAACCAGTTCATCCTATTCTATTTCATCTGGATTTCTAGTAGCAATGGATGAGTAGATATCTCTTCTGATTAAACCTTTGTCTTTGCTTTCTGCCGAATTCTCCATTCCCGAATGCTGCCTTCATCCTTTGCCCAATCTAGGCATTCCACCTCTGACCTCTGACCCACTGTATCACCAAGGTGAGTGACTGTACTTGCACACCGCAGCCAACAGAGCCACAGCCTCACAGCTTCAGAGAACTTGGTTCGGTTCTGATCCCGGGCGCCATCTGGGTGGAATTCGCACTTGATCCCCATAGCCACACATTTCCCCTGGGAGCCCCTGTTTCCTAACCCATCCTGAAGTTTGGTGGGGTTGGTAGGCTAGTTGGCCACTGCAAATTGCCCCCAAGTGTGTGGGTGAGCAGTGGAGTCTGGAGAGAAGGTCAATGAAAATGCTCGGAGAACAATAAAACAGATTATTGTAGGATAAATCTAAATGTATTGATGGTCAGCACAGACTTAATGGGCTGAATAGCCTGTTTCAGTGGAGTATATCTCTCAATGATCTTTCAGTCTTTTCAGTACGGTGGCCTGTGAAGGCTTGATCTGCTCGGATGTGACATCTCCACTGATCGGTTGGAAACACACTTTTTCTTCAGAAACTCATCCAAAATGCTATTGTCCACCCTCACACTGCCACCAAGCCCCTTTCATCTGTTACTCCTCTGGTTTGGTCTTTCAAACTCTTGGATTTAAGATTCCAGTGACTTCAGATCTCCATGGGCCTTTTGTATAAACAAACTTTTCACCCATTAGAATCTACCTGCTTTTCCTGTTCTAGTCTCTCGATCTCCACAGGTCAGTCTAGACTAGAGTCTGAGTTTGGAGCCTTCTGCCTCTCAACCTCTCCGTCTTTAAAACGCCCCAACAAATCTGATTTCATCCAAACCGCTGGCCACTCGTCCAACTGCTTCCTTTCTGTGTCAGTTCTGCGTTGATTTTTTCCCCCTCTATTTCACTCCTGTAGAATGCTTAGGAATTTTATTGGCATCAAGGGCACAATTGGAATGCAGGTTGGTGATGTTGGCAAGATAAAAATAAAACAAAATACTGCACGTTTCCTGGTTTACGGTTTTGGCTCAGCATCACCAGAAGCAGGGAAAATCAAGATAAAATCTAGACTATGTAGCTGAGAAGCTCCACAGTATCATAGGGGCGGGGAGCTCTGTGACAGCCAGGCCATGTTTTTAAGACATTTTTATAAAACAATCTTAACAATATTAAGGTTTAATGTTCTTAACATGTTTTCTTTAAACCAGTTTCCTTTATGTGTTGAAAGCAAGGTGGCATTTTAGAAGCCTGACAGAAAGGATACCAGTCAGATTTTCCCAGTGGTTAGGGATTGGGGTATGTTGTCTGGTTAATATACAGGTACTTTGGCACAGCTGGTAAAACTACTGTCTCACGGCTCCAACAACCAGTTCAATCTGCACCTCGGGTGCTGGCTGTGTGGAGTTTCCACGTTCTTCTTGCGACCAGCTTCCGACTGATGCTCCCAATTTCCTTTCACTGAACGTGGCTGCGCAAGTGACCGTGGTAGTAAAGACGGCAGAAGGCACGCTTGCCTTCGTTGGTAGGGCTGTTGAGCACAGGAGCAAGGAATTTGTGCTGCAGCTGCAGAAAACGTTATTCAGGGCCTTGGAGTATTGTGTTCAGTGCTCGTCACGTAATTATAGGATGGGTATGCAGATTGTGGAGAGAGTGCAGATGTTTACCAGGATGCTGTCTGGCTTAGAAAATATGAGCCATAAGAAGCTGGACAATTCACAGTAGCGTAACAGTTAGCATGACTTGGGGCGTCGGAGTTCAGAGTTCAATTCCAACGTCACAAGGTACAAAGTAAATGGCAGGATACTTGGTAGTGTGGAGGAGCAGAGGGATCTCGGGGTACATGTCCACAGATCCCTGAGAGTTGCCTCACAGGTGGATAGGGTAGTTAAGAAAGCTTATGGGGTGTTGGCTTTCATAAGTCGAGGGATAGAGTTTAAGAGTCACGATGTAATGATGCAGCTCTATAAAACTCTGATTAGGCCACAATTGGAGTACTGTGTCCAGTTCTGGTCACCTCACTATAGGAAGGATGTGGAAGCATTGGGAAGGGTACAGAGGAGATTTATCAGGATGCTGCCTGGTTTAGAGAGTATGCATTATGATCAGAGATTAAGGGAGCTCGGGCTTTACTCTTTGGAGAGAAGGAGGATGAGAGGAGACATGATAGAGGTGTACAAGATAATAAGAGGAATAGATAGAGTGGATAGCCAGCGCCTCTTCCCCAGAGCACCACTGCTCAATACAAGAGGACATGGCTTTAAGGTAAGGGGTGGGAAGCTCAAGGGGGATATTAGAGGAAGGTTTTTTACTCAGAGAGTGGTTGGTGCGTGGAATGCACTGCCTGAGTTAGTGGTGGAGGCAGATACACTAGTGAAGTTTAAGAGACTACTGGACAAATATATGGAGGATTTTAAGGTGGGGGATTATATGGGAGGCAGGGTTTGAGGGTTGGCACAACCATGCTGTACTATTCTATGTTCTATGTTCTATGTTCTATGTCACCTGTAAGTAGTCTGCACGTCCTCTCTGAGAATGTGTAGGTTTCCCCCCGGTGCTCTGAATTCCTCCCACAGTCCAAAGATTCACAGTACATCTATTGTCAAAGTGGTTGGTTGGCATCCGTCTGTCTCAAAGGACAATAGGTGATGATGATCATCACAAGCCTGGGTGGAAGGTGTGGAGATCCTGAGATGCCCAGTCATCAAGATCCCCCTCTTGGCCTCACCAGTGCAGTCCAAAGGAAAGCTTATGAAGCCATACATCTGGCACCAGCTTGGCTGCAGGAGCTGCTGGAAGGAAGTTCAATGACGTCCGGCCGCTTTAGGGGCTCCACTCCGGATTTGCCATCTGGGCTTACTCCCGTAACCTTTGTCTCTCCTGAGGCTGCCCACAAGGCAGTGGGGCACTGGGGATCTGATTCACAAGCACCAGGGGTGTGTCCACACGTAGGTGGGCCTGGGCAAGGGCATGTGTGCAAGGGCCAGACCTCCTCCCCACACTCTGTGGTTCAGCCCAATTCCAAAAGGAGTTCGTTTATTGCCAGCAAGGAGGCACTACATGAGGCTTCCTGTTGGAGAGGGTATGCACTATATTATCAACGTATGTATGCGGTGTACAACCCTGAAATTCATCTTCCCCACAGACAGTCATGAAACAAAGAAGAACAATGGAAACAACCAAATATCAAACATCAATCCCCCCTTCTCACCCCTCGTGCAAAAAAAAGGGCAAACGGCAACAACAAAAAAGAGCGAAAGACACAGAATGTGAAACTCAAAATCAAAAGGCTTATTTCAGCTCAGTGTTTGTGGCCTGTAGGTCGTCCTGATTCAAAAATCGCCCAAACGCAGTAACAATACAGAAGCAGCCAGAACTAGAACTAGAACACGTTATAAACCTGAATTAGAGTCCAAACCTACATCCACACTGATCAAACCTCGCTCCGGCACCATCCCCTGACAGCATTGAGGGTTAAAAGGTTAATTGTCCCATGATTAGTCTCGTATTGCTTTTGTGGGTTGCTGGCAGCGGGGCTCAAAGGGCTGGAAGCGACTATTCTGTGTGGTATCTCTAACTAAATAAAATCTGGGTTGCTGTCCCTCAGAAGCTGAGTGGAGACCTGATGGAGGTTTTTAAGATTTACCATGCCCATGGTCTGCTCTTTATCAAATTATGGCATTGCTTTGCACTGTTGTAACTATATGTTATAATTATGTGGGTCTGTCAGTGTTAGTCTTTGGTTTGTCCTCTTTTTCTGTGATATCACTCTGGAGGAACATTGTATCATTTCTTAATGCATGCATGCATTTCTAAATGACAATAAACGAGGACTGAGTGTCCTCATAATCTAATCGAAAAAGATTATGAGGCATAGATAGGGTAGACAGTCAGAAACTTTTCCCCAGGGTAGAAATGGCAGATCACAATCAGAATCAGGTTTACTATCACCGGCGTGTGTCGTGAAATTTAACTTAGCAGCAGCAGTTAAATGCAGTACATAATACAGAAGAAGAAGAAATAATAATGATAAATAAGTAAATCAATTACAGTATATATATATATAGAATTGATTAAAAATTGTGCAGAAACAAAAATAAATATTAGAAAAGTGAGGTGGTGTCCATTCAACGTTCATTTAGGAATCGGATGGCAGAGGGGAAGAAGATATCAGAGGATATGCTGTTAAGGTTGAGGGGGTGAGGTGTTTAAAGGCAAGTTTTTTTACGCAGAGAGGGGAAGATGTCTGGAATAGGTTACCAAGAGTGGCCGTGGAAACAGGCAGTTTGGTGGGGATTTAGGGGTGTTCAGATGGTCATGAATACAAAGAGAACGGAGGTTTATGGATGATAGGAGGACATTTAGTATAAATTGGCATCGAGATCAACACACCATGGGCCAAGTGGCCAGTCCAGTGTTTAACTGCTCTAAGCAGATCCTGAAGACGCGTGGGTTGGTGGTTAATTGGCTGTTGTCAGTAGGTGGTGGGAGGCTCAGAGGTGTGTTGGTGGGATGTGAGAGAGACTAGCTTGCAGAGGAATGGAATAGCAATGGGTCTGCTGTTGTAAGGCGAAACGTGGAGGAGGTGGGAGACTACTACTTACATCAGAACTGATAAAGAGACACGGAAGCCGTGGTAGTAGGGTCACGGTTAGCGCGTCACTGTTACAGCTGTGGGGCAACGGGAGTTCAGAGTTCAGAGTTCAGTCCCTGCGGTTTTCCCCGGGTGCCCTGGTTTCTTCCCACAGTCCAAAGACGTACCGGGTAGGTTAACTGGTCATTGTTAAATTGTCCCATGATTGGGTTAGGGTCAAATCGGGGTTGCTGAGCAGTGCAGCTCGAAGGGCCTATTCCGCACTGTATAAATTGAAGCCGGTTGATCCCGAGTAGCACACGTAATAATAATAATAGGCATCCATTAGTCTCGTGAGACCATGGATTTGGAAGATTTCCAGGCCTGGGCAAGGTTGTATGGAAGACCAGCAGTTGCCCATGCTGCAAGTCTCCCCTCTCCACACCACCAATGTTGTCCAAGGGAGGGGCATTAGGACCCATACGGCTTGGCACCAGTGTCGTTGCAGAGCAATGTGTGGTTAAGTGCCTTGCTCAAGGACACAACACGTTCCCTCAGCTGGGGCTCGAACTCACGACCTTCAGGTCACTAGACTGACGCCTTAACCACCTGGCCACGCGCCAACACAGTAGCACACAAAATGCTGGAGAAACTCACTAGATTGGGCAGCATCTCTGAGGGGGAATGGACAGTCGGTGTTTTGGCTCGAGGCCTCTCATCGGGACTGGAGAGAGAGAGTGGGGGAGGGGAAGGAGATCGCCAGTGTGCAAGCGAAAAGGTGGAGGGAAGGGGCGGTGAGCAGGGAAGTGAGAGTGGGAATGGTCTCAGGTAGGTAGAAGTGACTATGGGTCAAAGATGACAGGACAGTGGAGCACGGGACAGAGCGAGGTGAAGATCAGAACAGGTGGGGGAAGTTTGCAGATGATGGACAGACGGAGGGGAGGAGAGGGGAGACAGACAGGTAATGGGGGCCGTTTGGATCAGGTGGGGGAGTTTGCAGGTGATGGACAGACGGAAGGCAGGGGAGAGGAGACAGGTAATGGGGGCCGTTTGGATCAGGTGGGGGGAGTTTGCAGGTGATGGACAGACAGAGGGAGGGGAGACAGGTAATGAGGGCCGTTTGGATCAGGTGGGGGGAGTTTGCAGGTGATGGACAGATGGAGGGGAGGGGAAACAGGTAATGGGGGCCATTTGGATGAGGAGCAGAGTGAAAAGAGACATTGGGGAGAGAAAGGGACGTTGGGGGGGGGGGGACTTTGTGAATTCGAGGTTGGAAACCTGAGCACTCATTGCAGTTTTACGATCTTCACAACTCTGAACCCTATGTCTGCTTTCAGCCCGAGCCAACAGAGAACTGCAAATTTACGGAGGGCACCGCCGGCAACCCGTTAAGTAACGACGACGACCTTCAACCACGCAGCCCTCCACAGGCGGAGAAGGACCGCGAATGCATGCAACCCGGAAGGCTCAATCCCAATTCAGCAGATCCGCTGGGAATGCTGGTGTGTTGAGATAGATACACATCACGGCTCTGAAGTTCAGCAATAGCCTCAGATATTATTTATTTAAACAGTTATCCATCACTATGAATGAATTGTTTTATTTATGCTAAGGTTATCTACATACTGTGAAAGGCTGACGCTGGTTTATTTTGGTAACCCTTTTTATATAAATGGTTGTTCGATATTTGCAAGGCGTCTCTGACTTCTCAGTTTCTTCTGGCACAAAATAGGGGACATCTCCCCGTGTTGGCTGCTGGGGTGGGGTGGGGAGAGGATTGGTTTAGTCACTGATATGGAAATTTGGACTGGGCTCCTGGTTAATCCGACTACTAAACCAGGACTAGTCAACCTCGTCACTGGTGAGAGGTGTAGAGTAATCCGGTAACAACGCCCTCCACCCCAAAAAAAAACAAGGGCTCAAGTTCCAAAAATAATTTTAAATCGGGTAAGAACCTCTCTAATCTACTGCCCATTACGCCACCGGAGTTGAGGGCAGCAGTGAAGATCCCCAGATCCCCATCGCTGGCGATGTTGGTTTTCACCACCGTCAATCATGCAAATCCCGGTTGGAGACTCAGGAATACCGTCGCACTCAGATGTAGAAGGCTTCATTCGCTAGTTCCGTAACGATTTTGTTTGACCAGTCAGGGTTGTTGGACTAGATTTGAACCCCCGAACTTGGAGGACTGGTGGACCACTCCTAGTCGGGCCTCTACCCTTTGACCTGTTTGGCATGGGTGACCCTACCAAGTCCCAAAGCGTAAATCCCTGACTCCAGCCAACATAGCTCTCCGGGTCACTCTGAGGCACGCATGCCTCCAACCCAACACAAGGCTGTGGTGCTCTTGGAGGAGTTAACAATATAAAACCTAGAATCTAGCTAACAAAAATACTGAACAAGATTTGATATCACCCACAAATGTTGTGAAATTTGTTAACATAGTGATTAATAACCACAAAACTGTGCAATTTTTGGCTCTAATGCTCTTTAGAGAAGACCAGGTTCAGCCTAACCGGAGACTGCCCCTGAAATGACATAATGAGGCATTCAGTCATATGATTGCATGGCCTCAATCTGAAACATTGACCTCCACAGATGCTGCCTGACCTGCTGAGTTCTTCCAGCAGTTTAGTTTTTGCTCCAGATTCCAGCACCTGCAGCCTCTTGTGTCTCCACAGAATGACCTACCACTGCATTCCTTCCATACGTTTAAGAAGTTCTGATTGGCCAGGTCATCAAGGGATATGGTGAGAGGGCAGGTGTATGGGGTTGAATGGGATCCGGGATCAGCCATGATGTAATGATGGAGCGGACTCAAAGGCGTAACTTCATGACTAAGTGATGAGGAAAATGCCAGTGTTTTCAAATAACTTTGTCAAGAGCGGACACTGGCATTACAGATAAGAACTGCACGTAGTAGCCACTTTACTAGGTACAAGAGGAAAACCTGGCATGGTCCTCCACTTTTGTAGCCCATCCACTTCAAGGTTTGGCGTGTTGCGCATTTAGAGATGCTCTTTTGCACACCACCGTTGTAATGTGTGGTTATTACAGTCGCCCTCCTATCAGTTTGAAATGGTCTGGCCATTCTCCTCTGACCTCTCTTAACAAGATGTTTTCACCCTCAGAACGGCCACTCAGTGGGTGCTTATTCCCCCCCCACCCACCCCCGCGCATCATTCTCTGTAAATTCTTGGTGATTGTTGTGTATGAAAATCCCAGGAGAGCCACAGTTTCTGAGATACTCAAACCACCCTGTCTGGCACCAACTGTCAAAGTTACTTAGATCACATTTCTTCCCCCATTCTGATGTTTGGTCAGAATGATGACTGAACCTCTTGACCATGTCAGCATGCTTTTATGCACCGAATTGCTGCCACGTGATTGGCTGGTTACCAGACAAGTTAACAGTACAGGGGTGTATCCAATAAAGTGACCACTGCATGTAGTTCCTAAGAACAATGTACACCAGCAACCAAGGGCTTGTCTGCACCCAGAGGACGGTACAGTAACTGACCTCTACTCAGTTACAATCACCAAAACTTCCTCAATAAGCAAAGCACAAAGCACATTTTAATACTTTTATTTGAGATTGAAGGAATATGGTGGATGTGATACTGGTGCAAGGATGCACGACAACCTTTGGAAATTAAGAGACGGTTATAAACCGCACTTGAAAGAAAAGGGCAACACTCAGAAAGGTGGTGCACAAATATTGTGTCAGATGAACAAAAATGCAATATGCAAGTAATGATCAGCCCCAAGTGACCATGGCAGTCACATTAATTAGGAAGCGGCCGACATCCACTAGCAAGAAATCAGGATAACATCAGGTGTAGCTTTGGCAGGGTTTACTGAAAGCCATGCTACTTTTAAATAGCTGTATTTCTGATTAAGCTCCCAAGGTACATGCTTTGGAGATGTTTTTTTTGTGTCATTTACTGACATTTTGTGGAGAATTAGAGCACAGCCCAGTCAGTTCCAAGTCAACAGCAGCACTGACAAGGCATTTTGTGAGTTAAAGGTACTGAAACAAGGATGCAAGCCCTTGGTAAAGACAAACACAACGTCACAATCTTTCAAGTAACACCGATGATGATATCAGGACTGGCAGAGGTTTTGAATTTGATTTGTGTGGGACGGACTGGGGGTGCTTGGTGTGTGTGGGCTGAACTGGGGGTGTTTGGTGCATGTGGGATGGGACTGGGGTGTTTGGTGTGTAGGGGATGGGATAGAGGGTGTTTGGTGTGCAGGGGATGGGACAGAGGGTGTTTGGTGTGTAGGGGATGGGACAGAGGGTGTTTGGTGTGTAGGGAATGGGACTGGGGTGTTTGGTGTGTAGGGGATGGGATAGAGGGTGTTTGGTGTGTAGGGGATGGGACAGAGGGTGTTTGGTGTGTAGGGGATGGGACAGAGGGTGTTTGGTGTGTAGGGAATGGGACTGGGGTGTTTGGTGTGTAGGGGGTGGGATAGAGGGTGTTTGGTGTGTAGGGGATGGGACAGAGGGTGTTTGGTGTGTAGGGGATGGGACAGAGGGCGTTTGGTGTGTAGGGGGTGGGACAGAGGGTGTTTGGTGTGTAGGGGATGGGATAGAGGGTGTTTGGTGTGTAGGGGATGGGATAGAGGCTGTTTGGTGTGTAGGGGGTGGGACAGAGGGTGTTTGGTGTGTAGGGGATGGGATAGAGGGTGTTTGGTGTGTAGGGGATGGGATAGAGGGTGTTTGGTGTGTAGGGGGTGGTTCAGAGAGTGTTTGGTGTGTAGGGGATGGGATAGAGGGTGTTTGGTGTGTAGGGGGTGGGTCAGAGAGTGTTTGGTGTGTAGGGGATGGGATAGAGGGTGTTTGGTGTGTAGGGGATGGGACAGAGGGTGTTTGGTGTGTAGGGGATGGGACAGAGGGCGTTTGGTGTGTAGGGGATGGGACAGAGGGCGTTTGGTGTGTAGGGGGTGGGACAGAGGGTGTTTGGTGTGTAGGGGATAGGATAGAGGGTGTTTGGTGTGTAGGGGATGGGATAGAGGGTGTTTGGTGTGGAGGGGGTGGGACAGAGAGTGTTTGGTGTGTAGGGGCTGGGTCAGAGAGTGTTTGGTGTGCAGGGGATGGGATAGAGGGTGTTTGGTGTGTAGGGGCTGGGTCAGAGAGTGTTTGGTGTGTAGGGGATGGGATAGAGGGTGTTTGGTGTGTAGGGACTGGGTCAGAGAGTGTTTGGTGTGTAGGGGATGGCATAGAGGGTGTTCGGTGTGTGTGGAATGGGACTGGGGGTGAGTCAAATGCCTCATTTTTTTGGGATATTTTACAGTAGAACAAGACAGTAAAGACATGGGCTAGACACTGTCTATCCAGGGTATCATCCCACGTGCCAAAGACGTACGGGTTAGCAGTTTAATTGGACATTTGGGTGTAACTGGGTGTCGCGGGCGGGGTCGCAGGGCCAGAGGACCTGTTACCGTGCTGTATCTCTACATAAAAAATAAAAAGGTCAGGGGGTGATCTAGTGGAAGTGCAGAAGGTGAAACAGTGTTTGTCTTTTTATAACTATCACCGGGTTAGTGCTGAGATTAATTAAGGAATATGTTTATTTAAAAAGAACTCCTAGATGATGTAAGTGGGACAGTTATTTCCGAACTGACCCAGTTCAACTTTAAAGCAACTCCAATCACAAACCCAGTTTGAATACCATGTGAAGACAGGGGCAGAGAGCAGCTGGAATTGGTTAAACCGACAGGTCCCACATCTAAAGGTTAAACTAAAATGCCGTGCTGCTATACAGCCCATGATGTCAGCTTGTTGTAATACCCAGACAGGCATACAAAGCCGTAACCATCTGAACGGAGAAATGCACCGACGCATCCTGTTCCAGATGCATGGATTCACAAGTCTCACACTAGATACATGCAAATACATACACACACAGACCGAGGAAGTGTAACCAAATATAGATAAACATGGACTTAATGAAATATTTGGGTCAGACAAGCAGATACATATGGATCAATAGTGAAGTTGATCCAAACTTTCTGAATCAAATATATCCCTGCACAGCATACAGTCCATGAACCACCACAGAATGAGGTTGAAGGGTAATCTTAAGAGTTTATTTGATACAAAGCTTCTGGATGGAGTTGGCTGCATTACATTATGAAGCACTGTCTTAGTAACTGGTCAGTTGGGGCAGTGTGACCTCAGTCCTATTCTTCTCAATCAATGGACGACAACACAAACAGAGAAAGTACTGAAAGTGGCTTTGTCGCAGGAAGGTCCAGGTTCTAGACTGGGAGAAGACTCCACATTGACCATGTATCCTTTCATGCCATCCTTGTTGGCCTCCTTCAGCACTGACTGCACGGATTCCCAGCCGCTCGTGTGCGTTTTCCTTATTCCCCTCTCCTCCCTCCTTGGAGCAGTCACTGCACCAGTCCCGAAAACAGAGATATCATTGTTATTACAGGCTGCAACTTTAAATTTGTTCACTGTGCACAGGAGGACGAGGTCTTCAGTACAATGGAAACCGTTTTGAGGAAAAAATTCACAACAGAAATCAATGAGAGATGTAGTGTCAATCTCCTTGCACCTTTAAGTTGAATGATAAACCGTTAGCACTGCCACAAGTCACAAATATATGCAAATGTTAAGTATTAAAACAAATGCAATAAATTAAAAAAGAAAAACTACCATATAATGCAGCAATACTTCCATTGTGCGTATAAACACTGATTTGTTCCGATTTTGAACCATTCAAAATATACGTGACTTCGTCTTGTGCATTCAGACAGCCAAAAAATGTAACACATTGATTAGAACAATTGACCTGGACTGGTAAAACAGAGATCTGGACCAACCTGACAGGGACCCAAGTTCAAATCCCACTAGGAGGAATTGAAATACTTTGCAGTGATGACCACATAGCCAATGGATTATTGTAGAAACTGATCTGGTTCACTAGCAACCTTTGGGGAAGGGAATCTGTTCACCATTAGCCAGCCTAGTTTGTGTGGGACTCCAGCCTGTAGCAATGTGGCTGACTTAGAAATGACCTAACGAGCAACATTGTTCAGGGGAGTTGATGCTGCAATGTCCACATCCCGTAAATGAATATATATTTAAAAAAAAATTGTCACAGTGACATTCTGGCAATGATGATCTTTGAGGTAATGGGACTTTAGTGAAGTGCAGTCAGGCTGACCGACTCACCAGAGCTGGGACAATGGGCCATCAAAGTGCCTGAGCCCCTACATCCATCCCCAAGTTACTTAGGACTCTGATCAAGCAGAGCCAAGAGATTTGTAAAGTGTCATAATACATGGAAACAAGTTCTCAGGCTCACTGGGTCCATGCTGACCTTTAATCACCCAACTACACTACTCCTATATTAATCTAATTTTTTATTCTTCTCATATTTTCATCAGCTTCCCTCCAGATCAGGGGTTCCCAACCTGTTTTATGCCTTTGACCCCTAACCATTAACCGAGGAGTCCACCGCAGACCCCAGGTTGGGAACTGCACTCCAGATTCTACCACTCATCTACACACTGTGGCAATTAACCCACCGACCCGAACATGTTTAGGATGCTGGGGGGAAACCAGGTCACCCAGAGGAAACCCAGGTGGTCACAGGGAGAACACACTGACAGGATTGAATCCAGACCTCTGGTGTCATGAGACAGCAGCTCAGCCAGCTCTGCCGCCTTTCGATTCAGACAGTTCCAGTTGACGCCTTTTGAGAAAAGTAAGATAAGAAACTGTAATGTCTCAACAGGGCAGAAAACGCTCAGCAGCTGATAGAAAGACTACGTTAACCGGTCAGTTCAACAGCACAGGTCAAGGCCATCGATTCATCTTTTACTGCTGCAGGTTCCGAGCATTTTCTGTTTCCATTTGCGACAGGAGCTGAGGATTAAACACTTCGGTTCTTCCTCCAACATCATCAGCTTCTCAAGTCAAAGTAATAACCAATTCCAGGGACTATGGGTCTCAACCGCATTTGGAGACTCACTGCTATCAACTACTATTCAAGTTGCAACCAGGAACATCCCATAAGGAGCAGCAACCTACTTGATAAGAACTTAAAGGCAGACCAGAGAACCTAAGAGACTACCGCAGAATCTACTTTCTGGACTAATCCTACAACCGTACAAGATTAATAAAGTTTCCAAGATACTTCCTTGAGAAGCAGCACAAAAAATTGAACGTATCCCCAGTGCAGACAGAGTAGTTTCTAGCTTAGTCCTGTGTGGACGGGAACCTGTTTTCCATTGTTCAGATGACCAACTTTGTCCACTCGCTGGATTTCCGACCATACTGAAATTAGAACAGAATTATATCTTTATAATGCCTTTTAGTGTTAGTCATAGTCATACTTTATTGATACTGGGGGAAATTAGTTTTTGTTACAGTTGCACCATAAATAATTAAATAGTAATAAAAACCATAAGTAGTTAAATAGTAATATGTAAATTATGCCAGGAAATAAGTCCAGGACCTGCCTATTGGCTCAGGGTGTCTGACCCTCCAAGGGAGGAGTTGCAAAGTTTGATGGCCACAGGCAGGAATGACTTCCTATGACACTCTGTGTTGCATCTCGGTGGAATGAGTCTCTGGCTGAATGTACTCCTGTGCCCAACCAGTCCATTAGGTAGTGGATGGGAGACATTGTCCAAGATGGCATGCAACTTAGACAGCATCCTCTTTTCAGACAGCACCGTCAGAGAGTCCAGTTCCATCCCCACAACATCACCAGCCTTACAAATGAGTTTGTTGATTCTGTTGGTGTCTGCTACCCTCAGCCTGCTGTCCCAGCACACACCAGCAAACATGATCGCACTGATGCACGTTAGAGCTCCTCCTCACCCTCTATCGCTCTCCTTAGTTATAGTGCTGACACAGTAAAGGACTACGTGTCAGTCCATGGCCTCCTCTACTGCCGTGATGAGGCCACACTCAGGCTGGAGGAGCAACAACTTATATTCCATCTGGGTAGTCTCCAACCTGATGGCATGAACATCGATTTCTCAAACTTCCGGTAAATGCACACCCCTCCCAACTTCTCCTTCACCATTCCCCATTTCCCTCTTACCTACCCATCACCTCCCTCTGGAGCTCCTTCCCCTTCCCTTTCTTGCATGGCCTTTTGTCCTCTCCTGTAAGATTCCCCCTTCTCCAGCCCTCCATCTCTTTCACCAGCTCTTCACTCTTCTCCCCTCTCCCGTTTCACCTCACACCTTCTACCTTGTACTTCTTCCACTCCTCCCCACCTTCTCACTCCGACTTCTCATCTTTCTCTCCCCAACCTGATGTAGGTCTCGGCCCGAAACGTCGACTGTTTACTCTTTTCCATAGATGCTGCCTGGCCTGCTGAGTTCCTCCAGCATTTTGTGTGTGTTACTTTGATTTCCAGCATCTGCAGAATTTTTCTTGTTTGTGAAAGGACTATTCTGTTGTTTATCTGAACTGCACTTTCTCTGTAGCCATCACCACTTTATTCTTCATTTTTATTGTTTTACCTTGTTCTACCTCGGTGAACTGTGTAATGATCTGATCTGTACGAACAGTAAGCAACATAAGATCACCACATGTTCACCTAAATTTGCATGAATAGAGTCCCAACCTACCCTGCCTTGCTCCATAACTCCTTGAGTTCTGGCAATATCCTTCTAAATAATGCACACAAAGTGCTGGGGGAAGTCAGCAGGCCAGGCAGCATCTATGGAAGAGTACACAGTCTATGTTTTGGGCTGAGATCCTTCATCAGGACTGGAAAAAAAGAGAAGAAAATTCAGAGTAAGAAGGTGGGGGGGGGGGAAGGGGAAGAAGAAGTACAAAGTGTTAGGTGAAATCGGGAGGAGGAGGAGGGACAAAATAAAGAGTCAGGAAGTCGATTGGTGAAAGAGATAAAGGGCTGGAGAAGGGGGAAATCTGACAACATAGGCCATGGGAGAAAGGAAAGGGGGAGGAGCATCAGGAGATAAGGTGAGGGGGGAAATGGGAATGGAGAATGGTTGTGGGGGGCAATTACCAGAAGTTTGAAAAATTGAAGTTCGTTCCAGCAGGTTAGAGGCTACCTTGTGTGTATTACTTTAATTTCCAGCATCTGCAGATCTTCTCTTGTTTTTGATATCCTTCTAAATCTTCCCTGCACCTCTGTTTTCACATGGGATAATAACAAACCAATTCCATTCCAAACTCAAACAACAGGAATTCTGCAGATGCTGGAAATTCAAGCAACACACATAAAAGTTGCTGGTGAATGCAGCAGGCCAGGCAGCGTCTCTAGGAAGAGGTGCAGTCAACGTTTCAGGCCGAGACCCTTCATCAGGACTAACTGAAGGAAGAGTGAGTAAGGGATCCCTTACTTCAGTTAGTCCTGACGAAGGGTCTCGGCCTGAAACGTCGACTGCACCTCTTCCTACAGATGCTGCCTGGCCTGCTGCGTTCACCAGCAACTTTTATGTGTGTTGCTCCATTCCAAGCTCCCCATTTTCCAGCCGTGTGTGTGAATTGATCCACTGTTATCCCAGGTCACAGACAGTACAGTCCTCTCTGGTCAGAGAGTCACAGAGTCATCATTCAGCCCAAATGATCCACGCCATCTAAACTGGTCCTGTTTGCTCACGGTTGGCCCATTTCCCTCTAAATCGCCCCTATCCACATATCTAGCCAAGTGTCTTTTAAATGTTGTTAATGTATCTGCCTCAACCACTTCCTTTGGCAGCTTGTTCCATGTACGCACCACCCCCTGGGTGGAAAAGTTGCCCCTCAGGTTCCTTTTAAATCTCTCCCCTCTCATCCTAAACCCATCTCCTCTAGTTCTTGATTCCCCAACACTTGGGAAAAGACTGTGCGTGTTCCCCCTATCTACTGTATACCCCACATGATTGTGTACACTGTAAGATTATACCCTAATCTCCTACACTCCAATCAATAATGTCCCAACTTTCCCTGCCTCTCTCCATAAGTCAGTCCCTTGAGTCCTGGCGATATCCTTGTAAATCTTCCCTGCATTCTTCCCAGCTTAATGTCAACTTTCCTACAGCAGACTAACTAAAACAGAGCATAATTGTATTGATGTTCAAAGCAAGGGAGACCGGTATTGGCTGCTGTGTATCCTAGTAGGTACCCTAATGGTGACTCCAATTCAAAGAAATTCTTCATCTGCTGTTCATCCTGAGGTTGTGAAGACACCATGGGTGTTCAGGTCTTACTTAGGTGGAGGCAGAGGAAGAAAGTGAAAAATCCCATCTCCACGAAGTAGCAACACACACAAAAGGCTGGAGGAACTCAGCAGGCCAGGCAGCATCTAGAAAAAGAGCGCAGTCGACACTTCGGGCCGAGACCCTTTGGCAGGACTGGAGGGAAAAAGGCTGAGCAGCAGGTTTAGAAGGTGAGGGAGGTGAGAGAGAAAAACACAAAGGAGATAGGTGAAATCTGAAGGTGGAGGGGATGAAATAAAGAGCTGGGAAGTAATTTAGTGAAAGAGACAGAAGGCCATGGAAGGAAGAAAAGTGGGGAGGAGCACCCGAGGGAGGTGACGGGTAAGCAAGGAGATAAGGTGAGAGGGGAGAAGAGGGATGGGAAATGGTGAAGGAGAGGAGTGGTGGGGGCGCTACTGGAAGTTCGAGAAATCCACGTTCATGCAATCAGGTTGGAGGCTACCCAGACGGAATATAAGGTGTTGTTCCTCCAACCTGAGTGTGGCTACATCACGACAGTGAAGGAGGCCGTGGATAGACATATCAGAATGGGAACGGGAAGTGGGATTAAAATGGGTGGCCACTGGGAGATCCTGCTTTTTCTGGCAGATGGAGCATAAGTGCTCGGTGAAGCAGTCTCCCAATCTATGTTGGGTCTCACCGATATCCAGGAAGCCACACCCGGAGCACCGGACACAGTATGTGACACCAACAGACTCACAGGTGAAGGGCCGCCTCACCTGGAAGGACTGTTTAGGGCCCTGAATGGCAGTGAGGGGGGAGGTGTAGGGGCAGGTGTAGCACTTGTTCCACTTGCAAGGATAAGTGCCAGGAGGGAGATCAGTGGGAAGGGATGGGAGGGACGAATGGACAAGGAAGTTGTGTAGGGAGCGATCCCTGCGGAAAGCAGAAAATGGGGGGTGGGGAGAGAAAGATGTGCTTGGTGGTGGGATCCTGTTGGAGATGGTAGAAGTTTTGGAGAATTATGTGCTGAACACGGAGGCTAGGGGGGGTGGTAGGTTGGAGGAACAACACCTTATATTCTGTTTGGGTAGCCTCCAACCTGATGGAATGAACACTGATTTTTCAAACTCCAGTAGTGCCCCCCACCCTCCCTCACCTTATCTGATTGCCTGCCCAACACCTCCCTCTGGTGCTCCTCCCCCATTTTCTTCCTTCCCCGGCCTTCTGTCTCTTTTACCAATTTACTTCCCAGCTCTTTACTTCATCCCCTCCCCCTTCAGGTTTCACCTATCACCATGTGTTGTTCTCTTTTCCCTCCTGGCCCCCCATCTTTTAAATCTACTCCTCAGTTTTTTCCCTCCAGTCCTGCCAAAGGGTTTTGGCCCAAAACAGCGACTGTACTCTTTTGTCCATAGACGCTGCCTGGCCTGCTGAGTTCCTCCAGCATTTTGTGCGTGTTGCTCGGATTTCCAGCATCTGCAGATTTTCTCCTGTTTATGATCTCCATGAATTGCACTTTTCCCTCGACAGAATTCCAGAGAGACTAATATCTCTGGTTATTAATCCTACAACCTGCTTGTCACTTTTTCTTCAGGTATCACCCACTACACACTGTCCTCTGTCTCTCAGCAAAGGGACTGACAGCCCAATCTCACACTGAATACCTTGCCCCTTGTGCTTCCTTATTAAAGACCCACTGTTCTGGGACTGAGATCCTGCCTGAGCCTTGACACCATCTGCCCTGTGTAACTTGATATCAGGACCAGATGGTGGCAGTCAGCTGTGTTCCTCAGTCACGTCCACAGGCTCTGAATCAGCCACTTAGTCTGAATGTGCATGAAGGAATGTTCTAATCCCACAGCTCTCTGCAGTAACATTCCACACATAGAACCCTTAATTCTATGCAATGTGGATCAGAATCAAAGTGTGACTTTAGACATGTGGAGTTACAGATATTAAAAACAACTGGTGCAGCAATGTCGTTTCAAGAAGTAAGCCTCGTGCCACTAAAAGGATAAATGGTTTGAAAACTAGCTTTGACTTGTTTCTGGTTGTCTGCCCTGCATGCCCACGAGATGGCTTCGGAGGATCATGGTGTGTAGAATTGACTGGTGCATTGACACTGTTCTGGCTGATCTGAAATGACTCACCGAGGAGTGTCGGACGCTCCCTCGGCAAATAATTGAGGAAGTGCAAGCAACCAGATGCAATTTTTAGAATGATGTCTATTTACGGATAATACATAGCCTAATATTCTCCTCTTTCTGGAAACACTTCATAAAATGCTGTGGGGTATATGATAGGAAATTGTGCCAAGAATTGGTGCGAAGATATGTGCAGTCACTAACTTCAGTTTATATGTGCCAGCATGATTCATTACAAGCTACTGTACACAGTCTTCTAATACCCCAAAACTTTACCTGAATATCCGTCAATTCTTTCAGGAATCTTTTAGCTATCTCAGGGCCATTCTCCATGGTGGGAATGTGGTAGTTCTAAAGAAAGAATAAAGGTCAGAATCAAAATCAGGTTTATTATCACCGGCATGAGTTTTAGAACTGCTTTCTCTACAACATTCAACCACCAAAGTCAAAGGTCAAAGTAAATTTTATTATCAAAGTACATATTTGTCACCATATGCAACCTTGAGGTTCATTTCCCTGTGGGCATACTCAGCAAATCTATAGAATAGTAACTATAACAGGATCAATGAAAGGTCAACCAGAGTGCAGAAGACAACAAACTGTGCAAACACAAATATAAATAAGTAGCAATAAATAACGAGAACACGAGATGAAGAGTCAATGACATCAGCGCCGGACTCCGGTACGAAGGTTCCCGGGTTCAAATCCAGTCGGGGCCACTCCCGAGTACGCTTTCCATCCGTGCTGGGTTGAGTGTCGAGATTGCAACTCGACCTCGTAAAATAAAGGGGAAAAATACTGCGAAATGTCTGTGAGGAGTAGCACACCACACAGTCTCTCTCTCTCTCGATCCGCGCCTTGTAAAGAATGAAAAAGACATCGTCCTGCCAACATCGCACACACACGCACGGACGCATGCACGCACACGCCAAAAATAAAGTCCTTAAAGTGAGATCACTGGTTGTGGGAAACATCTCAACGATGGGGCAAGTGAGTCTAGCTGTTCCCTTTTAATTTAAGAGCCTGATGGTTGAGGAGTAGAAACTGTTCTTGAACCTGGTGCTGCGAGTCCTGAGGCTTTCGTACCTTTTACCTGATGGCAGCAGTGAGAAAAGAGCACGGCCTGGGCGGTGGGGATCGCTGATGATGGATGCTGCTTTCCTGTGATAACGTTTCACGTAGATGCGCTCAATGGCTGGGGGGGGGGGTGCTTTACCCGTGCTGTGCTGGGCCGAATTCACTGACTTTTGTAGCATTTTCCATTCATAGGTATTGATGTTCCCACACTAGTCAATACACTCTCCATACGTTCAGTAGTGTGACTTCAAACTTCTAATGCTTGATTCTTTCATTGCATTTATTTGATTTCTAGTCATTGTTATTTGGGTCTTTGACTTCCTAGCACCAGTTGATTAATTTTTGTGCCTTTTTTCACCACATGATAACAAATCTACTGAGTGAAAAAGCCAACAAATGTCCTGTACTTTTCCGCCCAGCAATGAGACTCTGGTTACATTCAATCAGCTGCATTAGGGCAGGTCAAACCATTCACGTGTTTGACATAGACTCCAGAAATAGAAACATCATTCCAGGCTGTTACGGGGAGAGGTTACCAGGCAGAAGGAGAAAAGGATGCCAAGCCTCCACAAAGAAGTGCAAACATTCCCCACACACTCCTCGGATTCCCTGCACATGATTGCTCAATATAAACACAAGAGATTCTGCAGATGCTGGAGATCCAGATTAACACACACACACACACAAAATGCTGGAGGAACTCAGCAGGTCAGGCATCATCTCTGGAGAGGAATAAACAGTCAACATTTCAGGCCGACACAATGATCAGTCCCTTCTCCATCCATGGTCCACTCTCCTCTCCTATGTTTACGTTTTCTCCCTGTCACCTCCCAGCACTGAACTCTTCCCAGAACCTATGGAGTCACTTTCAAGGACTCTTCATCTCATGTTCTTGATAATTATTGCCTGCTTAGTTGTTTCTTTCTTTATTTATTTATTCATTCATTCTTTCTTCCTTCCTGTATTTGCAAAGCTAGTTGTCTTTGGCACATTGGTTGTCTGTCTGTCCTGTTGGGGTGGTCTTTCATTGTATTTACTGTGAATGCCCGCTAGTAAATGAATCTCAGGTTTGTAGATGGTGACACATACATACTTGATAATAAAAATAAAAATAAAAATAAACTTTCACTGCCTCCATTGCTTCCTTTCTTATCAATCATAGGATGGTGGTAAAGGCAGATACGCACATTAGGGGCATTTAAGAAACTCTTAGATAGGCACATCAATGATCGAAAGAATGGAGAGTTATGTAGGAATGAAGGATTAAATTGATCTTGGAGTAGGTTAAGGTTAAAGGTCGAAGAGCCTGTACTGTGCTGTAGTGTCCAATGCTCACAGATAAGAAACACAAAGAAGAGACAGGCAGATAGGATGGAATGAGCAGGAGGGAAAGGAAGAAACGACTAGCGGGAGAAAGAACCAGGAACACAAACACAGAAAGTCAGAGCATAGTCATAGTCATACTTTATTGATCCCGGGGGAAATTGGTTTTCGTTACAGTTGCACCATAAATAATAAATAGTAATAAAACCATAAATAGTTAAATAGTAATATGTAAATTATGCCAGTTAATAAGTCCAGGACCAGCCTATTGGCTCAGGGTGTCTGACCCTCCAAGGGAGGAGTTGTAAAGTTTGATGGCCACAGGCAGGAATGGCTTCCTATGACGCTCTGTGTTGCATCTCGGTGGAATGAGTCTCTGGCTGAATGTACTCCTGTGCCCAACCAGTACATTATGTAGTGGATGGGAGACATTGTCCAAGATGGCATGCAACTTAGACAGCATCCTCTTTTCAGACACCACCGTCAGAGAGTCCAGTTCCATCCCCACATCACTGGCCTTACGAATGAGTTTGTTGATTCTGTTGGTGTCTGCTACCCTCAGCCTGCTGCCCCAGCACACAACAGCAAACATGATCGCATTGGCTACCACAGACTTGTAGAACATCCTCAGCATCGTCCGGCAGATGTTAAAGGACCTCAGTCTCCTCAGGAAATAGAGACGGCTCTGACCCTTCTTGTAGACAGCCTCAGTGAGGCACGAAGCAAGTCCGAAGTAATGGAACACAGAAAATCGTCCAGCAGGAAAAGCATAAAGTCTCTCCATCGATAGTAGCTAACCTCAGCTGTGCCAGCACTGGTTCTCTCAGTGCTTTGAGCACTTTGAACAGAGAGCACTTTGTTCTCTCAGTGTAACAAAGCAGTACTCTGCCTTGTTACACTGAGAGAAGTTTACAATTTGACGATCTCTACTGGAGGTACCACTGTACATTCACGCAAAAGGAATCTCAGATAGTTTGTGATGACATCGACCATTCAGTATTTTGCAATCACTCATCAAACTCACATTTAAAGCGCAGCCACTTGCATAAGAACTCTGGACACACACAGAACACTATTTAGCACCCTCAGCTGGGGACGGTCAGACTGTACTTAGAGTATTGTGAGCAGTTTTGGGCCACCTAATCTAAGCAAGTTAAGTGTTGGTATTGCAGAGGGTTCAGAGCATGTTTACAAGAATGATCCCTGGATTGAAAGGGTTATTGTATGAGGAGTGTTTGATAGTTCTCGGCTTGTACTCACTGGAGTTTAGAATAATGGGGGTGGAATCTCATTGAAACTTAGTGAATATTAAAAATCCTGAACAGAGTGGACTTGGAGAGGACGTTTCCAATCGTGGGGAAGTCTAGGACCAGAGGGTACAACCTCACCTCATTACAGGAAAGATGTGGAAACTACAGAACGGGTGCCGAGGAGATTTACAAGGATGTTGCCTGTTTTGGGGAGCATGCCTTATGAGAATAGGTTGAGTAAACTTGGCCTTTTCTCCTTGCAGTGACGGAGGATGAGAAGTGACCTGATATGTATAAGACGATGAGAGGCATTGACCGTGTGGATAGTCAGAGACTTTTTCTAGGGCTGAAATGGCTAACACGAGAGGGCACAGTTTTAAGGTGCTTGGAAGTAGGTACAGAGGAGATGTCAGGGGTAAGTTTTTTTTACGCAGAGAGTGGTGAGGGCGTGGAATGGGCTGCCAGCGATGGTGGTGGAGGCGGATACGATAGGGTCTTTTAAGAGACTCCTGGATAGATACGTAGAGCTTAGAAAAATAGAGGCTATGGGTAAACAGAGGTCATTTCTGGTAAGTTCATGTTTAGCACAGCATTGTGGGCCAAAGGGCCTGTATTGTGCTGTAGGTTTTCTATGTTTCTAACCTCAGAAAAGAAGGATGCCTCTTTAGAATAGAGATGAGGAATTTCTTTTGCCAGAGGGTGGTGAATCTGTGGAAATTATTGCCACTGTCAGCTGTGGAGGCCAAGTCACTGGGTATATTTAAAGCTAAGGTTGATAGACTATTAATTTGTAAAAGCATCAAGGTTGTAGGGAGAAGGAAGGAGAATGGAATTGAAAGGGATAATAAATCAGCCAAGATCAAATAGCAGAACAGACTTGATGGGCTGAATGGTCTAATTCTGCTTGTATATCTTATGGCATAAAACTCCTTACAGCAATTTCCAACTACACGGAAATGTGACGTTAGTACGTATAAACCATTTAAGTTGGGGGGGGGGAACGTACAATGATACTGTGGGTTTATCATAAGGGATCAGGACGTTGACGGAAGAGAGTGTTAGGTTCAGTGACAGCCCACACCAGGGGAGTAGATTAATGAAACATTATCACAAAGTATACTTCTGTTGGGATTAATGTCAGGGCAGCCTGCCCTTGCTCACGTCCACATTTGGCTTAAGATATCGTTGTGTATTTAGGATATTCATCACCTCCCACAGCATTGAATCCTACTGAAATACAGCCTGTGTGGAGTATCGGTCGGAGGTTCAGTTTCCTGCTCTCCCTTGCAACCTGCTACTTGTAATGATGTCTGCAAAAACCACGGTAAGTTCAGAGAATATGACTCATCAGCTACACTCACCTGGCCCAGATAAAGGATTCGACTGACTGGACACACAACGCAGGCTGTACCGGAACCGAAAATTTCCTTTATTCGATTCTCCTGCAGTCCTTTGACCAGCTCATTCATTGTCATCCCTCGCTCCGAAACTTTAAACTCACCCTGGAAATATACAGTTGTTAATAAAGCAGAACTGCCTGATGACTGCTTGTTAATCTGCACGTATCCCCCTCTATCAGGGCAACGGTAATCACAGAATTCCACACCTTACTAGTGGAACTGGAGAGGATGGTTCCTATGGTGGGGCAGTCTAGGACCAGATGGCAGAGCCTGAGAATAGAAGTACTTTCCCTTTAGAACAGAGATGAGGAGGAATTTCTTTAGCTAGAGGGTGGCAAATTCATGATTTGAATGACTGTACAGGCCAATTCATTGGGTATATTTAAAGCCAAGGGGTTCCCAATCTAGCGTCCGTGGACCCCTCGGATAATGGTAGGGATAAAAACGATTGGGAACCCCTGTTTAAAGCAGACGTTGATAGTCCTTGATTAGTAAGGGGATCAAAGGTTACAGGGTGAAGGGGTTAAGAGGGACAATAAATGAGTCATGACGGAATGATGGAGCAGATTTGATGGGCTGAATAACCTAATTCTACACCCATGTCTTATAGTCTCATGGCCTTGTATCACTGTTTTAGCTTCCTCATCCAAAAAACCACCAGCACTGTCCCTGCTGCGTCCACCAGCAATTTTTATGAGCACTGTGTCAGGTTAAGTAGGGCTCACAGCATCTCCAATGTCCACAACTAAAGCTAAAGGTTCCTATCTTTGAAAAGGAATTAATGCCATCCCATCATCTACAGAGAGCAGATGGAGGGAGAGGAGGAGGATTTTCATCTCCCATCTCCCTGGATAAGAAATGAAATGTTCAACAGGTATAATTTTCGAATGGTAATGACACTGTTCAGTCAGTGTGATACATTGGCGTAAAGTCAGTAACTTCTATTTTGAAAATGTCTATTTTTTGCAAAGCTGGTGCTGTTCATTGATATTCCCAACAAAATAACCCGGTTTGTCAAGTTACAGCCGCACACAATGCCTCACTGAAATGTTTATCAGACAGTGGGTGGTGCCCATGAGCTAACAGCACTAGTGTGTAACATGAGGCCCAGATCACAACTTAACACCAGTGTGCACCACTGCACCCAGTGCAAAACTTTGGAGAAGACAGGGGAATGAGGTTGAGAGGGATAATAAATCAGCCATGATGGAATGGTGGAGCAGACTGGATGGGTCAATTGGCCTAATTCTGCTCCCATGGACTTACTGCCCATTATACTGCTGGTGTTTAGGGCAGCAATGACGGTCCTCCACCTCTGGTGGTGCTCAGGGTTTCCTTCATCACGTCAGTTTTCACTACTGTCAGTCGTAGTCTCTGGTGGAGACTCAGGAATACCGTCACACTCAGATGTAGGATTCTTCATTGATGTTTCCATAACAATTTTGTTTGACCAGTCAGGGTTGTCAACCTTGAGCTGAATCCCCAAACCTGGAGGACCGGTGGACCACTCTTAGTCTGGCCTCTGACCTTTGACCTGTTTGGTGTGGGTCACCCTACCAAGAGCCAAAGCATAAAGCCCCAACTCCAGCCAACATAGCTCTCCGGGTCACTGAAGCACGCAAGCCGCCAAACCCCATGACGAGGTTGTGGTCCTCTTGGAGGTCTGCTCCTATGTACTGTGGTCTCAATACAACTGGTATCTAATATGACACCTAGTGCACAATCAGGCTTTCAGTACACACAAGTGATCTCCCTCTTATGACTTATGAATCGGATAGGGTAAGAGTTCGGCACGGACTAGAAGGGCCAAGATGGCCTTTTTCCGTGCTGTAATTGTTATATGGTTATATGACTCGGGCACCGCACAATTGCTGAATCAGACATCAGGCAGGAAATCACAGTGGATACAAAGCTTGCTTTCTGGACTGACTGGTGATGCCTGACCAGAAATAATATCTAAAACACGCTGATTAGAAATTGATTCTTCCAACTTGCGACTAGCAGCTTGAATCCAACTGGCAGCAGCACCCCATACCCAGTCTGTCAAGCTCCAAGCAGAACCACACAGAACTAGCTCATGTGGAAGAGTGATAGTCTATCATTAAAGGAATCCCACCCAATGCAGAAGCGAGTGAGAGTGTCTAAGAGTCAGCGAAGAAGCACATGAAGATTTATTGATGAAATGCCATCGTACCCATTGTCGAGCCAGATCCAGCAAGCTCTGCCTAGTGACACCCGGAAGGATCGTCCCATCAAGTGGAGGAGTGAGCAATTCCAGTTCTAAAGAAGAAAATGTAAAACTATTCAAAAAGCATCAACATGTAAACATCAGCATTTCGAGCTAGGCAGTCCTCCCCAAGCATCTTCTGAACAGGGATTAAAGGTTTGGGAGCTCAGGGGATTTTGCAAGTGCTGGAAATCGAGAGTATCACAGACAAAATGCTGGAGGAACCCAGCAGGTCAGGCAGCATCTATGGAGAGGAACAAACGGTCACCATTTTGGGACAAGACCCTTCATCATGACTGAAGAAATGCGTTGAAAGTTTGCGAATTCCCTGTCACTAACACACTTAAAATCCACAACCCATCGTCAACAGATGTAGCTGAAAAGGCATGTAGTCTGAGAAAGTTGGGCAAAATGGTCTGGCCTTACTATGGAGGACAGGTAGGCAGGTCAAGCAAGAGGCAGAGGGAGAGAGTGAGAGCAAAAGCAAGAGACAGGGAGAAGGGGAGAAGTGTGTATATACACACACACACACACACACACACACATATGAAATTATAAAAGGGCAGCCTTGAGTCTTGTGGGTGATTTGGACCTGATACTGTATTGATGCCAATGAGCTGGGTGTGGCATTGGTGTTGCCCGTGATACGTACCACCCTGCTCGTTCTTCCAGTAGATGAAGATGTTCATGGTCCCCACCTCTGTGATCTCATGCTTGTCTCCGTAGAGCCACAGCACCTGCTGGCAGCCATGCTTCAGAGCTTCGTACTGTACATAAACTGTGGGGCCGTAATTACTGGGCAGTGAGGAAGCGAGAGGAGAATTCTGTCAGATATTGTGTAACATAACCTGATGGTTTTGCACGTGCGTTCACCTTGCACATCATTCCGCGTGGCGAGGGCCTTTCACTAGGGTATTCCAAGCTGGAATAGTCCAAGCCTGAGCATTTTAATTAAAGTTAAGATGTTAGAATTGCCTCGCTTCATCATGTCAGTCTGTCCCAACAAAACTCTGGCCTACAAGGAGGCTGCTACGCTCTGTGCTAGGAGCAATAGAACTGGTTTGAAAGGTTGTGAATACACGGCGTGGCACGGTAGCACAGTGGTTACTGCAATTGTTCTACAGTGCCAGTGATCAGGGTTCGATTCCCATCACTGTCTGTAAGAAGTTTGTACGTTCTCCCCATGATCATTCGGTTTCCTCTGGGTGCTCTGTTCTCCTTCCACATTCCAAAGACTTAGGGTTAGGGTAGAGTTAGTGAGTCTGGGCATATTATGTTGGTGCTGGAAGCACGGCAACACCCACAGGCTGCTCCCAGAACAATCCTCACACTGTGTCGGTCACTGACACAAAATGATTTATTTCACTGTATGTTTTGATGAAATAAAGCTAATAAAGCAAATAAAGCAAATAAAGCTAATCTTTAACATTTAAACTCTTTACACTTTCCAAGTTGGTAACTGGATATAAAAGTAGGGCTGGTTGAATTTTAACCTCCTCCCAGCACCAACAGTTCTTTGGAGTATGATCCTACTGACACAGATTTCCTACTCGTTGTCCACACACAAGTCCGGTATGTTGCAACAAAAAGATTATTAGTCCACAGCAGAATGCATTAACAATCAGCAACAGGAGACCATGCTAACGTTCACCCTCCTGAGTCCGTGGCTGATAGGAGCCGTGAACAGTGCTGGGCACTCCTTGTCGCTGTGGCCCACTGCTGGGAAGTCCACGACCCTTTAGCCCAGGGGTCCCCAACCTTTTTTGCACTGCAGACCGGTTTATTATTGACAATATTCTTGTGGACCGGCTAACCGGGGGGGGGGGGGGGGGGGGAGGGTTGGAGGGTTGCCAATGGACAAGAGTAGCAGTCAAATACATTGTGTTTACCCCAAGAAAGACTACCATGACCACGAAGCCTTGCGCCGGCACCTGTGTGCGTATGCATGGCGCGTACGTGCCGATTTTTTTCTACAAATCGTTTTTGGCGATTCTGTTCAGTGAAACTACACTGTACATACATTAATATCTACTTTATATAGGCTGTGTGTTTATCATATCATTCCTGCTTTTACTATATTACTGTTATTTTAGGTTTTATGTGTTACTTGGTATGATTTGGTAGGTTATTTTTTGGGTCTGGGAATGCTCAAAAATTTTTCCCATATAAATTAATGGTTACTGCTGCTTCGCTTTACACCATTTCGGCACGTAAGGTTTCATAGGAACGCTCTACCTTAGCAGGGGAAATACGGGACAAGGACAGTCTCGTATGGGACAAACCAATTTAGCCCCATGTCCTGGCTAATATGGGACAGTTGGCAACCCTGGGGGGTGGGGTGGAGTGTTAATCACAACCGGAATATAGGTGATAAGTCAACTATAAGTCACTTATAACTGGCTAATACACTCAATTTCGTTTCTAAAAGGTTTTATCTAACAAATTTAATATTAAAAACACAGCGCATATTTTCCTCGCATGAATATAGTGATAAGTCAATAGCATCATAACATTTTAAGTAACGTTTGGATATTAAACACACAACACATATTTTCCCCGTATGAACATATAAAATCATTGCAACACACCAATATCGCTGAATCAGTGGGAGCCCTGGGCTTGTTTCCCTGCAACAAGACAGTCCCATCGAGGGGTGATGGGAGACAGCGATACTCGAAGGGGGTTCCTTACGTCCAGTCTATTCTGCAATTTAGTTTTCGTTGCATTCATTGCAGAGATATGTTGGAAATGGAAGCAACGTTTTCAGTGCTTTCGTGGCTATCTCAGGATATTTAGTCTTGACCTTGATCCAGAATGCCGGCAGAGATGTTATGTCAAACATACGTTTCAGCCCGCCGTCATTTGCAAGCTCGAGGAGTTGATCTTCTTCCCGCGCTGATATGGATGACGCGTGGGTAATGACCTCGCGTGCGTTCAAGTTCAACAGTGCGTGACAGGGAATGAGGAAAGGTGCAGCTGACTCATATCGTTTCATATCGCCAAATCATATCGTTTCCTCGCGGCCCGGTAGCGCATACCTTGCGGCCCGGTGGTTGGGGACCACTGCTTTAGCCAATGCTGGGAACTCCTGGTCTCCACAAGCCCAGTGCTGTGAACTCCTTGTCCGCACAGCCCAAAGTTGGGAGATCCTGGTCTCCGCAACTCAGCGCCAGGGGTTTCCAAGTCTGGAATTCCTGGTCTCTACGGCCAAATGATTCTCTCCATTAAATTATATTTTTACCACTCGTATCTACGTGTCTACTTCATTCGCTTGAGCTCACTTACCCTCCCAACTTGCAGTCGCCCACACCTCCTTTCCAAGCACGCACAAACTGGGGGTCAGCGAGCAATGAGACAGGGTTGAAGCTTCCAGTAGCAAAGTAGGGTCCAACGGGCCCAATGATAACGAAGAGCAAGGCATGATTGGCTCGAGCCACCCCAAGTGAAGGCTGCGGAGAGATAAGAAACGCGCGATGATGAAAGTGTGCTCCCTTCTTATGAAATATTTAACTTGTGCAGCTTGCTGAGAAGCCAAATGAAGAAAATCAAGAGCAGGATGATATCGAGGTATGAAGACTTAGCAGTTGTGCTGCATAGAAGGATCAAATTTGTTCACCGTATATAGTTACGTGTATCAGGAATTTGCTGTGTCTGTTGGTCTGTGTAGGTCATACCACAAAATGCAACGATATTCAACAATACCTTGCAGGGGAAGCATGGTGCATAGCGGTAAGAGTCACGTAATTACAGTGCCAGCGACCCAAGTTTGATTCCCGCCACTGTCTGTAAGGAGTTTGCACGTTCTCTCTGCATAGGTTTCCTCTGGGTGCTCTGGTTTCCTCCCACATTCCAAAAATGTGCGGGTTAGCAAGTTAAATGGTCACGTGGGTGTAATTGGGGAGCGTGGGATTATTGTGCCAGAAAGGCCTGTATCTCTAATAAAATAATCTTCTAAAAATTCATTTATGGGATGTGGGCATCACCAGCTAAACCGGCATTCTAAAATAAAATGATAAGACTAAAGAATAAAGTTAGAGGTTAAAGTACGGATATGGAATAAAATGTTTTAAACTGTTTACAGTGCAGTGACAGGGGTAATAGAGAGGGGCAGAGGGGTAACTAGATCAGATTAACCATTGGAGTCAGAAGATGGTTAGAGAAGTGTGGAAAATGGGATCACAGTGAGTCTATCAGTAACAAAGGAACACATGGTTAAGGTTGATATTGAAAGCATATGAGGTAAAATCAAAGGGAATAAGTTTTACACAAAGAAACAGTGGGCAGCAATCGTTTTATGAAGGTGTGTAAATCACAGCACTGGAAAATAACAATTTGGCTTTATTTCATATAACAAGCAGCTCCAGATTCACATTCCATAAGGCTGATCATGTTGAAGAACATGGGCAAGGACTGAAGATGTACCCAAAAAGTGCATTTTTTTTCTATGTTTTATTCTTCAACTTCTACAACTCTGTCAGGCCAGTCTGTTAAAACTCACAGCATTAACCAGCATAACAAAGGTCTCTTACCTCTGTGCCAACGAAGGTGGGTCGGATATAGAGACTTGCTGCATCAGAATATGGAACCCATTCTCTGTCAACTTCGATAAGTTTCCGAATACATTCCAACAGCTCCCCCTTGTCAAATTCCTAATAAATACAGATAGGCATAGTCCTTGGAAGCTCTGGTAGAGAAGATTTCAATTTCCAAAGGGTAGCATGCAGAAAGGGTGTTGCATTGCAATAACATGTACAATTGTAACATTACCAACACCAAGCAAGCAGGATCAAAGAGGTTAAAAAGATGCAGTGTGCTAGGAATGGAAGTTCAAAAGTAGGGTAGCAATATTACCATATTCAGATAAAGTATCTGAGATTAGAATTAATAGGCACTGTCACAATGGAGCTTGTGTAGTTGATCCACGTTGGATTTGGCTTGAAATACCAAACAAGAAATTTTAATGTTCTATTCAAATAGTGACATCCCTGGGCATTGCATTGAATATTTGCAAGCCCTAGCGTGGAATGCTGGAAAGTGGCTGTCCACATTTGGCAATTTAACAAATAAAGCATTCCGAGCTTTCCTTTAGCTCTCTTTCATGCATTCAGCAGAGAATGTAATCAAGCGTGCTACGTACAGGCAGGCAAGTTCTGATCGCTGACCGGTGCATCCGCACCATGTTCAAGTCCGGTCGGAACATGCGAATCTTGTTGTCCACGCCACGGAAAGCCTTCATACCTTCAAACAGCTGTCGGTGAAAACAGGAGGGGAAGAAAAGAAACACATTTGACTTCAAATTGTCCCACACATTCAAGGGCAAAGAGACAGTTTCATCCGCTATAATTTTCATCCTCCGCACCCCTTCCACCAGCATCAACATCCTAAATGGGATTTGACTAATAGGTTGAATCGAACTGACGTCAGGCATTTGATATTCACGTACAAAGGTTCACAAGGTAACAGTGGGTCTGGTGCCAAATTTTCAACTAATATTATACAATAACTTCATCAGGATTAATGGACAACGCATCTGGCATAATCAACAAAACAAAGTCTCAGAGAATTCACACAAATTCCATTGGAGTCTATACTGTCATCTATTAATTTCAAATACAAACCTGGTGCTGGTAAAAACACCAGAAGTACTTACTCACTGCCCATTGCCCCAGTGTGTTTGGGGCAGCAATGAAGGTCCTCCATCTCTGGCGGTGTTCAGGGCTTCCTTCATCGTGTCAGTAGCTTCCTCTCGGTTTTCACTACCATGCAAGTCCCAGGTGGAGACTCAGGAATACTGTCACACTCAGGTGTAGAAGGCTTCTTCAAAGCTGTTTCCAGAACAATTTTGTTCCGACCAGTCAGGATTGTCAGCCCCAAACCTGGAGGGCTGGTGGACCACTCTTAACCTGGCCTCTACCCTCTGAGCTGTTTGGCATGGGTGACCCTAGCAAGAGTTAAAGCACAAGGCCCTGACTCCAGACAACATAGCTCTCCAGGCCACTTAGGTGAGTAAGCCTCCAAGCCCAATGACAAGTTTGCAGTCCTCCTGGAGGATAACACCAGAAAAAATCGGCCAATAATGCAGTTGTTTCTGTACTTTGGAATCTGATACATTCACCGTGTCTTTAGCCACATCCAAGCAAGAACACTGATAGAGGTAGCACAGTCACCTTTTAAATAAAATATTTATGTCCTTGCTCCTTCTGTTACATAGAATTTCTAGCACAGATACTCAGCCCAAGTAGTTCATGATGCTACACAGAAGACTCCTCCAAATTTCCATCTCATCCTGTCACCATACCCTCATTTTCAAATTTATATTTTACATGTTTTCTTACAACATAGGAGTCCATGCAGTCCATCGAGTTTAAGTCAACTTTTAAAGCAATCCCAACAAAAACGCCCCATTTACATCCCTGTAACCTATTCTTCCAGCTGGCCGGTGGTATAGTGCTATCAGTGCCGGACTTCAGGTCCCGAGTTTCAATCCAGCCAGTCCCTTTCACGCTTTCCATCTGTGCTGGGTTAAACATCGAGCTAACTACTTGGCCTGGTAAAAAGAAAGTCAAATGCCAAGGAAACGGCAGAAATGCCGCCCGATGCACCACAGGGCGCGGAAAGGAACAACAACCACCTATTCTTTGCACATTCCCATTAACACTCCCCAGATCTCCCACCAGCCACCCTCACCAGGGGTCATTAACGGTAGCCAACTAACCTTACAACTGGAATGTCTTTGGGAAGCGGAAGGAAACGGGAGTAACAAGGAGGAAATCCAGGTTCAGGGTGAACGTGCACACAGCTGGTGAGGATCGTAGCCAGGTGACGGAGACCGTGAGGTGGCAGTAGTACCTGCAATGCCAATGTGCTGCCACCCATGACTGCCCCATTACATCATCCTCTCCTTAAACTCACTCCGAATGTTCAAATTCCACATTGTAAACAACCTCTGAGTGAAGAATTGTTCCTCAGTCTCCCTGTTCATTACCCAAGACTGATGAAGTTCACGGTTACAGAGTCATTCAACAGTGGTGCCTGATGTTTAAAAGGAGCACTTCTTAGATCATCTAAGTCAAGTACAATGAAAAACTTGCTTTGTCTTTAGAAATTGGTTACCTCTATAGAATAATGCAGAGCCGAAGATGCCGGGTGAAATGACAGGTTCTGCAGAGGTTTAATGTGGGGTTTGCCCCAGCCATTCTCTGCGTCCCATTCCACCGTTAACATGTGGTCTGTGAACGACTTGCCAAACACCAGTTTGTTGCTGTCAGGCTTCTCCTTGGGCTGTTTAGTGAGTTCAATCTGCAAATCAGCGGCCTGTTTGAAGCAGAGAGACAAGGAGTCTGAGTGATGTGTTTCTGAAGACAAGGCAACCGCACGTCATAATGACTAATGTAGGACTAACCCTGCGTGACTTCCTGGGGTGCCCTTTCCTCTGCTGATGAACAGTCATCGAGCTGGAACAGTGACACTGCCCAACCTGCTGAATATGACTACCATTTTCTGTTTATATTCTCAGTATCTCAGTGCTTGGGTTTTGTATATTCATTTGGTAAGCATTTTCTGCTCCATCCTGTTTCACACCCTATTTTAGAGCATAGAACATAGGAGCAGAAATGTGACCGTTTGGCCCAGAGTCTGCACCGCCATTCTATCATGGCTGATCTATTGTCCCCCTCAACCCCATTCTCCCGCCTTCTCCTGTAACCTTTGACACCATTGCTAATCAAGAACTTATCAACCTCTGCTTTAAATACAGTGGATTCTGGTTAATTGGGCCATCAGTAGTCAGGGCAGATGCTTACTTGGGAAAACTCTTAAAGAACAAAAACTAATCAAGAAAATAGCCAGGATTCCTTTTGTTTACTTGGTACATTGTGCCACTTAATTGGGACAGGAGACTGTTGCCAAAGCTTCAAACAAGTGTCAGTTGCATTCTCTTGTGTGGCCGTTAAACACTAAACTGTCCTTAGACTGAACAGCTTTTTAAATAGTATCAGTTGTGTGTGTTTTATGACCAAAAAGCAGAGATTTTTGTCACTGATAGTTAGTGAGAAATAAGCAGTAAGACAATTCAGAACTGTTTTGCTCACTGCGGTTTCAAGCATTCAGGCTTAAAGATGCCAGAAACGGCTGGGAGTTAAAACAAAACCATTTCACAACATCAACAAGTTAGAAACTACAAATAATTTGAGGTATCAACAATCATCTTGAATATTACATTCAAAATGAAGATGAAGGTTCGAAGGATGCAATCATCAAAAACATTGTCTGAAGGCAATCCATTATCTATGCTTGGTGTCTGCGCTGATCTTGTTTATTTACAGTCAATCAAAAGAATGCAGCCATGTACACTGGATGAATTGCTCCATCGATGACTATTAGGAACTACAGTATTGTAGAGGTACTGTTAAGTGTTTTAATATGTACTGTATTTCATTTAACTACATAATTTGTTACTCAGGTAAATGGTACTTTGTCTTTTTTATAAGTTCAACAATTTAAACTATTTGCATAAAACTTCGTGTAATTGGGGCAACTGTTTAATTGGGCCAAAACGTACTGGTCCCGATGTTCCTCAATTAACCAGAGTCCATTGTATACCCAATGACTTTGGATCCACAGCTGTCTGTGGCAATGAATTCCACAAATTCAACACCTTCTGGCTAATGAAATTCCTCCTCATCCCTGTTCTAAAAGGATGTCCTTGTATCCTGAGATTGTGCCCTCGTCACCAAGTCCACGCTATCCAGGGCTTTCAATATTTGATAGATTTCAATGAGATCTGCCTATTATTTTGTAAATGACAGTATGAACCATCATCCTCTCTGAAATGTTTTCATTTTTCTACTAACCTCCTTCTGCACTCCCATAAATAACTCCGAAAATTCTTCCCATTCACTCCTTCCCAGTATGAAGCAACTATGAAATTGGCGTCCTGGTCTTTGCTTCTTCCCACAGGTTTCTAGCTATACAAATCGTTCCTGCCTGATTTGCTGCCTCCCCCTATGGACCTGTGACCAGCCACCAAAGGTGAGAAAGGTATTCCTGTTTTCTTCCATTCTTTCTCAATTGGACTCTGACTGCCAGGCACTCAAACCAACCTTAGCTCCCCAACTGAGTCAGAACCTCCTTTATCTGTTCTGCATCCATCCTCAGTGATTTTATAATCATATTATCCCCATCCTATGTGTGAAGTGAGACAACGTACTTATTCTGTTCTGTTGTATTGCTTTTGTATTAACGTTCTCCACATTACCTCCTCTATCTCTTTGTCCACCTTATTATGGACACTATAAACATTCTTTCATTAACTTATGCTGCTTTTTTTACCTTCCTACAAGTTAATTTTGGGTGGTGGGGTGGAGATACATCTCTACAAAAGGAGGGGTAATGCACTCCTTCCCCCTGCTAGCCTGCAGGTCACCCTTGGGCAATGTGTAGCACCAACCACCCCCCCCCCCGCCCCAATCAGGGTCACATGAAGCCATGGGAACAAGTTGTATGAGCATCTGGCTATGCGATCACTGACGCCAGGCAGACAATCTCTAAAGGGTATTGATAATGGCTGGGGTCACCCATCTTGTAAAGACACTGCCCAGAAGGCAGCAATGGCAAACCAGTTCTTCAGTTGAAGATCATGATCACCCATGTTATTGACAGGACACATAATGGTGATGACGACAAGTTCTTTGTCCTTGTAATCTTTACACCGTGTTTTCCAGTTCGCTGGCCTTGCTATGGCTTTCTTGTCCCAGTCAAGTTACATCCCTCCACCCAAAACCCGATCCAGCCTATGGCATGGACCATGTTCATTCAAAAAGCCACACTGAGATTCCAGAAGATGCTTGGTCATGTTCAGGATGAACCTGATTCTCTGTAAATGCAGCATCCTCCAGCAGGAAGCTGGGTGAGCTGGAGTGCGGACCCTGGGTCACCACACTACTCTGGCACTCCAAGATCCTTGCTGCTGTCCAGGATGTTATTGGTAAATACTACCCCAAGCAGAGCCACAGCCTGGTGTGCTGCTCCCAGCTGAACTATCGGGAGACTCTGGCACTGTGTATATTACTGCATGGAGGCCATATGCTTATATCTACACTATGTTAGAAAGGAGCTGTAGGTGCACCCAAGCTACATGAACCTGTCACAAGGTACTGCAGGACAGTACTGTATTTTATAGGCATCCGTTAGTCTTGTGAGACCATGGATTTGTGCCTTGGAAGGTTTCCAGAGCAAGGTTGTATGGAAGATCGGCAGTTGCCCATGCTGCAAGTCTCCCCTCTCCACGCCACCGACGTTGTCCAAGGGAAGGGCACTAAGGCCGATACAGCTTGGCACCGGTGTCGTCGCAGAGCAATATGTGGTTAAGTGCCTTGCTCAAGGACACAACACGCTGCCTCAGCTGAGGCTCGAACTCACAACTTCAGATCACTAGACCAACGCCTTAATCACTTGGCCACGCACCAACACTGTATTTTACCTCACCTTAAATGCTGTGCAAATTGATCTGCGGGATCCATTGGAAAAGCCATGAGGGTGGGTCAACTGCTTCCGTAAAACCTGCAAAACACAACATTAGCGTCAGGTGAAATGAGTGCTGAAGGGTAAAGCTGCACTCACTGCTGGGGCAGTTAGGGTGGGGGGGTGTGGAGGGGTGGTGGAATGGATATATATGCTTGGAGCAAGACTATAAGACTATCATGAGCTCTGGCGCAGACTGGTCTTGGCAAAACCCAAACTGGTCATTGGGGAGCTGATTATGCTGCTTTATCGCACTGTCGACCGTGCCTTCCATCTCTTCGCTGACGATTGAGAGTAGAGTGATTCAGCAGCAAGTGGCCAGACTGGATTTATCCCGATTTTTGCAAACGGGATATGCCCAGACTATGTTCCACACTGTCTGGTAGATTCCAGTGTTATATTTGTGCTGTAACACCTTGGCTAGAGGCAAAGGGTAGTTCTGGAGCCCAGATTTTCAGTACAGATGCCTGTGGAGGCCAAGCCATTGGGTATATTTAAAGCCGAAGTTGATAGGTTCTTGATTACTAAGGGTGCCAAATGGAAGACAGCAGTTGAATTAGGTTGGGAGGGATAATAAAACATGATGGAATGGTGGAACAGAATCAATGGGCCGAATGGCCTGATTCTACTCCTGTGTCTTATGGCCTACTACAAATGAGATATTATTTGCTCCCTGATGTCATGAAATAAACCAAAAAGGCACAATGTGGATATCAGTCCCAGATTCAGTGAAGCTCAATTGCGATTTGTCGGACTTTCCTTTCATTTCCCCAGGAAATATGAAATCCTGGTGAATAGACTGACTTGACTATCGGTCCACACAAGGTGCAAACTGATTCACCTACACAAAGACCGAAATCCTCAGATCCGGGGCGATACACTCTCTGACCAAAGGTTCTTCAATCTGAAATGTTAACTCTGCTTCCCTTCCCTCAGACATGGCCTGACCTGCAGAATATTTCCAATATTTTCTGTTTTTATACTCTGTTTTGTACTGTGCAAACCTTGATTGAATTAACTTGTCATTCATGTCAAGTATTGTTAACCTTGCACTACATACATATGGTGACAGTGTGCTCATTTGCCAAATATTTAGTTGCAGTCTTAGAATCAAAAGCTAAAGGTCAACCTGAAGAGCTGACTCGAAGACCAGTATCCCAGTCAACATTTCTCTTTCAAATATTTTCTTCTTCTTCCTTAATTTTTTTTTTGTGGGACAAATCTGTAGCTTCTACATTTACACAAGAGATTCTGCAGACGCTGGAAATCCAGAGCCACACACACACACACACACACACACACAAAATGCTGGAGGACCTCAGAAGGCCAGGCAGCACTTATGGAGAGGAATAAACAGTCGACGTTTCAGGCAGAGACCCTTCACTGGAACAGGAAAGGACAGGATAGGAAGCCCCCTGCACCCCCCCCACCTTTTTTATTGTTTATTGACATACTGTGTGGAATATACCCTCCCAACCCTTTCAGCTTCGCCACCCAACAATCCCCCAATTTAGTCCTAGCTTAATCACGGGACAATTTACAATGACCAATTAACCTACCAGCCAGTACGTCTTTGGACTGTGGGAGGAAACCAGAGCACCCGGAGGAAACCTATGCAGTCACAGGTACAAGGTACAAACACCTTACAGGCAGCGGAGGGATTATTTGGGCTTCTTTCCCCCTTCCTTTCTAGTCCCGATGAAGGGTCGCAGCCCGAAACATCAACTGCTTATTCCTCTCCATAGATGCTGCCTGACTTTCTGAGCTCTCACACTTATCTACACAACAAGTAATCATACTTAAAAGGAATTCATTCATTCACAAACAAGAGAAAAATCTGCGGATGCTAGAAATCTGAGCAACACACACAAAAATGCTGGAGGGACTCAGCAGGCCAGGCAGCATCCATGGAAAAAAACACAGTCAACATTTCGGGCCGAAACCCTTCGGCAGGACTTTCATTCAGTCATATGCATTGTAGGACAATTCCTGAGCCGACAACATCAGCTTTTTTAAAAAATAAGAACCTCCACAGGGTGCAAAAGTTTCAGAACCCAATCTGAACACTGAAGAAGTAAACTAACAGCATAAAACAGGAAAATACTGCAGAGATGAATCCTACACTAGATTGATTTTAGACGATGATCCAGGCACAACAATGCCGGTGAAAGCAGAATGCATTACTTTGAATTCCAACCTCCGCACAACACAGACTTTCAACAATCATTTATTGCTTGGGCACATTTGCATTTTGTTAGCTCAGCGACTCAAAGGTTAGAAGACGGGATCCTTTCTGATAATAAGCCTCCCAGGCCGGTTCAAAGTACATTGCTTTTGTTCACATTAAGAGAAACACTCACAGAAAGGGGAACTAGACTCGACTTGCTCTGCTTGAAGCTCTGTTACGTTCTACATTTTATTCTTGGGAATTCTTCACGAAAAGATCAAGGTAAGAAAATGAATGAGAAAGAAATGTTTTCCCTCAAGTTAAGGGGGTCCATGGACCCTCTTGGTTGATGGTACAGGTCTATGGCAGAAAAGAGGTTGGGAACTCCTGGTATAGTGTCATAAAGTGGAGGTTTGCGTGTAAGGTTCTGTTAGAGAAGGAAGCTTGTTCACTCTGCTCAATTTAGAGGTTGTAGTACATTGTCGCTACTGGAATTGCACATTGTTTCTTCAAAGTAAGACACAGCAACATAACTAAGGCGGACATGTTGGTGTGCTGTATTCCCCTCTCCTGGCACTTGAAAAGGTTCAGGCTGCTCCCTCCTGGGTAAACACAGAAATCTGAAGCCATGCCCGCTACCCCCACACATTCCTAGTCACAATCAGAGGCCCGATAAGGCCGTCTCAAGCTTTTCTGTGCTTCTCTCAATCCGCTAATTCTTTATCCCCACATCTATAGAAAGAGTCCTACCACCCTTCATCTCGGATCCATTCATGGGAAAGACTTTGGACCAAGTTTACACGCACAGTCATTCGTCCTTTCAGAGTTACATAGACAAGTCAGCTGATATCCTGAGGGACCCAAAGGGAATGCAAATCTCTTCATTATTTTCAAGAACAATTAATCTGGAGGGGATACAATGAAGGCTCACTGGACAGATCGCTGGGACTGACATACTCGGGGAAGACTGGCTTGACCAGGCCTACCCTCAGCATTGTACAGCAGCTAGCAGAGCCACTGACTCACACCACCAGAGACCCGGGATCAATCCTGACCTTGGGTGCCATCTATGTGGAGTTTTCATGCTCTTCCTGTGACTACGCCGATTTCCTCAGCATGCTTCAATTCTTGCTACATTCCAGTCTTGCGGGTTAATTGGCCACTGTAAATGCCTCTAATGTGTAGGTGAGTGGTAGAATATGGAGGAGGAGTGGGAGCAGGCGGTGGGGGGGGGGAGGAAGGAACTTTTAAAAACTTATTTATTGATAAACAGTGCGGAATAGGCTCTTCGAGCCCTTCCAGCCACACCGCCCAGCAATCTCCCAATTCAATCCCAGACTAATCACGGGACAATATACAATGACCAATTAACCTACATCTTTGGACTGTGGGGGGATACTAGAGCACCCGGAGGAAACCCACGAGGTCACAGGGAGAACGTGCAAACTCCTCGTAGGCAGCGGCGGGAACTGAACCCGGGTCGCTTGTACTGTAAAGCATTGCGCTAACCACTACACCACCATGCCACCCCACTTAATGGAAATGTAGGGTCCCCATCTACATCAACGGAGCTGTAGTGGAGCGTGTATCAAGCTTCAAATTCCTTGGTGTCCACATTTCCGAGGATCTCACCTGGCCCCTGAACTCCTCCATCCTGATCAAAAAGGTGCAACAGCACCTTTATTTCCTGCGGAGCACGAAGAAAGCTCACCTCCGTCCCAGGATACTGACGGACTTTTACAGCTGTACCATTGAGAGCATACGCACCAACTGCATCTCGGTGTGGTATGGCAATTGTCCCATATCAGACCACAAAGCACTCCAGCGTGTGGTGAAAACTGCCCAGCGGATTATCGGCACCCAATTGCCCACCATTGAGAACATCTACCATAAACACTGCCTGGGCAGGGCGAAAAGCATTATCAAGGATGCATCTCACCCTAACGATGGACTTTTTACTTTCCTCCCATCCGGTAGGCACTACAGGAGCCTCCGCTCCCGCACCAGCAGACACAGGAAGAGTTTCTTCCCTGAGGCTGTGACACTGCTGAACCTCTCATCACAGCGCTAAGCAGTATTGCATCCGTACTGTACTGTCTCAGTACTTTTATATTTGTGTGCTGTAGCACTCTTTTTATTTGCAGTTATTTTGTAAATAACACTATTCTTTGCATTTCTGGTCAGATGCTAAATGCATTTCATTGACTTTGTATCTGTACTCGGCACAATGGCAATAAAGCTGAATCTAATCTAATTTAATGTAAAATAGGATTCATGTCGGATTCAGGTGGTCAACATGGACGGGGTTGGTCGAAGGGCCTGGTTTCTTGCTGCATCTCTCGATGACTCTACTTCGGAATAATCAGGAGATTTTGATGGATTATACAAAATTCTGGCAGACTGGATGCAGGGACGCTTCCCCAGTCTGGGATTGAGAGGAGGGGACATGATTTTCAGCACCACAGACCAAAGACACCGGTACGCAGTACAGCACCTGGGACTGAGGTAAGAAATTTCTTTACTGAAGAGGGTGGTTAACATGTTGGAATTATCAAGTATAATAGAGGCCAAGTTGTTGAATATATTTGTGAAGGGGATAGAAACAGTTCTGAAAGCAAAAGGCATCAAGGGGTATGGAACTAAGACAGAGGATCACAATTGAACTGATTGGCAGAGTACCCTCAAAGATCAGTATAGCTCTTTTCTATTCATATTCCTATGTTTCTAGGTTCTAAAACACAGTATCCGGTGAGACCTTCTCTGCCAAATGTGTAGAGTTAAACATTAAATAAAGACTGGAAATTGATGAGCCAAGTGTATTAAGAGGCAAATACATTAGAGGCTTTTAAAAAACACTTAGATAGGCACAAGAATGTGAGGAGCATGAAGGCATTAGTAGGACTGATTAGCTTTTGTTTCTTTTTTATTTACTTTTTAGCTGGTTCGGTACAACATTGTGGGCCGAAGGGCCTGTCCCTGTACATAAAGGCATATATGTATATAAAGGCACTGTCAGTTCTGCACCGTCTGTAGCAACCGTCCCTGTGTGCTATCAAAACCAGATTGCAGTCAGCACCCAAGATACCTATGCTCCCGTTATCATTATGCAAAAAAAAATCTTGATAATGCTGTTAGTAGAGCCAGAGAATGCAACGTACAATACTAAATTAGCCATTATCACCATGGCAACCAGTAATCGTGCCCCAAAAATGCATGGGAATATAATAAATAATTCAGTCTTCATTCCAGTGACTACAGGAAGCTGGCTTTGTTAGCCAGATTGGTGAGGCAGGTTATTTTTTTTGCCCATTCTTAATTATTCTCAAACAGAATGTTTTGCTGGATAACTTCAGAAAGTCGATAAGATTCGACTAAATTGATGGCCTGGAGTCAAATATTGACTAGATAACACAGGAATGGTATTTATCCCTCCCTGAATACCTTGTGAGACTTGAACACCCTGCTACCAACCAGTACACATTATTTGACAGTGCCAGTAGCAGTATACTGCTGTATGTTTAATTACCTGTCACATATGCACTTTACAATTTGTAGACTCCAGAATATTTCTCCCTCCCCGTTCCCCTCTTCCTCTATTCTCAACTCTGGCCTTTCACCTCTTTTCACCTGCCTTTCTCTCCCCTTGGGTCCCCTCCTCCTTCCCTTTTTCCTGTGGACCACTCTCCTCTCCTATCAGATCTTTCCTCTCCGGCCCTTTATCTTTCCCACCCACCTGGTTTCACCTATCACCTTCTAGCTCTCCTCCTTCCCCTACCCCCAACCTTTTTATTCTGGTGTCTTCCCCCCTTCTTTCTTAGTCCTGAAGTAGGGTCTCAGCCTGAAATGTCGACTGTTTATTCATTTCCACAGATGCTGCCTGACCTGCTGAGTTCCTCCAGCATTTTGTGTGTGTTACTTTCTTTTATCTGTTAATATTATTTTACGTGCTGTATGTGATATATTTATTTATTGAGATAAAGCCCAGAATAGGCCCTTCCAGCCCTTTGAGCCGCACCGCCCAGTAATCCCCGATTTAATCCTAGCCCAATCATGGGACAATTTACGACTTACCAACCAGATAGTGTGGGAGGAAACCAGGGCACCCGAAGGAAACCCACGTGATCACGGGAAGAACGTACACAATTACCAAGCAGCGGCGGGAATTGAACCCAGGTCGCTGGTACTGTAAGGCGCTGTGCTAACCACTACGCTAGCTTAGTTAATTACGTAATTAATCTGTTTCCACACCATAGTCCAGGCTTCTGCTGACTACCATGCCTCTATGCTACAGAACAGTACATGGTTTGACAGCAGCTAATTGCTCAGTGAGCTGAATACTTACCAGAGGTACATTTCCCAAAATCTCTAAGCAAGACACCGGGGTAATAGGACTGAGAGTCCGAACATCTCGGGACATTTAACAATTAGCTTTATTTATGACAAGGAAATGGTCACACACAGTGAAATGCATCATTTGCGTCAAATCAAATCAGTGAGGATTGTGCTGGGCAGCCCACAAGTGTCAGCACTCTTCCGGCACCAACACAGCAAGCCCACAATTAACCCTGAACGTACAGCTTCGGAGTGCGGGGAAGAAATCCACGTGGCCATGGGGAGAACGTACAAAATCCTCACGGGCAGCGGCGGGAGTTGAACCCCGACCTTACCGCTCACGCAGTAATAGCGTGACAATAATGAGTACACTACCGTACCGCCCTGCACAGGTCAAGTCTCAGATCCGACTAGTCAGTGCTACTTGAGTTAACTGATCTCATTGTGGAGATTGGTAGGAATAAAACCAAGTTCAGTAAATAATGAGGCAGGGGAAAAGCGGTGCAAAGGGAGAGTTCATGTTGGAAGGGAAGGACGCAGTGAGTCTGCATTAGCCACTTTGGATAAATATTTTGTACCTGAAGAGATCAACAAAGAACAGGGTCAAATAGATTCAGTCACACAGACCCTTTGGCACTTACACCAATCCACTAACACCTTTTTTATGTTATCTTACCCCATCCCACAAATTCCAGCCACAGTTCCTGGAATGAGGAAAGAATGCCTGGATTTCAATAATAATTAACCCTCTTCAAAGAGAGAAAAAATTTGCAGAAACATCAGTGAGTTATGCTTCACTAGTTTAGAGGATTGTGACTGCTTTGTTAACAAATGTTTCTGGCAATAGACAGAACAATTGTTAAAGATACCATTGCAGAAACACTCCATGCCAAAATATTCACGGCTTCCTCTACTGTAAAGATGAAGCCACACTCAGGTTGGAGGAACAACACCTTATATTCCGTCTGGGTAGCTTCCAACCTGATGGCATGAACATTGACTTCTCAAACTTCCGCTAATGCCCCACCTCCCCCTCGTACCCCATCCGTTATTTATTTATATACACACATTCTTTCTCTCTCTCTCCTTTTTCTCCCTCTGTCCCTCTGACTATACCCCTTGCCCATCCTCTGGGTTCCCCCCTCCACTTTCCTTCTCCCTGGACCTCCTGTCCCATGATCCTCTCATATTCCTTTTGCCAATCACCTATCCAGCTCTTGGCTCCATCCCTCCCCCTCCTGTCTTCTCCTATCATTTTGGATCTCCCCCTCCCTCTCCCACTTTCAAATCTCTTACTAGCTCTTCTTTCAGTTAGTCCTGACGAAGGGGCTCGGCCTGAAATGTCGACTTTACCTCGTCCTAGAGATGCTCCCTGGCCTGCTGCGTTCACCAGCAACTTTGATGTGTGTTGCTTGAATTTCCAGCATCTGCAGAACTTCTTGTGTTTGCATGCCAAAATAAAAGTCACTAATCAAATATTGCTTAGACAATAAATTCCAGAGATACCTTAAGTTATCTGTAACCCTTGTTTCAGGGTTCTTACAATCTCTGAAGTTGCTAACTGCAACTTATTTTCATATTGTACACAGTGTCCCAGTACACTTCACCAAGTGCCAGCAAGCAGGCAGGAAACACTGAGCTAGGAAGGAAAGTTTCAATTAATCTTAAAGGACTCGGTGATAAGGTGGAAACTCGAAGCTTTTCTCCCCCTCCCCAAGTAGGAAATAAACGAATAACTTAGAATGCCAAAGTATGGGAAGAACCATATCTCAGCCACCAGATTGAAGTTCAGATTTATTTATCAGGCGAACATCGAAACAGTCATTGTTTGCATTGCCCAAGAAACCAAAATAAGGAATGCACGCTAGAGGCCAATCAAATCTGAAGATACTAGAAAACTCAGGATCCTTGGGACTTTGATGGTGCTATGCTGATTTCCTGGCTGGTAGATGTTACCCCTAATAATGCCAAAACACAATTCCATTTCACTATTTTTACACGTATTATACAATCAGTGGCCATTTTAGTAGTTACCTCTGGTTCCTAATAAAGTGGCCACTGCATGTATCATCCTGGCCTTCTGCTGTGTCGTGTTTGACATGTTGTACGTTCAGAGATGCTCTTCTGCACACCACTGCTGTAACGTGTGGTTATCTGAGTTACTGTCACCTTCCTGTCAGCTTGAACCAGTTCTGCCCATTCTCCTCTGACCTCTCTCTCATTATCGAGTCATTTTCACCGACAGAACTGCTGCTCACTGGATTTTTTTTTGTTTCTTGCTCCATTCTCTGTAAACCCTAAAGACTATACCGTGTGAAAATCTCAGGAGATCTGAGATATTCAAACCACCCCATCCTGATGAACAACAATCATTCCACGGTCAAAGTCAGTTAGATCACATTTCTTCCCCATTCTTATGTTTGGTGTGAACAACAACTGAACCTCTTGATCGTGTTTGCATGCTCTTATGCTGCTAAATGATTGGTTGATTAGATATTTGCATTAACTGGCAGGTATACCTAATAAAGTGGCCAATAAGTGTACACAATAAATTTTGCAGTGAACCAAGTAACTTTAAGGTGGTGAAAAATACACAAGCTCAGGACACCAGCCCTGGTACAAATCCACCAAAGTTCCAGATCCCTGGTGTTCTGGATTCCAACTCCAGCTACAAACCTGACTCACGATCCAGACCGCTGGCTCTGGCCACGAACCCTTGCCTGCACTCTGAATCTCTAGATTACATTTATTGATTTATTTAGATACAGCACAGCCCAACGGGCCCACGCTGCCAAATTACACCCACGTGATTAATTAAGCTGTACGTCTTTGGAATGTGAGAGAAAACCGTAGCACCCGGAGGAAACCCATGCAGCCACGGGGGCAAACGTACAAACTCCTCGCAGAGAGTGGAGCTGGTCTAATAAGCGAGCCAATGCTGGATTTCAGAACTATTGGATACTGGATTACAGAAGTCTTACTGCAGTTGTAAAAGCAAATTGCAGTCATACCTTGATGGCAAAGATAAGTATTTTGAATTTGCAATGCACAGAGTGTAAACCAAAAGGTAAGGTCTAATGTAGAAAGGAAGCAGCATTGTGTAAGGTATAGTCAGGCTGAAAGCAGACACTTCAGAGTTTACAGAGGGTCAATAAAGACAGATAAACAGAACAAAGGGTGACAGGGTGGAGATACATCTCTACCAAAGGAGGTGTAAGACACTCCTCTCCGCTAGCTTGCAGGTCACCCTTGGGCAAGGTGTCACACCTGCTTAACACCCTCCCCTCGCCCCCCCCCCCAGATCAGGGTCATATGAAGTCATGGGACTAGGTGGTGGATGGTCGTATGAGCAGCTGGTCCACATCACAAGTCCTGGTTATGTGACCACTGACGCCAGGCAGCCAATCTCTGAAGAGTATTGATCATGGCTGGGGCCGCCCATCTTGTAAAGAGACTGCCCAGAAAAGACAATGGCAAACCACTTCTGTAGAAAAATTTGCCAAGAACAATCATGGTCACGATACCACGATCGCCTACATCATGTGACACGGCAGATAATGATGATGAAATAAAATAAGCAATAATTATTTATGGTCATGACAAAATAGGGCTTGGTGGTTGGTGGTATAGAGGCAGGCAATGAATAAGTAAAATATGATGGAGAGAATACAATATACGGCTAGAGCTGCCCTTTTCTGGGTAGTGAAGGTTCAGGAGAAATTTGATCCAAAGCAGTTCAAAATCATGATATGATTTATAAAATGAGGTTATTTGGTTACCCGTTATTCGAGTAGCAATAACCACATAACACAGATGGAAGTTCGCAAACACGAGGAATCCTGCAGATGCTGGAAATTCAAGCAACACTCATCAAAGTTGCTGGCGAACGCAGCAGGCCAGGCAGCATCTCTAGGACACAGAGATGGGAGTCAGGACACAGGGTCTCAGCCCGAAACGTTGACTGTACGTCTTCCTAGAGATGCTGCCTGACCTGCTGCGTTCACCAGTAACTTTGATGACAGATGGAAGTTCAACAGCTTCTTCCCCCATTGCCATCAGGTTCTTGAACCAAGCCTATAAACCCTAACAGGACTGCGGACTTGATTTCTTTTTCTCCCTTTCTCAATTTGGACCAATGTCATTATGCTTATTTTGTTGCGTAAGTTGTGTATAATTTATAATTGAGATTTATAGTAGCTTATGTTTGTCACGTCTGGAATGTACTGTGCTGCTGCCAAAAGCTACTTGTCACAGAATTTAGACCCTGTGTATGTCTATGACAATAAACTTGAACTTCAGGTAACCGGCAAGGTGAGGCGATGCTGCCTGAAAGGATGGCTTATAAAAGGGAACTGGATAAAGAACAGCAGAGCGCAAAAAAAAGTCTATTATGAACACTAGACCATAGGGAATACCATATGGTAAAGAAAAACCTCCTGAGGAAAAATTTCAAGGACAAACTCTTGGATCCGAATAGACAAAAAGAAAATATGCATATCAAAACTGATCCTTTTGACATTGTGTATTGAATATTTCAATAACATTTGAGTAATTTTGCATATATATTGCTCGATTAATCATTAATTATTTTAATAAATAATTATGGGTTATAAACATGTGAACTGCATACGTCATCATGCTGCCACATGATACATGCACACCTCACTGAAAGTAAGACTCAAAGTTAGACCTATACTTTCAGACTCCTGCGTCTTCCTTTGAATTAGTCTACCATTTTGAAGTTATAGAACATAACACCAAGGGCTAAAAGTGAAGTTTTCCATCCTGACTGACAGTTCGATATACAAAGGTACTTCACATATAAAATCAACAATTTTAGTATTGCCTTTTCAACGCAATGATCAGTTTGTAATCAAATTGTAATAGAAGAAAAATTTCAAGGCAAACAATGCTTCACTTCATGTCAATACAGTTCAACTTAAGGTCAAAATTCCTCCAAAGGACCACAACCTTATTGTAGGGTTTGGAGGTTCGTGTGCCTCAGTGACCCAGAGAGCTATGCTGGCTGGAGTCAGGGCTTTATACTTTGGCTCTGGGTAGGGTCACCCATGTCAAACAGGTCAAAGGGTAGAGGCCAGACTAAGAGTGGTCCACCGGTCCTCCAGGTTCGGGGGCTCAGCTCCGGGCTAACAACCCTGACTGATCAAAAAAAAGTTACTGAAACAGCAGTGAAGATTTCTTCCACACCCATATGCAGTGGTACGGGCAGACAGGTGGAGGACCTTCACTGCTGCCCTAAATGCCAGCAACGTAGCAGACAGTAAGATCATCTCAGCAAAAAGTGATCAGTGAGAGGATTTGAACAAAGTCAAGCTGAACTGAGAAGATGCCAATGAAATCTCACTGAAGAGCTACTAAACAAAAAGAGGCAAAATGAGAACCACTAAGAGAGAGACATCAAAGTTGCTGGTGAACGCAGCAGGCCAGGCAGCATCTCTAGGAAGAGGTACAGTCGACGTTTCGGGCCGAGAGTCTTCCTCTAGTCCTGACAAAGGGTCTCAGCCTGAAACATCAACTGCACCTCTTCCTAGAGATGCTGCCTGGCCTGCTGCGTTCACCAGCAACTTTGATGTGTGTTGCTTGAATTTCCAGCATCTGCAGAATTCCTCTTGTTTGCACCACTAAGAGAGAGATAGGGATTTGGAAAACAATTCAACTAATATTAGCTAAAATATGAAGTTTGTAAAGGGGGATAATAACAAAATGGGAGAGAAATTAAATATTTTATGTTTATTTACTACCTGAGAAAATGGGAAAATATATAACACAAACATAAAGTCTGCAGATGCTGGAAATCCAGAGCAGCAACACACACAAAATGTTGGAGGAACTCAGCAGGTCAGGCAGCATCTCTGGAAATGAATAAGCAGTCAACTTTCAGGCCGAGACCCTTCTTCAGGACGGAGAAGGAAAGGGGGTTAGATGCCAGAATAAAAAGGTGGGGGGAGGGGAAGGAGGCTCGCTGGAAGGTGAAGTCAGGTGCTTGGGAAAGATCAAGGGCTGAAGAAGAAGGAATCTGATATGAGAAGAGAGTGGACCATAGGGAAAAAGGGAAGGAGGAGGGGACCCAGGGAACTACATAATAGTTATCTCATATCAGTAATACAGGAAGTCCTGTAATCTATCAAGAAGTAATTGTTAGCAGGGTACTTAGAAAATAAAAGCATGATTGGACAGAGTTGACAAGGATTTATGAAGGGAAATCCATATTGGCTAATTATTTCCGGTGTTTTTCAGACTGTAACTTAACAAGCAGATATAGCATGATTGGTGTAGTGTTTTTGGCTTTCAATATGAAGCCATACAAAAGACAATTAAACAAAATTAGAAAATACAGTATGCGATTGGGGACAATATATTGGAGTGGGTTGGGAAATGGTTAGTGGAGAGGGAACAGACAGTGTGATAAACAGACCACCTCTAGTATGTGAAACCATGGCTAGCAATGCTGAAGCCTTAACTGTTCACAATCTAGATCAATGATTTGGATGAGGTGAACAAAAATCCAAGTCTGTTGATGATACTGAATTGAGTGACAGCGTGGATTGTGAGGAAGATGTAAAAAGGCTTCAAGGGGATAAGACCAAGTTAATGGAGAATAGGTTAAATGGAATAAAAAAGGAAAGATACGTCACATCCGGAGTTTCTCCGGTTAGCGGACGATTTCCCTCCACGCCTCTCTGACGTAGTGGGGAACCGCGTACGAGGCAAGTTACAGCAGTGGTTTATCATTGCCTTCTGCAGAGTGAGTTTCCAAAGAGATCACCAGCTCGTAACCCAGTACGGATGGAAAGACGGCTGGCTGGATTCGAACTCAGGACCTTTCGTCCCGAAGTCCGACGCTGATGCCACTACGCCACCCAATGTGGAAAAACTGTTAAGTCATCTGGTCTGGCGGAAAGGGATGGCATGGTTAGTATAATTGTTTTATAGTGCCAGCAATTGGACCAATTCCCGCTGCTACGTTCTCGCCGACCTGTGTGCTCTGGTTTCCTCCCACACTCCAAAGAGATGCGGGTTAGGGTCAGTGAGTTGTGGACATGCTATGTTGGTGCCTGAAGTGTGGCAACACTTGCAAGCTGTCCCCAGCACAACCTTCACTGATTTGATTCGACACAAATGACACATTTCACTCTGCGTTTCGATGTACAATGTGGCAAATACAACGAAGTAATCTTTAAGAAACAGTAACAAAAGCAGAATACTTTTTAAAACTCAAGTATTGTACATTGGTAACTGCAATGTAACATTCAGGTACAGCAAGAAAGCAGAAGGGCAAATTGAATATTTACTTTTATTGTGGCATCTGCAGAGATATTTTTATATCCATTTTGTGACTAAATTAACGTAATAGACAAAATGCCAGTGTTTCCAAGCTGTTGGCAGGAAGGAATTGACTGGCTTAATGCAGTAGCATAACATCCTTTGGATGAAAGGAAATAGAAAGAAGTAAATGCGTGCTTGGAAATGCTATCTAAAGGAACTTATCCTTGCAGAATTCATGCTTCAATTTTATTTTGAAACCATCCCAAAAGCAGATTGCCAAAGCTTGAAGTTCAAAGTCAGCATTACTCATGAGCCGTAAATTCCCACATTTGGTTTGATGCACAACGAGTTGCAAAGTTAATGCCAATTTGCATCAGGCCTTGTCACCCTGGGCCAAGGAGGAGGACATAGAGTCTGTCCACATCCGGAGACCTCTGGGCAAAATGAAGTCTTGTGAATGGAAAAGAGGAGACAGGGATGGGGGAAATGGAAGGGGAAAGGGAAGGGAGGAGAGGGAAAACAGTGGGAAAAGGAAAGGGGGAGAGGAAATAAAAAGAAAGGGAGCGGGTGAGAATAAAGATGTCTGAAGGGGTAGAGCGGGGAGGAGGAGAGGTGAAGCTGTAATAAATTTTCCAGCATCTATTGACCCTCAGATTTCCACATGCATCCTCCCCCTCTCTAGTATCTTTGATTCACCCTTTCTCCTTCAATTCCTCAGAACTTCCTCCTTGTGATTCAAAACCCTCTTCCTCTTTCTTTGTTGCCTCAAATTTCCAGTCTTAAGCTCCCTCTCTCCTTCCCTCTCCAGTGTCATGACCACCCCTCTTTCTTCTGTGCTTCAATTTTCACTGATATCCCCCTTCCTCTCCCGTGTCAGAGAGATCTCTTCCTTCCACCCGCACCTCCACCTCCAATATCTCAGATCTTCTTCCATCCCTGCCTCGCCAATGTTTTGATCTCCCTTCTTCTCCAGTAGCTCAGATCTCCTTCTTTAGTGCCTTGGATCTCCCTCCTTCCCAGCATCTCAGATTTCTCTCCCTCTCCAGTGACTTGCAAATCCCTCCTTCCCTCCCTTCCAGTGTCTCGGACCTCCCTCTCCATCTCCAGTGCCTTGGATCTCCCTCCTTCCCAGCATCTCAGATTTTTCTCCTTCTCCAGTGCCTTGTATCTCCCTCCTTCCCAGCATCTCAGATTTCTCTCCTTCTCCAGTGCCTTGTATCTCCCTCCTTCCCTTCCTTCCGATGTTTCGGATCTCCCTCTTTCTCTCCATCTCCAGTGTCTCGGACCTCCCTCTCCAGTAGCTCAGATCTCCAGTGCCTTGGATCTCCCTCCTTCCCTCCCTCTGCAATGTCTCGCATCTGCCTCCTTCCCTCCATCTCCAGTGTCTCGGATCTCCCTCCTTCTCTAAACTCGCCCCGCAGTCCCATACATCTCTACTTCTCTTCCTCCTCTCCAGTGTCTCAGATCCCCCTCTTCCTCATGCTCCAGCGTCTCGGAGCTCCCTCCCTTCATTCACTCACTCACTCACTCACCCTCAGCTGCCGCGCTGCAGCAACCCTCACCGCCGCCATCGTTCCCGTCTCGCTGGGAAATGGGACTGCCTTCCCCTGCAGCCCTGAAGAAAGGTTCCGCCTTCGCAGCCCGAACAGGTTCAATCCCGTGACTTCAACGGCGCAGTGAAGCGACGGGGGTCGGGTACAGGCAGAGGGGCATTAGCTAGGGAAAGGGTTACAGAGAGGGGGAATTTCAGCCCGGGAAATTAGTGCAAAAAAAAAGATGGATTCATCAGGGAGATAATGCAAAAGGAGGGGAGTTGGCTTAGAGGTGGTGTAAGGAGAGCTGCAACTGGATGCGTTATAATTCCACATTTCCTTTTGTAAACTGATTTATCTGCTGTTCAGCTGGCGTGTAAGTTGGTTGAGTGAAGTGTTTTTAACCACCACACTTTATTTTCTGATTGTCTCTAGGCAATGTCTCTGGAGATGGATTTAGAAGGAAATCTGCCCTCAACTGCTGAAATCCATTACACAAGCCGTATATACAGTATATAATCCCCTTACCACACACCCCAACTATTCCCGGCACGCAATGACGTGGCATATTCACTGTAAGAGGTTACCACATCCAGAGTTCTGCAACACAGCTGTAAGTTATTTTAAAAATTGCTCCCTCTTAATCATGTAAAAGTTCCTCGCACTGTTTGGTCAGCTGACCGCTGCGCCAGAAAGTGACTGCGGTAATAATCTTGACAGGTGATATTCCACGCGTTAACAAAACCACCTTCTGACTGAGAGCTAGAGTACAAGGTCATTGAAGTTAAACACCAGACGTGAGTCGAGTTTTTTTTTCGATGCACGGTTTAGTTTCTACTCTGAGTTAAAATCGTCGCTGTAATTCTAAAACCACTCTCTGTAACACTGTTAGCACCTAGGGAGAAGAGCCTGGAGTGTCTAGAACCATGGAGATGGAGGTGTCACTGCTCTGGATGTTGAGCCAATCAGTGTCACTCTCATCTACTGAAAAAAACAGATATCAATTCTGTGACAAAGGTTGAGAGGCCTTTGGAAAGGAAACGTCTCCATTCTCCTCTGACCCCTTTCGTTAACAAGGTGGTTTTGCCCACAGAACCGTCACTCACTCGATTTTTACCCCACTATTCTCTATGAACTCTAGAGACTGTTGTGCATGAAAATCTCAGGAGATCAGCCGTTGTTGAGATACTCAGACCACCCCATCTGGCACCAACAATCATTCCACGGTCAAAGTCACATTTTTCCCCAATCTGATGTCTGGTCTGAACAGCAAATGAACCTCTTGACCATGTCTGCGTGCTTTTATACATTGAGTTGCTGCCTCACGATTGGCTGATTAGATATTTGTATTAACAAGCAGGTGTACAGGTGCAGCTCATAAATTGTTGGTGCCAGATAGGGTGGTTTGAGTATCTCAGAAACTGCTGATCTCCTGGTATTTTCACACACAACAGTCTCTAGAGCTTACGTAGAATGGTATAAAAAACAAAAAGACATCCAGTGAGTGGCAGTTCTGTGGGTGAAAATGCTTTGTTAATGAGAGAGGTCAGAGGAGAATGGCCAGAGTGGTTCAAGCTGACAGGAAGGTGACAATAACTCAAACAGTCATGCATTACAACAGTGGTGGGCAGAAGAGCATCTCTGAGCACATAGCACATCGAACCTTGAAGTGGATGGGCCACGGCAGCAGAAGACCATGAACATACACTCAGTGGCCACTTAAGTTGGTACAGCTAATAAAGTGGCCACTGTGTGTATATGGAATACTTTGACAATAAGTTTTACTTTGACTTTGTCAGTGCTTTACAGTGCATGATATTTCCATGCTCTGTGCCTTGTTCTGAGATGTATAGTGCACTGATCAACTGCAACCTCAAGCAGGGAGCAGTCTGGTCATGCTCTGGATGATCATTTCCAGAATTGCAACCTCCAGCTCAGTGGCAAAACAGGCACTGCAATTTTCCACCTAATTAAAAATAGAATGGAAAAACATTACTCCAAAACAGTAAGGCCCCCAACCCCAAGATCCCTCTGTTCCTCCACACTGCTAAGAATCCTGCCAAGAACCCCATCTTCTGCCTTCAAATCCGACCTTCCAACTTGATTCGCTTCATACTTTTCACACTTTTCTTTCTGTTGATCTGTATTAAAGATCAACCAAAGGACAGCACGGCCAGAGCGCTTTACTGCGCTAGCAACCCAGGTTCGATTCCCGCCGCTGCCTGTAAGGAGTTTCTCCCCCAGGACCGCGTGGGTTTCCTCCGAATGCTCTGGTTCCTCCCTCAGTTCAAAGACCTACCGGCTGGTAGGTTAATTGGTCAATGTAAACCCTCCGCGTGATTAGGCTCAGATTAAAATTGGGAGATTGTTGGGCGGGTGCAGCTGGAAGGACCTGTTCTGCACTCTATCTCAATAAACATAAATAAAAAAATAAAAATAAATACAAGTAAAGTTCTCATCAGCAACACTCCCCCAGCAATGCCCAGCTGGGTGTCAGATCCCCTACCTAAACCACTGTTGGCATATGGAAGAGACTCAGAGAGTCATACAACATGGAAATAGAGTGTAAACCAAGATCTTATCTCCATTAATACAATTTTGCTCTCCCCTATGATCCTCATCTCTGTCCCCCTCAGAATCTATTACTCAGCTCTGCCCAAGATCTGTGACTCACTTGTACAATGTACAGTGGCCAATTAACACCATCTACTGTGGAACATAGAACACTGATCAGTGCAGCACAGTACAGGCCCTTTGGCCTACAATATTGTGTTGACCCTTTCACCTATTCAAAGATCAATCTAACCCTTCCCTCCCATATAACCTTCCATTTTTCTTTCATCCATGTGCCCATCTCCTCCAAAGGACCACAACCTTGTCGTAGGGTTTGGAGGCTTGCCCCCTTCAATGACCTGGAGAGCAATGTTGGCTGGAGTCAGGGCTTTGGCTCTTGGTAGGGTCACCCATGCCAAACAGGCCAAAGGGTAGAGGCCAGACTAAGAGTGGTCAACCGGTCCTCTGGGTTCAGGGGTTCAGCTCAGGGCCAACAACCCTGACTGGTCAAACAAAACTGTTACGGAAACAACAATGAAGAATCCTTCTACATCTGAGTGCGACGGTATTCCTGAGTCTCCACCCGGGACTTGTATGACTGACAGCAGCGAAAACAGAGAGGAAGCTACTGACATGATGAAGGAAGCCCTGAACACTACCAGAGATGGAGGACCTTCACTGCTGCCCTAAACGCCAGATCCATAATAGTCGGTAAGTAACTGTGCCTATCTTAGAGTCTTTTAAATGTCTCCGATGTTTTTGCCTCTGCCATTGCCCCTGGCAGTGACTGACTACCCTGTAAAAAAACCTACCCCTGAACCCCCCCCAACCATATTTTCTTCCAATTACCTTAAAATTATGCCCCCTCATATTAACTATTTCTGCCCTGGAAAAAAGACTCTGGCCGTAACTGCATGACATCCTTGGGATGTGGGAGGATCGCCATGTAGTCACAGAGAGAACGTGCAACTTGCACGTGAATGGCAAAGGAGCTCAGGGTTGAAGCCGTGTCTCTGTTGCTGTGAGGCATTGGCACCAGCACCTGCTCTAAAGCAGCGGTCCCCAACCACTGGGCCGTGGACCGGTACCGGGCCGCAAAGCATGTGCTACCGGGCCGCGAGGAAACGATATGATTTGGCGATATGAGTCAGCTGCACCTTTCCTCACGTACTGTCCCTGTCACGCACTGTTGAACTTGAACATAGGGTTACCAACTGTCTCGTATTAGCCAGGACATCCCGTATATTGGGCTAAATTGGTTTGTCCCATACGGGATCGCCCTTGTTCCGTATTTCCCTCGCTAATGTAGAGCATTCCTATGAAACCGTTCGTAAGCTGAAATGGCGTAAAGTGAAGAAGCAATTACCATTAATTTATATGGGAAAATTTTCTGAGCGCTCCAGACCCAAAAAATAACCTACCAAATCATACCAAATAACACATAAAACCTAAAATAACATTAACATATAGTAAAAGCAGCAATGATATGATAAATACACAGCCTATATAAAGTAGAAATAATGTATGTACAGTGTAGTTTCACTTAACAGAATCGGGAAGATTAAGCCAAAACTGATTTGTAGAAAAAAAATTGGCACGTACAGGTGCCCGCGCAAGGCTTCATGGTCATGGTAGTCTTTCTTGGGGTAAACACAAGTGTCCCGTATTTGACTGCTACTTTTGTCCCTTATTTGGGAGTGAGAATACCCCCCACCCTGGTTGGCCGGTCCACAAGAATATTGTCAATATTAAACCGGTCCGCGGTGCAAAAAAGGTGGGGGACCCCTGCTCTAAAGGATACAGTTCGAGGTTCTGGTTCCATGACTGCTTTCCATCACCACCCCCTAGCCTCTGCCTGAATGCCCTTTGCTTCTCTGAGCTGTCTCAGCCATCTTGATGTGTTCAGAGGTCTATAAACTACTGTGGATACCCCAAGGTCTCAGAGATGCTCAAGACTCTTGGTTGTGAGGCCACTGAGTGAACAAGGGATCAAGGAGCAAAGTTGAGATTGATTGAGCTGTGCCATTAATGAATGGTTCAAAGTAAATTTATGTTGTATGTATGTTGTTGTTGAGTGCAGTCAAGCGTTGTCTATGAATGGCGACCCCGTAGGGTTTCCATGGCAAGATAGTGGGGCTACCCAGGTTGGGACCTGGCCGGATTCGAACCCAAGACCATCTGTCTTGAAGACCAGTGCTGATTCCACTACACCACTGGCCGGCCCAAGTATATACATGTCACCATATACTACCTTGAGATTCATTTTCTTTCAGGCATTTTCAGGAAACAAAGAAATACAATAGAATTTTATCAAAAAACTATATATAAACAAAGACTGAAAAAAAATCAAAGTACAAAAGAAGACAAACTGTGCTAATAAAAATAATACTGAGAACATGATTTGTAAAGTGTCCTTGAAAGTGAGTCTGTAGGTCATAGCAACACACATCAAAGTTGCTGGTGAACGCAGCAGGCCAGGCAGCATCTCGAGGAAGAGGTGCAGTCGGCATTTCAGGCCGAGGTCCTTCGTCAGGACAAACTGAAAGAAGAGCTAGTAAGAGATTTGAAAGTGGAAGGGGGAGGGGGAGATCCGAAATGATAGGAGAAAACAGGAGGGGGAGGGATGGAGCCAAGAGCTGGACAGTTGATTGGCAAAAGGGATATGAGAGGATCATGGAACGGGAGGCCTAGGGAGAAAGAAAAGGGGGAGGGGGGGAAACCCAGAGGATGGGCAAGGGGTATAGTGAGAGGGACAGAGGGAGAAAACGGAGAGAGAAAAAGAATGTGTGTGTATATAAGTAAATAAATAACGGATGAGGTGGGGCATTAGCGGAAGTTTGAGAAGTCAATGTTAACTGACTTCTCAATGTCATTCCGCTAATGGTTTTGCTTTCTACCTATCAATTGTTGTCAATGGTCAATACTCTGGGCAAGCTGCATCACCGTCTGTTACGGTGGGGGGTGGGGGGTGGGGAGACTACTGCACAGGATTGAAAGAAACTGCAGAAAGTTGTGAACTCAGTCAGCTCCCTCATGAGCACTGGCCTCTGTAGCATCCAGAACATCCTCAAGGAGTGACGCCTCAAACAGGCGACACCCATCATTGAGGACCCTCTTCACCCAGGACATTGCTACCATCAGGAAGGAGGTACAGGAGCCTGAAGCCACACACTCAGTGATTCAGGAACAGCTTCTTCCACTCTGCCATCCAATTTCTGAATGGACATTGAACCTGTGAACATTAACTCACTACTTTTTTTCTGCACTGCTTATTTAATTTAACTATTTTATATATATAATTTTCCCTCACCCATTATGAGTGCTATGTATGTGTATTTTCCCCTCAACCTCGGGTCCTCTACCAGAGACCTGGGGGCTTGAGGATTCAGTGCAGTATCCTCGCTGATCCTAGTAGTGCGCTCTTCTGGACCAAGATCTCAGATGTTGTTCCCAGGATTTGTTGGAGCCACTCTCCTGGTTCAGGTGTCACAGCTCCAAGTGCTCATGATGGAGCTGACTGAGTTCACAACTTTCTGCAGTTTCTTTCAATCCTGTGTAGTAGTCTCCCACCGTAACAGACGGTGATGTAGCTAGCCCAGAGTATTGCCCATTGCTAATATTGTTGCACCACTGGGATTACTCTGGCTTTAACTTTCCACATCCTTTCTATCTGCTCTTTCAAGCCCCGGTATTTCTCCAGCCTCTCATATTCTTTCTTCCTGATGTTACTGTCATTTGGGATTGCCACTTCCATTACAATTGCTCTCTTCTGTTCCTTGTCCAGAATCACAATGTCTGGTTAGCTGGTCAGTGCCTGATTATCGGTCTTTATTTGGAACTCCCACAGGATCTTAGCTCCGTTATTCTCCACTACCGTCTTGGGTGCTTCCCATTTGGACTCTGAAGTGTCCAACCCATGCTCAGCACAGATGTTCCTGTGCACAATTCCTGCCACTTGGTTGTGCCATTCAGTGTATGCTGTCCCAGCTGCATCTTGAAAATATAAATTTATCTAAGTATCTATCCATTTATCTATCTATCTATCTATGTATTTATTTGCTGTAATTCAGTTTTTAAAATTTTCCATTATTATGTATTGCATTGTACTGCTATCAAGAAAATAACAAATTTCACGACACATGCCAGAGATATTAAACCTGATTCTGATTCTTTTCCTCCATAATCTATATTACAGTTTTGTTCCTCAACATTCTGATTTCTGAAGCACAAAACAGTATGAACTGACAATTTGTAATAAATATCATGATCTTTTGGACCGGTTTACAAAGTCACTGTTTTCCAGCTTTGTCTATTCCTTTGTTTATTTTTGTATCTGTGTTTATAGTGCATGTTGCAATGCTTCACGGGATTAAACCACGACGTGAGGTTATTTTTGTTTCTGGTGAAACTGTTGAGCCTGCTTCTAAGTATGTGTGAGTTACATAAGGAAGTTTTGAACAGTGTATGAAACTCGTGCGGAGCAATGGCATGAGCATCCTTCCAGTTTATTGGTTCAGCAAGGGGCGGAGATGGAGAGACGGCAGCTGATTGGCAGTGTGGGGAGACAGGTTCTGGTGAAGGGTGAAAATGTACAGCCCAAGTAAAACCAGTTTTATGAGGACAGAAAGGAAGGCTAAATTAGAAACATGAAAAGGCAAACCTGTGATTAGTTTTTCATTTTAACTCTTTTGTTACTCATGCTGAAGTTTAACAAATCATTATCAAAATTCTATGAAATTGAACAAGTTACAATAATAGCATCTTACACTTTTCTCCCCAGCTTTTGGGTTCTTTAATTACCCCAAAAGTTTTCTGTTTTCAAAGTTCAAAGTACATCTGTTATCAAAGTACTTATATGTCATCACGTACAACCCTGAGATTTATTTTCTTGCAGGCATTCACAGTAGAACAAAGTAATACAATTGAATCAATGAAAACTACATATGAACAAAGACTGATGGGCAACCAATGTGCAAAAGTAGTCAAACTACAAATACTAATAATAATAATAACAATTTTATTAAGCATTGAACACCTGGTTCAGAGTTGGAGACCTTTTTGCAAAAACAGAGGGGTTCCATGTGGCAATACAGGACTAGGTAGTTAACACACACACACACACACACACACACACACACACACACAAAACAAAAATACATAACAAAAAGACAAACAAATTCAAGGTGATAAATGCAGAAAATGCCAAGAGAAACCAGAAACAATCCAACACATTACAGGATTCTGTAGCAGTTTAACTCAACCTGATTGCTTGCAAAAGCACAATCAAGTGGCAAACATCATTCACCAAAATCTTGCTTTAAGATACAAACTCATAAAAGGCACTATACAGTACCGTACTATAAATACAAGCCTGATCCAGTTTAAGAGTCAGGGCTTACAAATTATATTATGACTAATCCATTATTTCAGATAGGACAATCCGTAGCAAATATCTAGATATAATATTACAGGATAAACAAGCAAGAACAACTTACTTAATAGATGTAGCCATTGCAAGCACAGATAACATACATAAATCAATAAGCAAAAAACACCAGAAATATGCTGAATTAAAAGAGGAAATTGAAAGACTATGGAACATGTACAGGATGGTGGAAATCTAAAACAGTACACACAAATGCTGGAGGAAATCAGCAGGTCAGGCAGCATCTATGGAAAAGAGTGAACAGTCAACGTTTTGACCCTTCATTAGGACTGGAAAAAAAGATGTGGTCAGAGCAAGAAGGTGGGGGGAGGGGAGGAAGAAGTACAAGGTGGTAGGCGATAAGTAAATCCGGGAGTGGGGAGGGGGTGAAGTAAAGAGTTGGGAAGTTGATTTGTGAAAGAGATGAAGGGCTGGAGAAGGGGGAATCTGATAGGAGAGGACGGAAGACCATGGAAGAAAGGGAAGGGGGAGGAGCATAAAAGGAGGTGATAGGCAGCTAAGGAGGTAAGGTGAGAGAGGAAAATGGGAATGAGGGAATGGTAAAGGAGGGGAGGGCAATTATCAGAAGTTGGAGAAACCAACGTTCATGCCATCAGGTTGGAGACCACCCAGACGGAATATAAGGTGTTGCTCCTCCAACCTGAGTGTGGCCATTTGCGGCAATAGAGGAGGCCATAGACTGACATGTCAGAATGGGAATGGGAAGTAGAATTGAAATTGGTGGCTATTAGGAGATCCCGCTTTTTCTGGCAGACGGAGCGTAGGTGCTTAGTGAAGTGATCTCCCAATCTATGTTGGGTGCCCCAATAGTAATATCTACAATAGCTTCAATCTCCTTGGCTTACACATCACCAAAGATCTCACCTGGACTGTTGTGCTCTTTTTACCTGTGTGGCAAAAAGAGCACAACAGTATCTCTTCCATCTCAGGCAACTGAAGAAGTTCAGCATGAGCCCCCAGATCCTCAAGACCTTCTACAGTGGCACCATTGAGAGCAACCTGACTGGCTGGATCACTGCCTGGTACGGGAACTGCACCAACCTTGATCGCTGGGCACTGTAGAGAGTAGTATGGACAGCCCAGCACCTCTGTGGATGTGAACTTCCCTCCACTGAGGACATTTACAGGAATAGGTATGTAAAGAAGGCCTGGAAGATCATCGGGGACACCAGTCACCCCAACCATAAGCTGTTTCAGCTGCTTCCGTCTGGCAAACGGGACCACAGCATTAAAGCCAGGACCAACAGGCTATGGGACAGCTTCTTTCTACAAGCCATTAGACTTTTAAATTCATGTGTCTGTACATTGCGAGAGAGTCATAACACAAAGATTTTTTACTCCCTGACGTTGTGGGACAGACGTAAGATTTAAATAAGTTCAAATTCAAATTGGTATCATTCCAAAGTCACTACACCATAGTATTAAACAATTAGGCCTACACAGCAATATCTTTGTAAATCTCAAGAAAGCCACAATACTAAACACCACTAGAGTAGTGTGAAAGTTCCCAGTAATTGAGAAATGAGTGTGCTTGGTTTTGCCTGTATCTCAGGTTTTACCAGCTTGAGCTGAGAGAGATAATAAATAAATAAATGGTGCTGAAAACATAGAAAACCTAGAGCACAATACAGGCCCTTCGGCCCACAATGTTGTGCCGAACATGTACTTACTTTAGAAATTACCTCTGTTTACCCATTGCCCTCTAATTTTCTAAGGTCCATGTACCTATCCAGGAGTCTCTTAAAAGACCCTATTGTATCTGCCTCCACCACCGTCGCCAGCAGCCCATTCCACACACTCACCACCCTTTGAGTAAAAGGCTTACCCCTGACATCTCCTCTGTACCTACTTCCAAGCACCTTAAAATTGTGCCCTCTCAGGTTAGCCATTACAGACCTGGGAAGAAAACCTTTGACTATCCACGTGGTCAGTGCCTCTCATCATCTTATAACATGTGAGAACATCATCTGAGAACAGACATCCCACCTCTCCCGGAAGTTCTGGGAGTCTCCCACAAATTGATGGTGCTACCTCCCTGAAATGAGTTTTTGCAGGGTGGGATGTCTGTGAGAACATGTGTTGTAGAATCCTTGAAAGTGAGTTGGGAAGTTGTGTTCAGTGTTAACCATTCTGAATTTCCCTCATTCACAGGTTTTTCTCTTGATTTTCTCAGGGTGTGGGAGACAAAAGGAGATCAAGATGCAGAAGAAGGTGATTCCTCCTTTGTGCCTTCTCTGTTATTCTGTAACTATCACAGTTAATCTTTTAATTCAGTGCAACTTTTCTCTCCTAACCTCATATTAATTGATTCCCTTTGCATCTAAACATCAATTGATCTCTATCCTGAATATACTCAACACTCTGGGTAAAGAAATTTCTCCTCATATCTGTTCTGAATAGGTTGAGACTGTGACACCAGAATCTGGAAATCCCAGCCAGAGGAAAGATTAACCTCGAACAGCCCTGTGAAAAATTCAATCAGGTCACTGCTCCTTCTTCTAAATTCATGAGGATATAGGGCCAATCTACTCACTGGAATTCAGAAGAATGAGAGGAGATCTTATAGGAACATATAACATTATGAAAGGGACAGATAAGATAGAGGCAGCAAAGTTGTTTCCACTGGTAGGTGAGACTAGAACTAGGGGACATGGCCTCAAGATTCAGGGGAGTAGATTTAGGACGGAGATGAGGAGGAACTGCTTTTCCCAGAGAGTGGTGAATCTGTGGAATTCTCTGCCCAATGATACTTCAGTAAATATATTTAAGATAGGGAATTAAGAGTTATGGGGAAAAGGCAGGTAGATGGAGATGAGTCCATGGCCAGATCAGCCATGATCTTATTGAATGGCGGGGCGGGCTCGATGGGCCAGATGGCCGACTCCTGCTCCTATTTCTTATGTTCTTATGTTCAATCTGCCTTTTCGGTCTGGATATGAGAAATCAGCTCAGGAATCAATATGGAACACCTTGGCTGCATCCTTCTACAGCAAATATATCCTCCCTTAGGAAGGGAGAATAGACCCAAACACAATATTCCAGACACAGTCTTACCGGCAACCTAAATACTTGCACAAAGATATCTCTGCTCTTGTACTCAAATCCTTATGTAATAATGATCAACACATTCAGCTCTCTCTGAATACCAACACCTTTCAATCTTCTCCTCCTGAAAAATATTTCTCCGTGCTTGGCTGGAGGCTGCCTTCCCGAGGTCAAGCAGTGGAATGACAGGCTCAATTGTATGTGCCTGTGCATTGCTGGGAGACTGTACCATTGACTGCAGGACATGTC